>NC_143397.1:182667922-183374172 GCF_052110815.1 Crocodylus siamensis
GCCTCCAGCAGGGATGGGGGGCAGGGGCTGTGGGTAGGGGAAGAGGCATGAGTAGGGCAGGGAGCTGTTGTGGGGGCAATGAGGGGCACCAGCAGGGTTGGGATGGCTTTGGTGGGTGAGTGAGGGGCACCAGCAGAGCTAAGGAGACTGCAGGGGGCTTTTAATTTTAATAACGGATTTGAGGGGTTTTAATCAGAGAATTTGCAATTTTTTGTCACAGAATTTGTGATTCATCAGAGATAACCAGGATCCCTGCTCATGAGTAAACGCTTCTGGGCAATTGTCTACACATGCAGGGAGGTGGAAGAAAATTTGCTGCTCCTGCAATGGTCCCCTGCCACCACTAAGGGGAGCTCAAGGCTCCAGTGCACCTGACAGCAGCTGGTTGCCATTTTTTAAAGGCAACTCCACTCTGTGCTGCCTTTTCAGCTGCTCTTCTGGCCAGGAGCAGCGTGCAGAGGCTGGGGCCAGCAAATGGCAGCTCTCTTGCTCCAGCCTCTGCCTCCGTGTACCATGGCTGCTCCAGCCCCTGCCCCTGACAACAACATCCAGTGTCCTGGGCTCCTGCTGGCCATGGTGGTGGCCCTGCTGGCCCCAGTGGGCCCCCACTGCTAAGGACCTCGGTGAGCTGCACACCCACCAAAAAGAGCCAGGTTACTGGGTGAAAGAGGCACTGCCCGACCACCTCCTTACACACTCCCCACTGTAGCCTACCTGGACAGATGCCCAGATATCCCCTACCCCACCACCCACCCCCAGCACCACGCTAACTGAAGCCAGTTCTCAGAAAAACATTTTATTCCCTCACAACAAACAGATGCCTCCCCCTCCCTCCCTCTCCAACAATGGAGCCCCTCCACCACCAACAAAACACCCTCTTACTCATGCAAACTATTTACGAGTGAAGTGATGTGGTTGTGTGCATGCCCACCCAGCATGGGTGGCCATGGGATGGGGGAGCCTAGCGGGTAGAGCCTGGGGACAGGCAGCCATCACACTGGCCTCTGGCCACTGCCTTATGTGTGCACATGCTATGGCGAGTCAGGTGGGTGGGGGGCTCGCCTGGGGCAACAGTGGCCAGCAGCCCCCTGGCATAGGCATCTTCCCCTCCAGCAACTAGTGTCCAAAACTAACAGGGCTGGCATGTGGTTCTTCTCCCACTGCAGGCAACTCTGTGCCCACATAGAGCCAGGGTTAGCAACAGGCCTGGGCCCAGGGTGGGTGGCTGGGCAGCAAGGGACCCAGGGCAGGGGCTGGGGCAGAGGCTCCTGGCCCATGGAGGCAGCGCTGGACTTTTGCCCAGGCCCATGGGGGGGGGCCTGCTGCTGGGCAGTGGGCAGCTGCCAGAAGGCAGGTGGGGCTAGGGTTGGGGCCAGGCAGCACAGGCAACTGCCAGGATGGTTTCCAGCACTTGACGCTTGTACTCCATGGCCTCCACTGCCCTGCCCATGCCTGCACTCTGCTTCTGCAGGGCCTACACATGCTCACACTCCCGGGCCAGGAGCTGCACCCTGAACTCCCAGTCTGCCTGGTCCCGCACATTCTTGCAGGCCACATCCTCCGCCCACCACCTGCTCTGCCAGGCAACATCTTCCACCAGAGAGTTGTCTGATGTTGTCATCAGCCAGTCCAGAAGGAGTATCATGTCCTGGGTCCTCCTCTAGCAGAGCCAGTGAATTTGCAGGGCCCTGGCTGTGGGCAGCGGCGACTCTGAAGCTGCATCCTGGCTGCCAAAGGTGGCCTCTCCCCTGCATGCAGCTGCAGGGCCTGCAGAGGCATGAGAAAGAAGCTGTTTTTGAGAGTTTGCAACATTTCTGAAATAAGATGCTCTGTACCAGGGGCCCATATGCTATCTGGCACAGGTGCCCATGGACCATGATAGGTCAGCTGGATAGGCCTGGACCCAGGAGGCTGCCAGCTGAGCCCCTCATCCTGCTTGCTCCCCCATTGCCAGTGGGCCACGGATGCTGGCCACAAGCAGCCTGCCCCCCTGCCCTATTACCAGGCCAGGACCAGCCAGGATCCTGGCTGCATCTGCTGCCATGGTTCCAGACCCTGCTGCTCCCATGTCCCCTCCTACAGGCCTACCAGTCTCCTGTGCTGCTACCAATCTCACCGCACCCAGGCTTGGGGGAGGGTGCAGTGTTCACAGATGACTGGAAAGAGGAGCTGCTCATGCCCTCACCCTCCCTGCAGGGGGTCTCTCTGGGGAGCTGCCCCAGGGCCGGGCCTCCCCCCCACAGCAGCAGTGCACCCCAAGCATGCCCCTGTTGTGTGTGTCCCCAGCACTGCACAAAGAGCTGGTTGCACAGACTGAAGGGTTCCTGACCCACTACACCCTGTTACTGCTGATCGCCATGGTGGCCTGGGCACAGCTGGCATGGGACCCTGAGCTTTGACGGTGTGGAGGGAAGCCTGGGTTGCCCTGCAACCTCTGCCATGCCTGGAGGGATATCTGTGGCTCCATTACACATCCCTGCCCCCCAGAGCTGAGGAAGACATCACCACCAGCATTGACATATCCCTCAGCATGTGAAAAGCCCATGCCTGCCTAGCTCCAGAGGCACAGGCTGCTCAACAAACTTTTGCACTGTCTCCCACCTCCCTGCATGCTGTGGGTTGGGGATGGGAAATGAAGGGGCCAAGGGAGTGTAGCCAGCCCAGGAGGGAAGCAAGGGGGCAAGGGAAGGGGCTAGGGCCTGAGCAGGGGAAGGGCTGGGGCTGAGGGAAGGAGAGCCCTCCCCCAAGTCTAGAGCTTACCCCATGGCCAGGGCTGGTATGGCCAGCAACTCCGGTCATTCCCAGCTGGTGGCGATGTCATGTGGCTCTGGGTGGACTCACTGGATGACAGGCTGTGTTGTGCAGGTGCCTGGCCAGGGGTCCTCCCTGGGCAGAAGCTGGCACTGCTGGCAGCTGGTGATGGACATGCCTGGCCATGCCTTGTGGCTGGGGCTGAGGCTGCAGAGCTGTTGAGGCAGGCGCTGGCCCAGGCTGGTAGAGGCTGCAGATGGGCAGCTTGGTGGGATGGGCTACTGGTGTCCTGCAGGGTCATCCACCAGTGACAAATCACCACACGTGCCAGGCCAGGGCAGGGCCTCAGGCAGGTTGCCCAGGCTGCAGTACACAGCACGGCTGCAGCCTAGGTCCCAGATGCTGCATAAAGGGCATGGACTTGCCGGCACTCCCTGACCAATGATTGTGGTCAGTGATGGAAACCCACTGTGCCCACAAGGCTTTGACCTTTATGCGGCACTGCCACACTGACTAGTTGTGCCTGCACTCCTGCATCTGGCCTGACAGACCCTCACAGACATGGGCACTGGAGCCCTGCATAAACTGCTTCTGCACCTCCACCTCAGCTCCCAGTGCCATGAGGTCACCAGTCTCCTCCTGTGACCAGTTGGGGCCCTGGATGGTGGGGTGTGGCATGGGCAATGAAGCCATCAGGGTTCCCGCACCAGCTCTTTGGGTCTCTGCACAGCTGTTCCTGTGCTGCTGGGCCTGGGCAACTGCCTGCAATGCCTAGCGCAGGGCCATAGCACAGGACTGGCAGCCACATGGTGAGGCAATACCTCACAGAACCTGCAAGTTCTGGGAAGGCTGCTGGGGGTGGGTTGTAGGAAGCTGGAGTTGGCCCCAGTGGCCAGGAGCTGCCTGCAGCTGAGTCTGGGTCCTGATAGGCCTGGCAGGAGCCTGGAGCAGCTCACAGGCCTGGACACCACGGGCATTGCAGCTGCAAAGCAATACAGTGCCAGGCACTGGTGCCAGGGTGCAGGCACACTGGTGTAGCTGGCCTGTGGCTTGAGCAGGGGACACGGGCCTGGAGTGGCCTCAGGCTGCTTGCTTGTACTGCAGGGCTCTGAGTGCCTGCAGGCTTTTAAGGGCCTGAGGCTGGGGCTGATAGGAAGCAAATTTGCTCCTGATTGGCAGCTATATGTATTTAACTGCACAGTATCTACTCGTGAAAAAAATTGCTACTTGCATTTGCAAGTAGCAAATTTACTTGTGAGTAGCAATTTTTACTGGACAGTAAACGCGTGCACGTGTAGACATGCACACTTACTCTGCAGTAAACTACAGTACTGAGCAGTAAAGTCTCGTGTAGATGCGTCTGATGGGGAACATATTTGGTAACCTTCACTGAGGAGGCTAGAGTGCCATTGGTAACATGAAGATCAGTAAATACAGTTAGTATCTCAGGCAATGCTTAGGACCCAATTTCTGAAGCAGGAAACTCCTGAAGAGACAGCAAGAGCATTCTCACAGCTGAAATTAGAAATGCTTCACTTCTTAACCAGAGTAGATAAAAACCCACTTGCATTCTGCTGCTCAGAAGCCTGCAGCAGGGTTCAAGTGCATTACTGAAGAGCTGAAAGAATGGCTTCCTTAGCTGTACCTGAGTATCTTGAGAGTTATACTTTCCCAAATTCATAAGTGATGTAAACATGTAAATAAAGGGATGCAAGTTTAAGTTGGTGTAATTTATTTGTTGATAGGACCCTTAGATTCACCTGTTAATTTAGCCTCCGTGGAAGAAATAGTAAGAACTTGTGTGTCAAAAATAATTTACATCCTGGACTGTAACCTTCCATTTATCATCCTATTACTAAGACAATGTGATTGTTTCCTTTGTAAAATTCTGTTTTAGGGGCATGATAACAAAAAGAATAGATTCCCTTCTGAGATTAAACTTGGCATAAACTGTTTCATCCCAGAGTAAACTTCTTGGAAAACAACCTAAAAACACTAACTTAAGCTACATTTGAGCTTCTTCTTTCAGATCCTTTTTTGCACATTTCTACACACCAAAAATGGAGAAATGTTGGTTAGACTGAAACTTTAAAACATCTAAAAAAAGATTAAGTTAAAATCATCTAGAAACTTAACATTCAGAAAAGTAATAAATGTATATATGCAGCCACCTCTCTTTCATAACATTTTAAGATTTAGAACTGCATTGAAATTAATGGAGCTTACCCATGGATTCATTAGTGGCCTGGATTTGATAGGAATGCTCCATTTATTTTAATCAGGCATTTCTGTCAAATTCCCACTCTGCTCAGACAAGACACAAATCCTTCATGGATAGTAACTGAGCTCAGGCCAGATTTGATAAGTATGCTGCACTGACTATAAGGAAGCTGGATTTTTATAGATCACCTAATCACAACTAGATTTGTCCACATAGTGGATGGCTCTTACTCTCCAACTTCCCTGTGCAGCATGTAGTCAAGATTACCCTTCCCTAAATCTATATATGTATGTAGGTATATGTAGGTATGCATTTATTCAGGTTAAAATCCTTAGCTAACATCCCTTTGAAAGATGTTAACTAACTCTCTCTCACCTTGTGAACTGGCTCAAATTAGTCAAATTTGAGGTGAAATTGCAGTCCATGTCATTAGTATAACTCAGCAGGCACTGCATCAAAGTAGCAATGCCAAATTCCATCAATTAAAGATATAGCTCCTATATCTGTATGCACTTATTTTTATAGGGTAAAATATATGTCTTCTAGGAGCTAACCACAATGCTGCTTGACATGCCTAGCAATATCCTCTCCCAGAGCTAGCAACTTAGAAAATTATATATTTTGCTTTCAAAAATGAGGAAAATAAATTGAAAGAGTGGGGATAGATTCTGCTTGTTTCTCTCACAGAATGGCTAAGTATAGAGAATCAAAAAGCCCAAGACTGAATCAATTCAATCTTTGCAGGTCTCTCTAAACTGTGTAGATTGAACCAATAAGCAAGTGAATGGACTTTTACTCTGCAAACAGAAAAGGCAGCCAGACCCCTGCAGGAGCTCATACCAGTAGCTGGAAGGCCTTGAAAGCATGCCTCCCAACATGCTGGCCACTACAGATGGCTGGAAACCAGGCGATTCCCCCAGCTACACCCCCACCTTACCTTTTGGGCTGGCTGAGGAAGGGGTGGGGAGAAAAACCCACCCCTCTGGCCTGGCACTGGACCCCCAGATGGAAGCAGCCTGGCACAGTGGGAGGAGAAAAAGCCCAACCTGGGAACTTTCCTCCTCCCACCCAGAGCCAGCAGTGGGGCTGGAGTCCCGTAGCCATGCCCCCCTCCTCAGTCACTGGTCTGGCTGGAGGGTATGGAAGGGAAAGACTTCACTATGGCTTGGCTCCACCACCCCACAAGGCTGAGAGCCAGGAGTGTGGCTAGAGTCCCGTCCCCTCCTTTGCTGGCTGAAGACTGAGGAGGTGAGTGTGGCTGGGGGTGAAGCCAAGCCCCCCACCTCCACACTCTCCTCACCCTGCCCCATCCCTGCACCAGGCTGCACCTGGCTGAAGATCCAGTGCACCAGAGAAGTGGGTTTTTCCCTCCCACCCTCTCCTCAGCCAGCCAGAGGAGTACTAGTGCTCTGGCTAGTGAGCAGAAAGGCAGGGCAGACCCTGCTCTGCTGAAGCAGACAGAACAGTTCAGGACTGCAAAGCATCCTCTGATGCTGGGGGACTGTAAGTTAACTTTAACTGGGAAAATGGCGAGACCGCAGCTGGAGTACTGCGTCCAGTTCTGGGTGCTACACTTTAACAAGGATGTAGTAAAGCTTGAGAGAGTCCAGAGAAGAGCCACCCGTATGATCAGAGACTTGCATCGCAAACTATATGAGGAAAGGCTGAGGGATCTGGGACTCTTCAGTCTGAAAAAAAGGGGGCTGAGAGGGGACTTGGTAGCAGCTTACCACTACATCAGAGACATACATCAAGGGCTCGGTGAACAACTGTTCACCAGGGCAGCCGAGAGGAAAACTAGGAGTAATGGTCACAAACTCCTGGAAAACCGTTTCAGGCTTGACATTGGGAAAAAGTACTTCACAACTAGGGTGTCCGGACTGTGGATAAGGTCCCTCCAGAGGTGATGCAATTGCCTATCCTGGAAATCTTTAAGAGGAGACTGGACAGTCACCTTGCTGGGGTCACCTGACTCCACCTGTCTTTCCTGTTTGGTGCAGGAGGCTGGACCCAATGACCTTCCAGGGTCCCTTCCAGCCTTACAATTAATGAATCTATGAATGAGTCCTATTAGACTGGGAGTCAGGACAGCAAGATTTGATCTGTGATTTTACTTAATAAAGTAATATTTTTCTATATTCCAATATATCTGAAAGAAGTCAGTCTTGCAATCACTTCTGCAAGTACTCTCACTGACTTCAGTTTTTATACTTAGCAACAGTGCCAAGGAGAGCCCTTTAATCTCTCCCTGTGCTCAAAAACAACTTCTCTTACACAAGCATGGAATGAGAGGAACAGCAGAGGGAGACTCACACACTAAGAGATTCTGCAAGTACAGAAATAAATATGAGGATGTAACCATACTTAGCTTTGTTGCTACAGAAGTAATACTGGCTTAATGTGGTAGGTAGAAAAGGTAAGTGAAAGAATTCAGTCAATTATTTTCAGTGACAAAGTCTTACTCACTCACTCCCCCCTGCCATGTCTGGGCCCCACACAGGCTGCTTTGTCCCCGCCACACCCTGCTACGGTCATCTCTGCTAGCTAGTGTGTCACCCTGCCTCTCCATGTCTACCCACCATTGAGGGAATTATCTCAATTATCCCCAATGCCTGAAGAGCTGCAAAGTCCATCTGTGCAGGCTCATCACAACCTATCTTTAAACTAGGTTCATTGGGGGACAGGGATGCAGTGGACAACGAGAATCTACATTCAGAGAATCTCAAACCATGTGATGGATCAGCCCAGGTAAGCACTAAGGGGTCTGACAGACATCAGGACAAGGGGATACCAAGGGCACTCACTGGGGGGCTTAAATGTATCTACACTAATGCTAGGAGCATGGGGAACAAGCAGGAGGAACTTGCACTCTTGCATGCAAACAACAACTTTGATCTGGTTGGGTTGACCGAAACCCAATGGGACCCTTCTCACAATTGGGCGGTAAGCAATGAAAGTTATAGGTTGCACAGATGGGATAGAGTGGGGAAAAAAGGAGGGGGTGTTTCTCTCTGTGTTGAGGAGCAATATACATCTTCTATAATTAAGATGCGATCAGAGGAGGGCCAAACTGAGGTACTGTGGGTTAGGATACAAGGGGGGTGAGGGGAAAGAGACTTGGTAGTGGGGGTCTACTACAGACCACCACACCAGGAGGATGAGGTAGATCTAGAATTCGCCAGGCAGCTCTCAGAAGTCAAGAAATATGGTTGTTATGGGTGATCTAAACTATCTTTACATCTGCTGTGAGGATCAGTCAGCCAGAACTAATTGTTCACATAGGTTCTTAACCTGCATACAAGACCTCCACCTGATGCAGGAGGTATACAATTCCACTAGGGGGAACACCTTGCTGGACTTGGTGCTGGCTCTGGGGGACGACCTGGTGGGGGATCTGCCGGTTACAAGGCAACCTGGGGGACAGTGACCATCCATCGACCGAATTCACTATTTGGCAATGGGTGGGAAAAGTAATCAGCAGGGCAGAAGTGCTACACTTCAAAAAGGCTGACTTCAGGGTGCTTAGGAGAGTAGTTAGTGGGGCATTAAAGCTCAAGAGCATTGACAAAATGGGGGTCCAGGAAGGGTGGCCATTCCTCAAGGAAGTGATCCTTTGGGCACAGAAAGAGGCAATCCCACTGTGTAGAAAAGGGGGCAAAAGGGCTCTCCTGGCTAAGCAGGGAAATCTACAAAAGCCTAAGTGCAAAAAAAGGGGCATATAGGCTGTGGAGGCAGAGGGTAGCTACCAAGGAGGAGTATACCTCCTTGGCTTACACTTGCAGGGAATCAGTTAGGAAGGCCAAATCAGCATTAGAACTCAGCCTAGCAACAAAAATTGAGGACAAGAAAAGGTCCTTTTTCAGGTACATAGGGAACAAAAAGAAGGCCCAGGGCAGCATAGGACCCCTACAGGATAAACAAGGGCAGCTGGTGACAGATAGGAGGGAAAAAGCAGAGCTCTTCAATGAGTTTTTTGCCTCTATATTCTTGAACTTGGATCTAGACAAATCTCCCAAATTCATTGGGACAGAAGCAGGAGAAACACCAGCCCACCAACTATCAGTGAAGACCTAGTAAAGAGACACTTGGAGGGGCTGGATGTGTTTAAATCAGCGGGACTGGATGAGCTCCACCCAAGGGTGCTGCAAGAATTAGCCAGTGTCATACCATCTAATTCTGGGCACCGTAATTCAAGAAGGGTGTGGACAACCTTGAGAGAGTCCAGAGGGCCACTTGTATGGTTAGAGGCCTGCAGGGAAGGCCTTATGAGGAAAGACTGAGGGACCTGGACCTTTTCAGCCTGCACAAGAGAAGGCTGAGGGGAGATCCTGTGGCAGTATACAAATTTACCAGGGGGGTGCAGCAGGGAATAGGAGATACTCTGTTTACCAGAGCACCCCTTGGAATAACCAAAAACAATGGCCACAAGCTGGTGGACAGTAGATTTAGGTTGGATATCAGAAAAAAATTCTTCACCGTTAGGGTTGCCAGAATCTGGAACGGGCTTCCAAGGGAGGTGGTGCTCTCCCTTACCTTGGGGTTTTCAAGAGGATACTGGACAAGTACCTGGCTGGCGTCACGTGACCCCAGCACCTTTTCCTGCCACTGGCAGGGAGCCAGACTTCATGATCCTTTGAGGTCCCTTCTGACTCTAGCAGCTATGAATCCTGCCTCTCTCTATGGAGGCATGCCAGCTCAGCACCAAACAGTTCACTGGCCCATGCATAGAGTGAAAGTCACAAGAGCCTCTCCACCTACTTGCACAGACAAAGTAGAGTTACAGGTCTTTCAGTGGACACAAAGACTACACAGACAAGCTTGAGCAGCAGTACTAGTCATTACAAAGTGGAAGAAACAAGTAAGCAGACAGGGGCCATCTCCCTACCCACTTCTTTTTAGGTGCGTGTAGAGCTAGCAGACTACAGAAAGGGGTGTATACAAGATCCTCCAAGTCATTAGGCACAGAGTGATTTCCAATCCTGAGACACACTGGCTCACAGCAGATTGCACATCCCCCATAAGTTAGTACTAAGAAGAAACAATCCTGCTCTCCATTGTGTTTTGGGATTTGCCCATGTACAGGTTGTTCATTTGGACCCCAACAAAAAGTTGCTTTAATGCATTTCCACACAAACACTTTTTACACAAGAATAAAACAGGCTGAAAAGTAGATTGAGATAAGAGGTATTGTATTGTTTGTATTCTTACACTGATAATGCAGATGAATCTCTCTTTGGCACAATGTACAGCAAATGGATCACACAAATGCCCTTACAAATCATAGGAGATAAACAGTAATTGCCTATTTACTGTGTTGGATGTGTCTCTCCTAGTGTCACAACACAGGGAAGGATATTTGGACTGCTTTACCAACTAATTATAAGAAACTATACATTGCTTCACATATGCTGCTCTAAAAATATTTTTTTTGCTAGGTTTTTATTGTACGTCTCCTATTACCAATGGAAAAACCCCATAACCTTATATGTATACAGTATCTAGTGTTTCCAACACAAAAAATAATAAGCACGTACTAGCAGAGTTGCAGTACCATACATAGATTTTACAAACATGCACAGAGAAACACTTACATTTTACACTGGAAATGTATGCAAATACAAAGGAGAAATTTACATCCTCCCTTTATTCACCCCACAAGAAAACAGACATCGAGAACAGAAAGTGAACACTGCCAACACAATTTCATGGAGTTTTTTATTCCCTAAAAGGAACAGGAAAAGAGTCAAAATACTTCCTAGCAGTACAAAAAACATAACACCTGTTGTGAAAAGGCTGAATCCAAACCTATTGTGGTTAATGAAATTATTCCCATTAGCTTCAATGAGTTTAAGATAAGACACTTAATGATCTCATTCTCATGCTCCTGCAAATCTGCATTACTTACAAAAGTAGCAGAAATGAAGCTTAGGTGCCCTTAAAATTAAAAACCAGTGAATCTTTGTACTGACCTACAGGAACTGGTGCAAGCTGGTATTAGTCCTACTAACTTGAAGAGATGTGATTTTAGGATTCAGGGACAACTTAAGAAACCAGATAGATTTCTATGGGAAATAGATTAAGCTCCTCTTGAGGCTTTTTTGCCTCACCAGCATAACCAAGAAAAGTGAAGATAATTTCCATTGTGATCTGCCTTTAATGTTTATTGGATTTTGACTTAGTTTTTCTAGATAAATTATTTGGACAACAAATGAGCTCTAAAGTAAAAGGCAGATTTTTAGAATACATAAGGCTGAAGAGGATGGACAAGTGCGATTAAAGAAGTGAGATTTTGCAATTGAACTTATTAACCTTCCCCTAAGGCATTAACACCATAGAGAATGTGTGTGTCACATGAGAGAGATGTTTTAAAAAAAAATAATGGTATTACATTTCATTTTTAAATGATCAGATAAGCACAAAATAGAAGGAGGGAAAAAAAAGTAATAATATAGTTCTAGGCACCGCACCATCAAATGGGTAACTGAACCAAATCACTTGATGACCAATGTGTAAATCAGTGGTGGAAGTCAAGGTGTGCTATCCTCTTCCTGGGCAAGAGGCCAAAATAAGACTAGCAAATACACACAGACTTGCAGGGGAGCTATCACACCGGTTGGCCCTGCATGCTTGTGTGAAGGAAGGCGCAAGGAGCCTTTCTATACTTTGAGACCTTTGCAAAGTCAGGGCACAATTGCAGTCCTTGTCCTGAACCAAGAACAAGATACAATTATTCTGTTCTACCTCCGTACTAGCTAGTGAAGCAGTGCCACATAGGAATATGGTAGCTTCAAGTACCAGTTCCCTGAGGACAATAGGTAGGATACCAACAAGGAATTGAACAAGATGTTTGCATGATCTTATTTCTCTTAAGCTAGCATAGATGTTTCACTGTACGCTTACCTGAGAGGGTGGGAGGGAAGATGAAGGGCAAAATAAACTACTCAAATGACAAAACTATTGTTGTGCCAATTGGGTGAACTGCTACATCCCCATGTATTGCTCCTATAACCAATATTAGCATGTTTGACCTCTATTCCACCTGTGCCACCTACATGATCAGAGAATTTCATCCTAATAACTTTCCCTTGAATGGCAACAACATTAACAACTCATGTATAGGAAAAGAGAGAGAGAGAGAGAGAGAAGATAGTATGTGCATAATATATATATCACACACACACACACACACACACACACACACACTACAAGCCTACCCTTCTTCTCTCTGTACCCAATTAGAGTTTCTCCCAGGAAAATAACCACTTGTATGCTAACTCATGGCTTAACTCCTCCCAGGGACCAGGAACAGCAAAGGCTCCTGTGCCTTCCACAAACTGGCCTCATCCCAAAATGGAGAAGGTACAGGGGGAGCTGTTCCTGCCCCTCCCATGAACCAAGAGAGGAGAAAAGGAGTAGCTACCAGCTTCTCCCTGCCAGCCTTCCACACACCAGGGTTGTTCTGTCTACTCAGCTCCCAGGCACCAGGAGCGAGATGGGGGGAATGGCACCTCAAGCCTGCTACCCACTTCTCATTCTGGAGTCCCTGGTATGAGAAGCCTGCTGGGGGGCTTTGCCTGATACTCCAGTCCCCCCAGGAATGGGAGGACTGGAGCAGCACACACTTTGCCTAGACCAGAATCATCCCAGTCTTGGGAAAGTACAAGAACCATAGGAGATGGGGCAGTTGCAAATTAAACACTTGTACTGCTCTCTCTCCTGGAATCATTTCTAGTAGCATTTTCTACCACCAAATGAATATTTGTACATGCTGTCATGCTGTATGTAAACCCTACAGCATAAACCTACAGCAGGCATGGATTACGGCATCAACAAACTCAGGTAAAACACTGAAGCATACAGGGTTTATAATGTCATTAGCCATCAAGATCTCTGGACAAGCCACAATGATATGAAATGTTAAACATGTCAGCTACCTGCCATGTTTCTCATTGACCCCTATTTTAAATAGACGGGTACAAGTCAGAAAGGATATAACATTAAGTGAAACTTTATCATTGAATTTTCTAGCTCCACCACCATAAACTGCTTTATGGTTAACGTAGGAAGACATCATCAGGATATATTTGATAGTCAACCTAGTCAGAAAGAAAAGGAGTGAAGCTGTAGCTTGATGCAGTTTTATTTCTACAAGTTAGGGCATTCAAGACTGGACTGTGTCAAAGAATTGACCAATCTCAACTAGTCAATTTGTCTGGCACTATAAGGTGACTTAAATTAGCACTGTATCTGACCCTGTGGGAAACGTTTTCTAACCACAGCAGGAAAACAAACTCCAGAACTCTTTGTTCGCAGATTATTTTTTCAAAGAAAATAAAAAGATGTGCTTTTTGGGAGCACAAAATATTTCTGTTTTAATGATTACTTATAGTTGCACTTGTAATTGCGGTTGTGTAAATGTTAACCACACAGTTTTATACCTGCCTGAAGAATTTAGTCTAACTTAGACACTGACTTACCCAGCTCACTGACTTCAATAGGGAAATTTTGAATTTACATTGGTAGAATGAGAGAATAGTTTGAATAGAGAGTTAGAGAAAACAGCATACAGGTGTATTATAGAGTCACTTTCTGTAGCAGCCCCTTGTGACCTGATATGGCACTGCTCACTAGACTCAGTTTCTTCCCCATTCTTCTGTGGCAACAGGGTCTGGTCATGATGTAGTGATGACTTAAGTTATAATAGAGCTCCAGATGAAGAATCCTCCATCTGCCTGACAACAGTCTTAAGGTTCTAACTTGTCTTCCACTTTCTGGTGAGATATAGTCCCTTTGCTTATCAGCCTCTTGTGACCAACTACATCTTTAGGCATTTATCCATACCCTACCTAGGACTGGCAAGAAAAAAAGCTCCAAAGGAGACACACGTCTTCAATTATCCTTTTGATCTTTTCTCTTACAGAACACTGGCAATTCCCAAAACACACTCTCTCCCTGCATTCCTTACCCAGGTCCAGATCTCCACAGCCGGATACTTATTGCCAGTCCAACTCTAGATGTCCCTCTTTAAAGCCTACTACCCCTTGCTACACCAGTTCCTACCCCAGTCACAAGGGACAGGTTACCCAGAGAGGTGGTAGAAGCTCCATCCTTGGCGGGTTTCAAAACCTGCCTGGACAAAGCTCTGGCTGGGATGACCTACCCGGGGTTGGTCCTGCTTTGAGCAGGGGGTTGGACTAGATGACCTCCTGAGGTCCCTTCCAACCCTCATCTTCTATGATTATGATTTTCTATGGTTCCATGACAACTACTCTCCTTCAGCTGAGCTTTCCAACCAGGGCAACCAGCCATCTCCTTCCCACCTGAGTCTGATAACTGATCCCCATGTAATCAGAACCAGCTGTGGAGTAACTGGTCCCTCACAGGCAGGGCTGAGCCTAACTGTCCATAAAGGGCTCAGCACCTACAACACCTCCATATTGTTTTGATTAAGCTGGTACTAAATCCCCTGTGATTGTCTTGTTCTCTTTTAGCTTTTGCTCTGACAACCATACACAGCAAGGTCCCCTATGTCACACTTCAGTTATTGTAAGTTATCTCCTGTATTATTGTAAGTTACATGAAAACCAAAGTAAAAGGAAAAAGAGCTAAGTTAAGAGCTAATTTGTGTGGGAAAACACAAGGAAAAGTGCTTCAAAATGTAAGGCTCACTCCTCAAGTGTGTCTTAACTGTGCTCAGCATTAAACCTCGGAGAAGGCAAATGTGCTTTTGATTTTGAAGACTACTCAAGGCCATTTTAGATCCTGGTACAATGTAAAGCATTGTGCCTGACTTGTTTTGGCTTGCAATGGATCACAAAGGGCGGTTACGTTGTGTGGGGATTGCACTACCCTTTGTCCTCCATCCGTATCCCTGACATGCTCTCCATGTCAGGGAACAGCCCAGGCCCAGTGAGCGATCTGTTTGACACTAGAGAAATACTCAGGTATCTGATCACACTGGCTTTCAAACATCTTTGTATTGCCAGAAGGGGCAACCAACCATCTAACTTTGCCATATGGCTGTTTATACCTATGATTTGGTGTTATGGATAACACAGTAACACTTTATACAACTAAAATAACACTATCATCTCTTCAACAACCTATGACACATTATTATGGAGTTGTGCTTCATTTGTTCTGTCCCCCACCCCAATCCTCCATTTATATTTCACTTTTCCTTTCTGTTGCCCTACTCCTTCCTCTCACATACCATCGAAGTCACCCACCTGCCACAGTTTGAACAACACTGATCTAGAGAAGTCCACTGCTTTTTCTTGTCAGGAGAAAGGGAAATACAGTGATGCAACAGGGAAGAGAATCCTGAGGGATAACAGGTCTGAATACCACAAATCCTAGGTCATCCCTGTAAGTCCATGCTGCATTCTGGCCTTTTCCAAGCAACATGGCTCACTCAGAAGCTTTACTTACATTCACAGTCTTGCTATAACTACACACTATCTTCTCTAAAAATGTAGAAACCAACAAGAATGAAGTGAATGCTGCTAGCAACAAAATTACAATGTGTATGACTCTCTGAACCCCACACACTATTGGGCCTGGATCCAAGACAGCTTAATATGCATCTGAATATAAGTGCTAAATACTATGAATATTACTTCTAAAGAATGATTTTATGGAAAGAACTGGTCTTATGTTCTTTTTAAATCATTGATAGCCCCAAACCCCTAAGAACTGAATATAAAAATCAGGAATGAAAAAGGAATAAAGGAACTGAAGCAGGACAGGCATATTTAGACCAATGAAGTTTCTTTTCCTCTTTAAAATTCCTTGTTCCCTTTTGAGCGTTCTCACAAAGAATCACCAGGTGACATAAAGCGGACCAATGATCTGGATAGGCCACAAGAAACCATATTAATTCCAAAAACCATAAAAGTTAGTTAGATTTTATTGTATTTTAACCTGAAAAATTACCACTCTGCTCCTGGTTCCTGGATAATGTCAATGTATATACAAAAATGTAAAATAAAGATATTAAGACTTCTGCAAAACACCATCTGAGGCCCTAAATTTACCAATACTTTATTTCAGTTTGGGAGGTACTAAGCTAATGTTAGCAAATCTCCTGAGTTCTAATCTAACAATTGTTACTAACAAGTAATAAGACTAAGACTACTGAGTTTCCTGAGTAAACTCAGTAATAAGACTAAATTTACATTTTTTTACCTTTGCTGTAAAGCAGGGGGAAAGAGCGAGAGAGGGAAGAAATGAGAAGACAAGCAAAAGTAACCACCAATGTTTACAGGCCATTGAACTCAATGCAGTTACACCATGGATTAATTTTAGTCTGGTTTAGTCAGGTTCAAGAAGAAGGTTCAAGGGTCACCTGTCTGCACAAGAACCAAGCAGTGTGTCCTGTTTCCTGGGAGTGGCGTAAATGGACTTGAGTCTAGTTTCCTAATCAAACTTTCAAACAATCTACAGTCTGAGGAGACTATCACGTGTTTCCCTACATTGCTTTCTCAGGGAAAAGAAAACAACCAACAACCAAACTTCTTGTATTTAAATCAGGCAGGCCTTCATTTAATTTCTTACTCCTTCAGCAGTGAAATGGTGTTTCAGTAAAAGCGTTGTTTACTGCTTAAAGTTGTTATGTTGTTTGTTGTTATAACAAACTATTTTAACATATCTTGAAAAAAAACCCTGTTCTCTTGAGCTTTTCCATCAACCTTTTTTCCCATTTTGCCATTGCAAGATTTCTTTCAGGCGTTGATGTCTGTACCTATAATGGGCTTGTCTGTACCACAACCAATGCTCCAGAAAGAACTCTTCCTCAGGGCAGGAGAATACCTTTTGGAGCCTCCAGGTGTTCAGGGAGGAATACTGAGTGCTGCATACTGTCAACCAGTTCCAGTGTATTCCACTTCTTCTCCATGTTATTAATTGATACTGGAAACTTGCTCTTATTTTTTAGTTAATGTGCTGTGCCGTAGCGTGAAAATTCTTAGATACAACGATTTGTACGATCAGTAGAAGGTACTGCAAGTAGAGGTAGAAGAATGTGACTTTACTGTAAAACTGCACTTGTAGTATAGGTGTTTTCAGAAGCAATTTACAGAATCTGTATTGAGGGATCCTGCTGTTTCTTTTGGCATATTCTTTTCAGCTGATGAAATTTTACAATGGCTCACTCCAAAATACTAGAGCTCCCAAATAACAGTTGTCTTCCTGGGCAGCAGTGTTATGCCAAGTCCTCCATAAATTAATTGTGAAAATGTCATTGAGCATTTTTACACGTGTGTTGTAATGTGCAGTACACTATTTTAGTGTGCATTAAAGTGTTACATAAGAAACCATGATGTTATGCTAATGCACAGTAAAATAGTCTACTGAGCATTAAGCATCACTAAGAAAGCATGCAAATGCACTATTGTGCATTAGCACAGCCCAATGCACATTAATTTAGTACTTCATCATTAATTTAGTACTTCATATTGGAGGTACTGGATTTAACGCACATTAAAAAAGGCGCATCAATACACATGAAGATGCACATGCCCATTCACTTCCAAAAAGGTTTGCAACTTAAAATAAAGTCCTGTAAAGAATAATAGGGATGCTTAATTTACAAAATAAGCCAGCATGAACTACTGGGCATGCTTTCAGCATGATAGACTTCCACACTACCATGTTAGCATCTGGAAAAAAATGAGGGGAAATAGAGAGCCCTCTTTCAAAACTGAAGAAGTCCTAGACTCGGTTCAGATCAGAGAATGGGAGAAGATTCATATTTTTCTTATAGACTTGCCTTACCACCTAAATACAAACCATAGTTATGTGAAGTTACTATGTCTTTGACAATATCATTACTATTCTAATCAGACTCGGACACTATTCATACTTTTGACTACAGCTGATTGAATAATTAAAACACAAACATGGAATTGTATAAGCAAATAGACTACTTGCTGCTATATGTGGGAGTCATACTATTCATTATTTACAAGTATGCAAAGAGTTGCTAGAATTTCTGGAAGTATTTTTGAATTTCCCCCCTCCACACCCTACCCTCGCCAAATTAATTAATTTACACTAACAAAGTAGCAGAAGTTGGCTTTCAGATTTTTCTCTTAATCACTCCTTCCTCAAAAAATTTCAGTCATCCTGACAGGAAGCAGAAGCAGTGCCATACATCTAATAGCACGGCATAACTTTTGAATAACCAACCACAAAATAGTTTCTGTGCAGTTCGTGAACTACCTCTCCTCTGAAAACAGTTCGCCCAAACTCTTTAATAAATACTTACTCATGGAAAATAATTCTTCACCATTTTGATTCAACTAGTACTGGACCAGCTATAGAACTAGCTTCATTTTGTAAAGAGTTTTAAACGATTTAAACCAGTTGCCTGGGACACACTACAGCAACAAAAGTCAGCTGAGTTGCTCAAACCAATAGACCCTAGATTTAACCATCTTGGGACAAAAGGTTCTGAGTTGTGAGTCTAGGACACTGAAATTTGCTTCCCCGGTTAGTCCAGCAAAATCTGGGCCTCTTCCATGTAATCAAGTTCCCAGCTAAGAGTAGAGTGGCAAGAGTTGATATGTGTTTGCTCTGAAGTTTTTCCTTTTTTTTCATACAATTATTTTTTCCTTGGGACATGTAAGTGACATGTAGTTGGATGCATTTTATAAATAAAACTAATGCACACGTATTTCAAATGTTGGTAATTACACTTGCACTTGGACTGCTGCAGCATCAGTTGATAAGTAGGTAATAAACTCATGTCACCAACATAATAAAAGTAAACATCAAATGAAACTCCTGAACAAGTTAATCTACACAAAATGTTCTCATCACCACATTAACTGCTTTTCTATGCTGTTCATAACACGTAAATGACCAATCCAGCTGACATCTGTTGGTCAGGAAATGGTGGTAAATATTATACTTGGTAAATATTTTCAGGATTATTCCATAAAGTACTTTATTTATAGGCAATAACATTCAATATACTTGTGTATTATCCTTCTAAATGAAGTATTTTTTAAATTAATGAGGCAAGTATCTGTTCTTTACAACTAATCACTCTAGTTAGTAAAACTAGCTAGTGGAGAATTCAAATAAGACTACTTTTTAGTAATGCCTTTTAGTACTGAAGACCAAGCTACAGAACTTGCTGTAGTGACACATGAAAATTAATTTAGACAGTTACTGTTTGTTCTCATAGGAAGAACACTACAAAATTTGATATAGTCTGTCACGATGACTAAAACTGTATTCCCATATACCTATATTTTGCAAGTCCTCAATATTACCAAGGTCAAGTTGTAAAAATAGTATTGCTGTTGTCAAGTTACAAAAATGTTGCACAGATCTTGCATATACCATACTATCTAAAACAGTCTAAAAAGAAAATATTTTAACAAGAAGTAATGTGTTATAAAATAAAGTGAGGTGTGCATCTGCAAGATTTCACTTAAAGCTAAAAGATCATTATACAAAATTAGTCATTTTTTATATTCAATAGCTTGATTTCACATATAGGTATCTGAAACGTTGAGTTTTTATTTTTTGCTGACCCTTTGCGGACAATGACTCAACTGACTTTTTATTGGGTTTTTTTTTAATTACATCTGGGCTAACAGGTGTGCAAAGTTTCAGTTTACTACAGCTGTAAACAGATGGCAAAGTGGTTCCAGAAAAGGAGAGCAATGTTCAGCCCTTAACTGAAGGGAAACTACTGAATGCTGCTGCTCTAATGCAGTATATTCATGTGCCAAAAACTTGGTTGACTGTATCACATGAGTAAAGACAGTGGGGCCATTTGTGGGAGGAAGGTCACTAGTACACAAACATGGCTGTACATTTCAGTGATCAAAGGAAATGGCACTAAACATTTTATTAGTTCTCTTTAAGAAAATTTTGTCTTTGCAGAAATATATTTCTCCATTAAATATTGATTTACAATTATTTTAAGTCAGAGGTTGGCCAAAAGAGTCTAGTCCAAACTATAAAGCATTATTCAGGAATTTAGACAGACCTATTTTTCTTGGAACCCAGGTCATTTGGGCATGACAGCTGGCCCATCAACAGATTTGCCACTAAATCTACTGCTTTTCAGCTATGATTTTAGGAAGGTGTAAGTTTTCACACTGTTAAATAAAATATAGTGGAGATTTCAGACATCTACTGCAGTACAGCAGTTTATTAAGCCAGCCTAAGTTCTAGTATCTTGATAGTTTTTCTAAACTGGAAAAATATGTGCAATATGATCTAATAATGATTTTCAAAAATACAATTAGCTTGGAGCTTCATTTTTATAAACAATCAAATAGTAATATAAAGGCTAAATTTTCTGCTGGTACAGGTGGGCAGAATTCCATTGCATTCAATAGAGCTGATTCTAATTACACCATCAGAAAATTGTACCCTAAAATATTTTATTCTTTCTGTTTTTAGGTACTTATACATTGAGAGACCTCAGAAATTAAGCTGAAAGTATTGGAGTATAATAGTTCTAGTCCAACCATGAAAAACAAATCATACAGCTACATCCAAATAATTATTATTCTTACAAGAGAACACGCAATGATGGTCTGTCTGTTTGTACTTACTGCTTTATAAGTTCGCTTTTGTCCAGCATGCTTTCTGATTTGTTCTCCATTGGGCCCTGTTTCCACATGCATGGAATAGATAATGTCAAAGAAATCTTCAACCACGGCTACCCGCCGTAAAGATAACTTCTCATCTACACCTACTCCATCCTGGAAAAAAAAAGGATAAAGAGGAGAGGATGAATAAATTATGATCATCGTATGACATATCATCCTTTAGTGAGATCTGATTAGATAAAGACCCTTTGCATTGAGATCTGAAGTTCACCATTCCAGAACAACACTTAACAAGTCAATGAACGACAGTAACATCATTCTTTGAAAAATAAATCATTTGGCTGATCTGATATATTATGTAGTCTACAACTTTTGTTTATATTGCGCTATCTGTTAAAAAATCATTTACACTTGTTTCTCCAAATCCCCAACAGCATTTTGTAGAATTATTTTGATTAAAAGTGTTAATTCACAGATAACTGAATAGCACATAACTATTAATGCAAAGGAAGTCATTTCACAAATGGTTCACCACTGGAAAACCTGTTTGCCAATCTATCATATGAAGGCTTCTCACAACATGAAGGAAACCAAGCATATCTGAGTCAAGTAACAGTATGCTGTGGATGTGTACAAGTTGATTTAAGGCGAGACGGGATTGTGCATTCTCAGTACTTCTAAAAAATTACAGACATGCATTTTTAAAGTAAATGAACAAAATTCAATAGCTCTCTTTCAGATGAGTGTGTCCACATCAGATCTCTTCAAACTATATGCAGATTTAGTGCTAATGAAAGGAATTAGGCTAAGTACAGATGTTCAAAAAGCCTGAATCGATTCAATCTTTGCAGGTTAGTCTAACCTATGTAGACTGAACTGAGAAGTAAGTGATTAGACTTTCACTTTTAATTCTGAAAATGCAGCCACATTTCTGCAGTGGCCCAGGCTAGAAGCTTGGGGAACAGTAGAGGAGACGTGTTTCCCAACTGGTGTACCGTGGCACGCTGGTGTGCCATCACACACGTCCAGGTGCGCTGCAGCATTTTGGGTTGCAGGCATAGACAGAAAGGGAGCGTGGCTCCAGCCAGGCAGGGGGCTTAGCTCTAACTTAAAATGTCATCCAGCTGGCTGAATGCCGCCACCCCTCCCCATCAGCGTCCATCTGGCCACATGCCACCCCTTCCCCTCGTCCCCCCCCCCCGAGTCAGTATCCAGCTGGCCATGTGCTTTTTTATTTTGGTAAGTGTGCTGTGCAGCAAAAAAGATCAGGAAATGGTGCACTAGAGCAAGCCCTCCCTTCCCTTCTGCAGCAGCTAGAATACTGGAGGGAAGCTGAACTGAGGGGAGAGGGGTGTAGCCAGGCCCCCACAGGTGCTGAATACAATTGGGAAGGGGTTTAAACCTCCACCCTGGCATGCACAGCCCCCAGCTGGGGTATGCCCGGAGTGGGAGGCGGGAAGCAGCCCTTGCCAGGCTTTTTCAGAGGGGAGGGAGGAGCGTGGCCTGACACCGACCCCCCAGATGGCACCAAAGGGTCAAGCAGCGAGAGCAGGGGCATGGCCAGACCCTGGCCCCAGGCCTGAGGCAAAGCAGGGAGGTAGGGGGGAAGCCAGCCCCTGCCTGAGCCCTGGTCAGACCCTTCCATATAAGCACAATTTCAAGAGTGGAGGGTTTGCTCAGTGTCCACAACCGAGAACACCTGCCAAGGGACTCTGTACTGCTGGGGAAGAAAGCCACCAAGGGCTTCCTGTGGCTGGTTTTCACCCCCTGCCCCACAGCAGGGCCCAGCGCTGTGCTCCTCCAGCCCTGAGCCCCAAGGCAGTACTGCACAGAGCCCCCCACTCCCTGACCCTGCAGCAGGGGAGAAGGAGAAGGTGGAGAGCCCTGGCCACTGCAGCATCTTTGTGACAGCCCGGCCCCACCTGGGTATGGGGAGCTGGGAGCAACCCAGGTGCACCGCTCCCATAGCCCCAGCCTGAGCCACATCCAGCTGGGAAGGGCCCCATAGCATAGCCTGGCCCATCTCCGTCATCCATCCGCCTTGCCCAGGGTTGGGGCTAGGGCTGTGGGGTTGAGCCAGACCGGCCTGTGGGTGCTGCTGAGGGCAGGTGCAGATAGGCCAGGCTACAGGGACAGGGCCCTTCCCAGCCAGCTGGGGCTCAAGTTGGGGCCATGGGAGCTGTGCACCTGGATTGCTCCCGGCTTCCCATGGCCAGGCCAGGCTGGACTGTTATGGAGCTGCTGAGGGGCAGGGCTCTCCCCCTCTTCCTCCTCCCCCACAGTGGGGATGGGGGGCCAGGGGTCACTTCTGTCACTAGCCTTAAAGTGCAAGCAGAGTTTGTGCTAGTTTCTCCACAGAATCCTGTCAATGAGCCTCAGTCTTGAGGCTCCTGGTCTCCCACTCTAGGCATCTTTTTAGAGGGCTGGTCTTTATGTTATGATATAAGCATGTGAGGACAAGGAGAAAAGCCACTACATTTTCACCAGCAAGCCAAGACAGAATTTGCCTTTAGGTCTAGAGGCAACAATGCCACCTAAACCTCTGAAATCTATTTTTTAAAGTAATAAATGCTCTCAGAACTTAACAAGTTTCATCTTGCCATTATTAATGATTAAGGCACTTATGGAACAGGTTCACAATGACCTTTTGGTAACAATACACTTTCAGTGATTACTTCTACCACCACAGAAATCTCCAAACTGACAAAATTAATAGATAATGGCTGTACTCTAACTTCAAACTGTAGTCCCACCAATACTCAACTTGCATTAAGCTATATCTGAAAGCCTCCTTGGTATGCATAAACATCTATTTTTTTATTTGTGGTCTTTTGTTACATCATATTCTTTTTATTGTATTTCCAACTAAGTTCCTGTGGAGACTCACAGTGGATATGAATGCTTTGCATTTCTACAGAATGTTCTTCCCAAAGATCGTAATGTTATTAGTCATACCAACACATTTCTCAATATTATATAATGTGCCTTAAAGATGTTTCTACAATTAAAAATTGTAGTTAAAAATGGGTCCAAACAGTTCCAAACTTTAGGGAAGTTTATAATTAAAACTTTGTAGTTTTGATCCACCTTTTTCATTACTTGCTTACTAGTCAAACAGCACTGTAAATTCCATAATGTTTCTAACCACGCTTATTATGATAGTGTTATCTCATGACATTTTTAGAACTCTTAGAAGTTTATTTTGCTGATTAGCTGGTAAGGACTTAATCTGTTTACTACTAATGAGTATTGTTAGGAAATTTCCTAGAGGCATGTTCTCTCTTTTAATTAAAGGGAAATACATTACAACAATATTAATTTAATATCAAAGATGCCATATCAGCAGAGCTGATACACACAGCATCAGAAAGGTATTCCAAGATTATATTCACAATAGAAATTGTAAGAAAAGGTATTTTTAGGTCTTTGGTGGCCATAGTGTGCTGTGTGTTTTTGGGGGGTTTTTTTGCTTTTGTTGGTGCAGTCTCAACTTTTGAAAAGAATGATCAACTCAGATCTTAATATTCACTACCATGCCGTCTGTAACTTCTAATTCAAATACCAGGGAATCCAAACAATTTTTTAAAATCTAGTCAGACACCAAGAAAAAGAATAAATGGAATGTACTAAATGGCAAATTTAATATGAAAGCAGTATTATTATTTAACATTTATATTTGTTGTAATCCTTAGAAAAAAGTCAGGTCAAGCTCCATTCTGGTAAGTGCTGTAAACATAAAAGTGACAGCTCTTGCTCGAGAGAGTTGGAATCTAGAAGACAAGACATAATTGGTGTGGAAGATCAGCAAGCAAGTCATCAAGGAGAAGGAAAGATGCAATTAGGGATAAAAAAACAAAACAAAACCAGTAGGTTGTGTGCAAATGTTAGAAATTTCACCTGCCTAGCCTTTATCAAATCAAAGTTTCCATGGAGCATTACAACAGTGGCAGGTTCTGATGATAAACTTGAATGAGGATAAGGATTTTGACTAAGAGGATATTGATCAGTGGTTCTCAACCTTTCTCGATTCAAGGCACCCCATGAAAATGCCAGGTCTTAGTTTTCTCTCATTGTTTGACTACAGACGCATAATAGAGCCATTTTTCTGTTGCAAAGACTCAGATCACGACAGGTCAGAATGTTTTTAACACCAAGTTTTCCTATTTGAAACCTCTAGGTTTATCTTTTGAATCATATTTTCACACCTAACAGTGCTAACATTGTGTGGCACCCTTAAAACAATCTTGCGGCACCCTAAGGTGCACTGGAACACTGGTTGAGAATCACTGGTAGAGACAGACCTATCAATGTTATCACTATCAGAAGATATTAATACAAGCTGTTATACTATAACTGTTACATTCACATGATCTGATACAAGTGTAGCAAATATGCTCTAACTTATCCCTGTTCCTTTAGGTTGAAAGTTAAAGTGATTTAACTAACTTTTATGGCTACAGGAGCATGCAGCTCTAACAGTTAGAGCATAACAGCTTCTGTGTGTCCTCAAGCAGCAGCGTCACCTCCCCTTTTGGAGCAGCTAAAATGTACATTTGTCCATACCCAGATTTTGGTATAATTGACCAGTATTAAATAAAGACCATGATCTAAACCCAGTCAGAAAAAGGCAGAGGGAATGATAAAATCCAAACCCAGATCATCACATTTTGGAAGTGGACCATGCTATACTAAGTTTTTGCTACTATATGCCACCTCACCACTAGTATCACTGCTCAACTAAAATATTAACATGGTGCCGTAATTTGAAAGTTGGCATAAGGCAAAACTTTCTATGGTGCCTAAAGATACCATTTTTTAAATTATGTATGTGACTTCAGCTATATTTGTATAATACATTTACTGTCTCACACATGTTGCATTGCTCCAGCAAACCGGCTTCCTAACCTAGAAGCAGTGTAACCACAGCTGCATGACAATGAGGCGAAGTACCTTACTGCAGGCTGACTGGCATAGACCTGTGCCAATTAGCTTCCCCTCTTACACCCCAAATGCTGCATGGAAGTAGCTATGGTGCATCTAATTTAGGAACTAGCCTGCCCAGAGCAGCACAGAGTGCTTGAGACCTCTGCTCTGTGGCACAGTAAGTTGACTGTATAGACCTATCCCTAGGGCTAAGTACAGGCAGGCAAAAAGACCAGGCCTGAATCAATTCAGTCTTTGCAGGTTAGTTTAAACTGCAGAGATTAAACTGAGAAGCAAGTGAACAGACATTCACTTTTGGTTTAGGAAATGCAGCCACATGCCTGCAGTGACTCAGAGCTGGGGGGATCTAGAGCACACCTCCCAGCTTGCCAGCCACTGCCAAAGGGAAGGTACTAAAGCTCCAAGGCTTTTCCCTACTCCCTGCTTGAGTTGAGGGGGCATATTCACCAGGCCCCAGCCCAGGGCTAGCATGCTGGAGGGTGAGGGTTTAAAATCCCTCCCTGGCTCACACGGGACCCCAGCCTGGGTCTGCCTGGGCAGTAGGGCAGTACCTACCAGGCTTCTGCCCTTCACCCTCCCTCAAGGAAGGTGAAGGCAGCCCCTGCCAGGCTGAGGGGAGTGGTGGGGGGGAGAAGTAGTGGCACTGAATTCATAAAAGTTTGAACAAGAATAATCCTTTCTTTGAAGTGAACATATATTGAACACAACAATTTGTAACCTCAAGCACACAACAAAGAACAACCTAAGCTAAGATACAGTCGAGTAAAACACTGAGACTCCACAAAACTCAGTCAAACTTAAAATATAATGTAATAAACCAAAAAGACAAGAGAAAGCCTTGTATAAGTCTTGTGTAATGCTGAAGGCAGAGTATCTCCTTGCAGCCAGGCATTCAGAAAGCATTTCTTGGGGAATAAGCAGGTGGCCTTAGGTGTTGCAGTAGAGATGCCACAGGCCTCATCTCTACTTGGATTTTAACAGGTGAACTTGCACCCCCTACCCCTACTTGGTTGCCTTGTCATTAGTACAGGGGTGTAGGTTGTAGCCATGTTGGTCTAAGGACATATGCAGACAAGGTTCTTTGGGTGAATCTCATATCTTTTATTATACCAACTTAAATAGTTGGAAAACATTTTCTTAGGAAGCATCTGCAGTTGGTGTGTGAATTCCTGGATGGAATGAATTGACATTAGTATGCTTATCACCTATAGCACCTTTGGCAGGACTCTCATGCATTCAGTGCTTTTTGTCTCTACTTAGGTATTGCAGTCTCCCACCTTTACAGGTTCTGCTTTATAATGCAGTCTGGGACCCTCTCCTATTCCCTTAGCTCCGTCTCCAGCACATACATATGATGATTGTGCCAGGTCTGTGCCAACACCTCCCCCGTCTCAGTCTGGTCCTGCAGGGCTTGGCTCTGTGCTCACAGGTGGCAGGCGACTGGTCCCTCCAGTCCCGGTTCCCCAGCTTCTTCCCCCTCCCCATTACCCTGGGGGAGCTGAAGGGAATTATGCCCCCTCCCCCTCATCAACTACTTGCCTCAGTCGCTGCCAGAGGTGGGAGAGGGTGGAGTCTGTTGGTCTCCTGCCGGCCCCGTGCCAAGGAGTCCCCATCTGGGGTCCCATGCTGTTGGGAGAGGAGGTTTAAACCCCCCTCCCTCCCCTCCACCTGAGTCTGCCCACTCATGCCCCCTGCCCCCTCTGCTTCAGCGGGGAAAAGTCTGGCAAGGGCTGCCCACCCTCAGACCCAGCTGAGGTCCCCAACTAGGTTTTCCACTCTCACCCCCTTGTCAGCCAGCCCTCAGTGCTCTGGCCAGGGAGCAGGGGGTGGGGGCATCCCTGCTCTCTGGAGCAGACAGCACAGCCCAGGGCTGCCAAGAATCGTGGGATGCTGGGAGACTGTGATTTAACTTGAACCAGGAAGAGATCTGGGACAGAAGTTTTATAAACTGGGTTGACCTAAATCAGTTAAGTTAAATACACAAAACCCTCATTATTCATGGGTTCAGCATTTACAGTTTCAAATATCTGTGAATGCTGAACCCGCATTTTAAATACACTTTATACACTTCTAGGAGCTACTCAGGAGCACTGCACTTGCTGCTGCTGGGCTCCTACCACCACGTTCCCTCTGTCACTGCCAGAGCCGTGCCCCCACAACAGCCACGGGGGGTACTGTGTTCATGAACGCAGACTGCGTTTGTGAACACAGTGCCTTATTCACAGATTTCACCATTTGCAGGGGATACGGCAAGGTATCCCCCACGAATGGTGAGGGTCGCCTGTACTACTTTCAACCAGGTTTACCTTAAATCAATTTCAACCATTTTGAAACTGTTTTTTGTGCACTGAACTTCTGTTTTGTTACAGGTTTAAACCAGTTTATGATGACTTAAACTGGTTTATGTATAACTTCTGTCCCTAGCATAGATGTCCAAAGCCTATTTTCGAAGTGACTTCGGTATATATAATATCTTAGATCCCCATGGAAGTCAGTAAGACTCGTCCTTCTAAATTACTGAGGAACTTTTGAATTTTTTTTACCTCAAATGACTTGAGCCTAATTTCCATTGTCAATAGTGATTTAGAAGCCTAAGTCTAATTTAAAGTAACTTCTGAGAATGGGATGTGGACTCCTAAATCATTTAGGTACTCTTAAAATATTTTTATTTTAAAAACCATTGTAATATGCCACATTTCTTGTGTTATAATAGAATCATAGAAAAGTAGGTTTGGAAGGGATCTTTAGAAATCATCTAATCTGAACCCCCACCAGAAGCAGGATCATCCCTATAGAAACAATCCTGTACAGATCTATTGTCTAACCTATTGGTAAAACTACACAGTCAGTCCTAACACAGCCACAAGGAATAACACCCTAACCTGCCACAGATAAAACAGGGAGACACTCGTGGTCAGTGGGGCCAATAACTTTCCCCATCAAACATTTTTAGGCTATAGCTAAACTTTTGTTTCCTCTACCTGCCAGCCCTGCAAACTCAATTGAGATTAGGAGAATCACGCTAGGTCTTTTTTTCTCACGTACTAACATTAGAGGAAAAAAAGTTCAGGTGAACAAATAAAACCTTTAGCAACATTTGTGCCACTCTCATTTTATAAGGGGGATAACAGAGAGCTCATGAACAATTAAGTAGGAGGGGAGAGAGACTCTAGTTCAGGGGTTTTTGTGGATAGACACACACACACACTCCAATGTAGTCTCTACGGTAACAAGAATAAAGGACAGTAAAAATACATGTTTTTGTCACTAAAAGGAACAGATATAACTCTGAATGAAGACAGGAAAAAAGATCTATTAGGTAAAAAGCTGCCATTTAACAGTCACTTTCTACAGCAGAACAGCCCATAAACATCTTTAAAATCAAAGCCATTGAAACAAAAGTGCATGCAGTCCCTTGTTTGAAAATAATCTCTTGTTTAAGTTTCTTGGGAGAAATTGGTCTCATAAAACATCCTCTTTCTTCAGGAATGACTATGCCTATCAGAATCTTTACAGTGTTTGAAAATCACTCCTATAATACAAACATATGATGGATCTAAATAAAAGATAAAAGTAAAAGCTTGGCTGGTTGTTCCATAAAAATTGCTTGGGTCCATAAAAACTTCTGTTGTAAAAGTATCAAAACCAGTAGTACCTACAAACCATTACAAATCAATATTAACAACAATCAACTCCATATTTTTATTATGTCACATAAATTACACACAAACATAATTACACTTTAAATGCAACAGAAAGGATTTGTAAAATTATTCTGGTATCCACTAGTTTATGAGCATGGCAAAGTAAAACCAAGGAGCATATTGTTGCCTCTTTAAGTGGCTGCAGATTTTGCAGCTTTGAGTACTGGTTTCTAGCTGAAAGAAAACTGTTATTTTCTATTGCACAAGTTGGATTCTAGGTCCACCTGTGGTGGAAAGGTATCAGCTTGCATGGATACCTACCAGGCAACAGCAGCCCTTTCACCATTTAGTTAGCTTAGTGGCAAGGGCACTCACACACCTCCCTCAGGTTTTAACTTGCATCTCAACAAATTGATGTAACCAGCCAGACAGGCACTAACCCAACCACCTTCCCACCCTCTTCTTAAAGAGGATCCACTATACCTTGCATTTGCTATTCACTGAATAAATATCACGAATATAGCTTGAGGCCCTCTGGGGACAGGGGCTCAAGCTAGATCATAGGGTCCCCTCTGCCTGCCAGGGGCAGCATCCATGTCACTGATCCATTCTACCTCTGGTTTGCTTGCCTCCTTCTCCTCCTAACCCAACATATCTTCTGCTCCTGGGTACCTAGTGGGAACAGCTTCAAGAGGAGAACTGGCAAGTACTCTCAGAAATACTTAACCTGGCCTGGTAGTTAGTGCATAAGTGCTAGGAAGCGGAAATTGCAGGGTCAAGCCCCTTCTGGAATCTCCTGCACCCTAGGAAAGTGGCTTGACTACAGAGGTAAAAGTTGGAAAGACTCATCTCCACTTCCTGTATCAAATGCCCACAAGTCATATTTTCACTGTGATGAAAGTTTTAGGGCTTAACCAACATTATGTGCATATTCTATTCTAGCCAAGCACCTATGCAGCAAAGTTGTAGCCTACTGAATTCCAAACTGTGAATAAATGCCAACACCTGTAGTTACATGGGGGAAGAAGTACCATTTAGATGTATGATAGTGAAAAGAAGATTTAGTCTGTTAAACATTGTAAATTGTTGATATAGCTATTAATAGAAAGACATTTTAGTGTACATACAAGAAGAATATTGTACAAGAGGAATACTGCCTTCCAGAAAAAACTTTTTAAAAGTTGAAGGGGTTGAAAATCCCATAACAAGATATACTCTTTCAGTGCCTATGGGAAAAACTATTCTGTATAGGAATTAACGACCCTTCAGGAGTGTCACCTGCCTAATTCAAAAAAAACAAATCAAGTTTTCATTAGAGCATTACTAGGAATCCTAACCACAACCTATTCAACATAGTTCAAAATAATACACACTTTGGATAATAAATGTTTCAGGGAATGTTTAATGACATACACAGCAACAACTCAGTCATCCCTTCCAATCCAGTTCACGTCAATAAATGATCAAAAGTTACTACCATTTGATAGCTCATATTTAGTAGCCTAAGAAATAAATTGATTGTCTCCATCTGCTTTTTAGTAGAAAATACGTAAAGCAGGAAGAGGAAAATTTACCTCCTGAAATTTAGTTCCTGCTAAGCTGTACCAGTCTAGATGGATATTATCACCTTCTACCAGTAGGTGGGGAGAGAAAAATATCAAAAAATTTACATCAGACACAGACAGGGGGATCATTTCCAGCTGAAGAATCTGGTGTTGGAATCTTGCAGAGGAATAAAATCCAGAAAGATAAGTAATGAAAATAAGGAGAAATCAAATGAGGTAAAATGGGCAACCCTTGTTAATATTTAATATACCATAAAAGACAGGAGTTTAAAAATAAATAACATGCTTAATTCATTAAAAGCTTTCTGCCTCCCCTCCCCTTCATCAGGGACCAAGAGAAACCAAACAAATAATAGCCCCTGCCTCCTATAGCATGTAGACTAACTTAGGGTGTTGCTTTTTACACAATTTAAAGCAATTTATTGCTGTGATATAACAGAAGAACACAGCTGTACAGCACTTTAAAATGTGTAGAGTAGTTTAGAGTAACCTTTGTTAAATGAGGTCTTAAATTTGAAGCACTGTATTTTACAGCACTAGCAACATACAGTGCTTTAAATAACTTCTGCGTGCTGGTCAAATTTCTGACCGGTGGAAAAGCCCCAAAAGGCTGCAGGACCCCTGGCCTCCTAGCCTGGAAAGTGCAGGGAGATTCAGAGCTCTCCACCCCTCCCCTCCCCAACAAATATTGCACTTCTGTCATGTTTAAGGGTGGTGTAACTTTATAGTGCTATACAAAGTGCTCTAAGTTACAGCACTGTAAAACCTACATAGAAAACATTCCAGTCTTCTGTACACACCCAGAAGACTGGAAAGCACCCATGCAAAACCCCTACACATAACAAAAGGCTGAACACTGGCAGCCTCCTAAGCTATGTCTTAAATTTAGTAGACAGCTGTCTCCAGAAGCCATTCCTCCAAAGCCATGACTACAACTTCCTTTGTAGTCTAGGTGACATCATCTGGTATGAATCAGTGTAATTAGTTCTATTGTTTTCTGTAGTCATTATAGAAAAAGTGATGAGATACTCTGATTGTAGTAATGCAAAACAGCAATGGGTAGGCATTTTCAATTTTTCTCTATGAAGTGACTAGTTCCAGTAATGGGCCCTGTACAGTCTCCTGATAGAAACACTAAGAGCTTTGCCTTAAGCAAACTAGGCCACACTGATGCTGTATCACCTTCAGTTTGTAGTAATCTTGGAATCTTGCCCCCCCAGTTTGAAGTGCTCTGAATTACAGCACTGTAAAACATCCCTCTTGTCCCCCTGACAGATGATGATAGAGTGGCGGAACCAAGGAACCACCATGCAGTCCAGCCTGGGGTTGCCTGGACGAGAGTTGTCTCCAGCTCAAAGAGGTGCAGCACGAGGGTTACACTCCCCTGGAGCTGCACAACTGTTTTGCACCTGTCACATCAACTGAGCCAGCCATACCACCAGCTCCATCATGTGAGGAAGGAGGGCCACCAGCACCTGCGCCGAGAAGAAGGCGCAGAGTTATCATGGTGGGCAACTCCCTACTTAGGGGGACAGAGGAAGCAATCTGTCACCCTGACCCCTTACCCTGTGAAGTCTGTTGCCTGCCTGAAGCTTGTGTCTGGGATGTGACAGAGAGGATGCCCAAACTTGTCCGGCCCTCCGACCATCATCCCATACTACTCATCCATGTGGGCACAAATGATGTGCCATGGAGCAATCCAGGCCAGGTCATCTGTGACTACAGGGCTCTGAGGGCTGAGCTCAGGGGTCTGGGGGCACAGATAGTTTTTTCATTGATCATCCCAGTCACAGGACATGAGCTCCACAGGGAAAGGTGCATTGGTGACATGAATAGAAGACTCCGGCGATAGTGCCATCACAAGGGGTTTGGCTTCTTTGACCTCGGTCTGTACTTCAGAGAGAGCGAACTGTTAAAGAGGGATGGCCTCCACCTCACCTGGAAGGGGAAGAAGCTGTTCTCAGCCAGAATGGCTGACCTTCTTGACAGTGCTTTAAACTAAAACCACTGGGGGATGGGCAGCCTATTAACAGTTTTAGCCCAGGTCATGTCAGCCACACTACTAATAACTTGGGCAGCCCAAGGGAACCCACTCTAATGACGGCCCAAGGCAAGGTCCTGCCTCACCCCACAAGGAAGCATGGGGCTTCTCATGACAGACTCAACTGCCTATACATGAATGTCAGGAGCCTGGGAAACAAGCAAGAGGAACTGGCCCTTCTCTTATGAGAAAATGACTATGATCTTGTAAGGATAACAGAGACCTGGTGGGACTCTACCTATGATTGGTCTGTTGCTTTGGAGGATTATACCTTATATAGGAGAGACCATCTTGGGAAGAGGGGTGGGGGTGTTGCTCTCTACATCAAGGATCAGTACACTTCCCTGCAAATTGAGTTTTCTAACCAGGAAGGGCATCTTGAGACCCTCTGGGTCAAAATACAGGGAGAACATGGGGAGGGTGACATTCTTCTGGAGTCTACTATAGATCTCCACATCAAAAGGAAGAATTTCATCGGGAATTCAATAGGGAACTGGTCGAGGCCACATGCTCCTGATGCGTGATCATCATGGGGGACTTCAACTTCCCTGACATCTCTTGGGATGAGCACACAGCCAAATCTGACAGGTAGTGCAGCTTTCTTGCTTGCATTGATGACCTCTACCTAACACAGGAGAGGTCTATGGGCTGACTAGAGGAGAGGTACTGCTTGATCTGGTCCTGGTAAGCAATCTGAGGATCAAGGAGAAGCTTGGTGACAGCGACCATGATTTGGTCACCTTCTCAGTTCACTGAAGAGCAGGCAAACCCTTCAGTAAAACAGAAATCCTTAACTTTGGGAAGCTGATTTTTGTGAACTCAGAGATTTGATTAGTCAGGCAATTAGAGGCCATACCCCCCCTAGATAAGGGAGAACACTAGAAATGGTCAACGCTCAAGAACATAATCCTCGAGGCACAGGGGAAAGCCATTCCATCTCACAAGAAATATAATCAATGGGCAAGTAAGCCCCCTTGGCTGAACAAGGAACTGTTGGACCTCATTAAACTCCAAAGAGAAGAAAGCCTACTCCAGTTGAAAAATGGGAAGCATCACCAAAGAGGACTACTTAGCACTCGCCCGTACCTGTAGGGAACAGTCCAGAAAAGCCAAGGCACAAATCAAACTCAGGCTAGCTACGGGGATCAACAACAACAAAAAGTCCTTCTTCAGATATGTGGGAAGTTGAAAAAAGAACAAAGATAACACTGGGTCCCGGCAAGCTCAAATGGGGCAGCTGACATGAGATGCCCAAGAAATGGCCAATCCCCTAAATGATATTTTCGCATTGGTTTGTCACCCTTCCAAGGGGATCACACTGTCAGAAAGGACATGAACCATCCTGGGAGTGGGTGGCAGGCCAAAAATTGATGTGGATCACTTTTCATAGACATCATCCTCAGGGCTGGAAGGGACCTCGGGAGATCATCGAGTCCAGGCCCCTGCCCAAAGGGCAGGAAGTCAGCTGGGGTCATAGGATCCCAGCAAGATAAGCATCCAATTTGCTCTTGAAGGTGTTCAATGTAGGTGCTTGAACCACCTCCGCTGGCAGACTGTTCCAGACCTTGGGGGCTCGGACAGTAAAGAAATTCTTCCTTATGTCCAGCCTGAAACGGTCTTGCAGGAGTTTGTGACCGTTCAACCTAGTCATCCCTTGGGGTGCTCTGGTGAACAAACGTTCCCCCAGATCCTGGTGGTCACCCCTGATAAACTTATAGGTGGCCATCAGATCACCCCTGAGCCTGCGCTTTTCCAGGCTAAAGAGTCCCATGGCTCTCAGCCTATCATCGTAAGATCTGTTTTCCTGACCTCTGATCATGCACGTGGCTCTCCTTTGGACTCTCTCAAGCTTCTCCACATCTTTTTTGAATTCTGGAACCCAAAACTGGACGCAGTACTCCAGCTGCGGCCTCACCAAGGCCGAGTACAAGGGGAGAATGACGTTCCGGGATTTGCTCGAGAAGCATCTATGGATGCAAGCCAGCATTTTGGTCGCTTTATTAGCCGCAGCATCGCATTGGAGGCTCATGTTCATCTTGTGGTCAATGATGACCCCCCAAGTCTCTTTCTTCTGTAGTGCTATCCAACGTAGCACTGTCGAGCCTATAAGGAAGCTGCAGGTTTTTCCTCCCAAGGTGGAAAACCTTGCATTTTTCAGTGTTAAACACCATCAGGTTCTCGTCTGCCCATTTGCTGAGCTTGTCCAGGTCAGCCTGGATCACCCGCCTATCTTCTGGCGTGGATGCTTTGCCCCAAAGTTTGGTGTCATCGGCGAACTTGGCCAGTCCACTCCTGACTCCAATGTCCACATCGTTAATGAAGATGTTGAACAGGATGGGTCCAAGGACAGAGCCTTGAGGGACCCCACTGGTCACAGGGCACCATGATGAGTGACTGCCATCAATTACAACCCTCTGGGTCCGACCACAGAGCCAATTTCCCAGCCAGTGGATCGTGGTGGAGCCAAGGCCACAACTGGGCAGTTTGGCCAAGAGGTGATCATGGGATACCAGATCAAAAGCTTTTTTGAAGTCAAGATATATGACATCAATCTCTTCTCCCTCGTCCAGGTGATAGGTCACCTGGTCATAGAAGGAAATGAGATTGGTCAAACAAGACCTACCCGCAACAAACCCATGCTGGCTATCCCTTAGGATGTTAGCCCGGGCCAGTCCATCAAGGATGGCCTCCTTAATAAACTTTTCTAAGATCTTCCCCAGGATAGAAGTCAGGTTAATGGGCCTGTAGTTAGCCGGATCCACTCTCCTCCCTTTCTTGAAGATCGGCACCACATTGGCCTTTTTCCAGTCTTCCGGCACTACACCAGAGCGCCAGGAGTTTTCAAAGATCCGTGCCAGAGGCTGGGCTATGACGCTCGCCAGCTCCTTGAGTACCCTGGGGTGCAGATTGTCAGGGCCGGCTGACTTGAAGGTATCCAGCTTCTCAAGGTGTTCCTTCACAAGGTCAGCATTGATGGAGGGTAGGGGATCCCCATCACCCAGATCTCCCTGTCCCATAGCAGGCATGGGCGTCCCACGGGACTGATGAAAGACTGACGCAAAGTACCTATTTAATAGGTTGGCTTTTTCCTGGGCGTCAGTTGTCAGTTGCCCCATCTGGTTTACCAGGGGTCCAACGTTGCCCTTGCTTTTCCTCCGGCTCCCCACATATCTGAAAAAGGACTTTTTGTTGTCCTTGATGCCTGAAGCTAGTTGGAGTTCAGTTGCAGCCTTGGCTTTCCTGGTTTGCTCCCTGCAGCACCGGACCAGCGCAGAATAATCCTCCTTGGAGGTGAATCCCGTCCTCCATCCTTTGTAGGCTTTCCTTTTTAGCCACAGGAGGTCCGCTAGGTCCCTGGAGAGCCAGGAGGGCTGCTGTGCCTTCTTGCTGCCTTTCCTCCGTGTTGGAATAGATTTAGCTTGTGCATTGAGGATCACTTCCTTGAGAAGCAACCACGCTTCTTGAACTCCCAACTCCCTGGGGTCATGGTCCCTGAGGGCCTGACCGACAAGCCTCTTGAGCTTGTCAAAGTCGGCTTTTCTGAAGTCAAGGACTTCTGTGTTGCTGACTGACTTGCCAGCTTTACGGTGGATGGTGAAGGTGATCAGCTCGTGGTTGCTGTCACCCAGCTTCCCACCGATCACTAGGTCGCCGATTAGGTCGTCCCCCGTAGCCAGTACCAGGTCGAGCAGCGCTTTGCCTCTCGTTGACCCATAGACTTCTTGAGTCAGGTAGAGGTCATCCACGCATGAGAGAAAGCTTTGCGACTGCTCGGATTTTGCTGAATGATCTTCCCACGAGATGTCCAGGTAATTGAAGTCACCCATGACAACCAAGGTCCTGGAGCAAGCGGCCTCAGTCAGTTCCCGGGTGGACTCCTGGTCAAGCTCAGGACTTTGAGTGGGAGGTCTGTAGCAGACTCCCACCGTTGTGTCCCCTGTGCCGAATTCCCCACGAATTTTTACCCAGAGGGTCTCTAGCTGTCCATGCTGGTCGCCAACATCAGCTTGCAGGGACATGTAGCTTTCCTTGACATAGAGAGCTACACCCCGCCCCTTTCGTCAACACGATCCCTCCTGTACAGGGTATAGCCCTCTATACCCGTGGTCCAGTCATGGGTGGAGTCCCACCAGGTCTCCGTTATCCCAATGACGTCATAATTCTTTGCACTGAGCAAGAGGATGAGCTCCTCCTGCTTGTTGCCCAGGCTCCTGGCATTAGTGTACAGGCAGGCAAGTGTCCCTTTGGGGGCTCTTGTCTTGCCCACAGATTGTGCCAGGGCTGGGGCAGGGGTGGGCTCCCTTAAGTGCCTTGGTCTGCTGGCTTTGCAAGGGTCACTCAGCGGGCCAGCAGTGGCAGTAGTCCCCCCATCCCCCAGCGGTCTTAGTTTAAAGCCCGGTGGATCAGGTCAGCCAGCCTGGCTGAGAAGAGCCTCCTCCCCAGGGGAGAGAGGTGGAGGCCATCTCTTCCCAGCAGCTCGCTGCCTCTCTCGCCAAAGAGCAGGCTGTGGTCATGGAAGCCAAAGCCTTCCTGATGACACCAGCTCCGCAGTCTTTGGTTCACTGCGTGGATCCTCGTCTCCCTCCTCAGCCCATAGCCCGAGACTGGGAGAATCGACAAAAACACCACCTGAGCTCCCAGACCCCTAAGGCCCGCTCCCAAATCCCTGTAGCACCTCATGACCTGGCTGGGGGTGCTCCGAGCCGTGTCATTCGTGCCCACGTGAATAAAGAGCATGGGATAGTGGTCTGTGGGCTGGAGGAGCTCTGAGATCCTCTCCGCAATGTCTCAGATGCGGGCCTCCGAGAAGCAGCAGACTTCCCGGGCTAAGGGGTCGGGGAGGCAGATTGCCCCCTCAGTCCCCCGCAGGATGGAGTCTCCCACAACAAACACCTTACGCTTTGTCTTGGGGAGAGCGGGGGCAGTAGCTGTGGTTGAGCCTGGGTTGCCTGTGGGAGCTGGCAACTGAGCAGGCTCTGCTGGGGCTGCAAGAGGTGCGAACCTGTTGCTAAGCTCTGGCAAGGGAGGGGCCTTGGTGTGGCGGGCCTTAGGGCCCTTGACCACCTTGGTCCATGCCCCTGACTGGGCAGAGCGGGAGGTCCCAGAGTCCTCCTTAGTCCTGGAGGGAGATGGTGCTCTACCCTGCGGCTCCTGGGGGAGAAGGGCCTGGCAGTAGGAGTCTATCTCCTGCTCGCAGTCCCTGATGGCACGCAGTCTCTGGACTGTGTCCTGGAGCTCCTCCAGTTGGCACGCCAGAGACCCCAGTAGGGAGCAGACCCTGCAAGGGGAGGTGGCCATGTTCCCGGGCCCCAGAGCCTGAAAAAGGGACAGGCAGCCCCCGCAGCCAAGAGCCAGGAGCTCCGTCTGCGTGGAGCCCGGAACCATGGGCTCCGTCTGGGTGGCCGTCTCTGAGGTGCCCAATGGGGGTGCCGCAGAGTCCGAGGGGACCCTCGGGGTGCGGCGCGTGCCCATCCGTGTTATGCCTCTGATAGGTTGGCTACGGCTGGGACTGACTACTCTGGGGGGTTCGCAGGCAGGGTCTCGTGCCCTCCCACGCCCTCTCCTGCACGAACTCCGCGCTAACTCAAGCACCTGTTTACGCAGCCTGTTCACGCAGCTCCGGTCGCATGGCTCCCTGGGGGGCTGGGCCAAGTAGGGGCCTGGGCGGGGGCTTGACCCGGCCCGGCTCCACGCAGCCGCCTCCTCCCAGGCAGTGAGGAGTTAACCCCTTCCCACCACGAGCCCACTTACCTCCGGCTGTGCTGGGGGTCGGCAGGGGGCTCTGCGGCTGCTGAGGGGGTGTCTGGGGGGCTTCGGGGGAGCGGGGGCGCAGCAGGCTTTCACCTTCAGAAACTGGACATTCATAAATCTGCAGGTCCAGATGGAATGCACCCAAGCATCTTGAAGGACCTGGCAGACATCATTGCACCCCCCTTGTCAAAGGTATTTGAAAATTCGTGGCGCTCAGGCAAGGTCCTAGAAGACTGGAAAAGAGACAACATGGTCCCTATCTTCAAGAAAGGGAGGAGGGATGACCCAGGGAATTATAGACCAATCAGTCTGATGTCCATCCCTGGCAAAATCCTGGCAAAAATTGTCAAGGGATCCATCAACACCAGACTAACGGAAGGCAAGTTTGTGAAGGTCAGCCAGCACAGCTTTGTGACTGGCAGTTCTTGCCTGACCAATCTCATCTCCTTCTATGACCAGGTGACTAGCCCTGGACAAGGGAGATGACATAGATGTCATATATCTGGATTTCAAGAAAGCCTTTAACCTAGTTCCCCATGATGTCCTCATGTCTAAGCTGGGGAACTGTGGCCTTGATCATCTTATGGTCTAATGGCTAGGTAACTGGCTACAGGGTCAGATCCAAAGAATACTAGTTAGCGGGAGCAAATCAACGTGACACAAATCAACGTGATGCAGGGTGACCAGTGGAGTCCCTCAGGGCTCGGTACTTTAACATCTTCACTAATGATCTGGAGTCAGAGTCAGATACAAACTGGCAAAGTTCACAGATGACACCAAATTATAGGGGAGGGCAGTCACACTGCAGAACAGGCAGGGGATGCAGGCTGACTTGGACACGCACTCAAGGTGGGCTGACTAAAACCAGATGGCCTTCAATGTTGAGAAGCGTAAGGTGCTGCACCTTGGTAGGAAGAACCCTCAAGACACTTACAAGCTCAGCAGTGCTACGGTTGCTAGCACCACAACTGAAAGAGACTTGGGGGTTCTGATTGACCACAAGATGAATATGAGTCACCAATGTGATGCTGTGGCTGGCAAAGCAAACCATACTCTGGCATGCATCTACTGACGCATCTCAAGCAAAACCAGGGATGTCATCCTCCCACTTGGTGAGGCCACAGATGGAGTATTGCATCCAGTTTTCAGGAGGTATGTGGAAAAGATTGAGAGTCCAGAGGAGAGCCACTTGTACGATCCAAGGCCTGGAGGGCAGGCCATATGAGGAGAGGCTAAGGGATTTGGGACTCTTCAGTCTGGAAAAAAGAAGACTCAGGGGGGACTTGGTAGCAGCCTACAAATATATAAAAGGGGTACATCAGAACCTGGGAGAACAGCTGTTCACCAGAGCTCCCCAAGGGATAACAAGGTCTAATGGCCATAAACTCCAGGAAGGTTGATTTAGACTAGACATAAGAAAAAGGTTCTTTACAGTGCAAGTGTCCAGGGTCTAGAACAGACTTACTTCAGAGGTGGTGCAAGCACCTACTCTGGACTCTTTGAAAAAAACATCTGGATATTTTTCTTGTTGGGATCATTGAGACCTGCATCACAGAGACCAACTGGCAGCTTTGGGAATGGTGTCTTGAGGCGGGCTTCAGCTTCCTAGACAATGACCCACATATCACGACGAGAGACATGCTCGGATGGGATGGGGTGGGCTCCACCTTTCCCCTAAAGGTAAGCATGTGTTCTCTTCTAGGATGGCGGATCTCCTCTGACGGGCTTTAAACTAGACTTGTCGGGGGAAAGGGAAGATGAGAGTGGAGGAAGCCTTGGACCACTAAACCAAGCAGCCCAGCCTAGACCAGTGAGCAGAACATATAACCAGGTAAGCAATAGGGGCCAGGGCAATGCTGAGATTAGGGGGCCAGTGCACCTATTCTCAGGAGGCCTCAAATGCCTCTACACAAACACTCGTAGTATGGGAAACAAGCAGGAGGAACTTACCCTCCTGCTAGCTGACACCAAACCAGATATAGTGGGGCTTACAGAAACGTGGTGGGACCCAATGCACGACTGGGCGGTGAATATCAAGGCCTATAGGCTATATAGGAGGGACAGGACGGAGACGAAAGGTAGGGGTGTGGCACTCTACATTAAGGAGGAATACACATCCTCATACCATACCTACAGGTTAGGGAACTCCCCTCTTGTCAGCACGGAGGCAGAAAAGGATCTTGGAGTCATCATTGACTCCAAGATGAACATGGGTCGGCAGTGTGGGGAAGCAGTTAGGAAGGCCAACCGTACCTTGTCATGCATCCACAGATGCATTTCAATCAGGTCAAAAGAGGTGATCCTCCCCCTCTATGCGGCACTGGTCAGGCCGCAGTTGGAGTACTGCGTCCAGTTCTGGGCGCCGCACTTCAAGAGGGATGTCGACAGCATAGAGAGGGTCCAGAGGAGGGCCACTCACATGATCAGGGGACAGCAGGGCAGGCCCTATGAGGAGAGGCTATGGGACCTGAACCTGTTCAGCCTCCAAAAGAGAAGGCTGAAGAGGGATCTTGTGGCCTGTTATAAACTAGTCGGGGGGGATCAGCAGGCATTGGGGGCGTCACTGTTCCCCCGAGCACCGCCAGGAGTGACCAGGAATAACGGTCACAAGCTGGCAGAGGGTAGGTTTAGGTTAGACATCAGGAGGCGCTATTTCACAGTCAGGGTAGCTAGGGCCTGGAACCAACTTCCAAGGGATGTGGTGCAGGCTCCTACCCCGGGGGTTTTTAAGAGGAGGTTAGATGAACACCTTGCTGGGGTCGTTTGACCCCAGTACTCTTTCCTGCCATGGCAGGGGGTCAGACTAGATGATCTGTTCAGGTCCCTTCCAACCCTAGAAACTATGAAACTATGAAGTAGCACAGGGTCAGAGGAGGGGCACACTGAAGTGCTCTGGGTTGAAATACAAGGAAGTCAAGGGGAAAGAGACTCAACAGTGGAGGTCTACCACAGACCTCCCAACCAAGGGAAAGAGCTAGACCAGGAATTCCTATGTCAGCTCACAGAGGTAGTTAGGTCATGGGCGACCTGAACTTTCCAGACATCTCCTGGGAAGAGCAGTCAGCCAGGTCTGACCACTCATGTAGGTTCCTAGCCAAAATGCAGGACCTCCATCTAACCCAGGAGGTGCACAGTCCCACCAGGGGAGACGCCTTGTTGGACCTGGTGCTGGCCACGGGCGATGACCTGGAGAGGGGGCTGCAGGTGCTCAACCACCTGGGCGACAGTGATCATCACCTGCTGGAATTCACCATCCAGCACAAGGTGGCAAAGGCCTGCAGCAAGGCAGCAGCCTTACATTTCAGGAGGGCAGACTTCAATGAGCTAAGGAGACTAGTCAGGGAAGCACTGAGGTCCCGGAGGGGAGGGGAGTTGGATGTCCAAGAAGAGTGGTCGCTTCTTAAGGAAATGATCCTCCAAGCCCAGAGGAAGGTAATCCCAACACGGATCAAAGGGAGCAGGAGGGCGCAAAAGCCCCCATGGCTCACCAAAAGCATCCAAGAATGTCTCCTAGCTAAAAAGGAGGCATACACCCATTGGAAGGGAGGGGCAATCACCAGGGAGGACTATACTGTGGTTGCTCAGGGATGCAGGGGGGCAGTCAGGAAGGCAAAGGCGGAGTTGGAACTGGGACTAGCTACCCAGATGAAGGACAAGTCCTTTTTTAAATACATAGGGGGCAAAAAGAAGGTACTGGGTAACGTGGGGCCCCTGCAAGACACACTAGGAAATCTGGTCATCACCCCAGATGACAAAGCTAACCTATTTAACAACTTCTTTGCCTCCATTTTCCTGAGCAGGGACCAGATTAGCCCCCACACTGGGGCCCCCTCAGGCCCCAGGGGAGGCGCACCTAGATCAAGGGTCAGTGAGGATCTAGTCAGGGAACTTCTGGAGGGACTGGATGTATTTAAATCAGCTGGTCCGGACGATCTCCTCCCCAAAGTGCTGAGGGACTCAGCTGAGGTGATTGCGGGACCCCTGGCATGGCTTTACGAGCACTCGTGGTGCTCTGGTGTGGTGCCAGAGGACTGGAAGAGGGCCAACGTGGTTCCCACCTTCAAAAAAGGGAGGAAGGAGAACTCAGGAAACTATAGGCCAGTTAGTCTTACCTTGATCCTGGGTAAGCTTTTTGAGAGAATTATCCTGGCACATGTCCACGAGGGGCCAGTGGGGAAGGTTGTGCTTAGGTGCAACCAACACGGGTTCATTAGAGGCTGGTCTTGTCGGACCACCCTGGTGGCCTTCTATGACCAGATCACCAAATCCTTAGATGCAGGGGTAGCAGTGGAAATAGGCCTTCCGAAAGTCCAGAAAGACTTCGACACTGTCTCACACCCCATTCTCATTAAAAAACTGGGGGACTGTGGTGTCGACACCTACACCGTCAAATGGGTCGCTAACTGGCTGGAGGGCCGCACCCGGAGAGTGGTGGTGGATGGGTCATTTTCGACCTGGAGGGATATAGTTTCATAGTTTCATAGTAGCTAGAGTCGGAAGGGACCTAGGTAGATCATCTAGTCCGACCCCCTGCCTTAGCAGGAAAGAGCACCGGGGTCAGATGACCCCGGCAAGGTGCTCATCTAACTTCCTTTTAAAAATCCCCAGGCTAGGAGCCTGCACCACTTCCCCTGGAAGCTGGTTCCAGGCCCTAGCCGCCCTGACTGTGAAGTAGCGCCTCCTAATATCTAATCTAAACTTACCCTCCGCCAGTTTGTGACCGTTATTCCTGGTCACTCCTGGCAGCGCACGGGGGAACAGGGACTCCCCCAATACCTGCTGATCCCCCCTGACCAGTTTGTAGCAGGCCACAAGGTCCCCCCTTAACCTTCTCTTGTGGAGGCTAAACAGGTTCAGGTCCCGTAGCCTATCCTCATAAGGCCTGCCCTGCTGACCCCTGATCATACGAGTGGTCCTCCTCTGAACTCTTTCCATATCGTCCACGTCCCTCTTGAAGTGTGGCGCCCAGAACTGGACGCAGTACTCCAGCTGCGGCCTGACCAGTGCCGCATAGAGGGGGAGGATCACCTCCCTGGACCTGCTCGAGATGCATCTGTGGATGCATGACAGGGTACGATTGGCCTTCTTGACTGCCTCCCCACACTGCCGGCCCATGTTCATCGTGGAGTCAATGACGACTCCAAGATCCTTTTCCGTCTCCGTGCTGGCAAGAGGGGAGTTCCCCAACCTGTAAGTGTGGTGCCGGTTCTTCCTCCCCATGTGCAACACCTTGCACTTATCAGTGTTAAACCCCATCCTATTCTCATCCGCCCACCGTTGCAACCTGTCAAGGTCAGTTTGTAGCCTATTGCACCCTTCTAGTGCACCCACATCCCCCCACATCTTAGTGTCATCAGCAAACTTGAACAGGGTGCTTTCTACCCCCTCATCCAAGTCACTGATGAAGATGTTGAACAGTGCAGGCCCGAGGACCGAGCCCTGCGGAACCCCACTGCCCACATCCTTCCAGGTCGAGAAGAACCCATCCGCTACCACCCTCTGGGTGCGGCCCTCCAACCAGTTGGCGACCCATTTAACCGTGTGGGCATCGACACCACAGTCTCCCAGCTTTTTGATGAGGACAGGGTGAGAGACAGTGTCGAAAGCCTTCCGGAAGTCCAAAAAGACTACATCCACAGCAACCCCTGCGTCTAATGATTTGGTGACCTGATCGTAAAAGGCCACCAGGTTGGTCTGACAAGACCTGCCACTGATGAACCCATGTTGGTTGCCCCTGAGCACGCATTCCCCCGCAAGGCCCTCCTGGATGTGTGCCAGGATAATTTTTTCAAAGAGCTTACCCGGGATTGAGGTCAGACTAACTGGCCTGTAATTTCCCGGGTCCTCTTTTTTTCCCTTTTTGAAGATAGGGACCACATTGGCCCTCTTCCAGTCCTCCGGCACCTCGCCAGAGCACCACGAGTGCTCATAGAGCCGTGCCAGGGGTCCCGCAATGACCTCGGCCAGTTCCTGTAGAACCCTAGGGTGAAGATCGTCCGGACCAGCGGACTTGAACACGTCCAGCCTCTCCAGAAGTACCCTAACTAACTCCTCGCTAACCCTTGGCCCAGGCGTGTCTCTCTCGGGGCCCGAGGGGGGCCCAGCAGGGAGGTGGCTGAACTGGTCCCTACTTAGGAAGACAGAGGCAAAGAAATCGTTAAATATGTTAGCTTTGTCATCTGGCGTGATGACTAAGTTGCCCATCGTGTCCTGCAGGGGCTCCACATTACCCGGGACCCTCTTTTTACCCCCTATGTATTTGAAGAAGGACTTCTTATTGTCCTTAATCCGGGAAGCTAGTCCTATCTCCAACTCTGCCTTGGCCCTCCTGACTGCCCCCCTACATCCTCGGGCGACTATAACATAGTCCTTCTTGGCGATGACCCCATCTCTCCATTGGGTATATGCCTCCCTTTTAGCAAGGAGACATTCCCGGATGCTCTTAGTGAGCCATGGGGGTTTATGTGCCCTCCTGCTCCCTTTGACCCTTGTTGGGATTACCTCCCTTTGGGCATGGAGGATCGTCTCCTTAAGGAGCAACCACTCACCTTCGACATCTGATTCCCTTCCCCTCTGGGTCCTCAGCGCTTCCCCAACGATCCTCCTTAGCTTGTTGAAGTCAGCCCTCCTAAAGTCTAGGGCTGTTGCCTTGCTGCAGCCCTTTGCCACCTTACGCTGGATGGTGAATTCCAGCAAGCGATGATCACTGTCTCCCAGGTGGCCCATCACCCGCAGCCCCCTCACCAGGTCATCACCCGTGGCCAGCACCAGGTCCAACAAGGCGTCTCCCCTGGTGGGACTGTGCACCTCCTGGGTTAGATGGAGGTCCTGCACTCTGGCTAAGAACCGACGTGAGCGATCAGACTTGGCTGACTGCTCCTCCCAGCAGATGTCTGGGAAGTTCAGGTCCCCCATGATGACCACATCCTTAGCCCTCACTGCCTCTGTAAGCTGACCTAAGAATTCCTGGTCGAGCTCTTCTCCCTGGTTGGGAGGTCTATAGTAGACTCCCACCGTTAAGTCTCTCTCCCCTGGACTGCCTTTTACTCTAACCCAGAGCACCTCAGAGTGCCCCCCCTCTACCCCCTTGCTAATTAACGAGGAAGTATATTCCTCCTTGATGTAGAGTGCTACTCCTCCACCTTTCCTTCCTATCCTGTCCTTCCTATATAGCCTATAGCCCTTGACACTCACCGCCCAGTCATGCGATGAGTCCCACCACGTTTCTGTGATCCCTACTATGTCAGGGCTGGTGACAGCTAGGAGGAGGGCGAGTTCCTCCTGCTTCTTCCCCATACTTCGAGCAGTGGGGTTCCGCAGGACTTGGTCCTCGGGCCCGCACTGTTCAACATCTTCATCAGTGACTTGGACAAGGGGGTAAAAAGCACCCTGTTCAAAATTGCTGATGACAATAAGATGTGGGGGGATGTGGGCATGCTAGAAGAGAGGAATAGGCTGCAATCAGACCTAGACAGGTTACAGGGGTGGGGGGATGAGAATAGGATGGGTTTCAACACTGACAAGTGCAAGGTGATGCACCTGGGGAGGAAAAACCAGCAGCATACCTACAGGCTGGAGAACTCAGTGCAGAGGCAGAAAAGGATCTTGGAATCATCACTGAGGCCAAGGTGAACATGGGACGGCAGTGTGGGGACGCGATCAGGAAGGCCAACCATACCCTGTCATGCATCCATAGATGCGTCTCAAGCAGGTCCAAGGAGGTGATACTCCCCCTCTATGCGACACTGGTCAGGCCGCAGCTGGAGTACTGCATCCAGTTCTGGGTGCCGCACTTCAAGAGGGATGTGGACAACATGGAGAGGGTCCAGAGGAGGGCCACTCGCATGATCAGAGGGCGGCAGGGGAGGCCCTACAGGGAGAGGCTCCGGGACTTGAACCTGGTCAGCCTCCACATGAGAAGGCTGAGGGGGGATCTAGTGGCCTGTTACAAACTAGTCAGAGGGGACCACCAGGCATTGGGAGTGTCCCTGTTCCCCCAAGCACTACCAGGAGTGACTAAAACTAACAGTCACAAGCTGGCAGAGGGTAGGTTTAGGTTAGACATCAGGAGGCGCTACTTCACTGTCAGGGTGGCTAGGATCTGGAACCAACTTCCAAGCGAAGTGGTGCTGGCTCCTACCTTGGGGGTCTTTAAGACAAGGCTAGACAATCACCTTGCTGGGGTCGTTTGACCCCAGTACTCTTTCCTATCATGGCAGGGGGTTGGACTTGATGATCTGCTAAGGTCCCTTCCGACCCTACAAACTATGAAACTTAATCCAAGCTGACTTCCTGCCTATGGTGGGGGGGGCTGAACTCGATAATCTCACAAGGTCTCTTCCAGCCCCTAATATCTATGAAATCTATGAATGCCCATATGTAATACGGCTTCCAAGGGTCAGATATTTAAACGCCTTTACATAAATAGGATGTGATACTTTTTCATCCTGAAGGGTAGGAGGGGATGACATATTACATACAACATCAATGAAGGTGATACAAACCCCAGCCTGCATCTTCCTCCCCATTCCTTCTCCCTCCTCCCTTCCCGCAGGCAGCACCAGGCAGACCCAGACACAAGCATGGGCAAACTTGGTGTCCACCCATGGCCCGGACTGAAAAGGGACCCAAAAATGAAAAAAAAAAAATTACAATTTCAAAAAAAAGAGTTTTATTTTGGTGCATATATGGGACTGGCAATGTTCTCAGTTGAGAATGAAGTATTTAAACCTGTCAGTACCACAGATGTAATAAAGACTTTTTGCAACAAAAAAATCGTTATCTCTGGTGAAGGGGGACCTGATACCAAAAGTTTGCCCAGGGCCACCAGGAATCTAGGTATGGCACTGACACTAGGGGTGAGGCTGGTGTCACGGGGTCACGTAGGTGCCCCGTGACTGGGATTGAAACTGACAGAGCCGCCAATCACCAGGGCAGCTCAGGTGCCGGTTGCCAGGGCAACCAGGCGGGTCAGGTGGCCAGAAGGGGGCAGGGCCAGGCCTTTATAAACAGCCCAGGCTGGAGCCTGACCAGCAGTTCCCTTCTGGCAGCTGCAGGAGCAAGAGCTGAGCTGAGCTGAGCTGAGCTGAGCTGAGCTGAGCTGAGCTGAGCTGAGCTGAGCTGAGCTGAGCTGAGCTGAGCTGCCTGAGTTGGTGGTTGCAGCCTTACTTTGCTGACCGGCTGCGATGATGCTAGGGAGGAGAACACCCTGAAGAGAGGTAGGGCTGGGAGCCCTAGAGGGGCTTGGAGTTTGCATTATGAGTGGGGAGGCTGTGTTATGTTGTAGCCAGGTGGCTCAGGTTTCAGTTATAGTTACACCGGAGGACTGGGTGAGGCTGTAGGGGTGAGAGGAGGCCTCATGGGAGCTCCTCAATAACCTGGGGGTCCTGGGTGCCCAGTAGTAGCACAGGAGTGGTGCCAGTGGGGTGCTACTGTTTGCGCTGGAGAGGTGCGGTGTGCGGGGTTTCGGACCCCAGCCCGTAAGGGTGGTATTTTGCCCAGTGGGGCAAACGACCCAGAGAAGGGTCAAGGGGCCAGGCACGGTGGTGGCCACCTGAGCCCCAAGCACGAGGAGCACGGTATAGGCCCCAGAGAGGGCGAGGCCCCAGAGGGGGCAGTGAGCGTGCATGAAGAGCGCGGCATAGGTCCAGAAAGCGGCAACAGCTGCGAAGAGCGCATCATAGGCCCCAGAGTGGGGCGGCGGGCTGAGTAGTAGCCCAAGAGCGTAACAGGCCTGGCGTGCCAGGAAGGGGCACCTGGGCGGGATGAGCCAAAGGGGTGCCAGAGAGAGTGCCAGAGGGCAGGAGGCCAAACAACACCCAGGGAACAGCTGCGAGGCTTGGGGCGTGCTAAAGGGGAGGTAGGAAGCACGCACAGCCCTTAAGGCAGGGGTGCACATAGGTACCCCATATGGAATAGGGGTAGGAACACACATGCCGTCCACTCGAGGATAAAGGCAGCCTCCCATATAAACTTAATTGTCATCAAAGTCGTGGCGGGCAAGAATCCGAGGGTGCTGAGTCCACCTTGAGTGACGGTAGGGGGTGCTAGGGAGTTCACGGCCGCTCCTAGGCCCCACTCCCTCACAGCTGGGCTGCACCAGCCCAGTCCCAATCACACTGACAACTGACCCTAAGGAACAGAAGTTCCCTTAGGTGCTCCACTTTGGCTTTCATCTGAACCCTCATTAGATGAGGGTTAATTTACCATGCGATCAGCCACTTTTAAAATGTGTGTCACAATAGGGCTGTAGAGCACTTTCAGGGGGGCAATCATATAACGAATGTAATTTCTGTCAGCACCCTGAGTTATGTAACACTAAGTCCCTACCTCTTTTAAGTTGCTTTAATTTGATTATGTGTCTGTACTCTTATTTACCCTGGTGCTCAGATTTGTTTTTTTTATGACCATGCTTCTTAAGGGCAAGCAACAACAGCTGATATCATCATAGCACAGATTACAAATTTCTATTTGAGACTGATCTCACTAACTCAAGTAAACACCATCACCCCTTTAATCAGGGAGTGAAGTCCGCTATTTCACTGAAGGTTGTGATGAATTTTCTGCAAACTGCTGGGTCCACTGAGCACCTACGATGTGTTTGAATATTTAGCTAGAGCTCGATCTGTTAAAATGTCAAATTACACTATCATCACTAGATGCAGTCTTATCACACATCCTATCCCTTTTCTTTTCTTTGTTTCTCTAATCATACATTGTGTGCTGCCTGCATAACTATACTATGTTTCTATCTATGTTTAATATGAGAATGATAAACCAACGCATTAAGCAAATTATATTTGGTGATTGAGGATGGGACAACTGCAGTTAAACTAAAGCTAGAATTAGCAAGAAAAGAAGCATGTCTAACAGCTCCATTATACTGGCACCCTACACTGGAAAGGTAGATGAGGTTTGATTCTTAAAGATTATAAAATAATTTATTCAATGAATTTTGTATTTTTGTGATGTAAATTGTACATTACACCAAAAGTTACAGATCATGATTTTCATTGATGAATACATTATTAACAAATTTATGCTGGAAAATAAGTCTTGATCTGAGACAATTTCCTAACAATCTGATCTGAATATTCTATATTTGAAATTTCAGAAGGCTTAGCTACTTTTTATTTACCGTATTAATCAGAGGATATTGTTTTCTATTCCCCAAAAGACAGTGACCCAAGAGTCAGTGACAGAATACTTCCTGAATACTCAGCAACCAACTTTCTGAGAATACTCAGTAACATTCACTTTAAACCTGCTCTTTCTGTAAGCATTTCTAATAGTAAACTCATCAGATAGGATATTAACGAAAATTATTATAAAGGCAAGAGAATGCAGCCAAAATGAATGTGAGGTTCGTGCACTCTTTCCTTGTTATAACTAACTGGAGGGTTTGCTTGGCTATGAGTAAGTTCTACAGTAATTTTTTCACAGGTGTATGAATATTAGAAACAAAAGCCGACACTTTGAACACTTTGTGCAAGACTTCAGCTTCAGAAGTGCAGAAAGTATGAGAGAATTTACTTCACTTAGTATGTAGTTCATGACCAAAAAATAAAACTGGATGTAAGATTAAACATGAGACTCCACATAAAGCACCCACTGGAAAGACAAAAAAGTGTGAAACATTCAAGCACATTGTTATAAGAATGAAGGTAACCTCTTCTTGTACATGTTCTCTTCAAACAAAAAAAAAAGAAAAAAAGTGAGGATGCCATTTGGCTAACCCAAGACGTGGACAGAAAACAAACCAGAAGACATGGAAGCTACTATGAATGGTAAAATGTATTGATATAAAAATCCCCTAAATTCGTTTTTCATATGATAGGATAAATTTTCTAAATTACTGTATGGGAAAACGATATCAGCTGGGCTGCAAATAGCTACTTAGCTAATTTGTGAGAAGCATTTCAAAGAAAAGGCCAAAAACTGATTAAACTCCGGGTATAAACTGACATCAGATTAATCCCGAGTCCAATTGTCCTGGAACTTTCACTTTCATCAAAACAGGTTCAGGACAGCCATTTACACCATACAGCTTGAATAGCAATTAACTAGAATTAGCCCCCTCCCCACTTTGTCCAAAAAAAGTGTTATCTCATACTTCACAGCTACATAAAATGAGAGAATGGGGTTGCACATCTGTAGGATCTCAAAGCTTTCCCCAAGAGAAATCCATTGTCTGTTTTTAGCCTGGGTGACTAAACTACCTGGCAATCCTACAGGCAATCCAGTGATATTGACTCTACTGTTACATTCTATATTTACTCAAATCTAAGATGACCCTGAATTTAAAATGAACTCCTAATAATTCGATTCTATATATGGGAAATTTTGTTATGGTTTTCCCCCCCGCCCCTCCACTGCTACATCAGGAAAAGTGGTGGCTGTGGGGTCAGGCACCCCAGAATGTCCTCTGCCCTTCCATTTTTCCCCCTGCAGCCTTCCTGCCTCACAGCCACCTGCACCATCCCATTCCCAACCCCAGCTCCCCAGTCTCTGCCCCTTCCCCTCACCCCCACCTTCCTATCAGACATTGCTGAGGCTCTACTCCTTCACCAGAGCTCAGCATGTGGAAGCACAGCCCTTTCAGGGCCATGCAACAGTGGTGGTATTGCTGACTGGCCACAGGGGACAGTTTCCCTGCACTCCGTGCCTGTTGAGGAATCCAGGCTGAGTTGAAGCAAAGCCATGCCTGACAGTGAGGGGAAGAAGGGGTGAAGGGTGGGGGGCAGAAGCTGCAGAAGGCAAGTGGAGATGGGAGCAAGCAACTGCTGTGGGCCTGACACTAGCCCCAACCTGGGCTCAGGACCAGAGTCAGAGCATAGCAGTCACCTGCCTCCTCCCTACCCCCCTTTCATATGCAAACCTAAGACAAGGGGGTGTCCACCCTATGCTCTTTGGGGGAAAAATGTCTGTCCTAGATTTGAGTAAATATGGTATACTAAGGAGAGGACACTTCAGCACTCAGTACTGGTGATTTGACACCTTTCACAACATTAAATTCACTTCTGTTTAAAAAAATACTAGAAATCCAAACTTGCTTTTCCTGTGGTGCTTATTCTAACCTTGAAACTTCCGGTTCTCTGAAGTTGTAGTATATTTAGTAAGAATGAGAATGGACTCAAAAAAGACTATATCCTCTGGTATGTAATCTTGATAGTAATTGTTTTTTTCAGGTTACTGAAAAATAATAGGAAATCTAATAATTACATTTTTGCTTTCTATATTTTTTGTTGAAAATAGAGAAATGTCCCTGTTAAATTTTAAAGAGTGCTGAACTTTTCAGGTAATCATGAACTAGGAGAAGGCAATGTAGATCTATAATGCCACCTTTTTTCAGACTGATGAAATGCAGCTCCAGTATGCCAAAAGTAACCCAAGGCTGAAGTAAAGTTTAAATGATGTGAATTTATTATTCCAAAGTGCTGCTGGTAAAATTAAATGTGTGTTTTTGAATTATATTCCAAATACTCTTAATCCTCTGATGTAATGGTGCTCCCAGAGGGAAAGGTTTTAATAAATAATGTGACACGTATTCTGAGATCCACAAATTACACAATCAGGTTCCAGGAGGATTCCATAGCCACAGATCAACACAGCTCAGAAACAAAACTAAAAAATAAATAAGTAAATATTAAGTTACTTAAAAATAATCCTGCCTAAATTTTTTTTTAAGCTTTGAAGAGTCTAAGGGATTGGATGGATAAGAGGGCTCATAATGAGATACAGAGTCTTTGTTTCTTGATCTTCAGTTCAAATTCTGACCAAGTCTGTTGTCCATTTAACTTGCTGCTACCTGACATGCTCAGTAGGAAACAATCCTATACTAATGAGTGGGTCAACTGTATGACCTACTCTCTTCCATCTATGTTTCTGTGACAGCTGTTCAGAGACCTTTGGGAAATGGGTTCATTGTCTCAGCACATTTCCCAGTGGACAGTTATCTCCAACACTAAAACTGCTACCATTAATTGGCCCGTTTGTTAGAAATCTCAGCAAAGATACCAAGGACCCGGTCTTAAACTGCACTACTACTGTATCTCATGCAGCAGATGCTAGGTTCACACAAAAGGGCATACTTGGCTTCATGTTACTTGGCAAACCCTTATCATTCTGAGATCAAGTCCCTGGTTCAGTCCTTAGTTCAGGTCAGAGAAGATGCAGTAAACTGTGCCGTCACAATGGAAAAGAGGCCAGCAATTTCTAGAGCACAGTGGCAACTCATGAACACCCCATCTCCCTAGACATATTTCCAGTATGGGTAGAAAAGGCTGCCAGGGAGATCAAAGACCTACCCTCAATTCTAACAGGCATGGAACCTAAACTAAGTAGCTTGAAAATATATCCCCATAAAAGTCCAACCCCCTGCCCTGGGCAGGAGAGAATACTGGACTCATATGACCCCAGCTAAGTAATTGTCAAGCTTCCTCTTAAAGACCCCCAAGGTAGGACCCAGCACCACTTCCCTTGGAAGTTGGTTCCAGATCCTAGCCGCCCTGACTGTGAAGTAGTGCTTTCTAATATCCAGCCTGAACCTACTCTCAAACAACTGATGGCCATTATTCCTTGTTACTGCAGGAGGTGCTTGGGGGGAACAGGGTCTTTCCCATTCCCTGCTGGTCCCCCCGGTAAGTTTATAAACAGCCACCTGGTCCCCTCTCAGCCTTCTCTTGTGAAGGCTGAACAGGTTCAGGTCCCATAGCCTCTCTTGTAGGGTCTGCCCTGCTGTCTCCAGATCATCTGTGGATACATGACAGGGTGCAGTTGGCCTTACTGACTGTGTCCTCACATTGGCAGCCCATGTAGGTTTTCATAGATTTCATAGACATTAGAGCTGGAAGGGACCTCGGGAGATCAATGATGACTCCAAGATCTCTTTCTGCCACTGTGCTTTCGAGAAAGGAGTCCCCCAGCCTATAGGTATGCTGCTGGTTCTTACTGCCCAAGTGCAGTACCCTGAACTTGTTAGTATTGAATCCCATCTTATTCTCATTCACCCACCCCTGTAACCTGTCCAGGTCCAGCTGTATCCTGTCCCTCCCTTTTAGCATGCCCACCTTGCCCCAAATCTTGGTGTTGTCAGCGAATTTGAACAGGGTGCTTTTCACTCCCTCCTCCAAGTCGCTAATAAAGAAATTGAACAGTGTGGGCCTGAGGACTGAGCCCTGGGGAACCTCACTGCCCACATCCCTCCAGGTTGAATATGACCCATCCACCACCACTCTCTGGGTGCAGCCCCTTAGCCAATTTGCATCCCATCTGACTGCGTAGGCATCAATGCCACAGTTGCCTAGCTTTTCAATAAGAAAGGGGTAAGAGAATGGGGTAGTGTCAAAGGCCTTCCCAAAGTCCAGAAAGACATCCACTGCAACACCTGGGTCCAATGATTGTGTGACCTAATTATAGAAGGCAATCAGATTGGTCTGACAGGACCTGCCCCTAATGAATCCATGCTGGCTGCCCCTGGGCATCATTCCCCTTGCTGGTCCTTCAGAAGTGTGCTCCATGTTTGCAGTGTATTTTGTTTGTGTGAAGATAAACTTTTGAGAAATGAAATATACTTGTTTAATGTGCTTTCAAGCGTTACTTGTGTCATTTTTCCTGACTAGACTATATGTCTAGAATTCCAAGGAAAAATTTCCTTTTATTTTTATGTGTCTTAAAACAGGTATTCATTTATAAGGGAAGAAGAAATCAAATCCATTCCTGCCAAATGGAAGATATGCAGTGAAAAAAACAAAACAAAAAAAAGGCCTATATATTCTGCAATGAAGGGACAGTTGGAAATATTCAGACTATCTATTCCCAGGCCTTCTCCCACACTTTGCTTTCCCTGCCCCTGCTGTAAACGAAGTCCATGGCACAAACAGGCCAATTCCTGCCAGCAGAACCAAGTTTTGAAAAACAACTGCTCAGCCATATGTTCAGTCCTGACCAGCATGATTGTTAGGAGCCTGACATCTGCAGATGGAGAGTTCATTTCAGCTGAAACATGCTGCTACTGTACATTGGAGTCAATGTGAACAGGACTTTTGCCCAGCAGAAATTTTCATTTCTGGGACAGTGTCACCCCTCCAATTAATGTTTGCTACAGTCCTGTGACGTGAAGGAACCAAATACCTAAACAGGATCTAAGAGAAAGTGCATTATGAGGTGGTGGTGCTCCAAAAAATAAACCTTTCTAAACCATTTTGGTAACCTCTCTGATACGGAAAAATCTCCAATAGCAAATATTTAGTCGAAAGTTACCCTTGAGAGATTCACACTGGAGGAAATACTTGCAAGCATTAGATTTGATGAACCTTTAAGAAAAGCCATGAAGCTTCCTAGCTTTATTTGCCCTCTAGGGCTGTATAGTAAGAGAATAGAACCAGCTAAAACAGTCTTTTTAATTACTCTGAAGACCCAACAGACTTAGTTATTTTCAAATAAAACCAGTCTGCCTTCTTTTCAGCCATTCCAATAAGGCCTTTCTTGCTTTCCTCAATGCCTTCCTTGAAGGCAATGAAATTACTATACTTTTATGAGCAAGGGTAACCAGATTTGGCCCTTCCTAGATAAGTAATAAGATATAATGTACTTTCCTCACCTCCTCCCAGTTGCTTTCTCCTCCTTTCAGTCTGTCAGCTGCCACTCATATACGCCAAGCACAGGATTTCTTTTAAGGCTTTAACAGACTTAGCACTTTCCACAAGGACTATGTGTGTCTTCTCTCAGACATGTTCAGACACCACTCTTCTAAAGGCTGGGAATGAAAATCTCCTTCTAAACTACCACTAGCAACGAATTTTATGAACTTCATGCTCACTGTACATCCCTCTTTTTACATCCTTATTCCATCATATTTCTTAATTTTCAAAGCCTATATTTAGAGAGCTGCTTCTGTACTTTCCTTCCTAATTTACAGCAATCTGATCAATGTATGTATCTCATTGATCATACAATCACGACTGTAAATGGGAATTATTTTCCCACAAGAATGTTGTTCTCATGAAAGGCATTTGGGCCTCTGAATTTTAACACTTCATTGTAAAAGAAAGTTGTTCTCTGTAACAGAGGCCAGCACTCCCAGCTACTCAAATTCTACTCAAAATGTTATTTTAATAAATATCTGGAGCATGCGCCAAAACAATAAGCAATTTGATACATCTGTAATTAGAAGAGTAATTTGCTGGAAATAGTCAGAATATGCAAATACCATTTGGTCAAGTGTTTTTTTTTCTTGTTTCCCTGTTTAAAGATAAGGCATGCACTCAAGCCCTGAGCCTCTCCTGTTCTTGAACAAATCAATATCAAAAAACCATGAGGCAAGGTCTGTTTCTTCATGGACTGTGCTTCAGAAAAACAGAAGACCAGATAATTCACCCAAGATCTCCAAAAGAGAGAGAGAGAAATCAGGGAACTTCCAAGGAAAGTGATCTATTCTCACTACATGTTTGCATATACCCTTCTGCCCTTTTCTATATATGTCCATGCTTTTACTAATGCATAGTGTATTAATATCATTATACTTAACCACTATCAGTGAAAACAACATAGGAGTTTAAATGAAATTACCTGCTTTTGTACAATTAGCTACTATTCTTTTAGGTCTGCAACAGCTAACCTACACACTACAAAGTTCTTCATAATTACTCACACTCTTCTGTTGATTTTGTATTAACTTTTTTCAACAGGATATCTCAGATATATTTTAAATATTTTATGACTAGAAAGTTGTCTATTCTATAAATGTTCACTAGAACATGAACAAATTTGAAACAAGGAGCTAGGATATAAAGCATGTGTTACATACAATGACTTACTTAAGAGTCCACTGGAACTTTCTTTCCTTTTCTCCTATTCCATTTTAAATGACAGTGCATTAAATCTACAGCAGAACTGTATTGCACCAGCAGTAAGTGACTTTCCCATTTTTACATTCCTCAGTGTATACTTATATGAACATGAGAAAGCAGCACTCAGATTCTCTCAATAATGATAATATTTTCCTTTTCCTCATTACTGTACAGCATACTACATGTACAGTAACAATAGTTACTGACATCCACCTGAGATGCATTTCTTGGGCTTTAGGTTCAGATATGCTGAGGGACTGCTAGAGAAGAATAGCACTAAATAAGCTGAGACATTAGAGATGCTAAAATCCCCTCTGGCCATCTAGTCCATCCCTTGATGGTGCAGCAGTGTTTTCTATTGTTTAATATGTTGTGTCTGTCCACTTGTTTTAAATGACTTGCCTAATGGGGCTTTTGCCACTTCCTCTGGGAAGACTCTCTCACAATCCCAGAGACAGAAGTACAAAATTTTGGGCTGAGTCATAGAACCATAGAGAAGTAGGGCTTAAAGGGACTTCCAGAGGTCATCTAGTCCATTCCCTGTCTGAGACAGGATCGTCCCTATCTAAACCATCCCATACAAACCATAATCTAAACTCTACATAAGCCTACCATCAACTGACACAATGCAGACCTCACACCCTAACTTGTCACAGGTAAAGTAGGGGAACCACGGCAACCAACATCCAGTTTTTATGATATGTTGTCAAAATATGCTCAAGATATCCTGGGTAGAGAGCCATGCCCCCTGCTACAAAGAAAAGCAAAAACCCCCACAGTCCATACTAATCTGACCATGAGGTAAAATTCCTTCCTAGCCTCAAACAGAGTGATTGGTCTGACCCTGAGCAGAGGGGGAAAAGCCTCTAGCCAGGAACCTCCAGCTTTGGTCGCAGCAGAAGCATTGGAACACCCCAGTCCAAGCCGCTAGCCTTGGCTAGTAGCCAACATCCAATGCCTCTGGGAAGGCTTAAAAACACCCTGACACATGTAGCAGAAGGGGAAGGGGCAGGAGTGGGGGCAATCAGCAAAGCACAGAAGCATGGGATTTACCGTGGTAGAACATAAGCATAGCTATGCCTAGGTCATCCCCAACCAGTGGCTGTCCAACCTCTTCTTGAACACCTCCAGTGATAGAGTCCACAACTGTTCCAACCGGTCTATTCCACTGCCTCACTGCGAAGAAGTTTTTCCAATCTAGACTTTGCTGCAACTTCAAGCCATTCATTGGTCTGCATCTGCTTGTCTACAGCAAGAAAGAAAAGGTGCTTCCCTCTTCTTTATGGCAACCCTTCAAGTATATGAAGACTGCTATCATATCCCCTCTTAAGCACCATTTCCACAAGCTGAACATGTGTAGTTCCTTCAGTCTCTCCTCAATGCGACCTGCCTTCCAAGTCCTTGATCATTTTTGCTGCCCACCTCTGGACCCTAGTTTTTCTCCATCCTTTTTAAAATGTGACACCTGGAACTGAACACAATAGTCCAGATGAGGCCTAACAAATGCCAAGTAGAGAGGCACTTTTACCTCCCATGCCTTGCTCCTAATTCTTCATTGATGCATCTCAAAAACGCATTTTCTTTTTGCGCAGCTGAATTACACTGCAGACTCATATAGAGTCTATGGCAAAAACATACCACAAAGGCTCTGTGTAAATTATATTAACACAGATCGAGACCCAGTTTTATTTCAGAGGTACCTAAAGGACAGAATTTAGTTGTCTAGTTCCAAAGAACACCGTTAGGCCCTGACACACAAGCCCCCAAATCTATCACAAGTTGGGTTGGCACTTCCATGCTGGACTTTGAGGCCCCACTAGGCACCTAATTCTGTTGCAACCCATCTTAATACTGGTTAAGATTCTAAGTCCCTATAAGGATCCAATCCATTAGATATGCTCTAAGCCCACCTAACTCACACTGACAGCGCTGGATTCAGCTAAAACCCACTGATGGTGCCACCCACTTTTTGCCAAATGACCTGATTCAGCCAGAAAATGAAAGCCCCGGATTCTAGTCCTTCCTCAGCCTAAAGAGATTGAAAACCATATCTCCTATGTCTCATGGGAGTGCACTGGCCACCAGGCTGCAGTATAGGGTACATGGGGGCACTCTCTATTCCTGTTGAAGCTGGGCCACTAAACAGCCAAAGGTGCAAGGTTGTGAGAGTCATGGGACACAAAGAGATCAGGGAAGCAGAAACCTGAATCTGTAATCAAATGACCTTCCCCGGAAGAGAAGAAGCCTGCATTCTGGTCCTTGCTCCTAGGGGTATTTCTGTTTTTTAAATCAATAACTGTCTAATGTGAAATGCAAAGAGTATGGTTATAGGAATGCCATCACTAGTAAGCTATTCCCTCTACCTGCTTACTGGGCTGAAGGGAATTTATTATTTTTCTTATAAATCCAATCTGCTACCCAAGTTATGTATAAAACCTGTGAAAGGCAAAGATTTCTAAGGGTAGTATCTTTTATTCCAAATACAGCTGGTCCCATAAAAGATATCACCCTAAGAAATCTTTGACCCTCACATAATTCCTGGACCATCACAGTTACAACACGACTTTCCCACTACCATGTAAAACATGTTCATCCTGACCAGGGACATCATGAATTCAAAATCTACATCTACACTAACTGGGGAAATAAAAGGAACCATCCTGATTGTCTAATTCAACAGTGTTCAACTTTCTGGTCCCATGGGACAGGTGAGTGGCACCGGCTTAGTCCACAGGCCAGATCCTTCACAGGGCTAGTGAACAAGGTTGGGCCCCATGTGCCCAGATCTGACCCTACACCACTTTGGCTTGGCCCCACGTGCCAGAATCCAGTTCTGCCCCACCCCACACAAAGGATTATGCTATTTGGACACCCCATGGGTCGGAAAATTTGGCAGCAGGGGATCAGCATATTAATGCTGCCACCTATTCCCTGTTACCAAATTTTCAGACCTCTGAGAAGCCTGGTGGGCCAAATGACACAGCTCCACAGGCTGGATCTGGCTTATGAACTGCACCCCTAGTAAAATGGATCTTCTGTGTAACATATACCATGGAATTTTGCTGAATAAATTATTGTTTATTATTACAGGTTTAAATATTGTTCTTGCATCCTGAACATTTAGTTCTAAACAAGGTTGCCCAGGTCAGGACATTAGAATTACAAAGCCCAGAGAATGGCAGTATGCAGAGTAGATCATGTTTCCATATATTTTTAATATTTGATCTCCTTAAACTTTACAACAGAGACAATGTTTGTTACTTTGGTGGAGATGTCATCACTGTGAAATGTTCTATAGCTAGAGTTTTATTTCAGCACAGTGAGGTTTTCTTTATGGCAGGAGTGCTCAACCCCTGGCCCACAGGCCAGATCCAGCCCATACAGCCATGTCATTCAAGTGGCCAGGCTCCCCATGGGTCTGAAAATTTGGTGGTGGGGGAGCAGTGACAGCACTAATTGCTACCAGATTTCTGGATCTGTGGGGAGCCTGGACAGCATAGCCCTATGTGCTAGGTGGGCCATGTGGAGCTGAGGCAGTGTGTGGCTGGAGCCTGGAGCACGTGGCCATGCTGAGGGTGTGTGGGCCCCAATTCATGCATGCAGGGCCGGGCTGAGGTAGTTCAGGGCCTGATCAGTACAACACAAGACTTGATCTCAACATGTGGGCCCAATCCTGTGTACCAGCCCCACAAAGGATCCAGCCTACACACAGATCCCATCCCAGTCATTCAGCCTGTGGTACAATCACCTACCCTGGAAATCTTCAAGAGGAGACTGGATGGTCACCTTGCTGGGGTCATTTGTCCCCAGCTGTCTTTTCTGCTTGCTGCAGGGGGCTGGACTCAATGATCTTCTGAGGTCTCTTTGAATCTATGACTTTTCTATTCTGATGCCCCCTTATGTATAGTCTAAGAAGTGTTTAATTTCCATGTCTTCTTCATGAAACTTTAACATACTTTGTTTTGAGCCTTTTCTGATTTTTTCAGAATTCACCTATAAAGCTAATGTTTCACAGTAGGTTTCTAGCAGATCTAAGCTTTTTCATGGACTATCTTGTATCGGTGGCAGAATGGCCAAGCATGAGCAAACCAAGACAATTTATCTACAAGTTACTTAGTCAGAGGCAAAATTTGGGAATTTTCCCAAAGAGGTCTTCTGTCAGAAGAGGTTGGGCCGAGATGCCATATCCATTTTACTCTACATTCCTGGTTTTCATTTCTGTTTTCCTGTTAATTATTTAAGTGCAGATTTGATGTCTTCACAACCATACTGAGTTAGGTGGTACATTTTCCACAAATTCTAGTTTGTACTAATGTATACAGTTCAACACTAGGTGCCAGAACAAGTACAAATCTCATCAGTGCCAACCCAAGCATTCAAAAGCCATGTGTCAGGCCTCCCAGAATTTCACCAGTCTGATTTGAATGTTGTATGATTTTAAAATGATACATTCTGAATTCTTCATTCTTCGGGATCATCTCCTGGTTCCCGAGCGCTGAGGGTCCGCTCTGGCCACATTTTCAGCCTTGATGAGCTTTGGGAACCTCCTTTTTTGAAATCTGAAAGCCAAGCTGTTACCATAACTATGTAAGGGAGAAAGCTGGGCCTTTAAGGAAAATAGCAAACCCTGGTGACCCACAGGGGTGGCAACACTCTGCTTTCAATCTAAATCAATATAAAAAACAAGCGTCTTCCTGCCCCACCTCCCCACGTGTCTTTAGGGTGAAGCTGAGGTTGGTGGGTCGCGGCCCACAACAGGCCTCCAACTGTCTTGCCCAGGCTCTGCGCGGAGGCCGGGATTGGATTCCGCCGGTTTGGGGGCTGGCTCCAGCCCTCGCGAGGACAATGGAAGCGCTCCCGCCGCCCGCGCGGAGGATGCTGATGCTGATGCTGCTGCCAAACCAGGCAGCTCGGGGGAGAAGACATCTGCGTCCCATCCCCGCGGGGACCCATGCAGCTGCGTGGGGGAAGGGAGGCAGCCTCCGCTCCCGGCGTCCCGCAGCTCCGATTCCCCCCCGCGGTGCAGCCGCGGCGGCCGCTGCTCCTGGTGCTGCAAGGCCCGGGGACGGGCGGGCGGGGCTGGTGCGGGGGCGGCCCGCAACGCCTGGCAGTTCCGACACGTGTGCGCGCCAGTGCCTGCGCGGGGCGGCTCGTGCCAGGGCCTGGGCGCGCGTGCGTCGCGGCCTGTCCGAGGGCAGGTGGCGGCGGGCGGGCGGGCGGGGGGGAAGTGGGCGCTTCCCGGCCAGGTGCCACCGCCGCCGAGCGCAAGCACCGTCTCCATGGGAACGCGCAGCTCGGCAGCGGGGGGCGGAAATGCGCTCAGCTGCCACCCCCGGGCCTGCCCCGGCCCCGCCCCCGCCCGCGGCTCGGCCAATCCGGAGCGGCACCCCCTCCAGCCCGGGGCTGTGGGCGCCCGGCCGGGAGGCGCGGCGCTGTTGCTATAGAAACCGGCCGGCGCAGGGGCGGGAGGGAGTCCGCCCCCCGCCCCGCGTGCGGCCCAGCGGCTGCCGCAGCCCCCCCCACCCCGCCCTCCGCCTTTGTCTCGCCGGGTCCCTCGGGGCCGGCGTATGGCCCCCGCCCGGCCCCGCGCCAGGTGCACGGGCACCGCCCCACGCCCGCCCTCCCTGGCTAGGACCAGCGAGGGGCTCGGCCTGAGCGGCCCGAGACCGATGCTGCGCTGTGGTGTCAGACAGACGCGAGAGAACTGCCGGAGCCAGGCCAGCGCGGCTGTAACAGGCCGAGGCGGTCCCACAGGCGCTGTCCAGACAGGCAGGAAACCTGCAAGGTTCAATCCGGCACTACTCCGAGAGAAACTTGAAAGGTTAAATATTTTGCTAGCCTATAAGATACAGGAGAGACACAGAGAAATCTGCTGGGTTCAATGTTACACTACAGTGAGGCGAGGTTGGATACTATGCTATTGACAGCCAGCCAGAGGACACACCAACCCACGAGTTTCAATCTCATGCTCTTCCTAGGGAGAGGTTCAGCACTGCACTGTCCTATCAAACAGACTGACAGAAAGAAATTTTCTGGCTCAAAATTCAGGGTTTTACCCTCCACAGTTCAGTCCTGTGCTAGTCTGACAGATACATCAGTAAAAGAGAGAGAGATATATAGGTATGAGAAACCTGTGAGGTTCAATAACACACTATTCTGTTAGAGAAATTTTCTGGCTCAAAATTCAGTGGTTCGCACAAGGTTCAATACCATGTTGTTCTGGTAACACACACACGTAACAGAGAAAAAAACCTGCCAAGTTCATTACTATGCTATTCTATTAGACGGAGAAATTTTCTGGCTCAAGATTCAGTCATCTGACCTGTGCAGTTCAATACTGCACTGTTTTGGTAGGTAATGTTCTGGTTCAAAATTCAAGTTTGCCCTACCCTCCAGTTGTGTTTGTGCTAACCAGATGTAGATAATGGGACTTTATAGAAGAACCTGCAGGACTGATCTCTGTTCTGAAGGACAGCAAAAGCCAATAGAGAAGACTCATGACACTAAATGCAAAAGCCTGGGGTAATGCAAAAAATGGAGCCTACAACAATTAGGAAACATCCTAAATGTTCCCATAGCCATTAACTAACATGGCACAGATCCTGCTATGAAATATATGCATTGCTTATAAGTTAAGTGTTGTTGTTGGAATCTCAATTGTATTACCAATAGAGCCAGGGCCTGTGCGTGTGCAAGTTGCTTTTTAATCTAGGTGTGGATGGGGCCAAGTATTACACTGGAAGACAGTGCTGTTTATTTTTTACAAAATTAGATGCAGAGTATTGCTTGTCTACTGCTGATACTTTAGGCCATATTGTCCAATTAGCTCTTCCAATAATGAAATATAGATGCTGAATAGTGTGGGGAAAAAACTGATCCTTGACTCGACTGTATATGGGTCCTAAAATGGTAAAGCCCAGATCACAATGGTAATATTATTCAGTGATTGCTAAAAATCACTAGGTCTGGCCTTGGGCATTTGAAAAGATTATCATACAAATTATTTCAACTAAGCTTAACATATTTCTACTCATCTAGTGTCCAAGTTTTGTTTAGATAAATAAGACGTAAGATATTGGTCCAGATGGCTGGTGTGGATTGAACCCAATAGATTTTCCAGTTAAGCATTTTTTTATTTCACCTTACAGTAACCTGGATTTAGAAGCCCACTTGTACATCTCCTCTTCTGTGTAAAACTTAGACTGCATTTGGTTACCCACCAAAATAATATGCCTTCCAAGCAAAGATTAAAAACATTAAAATGTAGCCAGCTCAGCAGTTCAGCTAACTAATGTTACACAAGCACACTGATCCTACTGCCCATAGATGATATGCATTTGAATCTTGGCACTTGCCATTGAGTTGGAATTCAAAATTAAAAGCAGCAGGCTTCAAAGTCTACAAGTCAGGCTGTGTAAGGAAAAAAAAGCTAATTTCTTTACCTTTTAGTATATACCAAACTGCAGTAGCAAAAGCAAAAACAACAAGAACTGAAGACAATGTGTAGTACCACACATATCAAATAAACATTAATGCTATTATCAGACTGAATATGTTCAGATATAAACTGCAAAGTATACCTGACCTGTGCGCATGTGTGTAAAGATAGAAACCTTTCAGTATCTAGCAACAAATGTACTCTAGTTAACTAACAGGCTACCATAATAGGTATTGTAATAATGATTAAAATAATTAACACTACAACTACATGTTAAAAAACAAACAGAACTTAGAAATAAGAGCAGCACGCACAGCTTGCAGGGAAAGCTTTCATTGAAACAAACCTTTTTAGGAAAAGAAAATTATGATCTTCCATATTCCAACTTGTTTTAATGGTTAGGTAGTTGGTTCTTTCAGGTTGTTCCCTCTTTCTAGGTAGCACTCTATGCTGGCCTTTATAAAGTTTGAGGCTGAAGTTCAGTAGTCTAGGATATAGTTAGGCCAAGTTAAAAAGGAACTCCTTCCTTGTTTTAACTCATTATTTTTATTGTTAAGAAATTTGCACTAGTTATTCTTCTGTACCATCCAACTCACAGCACACTTTGCTGACCCTGCTGTCCAAGGAAGGTTGAATCTGTAGTCTAGAGCAGAGGTTTCCAAAGTGGGGTGCACAAGACGATCCACTGGGGTGCAGGAAGAAAATATTAGAACTTCTATTTATATAAATATACATATATTGGGGGTGCATGCTCAAAAATTTTTTACTGATGGGGTGCACGATCAAAAAAGTTTGGAGACCACTGGTCTAGAGAAGTAAATGCATTTGTATTTTACTTATTTTGAAGCTCTCCTTCTCCCACTCTTCCAGTTTTATTTAGAAGTAGTATTCTTCTCATTTAAAGTCATTTTAAAGAGATGGAGGATCTGAATTCTCCACAATCAAAGCTGCCATGGTGGAAGTTGTAGAAGTGGGAGAAAAGAAAACTTTTAAAGTAAAGACAGGGTAACTGAGAAAAACAATGTCAGGAGAATCTAGCTGGGAAGGAAAAAGGATGGAGATATATATATTGAAGCACATTAAAAATGGCTGTAGAGTTTAATTGACTTCTGTCCTTTGAACATTCTCCAACTCAGGCACTCTTAACCAATCAAAACACAGGGTCACACTAAAAAGTAACAGTATGACTATACTGTGCTTGGCTGAGACAATTGCATGTTGTTAGAGCATATTATAACCAAAGAATAAGGCCCTAATTTAAGAATGGCATAAGCTTGTGCAACATCACTGAGGCGATGGTTAGTTTTGCCTTCAGAGTCCTACATGAAATCAAAAACTTTTGTCTCTTCATGCACTAGACAATAGCCTATTTCACTGGAATATTTTATTGCAACGTAGGCAGGTGAGTTATAGTTACATTAAGTTCTGTATGTGATTATATTAAGATTAACGTGCACGGACCTTATTTAGAATCCAATCAACCAACTTCACTCACTGATATAGTTGATCTGTTTGTGGTAAGAATGCCAACGAGTGACTTTCACCTCTGCATAGGATTCCAATATAAGGTCTAAGCACAACCACAAACGTGCATATGCCTCAAAATTGGGTGCAGGATGCTGTCCCTGTTCAGAGTGTATTTTACTGGCTGGATGCTTACAAGCAGCTTCCAATTCCCAAACTCGTTTCCTTCCCATGTCTTCCTGTTTTACTTCCTTAGTTTTTCTATATGCTATACTCCAGATCACTCTGGCCCTATGAAATGCATTTCATAAAAGACAAATGAGTTAATATTTTACCTGGACAGATTCATCCTATTTTATTTTCCTACTTTCAAACTGTGATGGATGGTAATAATTGCTAATTTATTAAATCATTTTTAAAATCATATAGGCAGATAACAGCACAGCCCGAAGTGCATGAAAAGTTAAAACAGGAAAAAGAAAAATCCACAATTACCAATAAAATTGGTAATAAAATCCATTGGAATTCTAGTTTGGTTCTTTTTTTGTTTATTTGTTTGTTTTAACTTTAACATTATAAAATATTCAGCTCATTACCTTCTGTTTAAGGAGGGATTTCCCCCTTTTTTGGGATAAAAAGCTTGTTTAAACAGAGAGGAATAGAGGCAAAGCAATCTTTTAAATCCCACTATTTTATTACCGCCTTGGCCCCAAATTCGCCATCCAGAAGGATGTAGAAAGAATAATATTGGATTCTGCTGTACTGAGAGGCAGTTAAGATGGAAAAATGTATTATTTTAATTAGATCTGTATTAGTTCTTTAATGCACATTTAACCCCTGAAAAGTTTACCCTGCATCAAACTCACCTCTCAGTTACATGTCCAAAAAAGTCAGTATGGTTGAACAAGTAAAGCAAAGTGGAGAACTACCATTAACATACAGCAAATTAGCATTACGTATATGGCGCTAGAGTTTATTGCTCCTGGGTGCCATGTCTGCATGTGTGCCAGGTACCACAGCGTGTTGAGCTGGGTCAGAGCAGCCCCAGCTGGTAGGGGGTGCCAGAGGTCAGCCTGTCAGCCAGGCCTGCTCTGACCTGGCTCATTGTGCTGCATAGGGACTAGCTGAGGCACAAGGGTGCACCAGTATGGGATTAGCTGGCAGGCAGCTCCCGTACTGAAGCACCCTTGTGCCCCAGCCAGCTGGGTCAGCATCTAGACATGCTCTGCAGTGCATTTACAAGTACTAGCCAACTGAGGAGTTTATTAGTTATCTGTGGCCTAATAGGGCCAGATACATGAAGCTGAGATATTTACTGTGGAGCAAATTAGGCAACTCCACATTAAGAGTATCTTGTAGACATGTCCCCCCTTGTTGCATCTTGTAAGGAGCAAGCTATGCATCATAAATGCATATGCTCACACACCCTTCAGTGACCTTTGTTATCAAGTCACCAGGTAAAAGGCTCCACATTGTCCTCTACAAATCCTTTTTCTTCTGGATTAATTTATCACCTCTAACGTTTGCCATTCTTTTTACAGTTCTGCTCTTGTTTCTTCTTTTCTTCTCAAATTGTAATAGTTAAATAGTAGTTTGGTATTAGCACCAACCAAAAATGCCATCACAGTGATTATGCAGAAGAAAAGTTTAGGTGAAAATATCATGTACTGCTTTTAATCAAAAGTGGGGAAACATCTGCTTTGAGAAAGGGCTACACTGGAAACTTTGTGCCCAAGTCAGTCAGTGACATCCTGTGGACAGTCCCACATAGGATACAGCCAGAAGGTTGGGACTGACGGTGCTTACCTATTTCAATTGCATAGAAATTGTACTTCAGGCTGTAATGAAAATGATTCAAATCACTTACTCTGAATTTTAAGTAAAGCCAAAGTATAATAATATTGAGGATCTCCTGCTAAATCAGAGTTTTAGGCAACAGTTTACAAAACTTTCAGATACAGTGACCTTATTGGTAAAATTCTAGCCCATCATTCCCCAGAGAAGCTTAATTACAGCCTCAAGTGGAAGTGGTTGAATGAGTTGCATCCCAAGCTCAAGTAGGTCATTTAATAAAAATTACCACTCCAAGTCCATACTGTACATTTATTTCTGAAAACAGCCTTGGCTTAAGGTTAACTCTATCATCTATCATATTTATTAACTCAAATGTCCACTACAGCTAGTCTCTTATACTGACACATCCCCAGGTACATGTCAGTGGTTCAAATGCTACACTTCATTTTTAGGAACTATCATTAGTCTCTTTGAATATACATGTTCAATCGACTAGTTATACAGTTTACAAAATTTTCCCTTTAGTGGCCAGAAGGCCACATAAATATCCATAAAATTCATACCAAGATAAACAGGAAAGATTTCCATTCATTAGACAAAAAATGACAATTTAACATGCATCAGGATGCTCAACCCCATTCCTTGTGGTAAGCTTACCTAGGCATTCACTTTAATGGACCTGTTTAAGAGTTGGTCTTTAATCAGTAACATCTGCACCCTGGTCTGGACCCAAAGAACTCTGTCTTCAGGCCAACCACAGCTAGCTGCAGCCTATGTTCTGAGACAGGCCTAAACTGAAGTGTTTGGGGCTTCTGCCAGTTTTAGGCTGTCCAAGATAAAATACAATTGGAATCACTAGCTCCTCCTTCAGCGGGAGGTTTCTTCCCTGTTGCCCACTGTGGAGGACCTGTTACAGAGCAAAGGCAACTCTCTGAGAATCATGATTCCTCCAAGTATTAAACTTGTACAGCTCATATCAGCCTCCTTTTAATCACTAAGCTCTCTCTATATATCCTCTTATAAAACACAATCTTCAGGAAATACCTTTATCAAGCTAAAGAAGCACTTGGTCCCTTTGAAGCAAATTTATATTACAGAAAGCATCTCAACTTCATTGTCCACTGTATTTCATCATTTTTTTCATCAATGTAACACCACTTACAACAGGTTATCACAGCAGATTCTCTTGATTCAAGAGAATCAAGCCCATTATCTCTATAATCCTCCCCAGAAAGTTACAAGGTTTTCACAAGTTAAACTGGAAACTTATTTTTTGAAGTTTGCTTCTAGAAGTTGTTGGAGAAAAATGAGAACCAAGCACATTAATTGTGGACTTGGACTTTTAAACCAGATGCCTGCTCTTCATTGAGATAAGGTATTTAATTATGCTAATGTGCATATTGGTTTGCTTTTTGTTATGTGTGTGTACATTTATGTATACGTGTATGAAATGGAGGCATCAAGTAGTTAGTTGTACAGAGGCAACGTTGCACTGAAAATAAAATTAAAATTCCTGCTTAAGGTTTCATGATTTACTTTAGTCTCTAAATCTGGTGCACTAACTCTTCAAACCAACTGTACTTTCTAAGTAATGTTAATATACAATAGTTTCTAGTTTACAAAAGTAGTACTTAAAAATGCTCCCTTTTCCAAAAAGTGGGCTTTCACATTTCTAGAAGTATCTCAAGCTAAACAAACACTTACTGAAAAGTCTAAAATATCTATAAATACACAAAAACAACAGGTTTAATAAAGACATTTTTTTAAAAATAAATTGCGTAACACTTACTAATGGAAATCTAACCCATCTACAGCCAAGAGTAGCCACCTATGTGGTTTTGATCCATTAGTTATGCCTGGTTTTTAACAGGGTTCATCTGACTTACTAGCCTCACTCCTCACAGAGCCCATTAGAAAAGGAGGCAAGGGAAATAGGGAATGGGATTGAGAAGAGATGGATCTTTGAAGGTCTGACAGAGATGTGAAGGACAGGCAGAATAAACAAGATGTTGTAGGGTACTGGGGATTAAGGAGGGCTCTTGAGTGATGAGGGGAGTGCTTAACAGAACTGAACTGCTGCAGAAGCATACTTTGGGATAAATTATAGCCAACCCTCAACATCACTCTAATAATGATATTGTTTCACCTTTACATGGTACTTACTCCTATTGTATGCTGGCAGTTCATTAGCTTACAGAGCTACCAACATACATTTTCCAAACTCTGTTGTTCATCTGTGATCCTGACTGCTACAAAATAAAGCAAAAGGTACTAAAAGCAATGCTTCACATTTTCAAATTGCTATAAACAGTCACAAGAATGAAAGTAATTTAAAACCACATGATAATAATAACATATCCACTTTTAATATCTAAACTATCTTTCTTTGATGCACTTCTTATATGTTAGCGTTCATAATCAAACACGCATCCCTTAAAATGAAATGAACAGAATTCTTATAACCAAATTTTCACTCTGATCTAGCTCTTCAATAGCGGAACAAGGAATATGTGAAGATACAACCAATTCTGCTAAATCTACTAACCCTTAAAGGTCCTCAATCCTGTAATCAGAAAGCTCCATTATTCTGCTAATAGAAATCAGCATACTACCAGACCTTCCTGAAGGAGCAAGATCAAAGGTTCTAACCAAAGCTAACACAGTTTTGTTTTTTAAAGATTGGTTTTATGTTCCCAAGTAGGGAAAATATGAGGAGGCGCAGGAAAATTCATACATAGGGGAGATAGTGATTTCATTTATATAAAAGTATCTCCATTCTAGTCCATAGAGTTAAATCAAATTTACATGGTTATAATGGATAGAAGAATCTGCCATGAGTGTTTCTGTTCCTGTAGATTTATGCATAGTATATAGTCTGTACATTGGGCCACTTATTTTTAGGCAAAAGATTGGTACCTGGAACATGGAGTTCTGACATGACATGGGACATTAGCTCAGTTTAGACAACAATATCTAAACTCAGGCAGATTTTAGGATCCCTATTTTTGCCTATGAATCACACTACTAATTTTTTTGTTCCATGTTCTCAAATTATTCATCAGGCACTAATTTTAGCTAAGCAACTTGACAGACCACAAGGAAACCCATCACAAAAATCATTTATATAGTTTTAAGAGATACTATATTAGTAATGCTGTTTGTACACATAAGTGATTTTGGGTCGCAACCATTAAAAGTTTATACCAATTATTGTCAGCCATTTGACATATTTCTCAGTTTAACATTTTTATGTAATGTGTCTAAGTTAAGCATCATTTCACTATTCTTATGAAGTGCAGTTTGGGCTTAATGAAAGAGAACATCTGACAAGAATGGCAGCAGTGTGAAAAGTGGCAGAAGTGGGATGTTCACTGGACCATATATGCAACTACTTCACTCAGTGTCATCCTACCCTGGACCTAAAATGGCTGTTTTGCAGGATGCTGTTGCTTGGTGACCAAGAGTGCATCTCCTAGGCCACAGAGGGATGTGAACATTCAGAGATTGATTCGTTCCTGTTGCTCTTGAAGCAACCAAGCCAGCAAAATAGATTAAGCCTACACATATCTACATATATATTCTCTTTGTCTACATGTTTAAGTTGATATTTAAAGCAGTCCTGCGATTTCAAAACGCTCACCAAAGTAGTAACAGAAAAAAGGAACAAAACCTAGCAAGTATCTCACTGTCCATGGAATATGAGAAGTGGACCAAGACTCAGCTACTATAAACCTGCAAGATACCCTTGCTTCAATTAAGTCTGTGTTGTATGTCTAGTCTGTTCCGGTGCAACCTCCCAGTTGCTATCAGTCTCTCCTTCTTTCATTAGAATCAAGCAGTTAATTAGCTCCAGCCTGTCCTCTCCCCTTCTCTCTTTCCCTTTAACGCAGCAGTAATGATGTCTAATTACCAGCAGCAGTGGATTACAGCAGCATCAGGAGCAAATCTCTCTGGCTGACAGCAAAGATGAGCAACAAACCTTGAAGCGTCAAAGAGAGAATTCCTAACAGTAGTCAAATATTATTTGCATATTTTTGACCAGCTTAGGACTCTGGAGTTAAAACTGCAATTTCATCCATGTTATGAATTCAGAGAGACTACTGTTGGCCAGAATTACCAATGGCAATTCATTTTGCATTGAAATTGCTCGCACCTATGGAGAGATCAGTGATGCAAACTTTTGTTTGTTTGTTTAATTCTTATAAGTTTTGATATTCAGTTGTGGCTTTCTCTATGGGCAGGATAAGATCAAGTTTGTGGCAACACTGACACAAAAATGGTGCAAGACAACAGGCATAGGCCTGAATGATCATAAATGAATAAACTCTTCAAAGTGTTATCTGGATTTGATTAAATGAATGAAAGAATGGGCTTCTGACAGATGAACAACAACACTCCAGGTTGCCACCTGAAAACCTTGGCTTGCTGAGCCTAAAATATCATTTGACATTACAGGATCAAATTTTAGGCCTATTCAGTCAATGGGATGGAGATTCTACAAATAAGACATACAACAATACTCTTTGGATTATTCAGCACATAGTCTCTACAAACTATTATCTTAGATAGATGCCACTCTAAAGATGTGCTTGATAACATTGCTTCCTTCTCAGAATGGAGCATGAAGTTGGTTAAATATGTTTAAGTGTGTGTATGGGGGTGTCATTTGTTTGTAGTAGCTGCTAGTTATACCTGAATTCTGTGCTTATTCAGTTCTTGTTTACAGTGAAAACAGATTTGGGGGACCAAAATACTCAGGCAAATAGAAGTTACCGGGAAGCTTTACCTGATCTAAGACTGCAGGGCCTGTTCCTTAATATTTTATATTTAGTAAATCAAAATCATGTATACATATTTTTAGAATACTTATAAATAGTATCATGGTCATTTTCTGCTCATTTTTGTTATGGGACCTCTTTGGTTTTTATAATCACTAGAAATAGGTAGCTAAATATACAAGCATGCACATAGTCATAGGGTTCCAAATCAAAACAAAGGTAATGCCACTATGCATAGCAACACTTAAACAATATTTCTAGCAAATAAACATGAGAGTACCACCAGACACAGGGATCTGCTAAAAGAAAAAGGGGGGAGGGAAATGAAGCCCCCATGGCCTAGTAAAATGATAGAAAAAGTGTGCTAGTTGGTGCTATCATGAAAGGTCTTTGAAAGGCCCTGAACAACTCTTCATTTTCACAAGTCTCTCTCTTTATCAGCTCATTTAAGTTTTACCACAAAATATAGGAATTAGCTTGCAGTTATGAACTTGTTCTGGAAAGGAAACCCTTAAGAATGAAAATATCTTGCTTCTTAAACTATTCAAAATATAGTGTTCCAGTAAGTGCAAGAATAAGCAGTCCATCAACCTAAAAATCATATTTCAGTCTTAGCTAAGATTTTGATCTAGGCTTTATTTTCAAACTTCTTTCCCAAATATGTTTGCTCTATAATAAATTCTAGGATCAAAGATTAACAACCTGCTGTTGAACAGTAATATGCCTAGACCAGACCAATAGGTAGACCTAGAACCCTTTGTGAATAAAAGCAGTGGGAGGGAACATAAACACTGCTCTGAGAACATTCTCTTTCACTTTCAATTTTCATATTTTTATATGCCTTAAAAATTAATTCCACATCTATACTTCTTGACAACAAGCAGCAATGATTGGAAGGGGACAAATATAAATCAATGCATTTGGGGTACCAGCTTATTATTTCCCAAAGCAGATGCATGAACAGAATTTCTAGATTTTCCCTGGGACTATATGCCATAATTAAACCTAGGATACTTTTCTACAAAAAAACCTTCTTTATTGTGCCAGCCAGGAATGTATTTCATTAGATCAGAATGAGGTTTTGATGCAAGAGAAAAAAAAATACTGTCCCTCAAAAATACAGGATTGCCCACATTTCCCCTCTTTAGATCCCCAAATAAACACTAGACATTTCTGTCCGTGTCATCTTAAACACCACACCTCGGGTGAGGTAGCAGTATTAAGGGGGGGGAGGGGAAGAGAGGGGGAAAATGACATATTAACGAGTTCAAGATGCAAACCTACTTGTAGCCAATAGTTCCCATCTTCTTAAATAGGAAATTCTCCTGCCACCACCAAGCATAATAGCTCTTCCGCTGTTAGCCCCGCATCTAAGCGATTCAGCTGCAGCCTCTGCTAAGGGCTGCAACGCTACTGGATCGCATCGCCTGAGTTTAAGCTTTATGGCTCTGAGACTCGCGCAATCCCAGGCAGGGGAACACAAATCTCTCATTCGCTCGTATGGCAGCCTAGCTCTCTTTGTTGATCCTCCGCTGCTCGCTTCCTTTTCGCACCGCGGCACCGCTCCAGAGAGGCATCGAGGCACAATTTTCTCTGCGTCTGCGGGCTAACAATAAGAGAGCCTTGGGGAAACCCCCCCCCCAAATAAACGCCCAGCGCCACCGCGGGCTTCGTGCCAATAAGGAGACAGCGGGCTGGATCGATCGGGATCGTCTAGGAGCAAGAAGGTGCAGCTGCAAGCCCACGCCTGGCCTGGCCTGCCTACCATGGAGGGGACGGGACAATAGCCCAGGCCGGACCCCGGCCCGCGGGGGAAGGAAGGAAGGGCAATGCAGCCGGGGGAGAGCGGAGCAAGGCGCGGCGCGGCACGGCGCGGCGCGGCGCCAGCACGCGGGGAACAAGGCGGGCGCCTCTACTCACCGTGGTCTTGACCGGCACGTACAGCACTTGCTTGGCGCCGCCGTCGTCCGGGCCGCCGAGCTGGAAGCCTTTCGATTTGACCCAGAACTTGAATTTGGCGTTATCCGTGGAGCTGGACTCGGAGCCATTCAGGAGCTGCACGATGCGCTCGTATTTCTTGCGGGTCACCGTCTTCGTCTTGCCCGAGTCCCCGTAGGTCCGCAGGCACCAGTCCTGGAAGTGGCGGTACATGTCCCGCTCGCCGCTCTCCATCCTGCCGCTCCCGGCCCCGCCGCCTGCACCTGTTCACCTCGGGCTCATGAAAAATGCATCCGCCGCGGCGCTGCCAGGCGAGGCGAGGAGAGGAGGTCCCGGTGCAAGCGGAGCCCGGCTGGGTTTTGTGCTGGGGGGATGGGCGAGGGGGGCAGCGATCAATGCAACCCTGCAGCCGCGTCCTCCTTCATTTTCTCTCTCTCTCCTCTCCCCCTCCTCGTCCCCCCCCCCCAAAAAAAAAGGCAGTGCTGGATCCGGGAGGCGGACGGGTCTGGTGAAGGCCGGCGATCAGTGTCTACTATTGCACGAGGCAGGACATCCCAGCGTCTCCGGCAGCGCCTGCCCAGAGGGGTTGGAGGGATAAATCATTACAATCTGAGCCCATGGCTGGGGGCGGGGGGGAGAAAGCGCATCCAATATGGGCTCGGCTGCTGCCCCCCTCCCCGCGGCCCCGCCGGGGCCAGGTGGGAAGCGCCCCCAGGCCGGGGGAGCGACTCTGCTCGGCCGCCTCCCAGGGCAGGATGGAGGAGGCACTGAAGGGCACATCGGCCTCTCTCTGCTCCCCCCTTTTATTCTGGGCTCGCTTCGGGCATTAAGAGCTCCTGGAAAGCAAGCAAGTGCAAAAAAAAAAAAAAAAAAAAGTTCTTACCTGTTATTTTCTAAGCCCAACACCTCCAGTGCACATGGCTGGGGGGTGGGGGGCAGCCTTTCAGTCCCATTCAGTCTCCCTGGATTTCACATGCCCTTATTGCCATTGTCATTTGTGGACTTAAAAAAAAAAATATCCCAGCAGATGGAGGAGGGGGGAGGCCCCCTCGCGCAGCCCGCGTCTCGCACACCCGGGGGCGCGGCCCCCGCCACAGCCGGGTCCCAGGGGAGGGGGCAGGTGCCCGGCCCGGCCCCGCCCGGGCACCGCCGGTGCTCGCACATGCGGGGTTCCCGGGGCTGGCGGCCCGGCCGGGAAGTTTGCCTGGGGATGCTTGAGAGAAACCTTTTGTTGCTGTTGTTTCAGAGCCCCCCCCAACCCCCTCCCTTGGGCTTGGCCACAGCTTCAACGCAGGCGGCACGAGATCGCTGCGGCCGCCTTGCCCCCTGCCCCCGGTGCCGCGCGGCGCGGTCCCCCCCGGCCGCCCCCTGCCTCCAGCCGCCGCCTGGCCGCGGCGGGGCCGGGAGCTCCGCGCACACGCGCGTCCCGGGCGGGCGCCGCCGCCGCCTCCTCCCGCCGCTGCCGGGGCGGTCTCGCGGCTGCGGCCGGGCCTGACAGCGGCAGAGCGGGCTGGGCTGGGCCGGAGCGGAGCCCCGACGCCCCCCCGCCCCGCCCGGCCGCGCTCTGATTGGCCGCCGGGACAAAAGTTTCTGTGGAGACGGCGGAGCGGCGCCGTGACGGGCGGCGCTGTCCCATTTAGGGATGGATGCCGGGCAGGCGGGCTGACGGCGCAGCAAGGTGGCGCGGGGAGGTGCATCCCCAGCCCCAGCCCCAGCCCCAGCCAGGTGGGGGGAAGGATGCGAGGGGTGGGTTTCCATGGAGACTTCTGCGGGGCCGGCCTCCCCCCGCGCCACGCACAAGCGGAGCAGATCAGCTGACACATCATTAGCTTAGGACCTAATTATTGCTTATTGGAGCAACAAATGAGAGCGAGCGGGGCAGCTGCGGGAGCCGGAGCTCTGCCTTTGCACCAGGCAGCGCTGGCTGGCAGTCCCGGGTGGGCTCTCATTAACTTGCCGGGCTCAGATCGCTGCACCCCCACCGGCGCGCGCGCGCGCGCGCACATGCACACGCACACGCACACGCACACGCACATGCACACGCATCCCTTCCTGCTCCCCCGCCCCTGCCATGCACGGGAAAGGATGCATTTGATGCCTTGAAAAAAACCCGGCCTGTGGAGCTGGGCCTGCGCTCCCCTGCCCGAAGCGCAGCTGCAGCTGGCAGAGGGCAGTGCAGCCAGCCCGTGGAAAAACGGCACCCCTCGCAAAAGGCCTGCCTTGTTTTCATTGCATTTAGAAATAAAGGGAATCCTCACCGGTGTACTCATGTATTTCTTTATTCTTGTTAGGGCCTCTAATGCCTTCCCAGCGGTGGAACAGCTCCTGACATTTCTGCCCAAAGCACCCTCACCAAGAATATCCACCCCCTCCTCCTTGGGGACTTTGCCATGCATTGAGATTCTCCTCACAGATGAAACCTCACACAGAGGCACCTCGCCTGTGTGCAGCTGGTATCAGACACCTAGTCCAAAGGAAAGCGGGTTCTGATTTTTTTTATGCCTTGACCTTTCAGGTCGCACATGCAGAGAAAAGGCCCCACATGAAGCCAGAATTCCCCCTCCCCGCCAGAATAAGAGATGATTAAAGAGGCACCATTATTTGCTTGATCACAAACAACACCAGGGGTAACTTCAGCAGTGTTTTTGTTGGTGCTGCTGATTTGTAGGCATGAAAGTGAGTTGCCCCACAATAGACGTGGGGGTGAGCAAAGGGATGGAGGGAAGAGGCTGCAGCTCTTTACTCCTGTTGACCTACGATAATGACCGTTCCTTTTGCTTGAAATGTAGGTCTCGGCTTCATCTGGTGTTTCTTTCATATCAGAAGTTGGTATGGTCTATGCTGTATTTAGGTTTTCAACCACCTCAGGCCTGTTAGAGATCAACTAAGAAAAAGAAAACTGTCGTACCTCTGCAGGGAGGTACTAGTCTTTATTGTTCCCCATCTCTACTGGTTAGGCCATTTTGTGCTACATGAATATTATTTTTATTTATATGACTGCCATGCCTAGGAGTCATAGTCATAGTTCAGGGTCCCCTTTATGTCAGGCATTGTACAGTCACACAACAAAACAACAGGGGGACTGATGAAGGAATCCTTTGAACAGGGGCACTGATAGAAGGGATTCCCATTATCCAGACAAAGTAGAGTCTCATGCTAGATAACCTATGCCGAAGCTCTTTTTAAATTAAAACTTTCACATTGGTTTTTTTTTCTTTGCGTCAGTTAAGGTTTACTCTCCATCTTGGCTGTATCTTGTAAAGCGCTAAACACCTCCAGTTCTCAGTGGAGTGTCTAGGACTTACAGGCACCTTCACCCAAGAAGAGGGAACCCAGGCATGATGTCGGGAGTGCTGGTAATGGTACTCATGTGCCACCATTATCTTTGTCTTTGCTTTGGTGTTTTGTATTTTGAGCAGAGGAATCTGTCAGATGCACAGGTGGGCCAAGATGAGGATGACACTTTTATAAAAGCAATACTCTAAACTGACAGCATTAGGAAGCAATGTTTTTGCTCCCAGAACTGTGGCTAGCATCATCCAGATTTGGAAAAGGTTAGGCACAATGGAGAGAGAAAAATAAGACATGCAGGAAGGTCAAGAAGGCCTGTGACTTCTTCTTAGCCACTAGGCCCATAAATTATCTTGACACCCCCATTTAGCATGAGGTAACAGCTCATGTGTGTCTAGTGCAGGAGCTAGAGGAGAGGCACAACAATGGACCTCTTACTACATAGAAGGGAAAAGTAGGAAATAGAAAACCTCCCTGAACCCTTGTTCAGCTTTCCAGCTAGTAACATTATTTTGGCATGACATTATATCCATGTTTAAAAAAAGGTCATAATATAGGTTGGACAGAACTGCTGAACTAGACTGTGACATAATTGTTCTCAACATCAACCTCCTGCTGAGGGTCTCTCAGTTATTTCCACATCATGCTGATACCATGTTATGCTTGACATTGAAGCAAGCTCACAAAGCAATAGAGGAAAGAAAAAATACAGCATATATACAGGTGATGCAAGTTTAACATGTAACAGTCCATGCTAAAATGAACTGGGAAACTGCAGCTTGTGGAAAAATAAGACTGTGCCCAGGAGTACAGCTTCCGACAGGGATCCTGTAAAAAGGCCTCGTCCTGTTCTTATCAGAGACAGACTTACGTTGACTTCAGTAGAAGCAAGCTTAGGCCTGAAGGGGACAATAATACCTTTAAATGAGAGAAATAATGGAATGGGCAGCAAATACACACAAGCCAGGCCAGGCTGAACAATAGAGTTGTATGGAGGTTCAATTTTATTACTGATATATAATAAATTATATATACATTTGTATTTTATTTATTTCAGTGGGATTTTATGGTGTATTTGAACACAGGAGCAAGCCCTCGTTTTTAAATGATCCCAAGGAGACTCGGAACATAAGATTTTAAGGTTTATCTAGCTTAGGAAAAGCGAGTCAGGTCAGGTCCAGGTTTTGTGTCTAGATTAACATGGTGTATTGTAGAGAAGCATCTCCATAAAGGAAAGAGCTAGAATTCTGATTACACACAAATGGGGAATTCTTACACACAAGCACACATCCCTTGATCTTGATCTTCTTTAAATATCTGTTTTAGCATCCTTTTGAATTTGGGCTACGAACATCCAATGATTCCGGAAGTTAGAGGTTCTTCTGCTGTGTTCTGCACAACCAAGGTTTTTCTTTCCTGGAAAACTAAAATTTCTTGTCTTACTGGTCGTGAAGACAAGCTTTCATCCAGCAAATCAGCACATTGCTGTATTATTTATTTTGCAGCCAGACTGAAACAATATAGCACCAACAGATGTGTGAACTTCCCATTCATTGTAATGAAGTGTTAGCTACAGTACAAAGCAGAGTTTTGAAGTTTTAAAGTGCCTCATGTGCATAAAAACTGTTAAAGGGATTCTTGGATAAATCATTTGCAAACTATAAATATTGTATATTTGGAGTTACAAACACAAACAGTATGTAGCAACTCCATTAGGTATAGAGAGTGAAGACAGGGTCACAGGGGAGCCTGGTGTCTTTTGTTAAAGTTATTTGTATCTAGAGATGAAATTATAGACTTATGACAACATAGTGCCAGTGCTATTTGGTTGACAAGGTATACTCTCAGGTATTGATAACTTCCTCAAGAAGGAGAAAAAGAGCCTTTGGCCTGAAATCTGTCATACTTGTTCTCCTAAAAGATAGCCTGCAAAACATTTGATCCTGATCTGTTGGGCACGTAAAGATATCAGTAGATAAGGGAACACATTTTACGAAATGTCATAAACGGGCTTTTTTGTAGTCATAGTTAGGGACCTACCAAATTCATGGCGGAAGTGGGCTGTGCTGCAGCTCCTTTAATCTTGTAGGTTCACCCATGCACTCTCCCCTGCCGATTGGTGGAGAGGCCCTGTTGCTTGCTCCTGATTGGCAGGAAGGCAAAAACCATGGCTTTAAGTAGGGCACCATTTTCAGTATGGCAGGGCCACTGGCGCCCTTCAGCCAATCAGCAATGAGGGGGAGGGGTGTGCAGGGGAACCTGCAAAATTAAAGGAGCCTGCTTCCACCATGAATTCAGTAGGTCCCTAGTCATAGTTGATAGGAAACTATTTTTTTTTAACATTTCAATCTCCCGTGTAAGATCTGAAAGGAAAGCTTCTTCACTAGGACAGAAAAGTTATAATCAGAAACAACTTCCTTTATATTGTATGAACACTACCACATCCTTTACTCCAGGAGGTAGAAGGCTATTCTAGTAAAAGGTCACAACTTGGTGATCTATAGGAATATGAACCCAGGCAGTTCTAATTTTGGTGAAGATAAAGAGTCAGCATTTATATGCAGCAGAGGATTCCCATATATGTGTCCATTGAGGTTTCAGGTGCACAACAAATCTCATTAAACATTCAATTAATCAAACATCTCACAAAATTTGCAGAGGTGTATCTTCAATGCTTCTCAATGGTCACAAGGAAAACACATTTCAAATCCTAATAATAATGGCAAAGGATAGCCAAATACCACCGGACATATAAGAAAAATAAAAGTGTATTAAATTATACATATTTGATTATCACTGGAGAAAGTACACAAACTTGTTTTCCCTTATTACATTAGAAACATTCACATCTGGATCTTTGCTCTGTGGAAGTGCTTTGCTTTGATATTGGTGCTTCTGTATATCATAAACATATTTCTCTTTCCCCATGCTTTATTACTAAGGATATTTGCATGAAAACAGGATCTTTGTTTAAGTGCTCCTGCTTCTTATTCATTGCAACACGTTGTTGTGGAAATGATAATAATATTCTATATAGAGGGTTCTGATGGCTTCAGATGAGAAATATGTGGCAGAAACAGATGAACTTTAAAGAAACTAAGCTCTTGTTTTCATGCAAATATCCTCATTTCCTTAGTTACAAGGAATGAAAAAAACTAAGTATATGACACAGTATAGGCAGAAGTGTTTCAAATATGGAAATATCATATGTTTCCATGTGGCATTAACTGTTCTGTAATGTAGTGATAATACTGCATATTAACACTTCTTATCTGAGGAGACAAGTTGGATGTAAATCAACAAGTTGTTACAACGTTCTGTTCTTGCTATCACTAAAGCATTGTTACCAATGGCAGTGACACTGGACAAACTAAATTTGGACCACCATTGAAATTTTGACCAAGTTTTCTAAAGTAGTATATCTGGAAGACACAGAAGTTAAAATCCTGGCTATCTGTACTAGCCTGTACTAGCCTGTACTTGCATTCCTAATCCTGCTATCATAGGTAGTGTTACCACTGTTGTTGAGAATTTTACTAAGAAAGGTTTAGTATAGATATGACCATGGTGTGGTCACATCAACCATCACTTAAATGAAGCCAGTTCTAGTGTGGCATGAGGTAGTAGTTTAATACATGGTAACGCTAAACAATGATGTAGTAAAAAAAGAATAATAGAACTGAAAAGGTAATTTAAGTAGGAAAAAAAAGTAATTACTCAACCTGAATATTTGGCTAGGTCACTGGGGCATTATAGTGTTCCATTACTCTTGCAGAAATATGCCTTGGTAACTTAAGTTCACATCTTCAGAACCTCAGTTTTATAACTTATTCAAAAGATAGCTTCAGCTGCACAGAGCCTCCACAGAGCTTAGTTTAAAATTACAGAAGAAATGGGCACTAGCTCTAATCATAAATGCTACCTTCCTTCAGTATTTAAGTGCATTCAGATGCTTGACCTACACTGATCCTGCTTCACTTGCAAAATCTGTTGAAAGCACTTCCCAAAGTCATGTCACTGTATGTTTAAAATAAGCTACCTATATTCTTTTAATTAAAGACCTGGGAAAGATATGGAGTGGTAGTATTTCTTAAGGCCATAAAATGGTCCTACAGAAGTACACTTTAAAAATGCTGGATTTTATCACTATTGACAGCTTCTGACTCAGTGATATGTACCTGATTCTCATCAAAGAAAATTTTCCCCCACTAACTTTGGCATCCTGAATGAGGTCATCATGAATGTGCTGTTAGAAGTCAGATTGAGCAAGAGAATAGTGTTAATAACTATCTGCTTGCATTTGACTTTTCTGCTCACACTAAATTGCTTACTACACTGAAGACTATTTCCACTAGGCCATTTGTTCCTGACAGCATAATTTCTAGTCATTATAATACTAGGTTCAATATATTTAATATTGTTTAATATCTTCTTTAATGATTAGAATGATGGGTTTGAGGGCAGACTTAGCAAATCTGTGGACAACACCAAGTTGAATGGAGTTGCCAATACTCTAGAGGGTAGGACTAGGATCCAAAATAACCTGGATAGACTGGAGAGATGGTCCTCAGTCAACCAGCTGAGACTCTACATGGACAAGTACAAAGTCCTGCACCTGAGATGGAACAATGGCATACACAAATACAGACTGGGGAATGACTGACTAGGCTGCTGCAGCGAAGGACCTGTGGGTTATAGTAGAGTACAAGGTGAACATAAGCCAGCAGTGTGTTCTTGTTGCAAAAACAGCCAGCAGAATACTGGGCTGTCACTCGCAAATATGGGAAGTGATTCTTCCACTCTATTTAGCACTGGTGAAGCATCACCTGGAGTACTGTGTCCAGTTTTTGTCCATGCACTTCAAGAAGGATGTGGACAGTCTGGAAATAATCCAGTGCAGAGCAACAAAAATGATTTTCAGCCTGGGAGGCAAGACTTAAGACAAAAGGCTAAAAGAACTAGGGTTATTTAGTCTGAAGATGAAAAAGACTGAGGGGGGATTTGATAACAGTTTTCAAATATCTGAAGGATGATTACAGAGAAGATAAAGATGGGCTTTCTTCTGTGGTGGTAGGAGACAGGACTATGAGCAATGGCCTCAATCCTCAGCAGGGCTAATTTAGGTTGGAGATTAGGAGGAACTTTCTGACTATGAGGGTGTTCAAAGCATTGGACAGGCCAACCAGAGGAGTTGTGGAATCTGAATCCCTGGAAAATTTCCAGGCCGGGTTAGACAGACACTTGTATGGGATATTTTAGTCAGGGATGATCCTGCCTTGAGTGGAAGGCTGGAATAGATGACCTTGTGAAGTCCCTTCCAGCCCTACTTTCCTATAATCCTATTGCTATTTCTTGAACATTATTTGTTTTTTTATCATTTTCTTTAATGATGAAATGAAAAATTAGAACATCTCCAGTGTCCCAAAGGAATTTTGCAGGATTGACCAGTACAACTGAGACATGCAACCACATTGACCTATAGGGAGAAAAATAGAATCCCTTTCCTAACAGCATAGATGTGAAGAGGTGTGATATTATAGAATCATAGAATAGAAAATTAGGGTTGGAAGGGACCTCAGGAGGTAATCTAATCCAACCCCTTGCTCAAAGCAGGACCATCCCCAACTAGATCATCCCAGCCAAGGCTTTGTCTAGCCAGGTCTTAAAAACCTCCACAGATGGAAATTCCATAACCTCTCAGGATAACCTGTTCCAGTGCTTTACTACCTTCCTAGTATCTAACCTAAACTCCCTTCATGCAACTTGAGACCATTGCTCCTTGTTCTGTCACCTGCCACCACTGAGAACTGTCTAGTTCCATCCTCTTTCAAATCCTGCTTTAGGTCATTGATGGCTGCTATTAAATCTCCTCTTGGTCTTCTCTTTTCTAAATAAGCCCAGTTCCCTTAGCCTCTCCTCATAAGTCATGTGCCCCAGCCCCCTGAACATTTTCATTGTCCTCTGCTGGGCTGTCTCCAATTTGTCCACATCCTTTGTGTAGTGGGGGCCCCAAAACTGAACACAGCACTCCAGATGTGGCCTCACCAGTGCTGAATAAAGGGGAATAATCACTTCCCTTGACCTGCTGGCAACAATCCTACCAATGCAGTCTAGTATACCATTAGTCTTCTTGGCAACTAGGGCACACTGCTCCAAATATTCAGCTTATATCCACTGTAACCTCTAGGTTCTTTTCTACAAAGCTGCTGCCTAGCCAGTCAGCCCCCAGCCTGTACTGATGCATGGGATTGTTCCATCCTAAGTGCAGGACTTTGCACTTGCCCTTGCTGAACCTCATGAGATTTCTTTTGATCCAATCCCCCAATTTGCCTAAGTAACTGAATTCTAGCCCTACCCTCCAGCTTATCTACTACTCTCTCCAGCTTGGTCCCATCTGTAAACACGCTGAGGGTGCACTCTATGCCATCTTTCAGGTTGTTGCTGAATGTATTAAACAAAACTGGCCAACTGGCCCCAGGACCAACCCCTGGAGCACTCCACTTGATGCCAGCTGCCGACTAGACATCAAGCCATTGATTACTATCCTCTGAGCTTGATGCTCCAGCCAGTTTTCTATCCACCTTACAGTCCACTCATCCAATGTGTTCTTCCTTAGCTTGTCTGCAAGAATGTTATGGGAGACTGTATCTATGAAAAACCTTGCTAAAATCAAGGTATCTACTGGTCTCCCTGCATCCACAGAGCCATTCACCTCATCATAGAAAGCAATCAGGTTGGTCAGGCATGACATGCCCTTCGTGAATCTATGCTGATTGTTCCTAATCACCTTCTTCTCCTCCAAGTACTTAGAAATGGATTCCATGAAGATCTCCCTCATGATTTTTCAAGGGACTGAGGTGAGGCTGACTGGTCTGTAGTTCCCTGGCTCCTCTTTTTTCCCTTTCTTAAATACGGACACTATGTTTGCTCTTTTCCAATCATCTGGCACCTCTTCTGATAGTTATGAGTTTTCAAAAACAACAGCTAGAGGCTCTGCAATTACATCAGCCAACTCCCTCAGCACCCTTGGATGCATCCCATCTGGCCCCATGGACTTGTACACGTCCAGTTTTTCTAAATAGCCCCTAACTTGTTCTTTCACCACTGTTGGCTGCTTACCTCCTCCCCAAACTGTGTTGCCAGGTGCAGCAGTCTGGAAGCTGAGCTTGCCTGTGAAGATTGAGGTGAAAAAGGCATTGAGTACTTCAGCCTTTTCTGCATCCTGTGTCACTAGGTTGCCTCCCCCATTCAGTAAGGGACTCAATATTTTCCCCAGTCTTCCTCTTGTTACTGACACACTTGTAGAAACCCTTCTTGTTACCCTTCTCATCCCTTGATAGCTGCAACTCCAATTGCACTTCGGCCTTCCCTGCATGCCAGAGTGGGACAGAGCAGCTTCAGTACTCCAACACTTTAAGGGCTGGAGCAGACAGCTGATGGGTGCTTGATTAGGATGGCCATTTTAGAGCCCAGCTCTCAGAGCTGGCTGGGGCAGCAGTTTGTTGCCAGCCAGCAAGAGCATAATATCAACCAGCCAAGCTACTGCTCCAGGAACATCTTGGAGGTAAGGGTGGGGCTATGGGGAAGGAGGAGGCCTCAGGTCCTGGGCATGATCTGAAACTGTATCCTGCTGGGGAAGGGATGGCCTGATGAGATGGCCTGTGGCAGGGCAGTGCCATTCAAATGCCAGAACAGCTAACCTCCCCAGTGAAAGGTGGGTAGGGGTGCCTTAAGCCCAGCCCCCACCATCTGGTGCGTCATTGACAGTGATGAGCCAGGCATGGTGAGTAGAGGCATCTGGGCCTAAAGGGGTGTTCAACCCTGGGGCCGCAGTTTTGGCCCGAGGAAGGGGCAATGTGGCCCGGTAAGGGACTAGGGGTGGAGTCAGCCCAGAGTTTGGTTAATTGAGCAGTCACCACTCATATAAGGGCCAAGGAAGGGACCCAGCAGGCTGAGCAAGGACTACTCTAGAAGCATAAGGACAAGCCTGAAGGCCTACAGGAGCTGCTCAAGGAAGCAGGGCAGGGTATGTGTGGCCCAGGGAGGGCAGTATGCTAGAGGCCTCTGTGAGAGAGGGGCAGAGTGAGCGAGCCATGAGCAGTGAGAGGCCTTATGAAGGTCTGAATTTAATCCAGCTGCAAGCCGGACCAGTATTAACATATTGGATGACATTTGCAAGGCATGGGACATGTTAAAGGAAGGTTGGAGCATGTACTTATCACCCTGGTACATCAGGGCACTTGAAGGGCAGCCTCCTGCCTAATTAACATCTGGATTTATTAACAACAAGGTGTGGCAGGTAAATGAGGCAGGCAGTTTGCCCAGCCACAGGAGATGGGCCGATACTGAGATCAGGCCTAGGAGTTTGCCCCGTCACATCGAGCGCTACTCTTATACTCCTCCCTAGTTGTTTGTCCAAGTTTCCACTTCTTGTAAGCTTCCTTTTTGCAATTTAGTTCATTGAAGCAGTCCCTGCTAAGCCAAGCTGGTCTTCTGCCATACTTGCTAGTCTTCCTGCACGTTGGGATGTTTTTTTCCTGAACTCTGAATAAGATTTCTTTAAAATATAGCCAGCTCTCCTGGACTCCTCTCCCCCTCAGACTAGTTTCCCAGGGGATCCTGCCCATGAGTTCCCAAAGTGAGTTGAAGTCTGCTTTTCTGAAGTCCAGGGTCCTTACTCTGCTGCTCTCCATCCTTCCTTTCCTCAAGATCCTGAACTCAATCATCGCATGGTTGCTGCTGCCTAAGTTGCCACCCACTAGTACGTTCTCCACCAATTCTTCTGTTTGTGAGCAGCAGGTCAAGAACAGCATGGCCCCTAGTTGGCTGCTCCAGCACTTGCACCAGGAAGGTGTCCTGAACACTCTCCAAAAACTTCCTGGATTGCCTGCATACTGCTGTATTGTCCACCCAGTGGATGTCAGGGTGATTGAAGTCTCTCATGAGAACTGGGGCTTGTGATCAGGAAACTTCCGCTATCTGTTTTAAGAAAGTCTCATCCATCACTTCCTACTGGTCTGGCGGTCTATAGCAGACCCTCCCCCGCCCTTGGCATCGCCTTTGTTGCTCTCTCTTCTGACCCTAACCCATAGACTTTGACAGGCCTATCCTGAATTTCATACTGGAGCTCTGAGAAATCATATGGCTTTTTTACATAAAGTGAAATTCCTCCTCCACTTCTCCCCTGCCCGTCCTTTCTGAAGAGTTTGTATCCATCCATGACAGTGCTCCAGTCATGTAAGCTCCCACCAAGTCTGTGTTATTCCAAGCATGCCATAGTTCCATGACTGTACAAGGACTTCCAGTTCTTCCTGCTTGTTTCCCAGGCTCCGTGCATTTGTGTACAGACACCTAAGGTAACTAGTCTATTGCCCTGATTTCTCAGGAAGAATGTGAATACCTCCCCTGTTGCCCCCTCATGCTTTCTGTTCCTCTAGGTCACCCACTTCCCCACTTACCTCAGGGCTTTGGTCTCTGTCTCCCAGCAAACCTAGTTTAAAGCCCTTCTCACTAGGTAAGTGAGTCTGTCTGCAAAGATGCTCTTCCCTCTCTTTGTCAGGTGGATCCCATCTCTTCCAAGCAATCATTCTTCTTGGAACATCATTCCATTGTCAAAGAAGCCAAAGCTCTGCTGGTGACACCACCTGAGCAGCCAAGCATTGATCTGCAGGATGCACCCACTCCTACCTGGGCTCTTTCCCTTGCCCAGAAAGTTTGAAGAGAATACCACCTGATCACCTGTCCCCTTCACCCTTGTCATAGCACTTTTAATCTGCTCAGGGTCTTCCCTGTCAGTATCAATGGTGCCCACATGGATGAGCAGCATGGGGTAGTATTCAGAGGGCTGGTTGAGTCTTCGTAATACCTCCATGATATCTTGGATATGGGCTCCAGGCAAGCAGCAGGCTTCCTAAGACAACAGGTCAGGTCAGCAGATGGAACCCTCCATCCTCTCCAACCACCACCACCTGTCACTTTTTTTTGGTGGCGATTGTCTTGATCTTTTCCACCTTGGGGAGGCCTGGCCTGTCCTTCTCCAGCAATGGAACATGCTCCTCACCCTCTGTTGCTAGGGCTCCATATCTGTTCTCCAGATGAACTGCTGCTGGTGGAAATGAAGATTTCTGCTTGCTGCCAGATGTTGCAAGCTTCCAGCTTCCGCCCTCTTGGGAATCCATGTCCTCTCCCTTCTCTAGCACTGCCTCTGGCAGTTCTTCCTCCCCAGTCCCAGAGGTCTCCTCCAGCATTGAATCGATGAACTCCTCATGATGAAGGATGCTTCGGAGCCTCACCACCTCCTCCTGCAGCTCTCTTGCCTGTTCCCTGAGAGACGCTACCAGGAACCACCACTCACATCACAGGCACTAACTCACCTGGCCATCACTGGAAGGAACCTGCAAGCCACAATCCCCACAGCACCAAACCTAGATCTGGGTGGAAGCCTCAATGGTCAGTGGTCCTTCCTGGACAAAAAGCTCACAGGTGCAAGCAGAGGCAGTAGCAGTGGCTCTGGCATTGCAATGCCCTCCAGCCATTTCCCTGGGTCTCTTAATCTTCCTCTTCTCTCTTACTGACCTTCTTCCAAGCACACCCACCCTAGCAAACCCACCTGGAACTTGGTCTGTTTACTGTTCCTTTGCCCCAAAGGATTGTTTTGCGTGTTTCACATGACCGGAAGGGGGCAGGGCCAGGCCTTTAAAACCAGCTCAGGCCAGAGCCTGAGACACAGTTCCCTTCTGGCTGCTGCAGGAGCAGGAGCTCTGCGGCTGAGCTGAGCGGCCGGGGTTAGTGGCTACTACTTCATCGCGCTAACCGGCTGCAATGATGCAGGGAACAGGATCGCCCTAACTGGAGGTAGGATTGAGAGCCCTGGTGGGGCTTGGAGTTGTTAGGCGTGTGGAGCCTTTGTATTTATGTTATAGCCAGATGGCTTGAGTGTTTAGTTATAGTTTACATCCGGAGGACCGGGGAGGCTGTAGGGGAGCGAGGAGGCCTCAGGGGAGCTCCCCAACAGCTTGGGGGTTCCCAGGGCCCAGTTGAGGCACAGTGCCGGGGGCACTAGTGTCAGTGCGGCTGGGCATGGTATTGCGCCAGGGAGGCGCAGTGTGCGGGTTACAGACCCCAGCCCAGAAGGGCGGTGTTTAACCCTGGAGCGGAGCGGTGACAGAGCGCAGGAGGCGCAGAGTCAGCCCGAGAGGGCAAGGCCTGGAGCAGGGCAGAGACAGAGGGCGGCGAGAGCGGCCTAGCTAGCCACCCAAGGGCTCTGGGATTAGGGCGGCGATAGTGAGCCGGCCCGAGGGCGCCGAGGCCAGGGCGGCGATAGAGCTTAGGCCAGGGCGGCGATAGTGCCAGCCACCCGAGGGCGCCGAGATTAGGGCGGCGGTAGTGCCGGCCCAAGGGCGCCGAGACTAGGGCGGCGATTGAGCCAAGGCTAGCGCGGCGAGAGCAGCCTAGCTAGCCACTCGAGGGCGCCGAGACTAGGGCGGCGATTGAGCCAAGGCTAGTGCGGCGAGACCAGCCTAGCTAGCCACCCGAGGGCGCCGAGACGAGGGCGGCGGTAGTGCTTGCCCAAGGGCGCCGAGACTAGGGTGGCGAGAGACCCGAGATCCGGGCGCAGGGAGTGAGCCGGCCCGAGGGCGCTGAGGCTAGGGCGGCGAGAGTGCTCCAGACTCAGGCAGAGCCGGCGATTAGCCAGGCGCCGGCTAGAACCCGGCCCAGGGGGCCGGTAGTGAGCGGCGCTGGAGGAGCCGACCCAGGAGGCGCCAGCAAGTAGCTGGGCGCCAGCGTGATAGGCCCAGGGCGTGAGGAACGGGCCAGAGATTGGGGCCCGACCCAAGGAGGCGCCAGGTGGGTGAAGAGCCCCGGTGCCCGAGAGTGAGAACAAGGGCACCCGAGGGGTGAGGGACCATACAAGCGTCCCCCGGAATAGCTGCGAGGCTTGGGGCGTGCTAAGGGGGAGGCTTGGAGGCACGCATTGCCCTTAAGGCAGGACGCTTATTAAATCCCCAGTCTGGAGTAGGGACGAAGAACTAGACCGTCCATTAGGGAAACTGGCAGCCTCCACATCATATATCTTAACTTCAAAGTCGTGGCGGGCGAGGTTCTGAGGGTGCTACGTCACCCTAACGTGACGGTAGGTGGCGCTAGGGAGCTCACGGCCGCCCCTAGTTGCCGCTCCCTCACACCCAGCAAGCCAAAAGCAGAGGCAGCTCTCGATCACTTACGTTCCTTGGGCAGGATCTGGTACATGGTGTCTTCACTTCCTCCCCGCAAACTGCTTGCCCTTTTTGCTGCCCCTGTTTGCTTGCTCCTGTTCAACATAGCTGTGCTGGCTAAATAACGTAGGTTAAATAAAGATATAACAACAAAACAAGGCTCTTACTGAGATAGCTTGTTTTGCTTTAGGGGGTTGGGGCACAAGGCACAACTGCACTAGCTCTGTCCTGCCCGGACAGGATGCCAGCAAAGCCATACCAGTAAAGCAGTCCTAGCATAAAACTGGTGTCAGTTACCTGTAGCCATTTTCTGGCATTTCATTACCTAACTAGTAGTGCTGCTGTCACTGCCCATCTTTTATATAGTGGCTAAAGCAATTGCTCATGATGAGAGAGCCTGGGTTATAGGAACTCCTCAGCCCATGGTGGTACAAATACACTCTTGTGAATCCCAGGAGAGTGTCCTAATCCATTGTGCTAGGGAAAAGACTGGCTAGGGGACCCTGGTTGAAGTTCTGTCAACATGCAGGCAAGAATGCAAGATCCCTATGGCCAGGAAGAGAGCAAGCAAGGCGGAACGTGACTTAAGAGCCTGGAGTCAGGGCACTTGATAGCCTAGTCAGGGGGAGTCCTGGGTGCTGGTCCCTGCTCCCATTGACTGGTTAAGCATTTTCCATCAACCAGTCATGGGAGAAATAGAAGTTATCCTGACAACAGAGAACAGAACCCTGAACTCCTTGCTCCCAGCTATCATACACACACCTGATATGCATCCCACCTCCAGAATGCCTCTGACATGCTCCTTTTCTTCCCTTAACTGTCAAAGGGGTATGTGAGGAGTGAGGGAAGAAGACAGCCGAAGTAGGAGGCAGTAGAGCTACTTCTGCCAACACAGTCTTCTCTTATACACAGGGAATTCACCATTGCTTGTCCTCAGCCATTTTAGGACCACTTTGTGCTGTATAAGCAATGCAAAGTGGCCTGAGAAAAAGAGACCCTGGTGCCCTATATTTTGGATGCTTAGCTGAAACAAGTCTCCAAGGTACCTTTTGAGTCTTGCCCATCACTGCAAAGGCTGAGTGATTCATTGGAACCAGCATGCTCTCTCATATCATTGTGTTTCTTTTTCTTCCCAGAGGAAAAGAAAAGGCCATTTGAGAAAAAGTAGCTAGATGGATGGTACACCAGGGCTCTAAAACTGAAAAATTGCTTAGCAAGGATCTCAGCATGGATGGCACTAAGCCTGAAATTTGAAGAATTTCATGAATATTTTTGTTTATGATCACTAGCCTATTGAGAATGATGCTGCCTTAGCAAAGACCACACTCTGGTTAACGCATGCTGAACTTTGCACTGTTCAGCTCCATATATTTTCATGTTGTTCCTATTGTACTTTACGTAATAGATTTTATGAAAGAGAGTGAAATTGGAGCTCTTCGGGCTTTAAACAAGTTTTACAAACTGGAGGTGCACTTTGTTTTCTGAAATTGATATCCTGTCTCAAATAAGTACAGTGATAAAAAATGTGTTCATGTGTGAAAAAGCCATATGCAGTATTCAAATTTTGCCCAATCTGCTATACAGCTATTACATGCTAGAGAAATAGTGATTCAATAGGGGAATATGATTCACTGCATAATATACTAATAACTTCAAATGGCAAAAGGCTGCCTTTATTATTTTCAATCATGCTGGCACTTAGTTGGGGTGGGAGGGGAGAATGTATGTAGGTACACAAGCAGAATGGCTCAGGTTGGCCACTGCCCTTATAAAAAATAGAACTATATCTCTCATTTGAGTATTCATCTAGCACCTGTTACAGTATCACTAGGGTTACTAGATGATGTTGTAACAGCTTATTATACAGTCAGTTTAACTGAATATAATACGTACACCAAAATGCTCAAGGCTAGATGCCTACAGTTAAGTTAGTCCATAGTTAAGCACCTGCACATATATTTATAAACTTAACTTTAGGTATCTAGGTTTGAAAATTATAGCCTTTACTCTTTTAAAAAAATGCCCATTGTTAGCTGTGATACAGTTTCTTCAAAAGTTGTGCAGATAACCAATACAGCTTGTACTTTTTCCTATTATCACCTACATGGGAAGAAGTTACGCAGGCCAGAATTCTAGGGTTTTACACTGGGAATGTCCAAATGTGCAATTGGGCTGTGGGCTTCCTGTATTGCTGTATGGACAGGTGGAGTCAAGACAAGGATATTCTTCACTACTCAAATCCTCCAGTCCTCTGCCCTCTATCAGGAATGCAATATGGGATTTTATAAGCTTTTCAAAAACAGCTGGAGTAGTTTTGGTGAACTGGCAATGCGACTTTTGGCGGAGGAAGGGGAAATTGCCATATCCCATATGCATCAACTCTTCTACTTTAGATGTACAAATAACTGTCGTGCCCTCAGTATGTATTGTAAATTATTCCTTCACATAGGCAGCAGAAGGCTGGGGCTAACAGGCCTTAGCACCGCCAAACTTATTTCACAGCAGCTGGCAACAGCTTCAGCGCCAAAGCATAGCCATCCTGCAGCGCCTGACACTGTTTGGCATGTAGCAAGGCCAATGCCCTTATACACAGTCAGCTCTGTGTCGTGCCCAGCACTCCCACCACGTGCTCCTGCACCCCCACAGCAACCCCCCTCAATAATATTTTCTCCCACTGCTTATGCTTCCTTCATTTTTAATAGGTCTGTTCATATTTTAGAAAGTCATCATTTGTTTTCAAAGCACTGTGGCATAAACATGAACAAGGGTGAAATATACTCAGATTATAACTGTTTCACCCTCACACTGAACTAAATTTCTCCACTAAAGAACCCAGGGTACCCAATGCTTTGCTTTCCAATTATGTGTTGAAAGGAAACAGGAGGTAAGTCTCCAGTATTTCTGTTCTTTGGCTTTTGTATAGACCAAGCATGTCATTTGATATGTAATGGGAAATAGTTGTTTTTGTTTGCTCTAATTACATCATGCACCCCACTAAAAGTACTTATTAAGCTCTTCAAAATAAACATATTTTCCTTCATAATGAGATCCTTATAGAAATTAAAACTGTAATTATCAGAGAAGGCTTCAAGACACTTTGAAATAACTATAAAGGACATTTTTCATCAGTTACACTTATGTTGAATAATATTGTGTACTGCAAGTCATTCTAATAGGCCAGGCCATCTCCTCCTAGGGAGCTTTGGTGAAGAAAATCTATGTAAAGTTCATAGGATCATAGGAAAGAAGAGATGGAAGGAACCTCACAAAGTCATCTAGTCCAGCCCCCTGCTCAAAGGCAGGATCATTCCTATCTAAACTATTCCAGTCAAGTGCCTGTCCAACATGCTCTTGAAAATTTGCAGGGATGGAAATTTTATAACTTCTCTAGGTAACCTGTTCCAATGCTTGACCACCCTGAGGGTCAGAAAGTTCCTCCTAATTTCCAACCTAAAATTCCTCTGCTACAGTCTATGGCCATTGCTCCTAGTTCTGTCCCTTACAGCCACAGAGAAAAGCCCAACTCTATCTTCTTTGTAATCACCTTTGAGGTATTTAGAGACTGTTATCAAATCCCCACCTCAGTCTTCTCTTCTCTGGACTAAATTGTCCTCTTACACGTCTCCCACATCATCCAAAGGGAAGGAAAAAGCTGGAGGGCACTCTTCCTCCATACCAACACTGGCTCCATTGTTATTCTATTGTAGAATGCCACCTACTATGATGTTAACACTTTTCTATGTCATGTATGCAGTTTATTAATTAAGCAGGGAAACCTTATTAACCCAAAAGAGCACGGCCTCAGCCAAAATTTATATGCTGGCAAGTTGCATAGTCTATCTGTCTTGAGCTTTTCCTGTCATCTTAATTTATTTATTTAGATTCATGAATTAGGAGGGTTCCTATCACAATTTACTGTGCCTACCATAATGATTTAAAAGCACAATAAATCCATCAATATAATCAATATACAGAGAAAGCAAACCCCAACTTCATGAGCATATAAAAACAGATACCCACATAATAGAAAAGGTATAAATTATGTCCCCTTCTTTCCATCAGCAGAACCCTTTCCAATCTCCATTAGGTATTACCTCATCAGCTCTCTATAAAGGAGGAGCTCTGACACGTGCCCTGAAGGTCAATGCATTCTGGTGATTTTGTGACGGCTCAGAAAGGAGCTTACTCTAGAGGAAAGGCCTTTGTAGTGATCTCCCTAGCAGCAGGTTTTTTTTTTTAATAGGGAAGGGCTTCCAGCTTTGGGGCTTTTTACACCCTAAACTGTAGGGACATGAATTGAGGAGAAAGGCTATCTTGCAAGCAGGCAACTCCTAAGCTATTCAGGTCTTCGTAGGTCAGTGCTGACTTGGTAAAGTCCACCCAGAAAATAGGTGATAGGTACAGATGTGCTTACTACAAGATACTCTGCTTGCCTGTGGGTTGCTGCATTATGTCCCAGGTTCCATCCTGCATGAATTTAAATATGATTTAGTATTTGCAGAAAGGTTCCTGGGGGGAGGAGGGGGAGGGAGTAAGTAAGCAAGCAGGACATTTTGGCCCAGTTTAAAGTCTGATAGATAGCACCACTTGGTCCTTATGTATAAAAGACCTCATGGAAAAAAAATTAGGGGTTATGAGAGAGAATCATCTGAACATGAACTTCTAACAGAATGCTGTAGCCTAAAGTGCTAATGCAGTCTTTGGATATTTAACATGGGAACATGTTTGAGTATTAAGTTCAAACTTGTGAAAAGTGTGAGTAGTGAGGTTGTAATATCTCAAGTTTTGATGCTTGTGTGAATACTACTGGGAAACTGTGTCCAGTTTAGGGGATGTATCCTATTCCACCTTTTTGGGCATTTAAGTAGACTGTAAGGCCATGTCCACACGAGTGTAGATGTTTGTTTCCCCAGGGACAAGAAGCAGTGGCACACCTTGTGCCACTGCTACTTGTCCGTAGGGAATGCCTGTGCCATGCACCCTGTGGCACATGGCAGGTTATCCTGGGTGGAGTAGGGGAGGCTGGGCACAGCACTGTGCTGGCCCCAGCAAGCTTACCTGGGGGCTTGGGGACCTTGGAGAGCTGCAGCCATGGTGATCCTGCTGCTTGGAGTTTGGCAGCTGAAGTGTGTCTCTGGCTGGCCAAGCTCTGGTTTTGGGCAGTACACACTGCCCCAATGTGTACTCCCCAGCTTTTTTTTCACATGGGTTTTTTTGACCCTGGGAGATCCTCACCTTTCAGTACAGATAACATCTGAATGTATGGTGTGTGGTGCTGCAGCACCACATACCGAATGGCCGTGCTCATCTGGATGTGGCCTTAGGTGCCTAATTGTGAAATGCCATCTTGTTCCACCCAGCTCAAGTCCTTGAGAATCTGTTACCATGTTGACTACTGTATGGCAGCTTCATCATAACTTTCAGATTATGTCACAAAAGGCAGCAAAGTAGAGAAAGAGGATCAACCCATTTTCCATGGACTTGAGAAGCATGGGACTTGAGCATGAGAATACAATTGCTCTTGGAGAGTTGGATTCAGTTCCTGCTGCACCTCCAGACTTTTATTCCATGCAAAATGTGTAAACAACCTTGGGAACAGAAGCCAGAACCCAGGGACCCCTGCTTGTGTAGGCTGTGTTCACCTTACTTGGTGAATCACACTCCCGCTTGCATGCTGTCCTTCTGGCTCCATAAATCTTTCAACCTTGGCTGCCCAATGAACCAGCTCCACCAGAAGTTATGGAGGGTGCTGCTGGTGCTACCTAGCCCATGGCCTGGCAGTTATTCTTTTCCCAGCAAAGTGCCATATGTGAGCAAAAGCCTTCCCTGGCTGAAGAGAGTCTAGAACATCCATGTTCTGCTGCCTGAGGAAATACATTAACCAATAACCTCTTGGGCTAAAAGGTGGGTAGGTCCTCCTCCAAGAGTAGGCACTGCTTGTGCTTGTCCTCTGAGTCAGGATTTGGAGATTTACAGTTATGCTCTTTTGTGATCCCAGTCTGTCTGGGAAGCGCCTAAGTGCAAGTCAGTATCTCAGTGGAATGCTTCTGAGAACACATATATGATTAAAATGAAGGACTCTAAAAATCCTAATGCTTTGGTAGCTGTTTCACAGGATGTAATAGGATCACATTTATCAATTTAAACATATAAAAGCCTCTAAAAGCCTCTTAGAGGCAGAATGACATTTGACCCCTCCATGCCAAAGTAACACTTAGGTGTCTAATAGGTTGAACGGAATCAGGCCCTAGGTATCCACAGTTGAAGGAGCATGTTGATAAATTGGAAATGTTTCAGAGAAAAGCCACAAGAATGAATAAAGGGTTGGCAAACATACCTTATAACGACATTGATGATTTGGAGGACAGGATTGAGTGCACACTTAGCACATTTTTGGATGACACTCAGTTGAGTGGAGGATAGGGTTAGGATTCAGAATGACCTTGATAAACTAGAGAAACAGTCTGAAATCAAATTAAATTCAATAAGGATAAGTGTGAAGTCCTGCCCTTAGAATAGAACAACTTCATGCCCAAATACAGACTGGAGAATGATTAGCTAGATTGCAGAAGACTAGCAAAGGACCTGGGGGATCAGAGTGGACCAAAAGCTGAATACAAGCATACAGTATGCTCTTGTTGCAACAGAGGCCAATAGCATACCGGGTTAAATTAGCACGTGTGCCTCTTGCAGATCAAGGGACGTATTTCCACTGTTTGGTACTGGTGAGGCTTTACTTTAAGTACTGTTACAGTTTTGGTCCCTGCACTTCAAGAAAGATGTGGAAAGAGTTTTAGAAAAAGTCCAGCAGAGTGACAGCAATAATTAGAGGTCCTGGGAACATGACTTACAAGCAAAGGTTGAAAGAAGAGCAGGTTAGACAAACACTTGACTGGGATGGTTTAGTTAGGGATGATGCTATCTTGAACAGGAAGCTGGACTAGAAGGTCTTCTGAGTTCCTTCCAACCATTCTTTTCTAGGATCCTATGATAATGAAAAACTCAAGATGCTCAATCTATTTTGCTTAACAAAGAGAAGGGGTAACCTAATTATAGCCTGTAAGTACCTATATGAGGAAAAGAAATTTAACAGGAGATGGCATTTCAGTGTAGTAGGCAAAATTATAACAAGAACCAAGAGCTGAAAGCTGAAGTCTCTTAGAGGCTTCAAAAATGCAGCTCCAAGCCTGACCCCACTGGAGTTGGGAGTCTTGCCATGAACTGGAAGCCTCTTAGAGGCTTCAAACTAAAAATTATGCAGATGATTTTAGCAGTGAGGGTTGCTACAGGAACGCCTTACCAGGTGTTAGTAGACTGACCATCAAAACACCTGAATGTTTTGGAACATTACTGTCAGCGATGTTTTTGGAAAATCCTCCATATCAGTTGGAATGACAGAAGAATGAATGCCAGTGTTCTGGCTCAAGCAAACACCACTAGCATTGAAACCATGTTTATACAGCATCAACTGTATTGGACAGGACATGTCATAAGGATGCCCGACAACTGGCTCCCAAAACAGGTCCTGTATTCCCAGCTCACTGATCATCACTACTCTAGAGGTGGGCAAAAGAAGATCCAAGGACACACTGAACACCAATCTGAAGAAATGCAATACAACATCAACACCTGGAAGCCCTAAATTGTTCCCAGTGGAGCCATGATTTATGACAAGGTATTTATCATTTTGGCCAGGTATAGACATTACACTTTTACCAGCATAAGTGGTCAGAAACAAGTCTATACCTATAACAGAACTGAACTTCAGCACACGTAGACTGGTTGAAAAAATGGCAGAACCCAATCTAAGATTTGCCCCTTTCTCCCAAAGGGCACATGTGTATTCTGTTCACTACCGATCTAAACTATGCTGCTTACAGAAAACTGCATAACTTGGATCAATGCTGCCTTGGGCTTTTTGAATGTCTGTACCTAGGTTTTGAGAGTACTCATCCCATTATGGAAGCAGATAAACGAGAGACAAAGGAAAAGAGCTGTGACCCAACATCACCAGGACCTATTCCTTCCTCCTGGAACTATTTGCCATATCTGCAGTCAAACATGCAAGTCTCAAATTGCCTCTTCTGTCAACTCCAGACTCAGTGACTTTCTTATTTACTGCAAGACTGTCATCTACATATCATGGGACTGCAGATGATGAAACAAAGCACAGAACAAAAGATAGTCTTTGCCTCTTAGAATTTACAAGCTAAATAGATGTTTTAATATATTTGTTCATCTCCAGTAAGTGCAGCTGTAGGAATAAATTTTCCTATCAAGTTTCCATTATTGTGATCCTAAAGATAAGGTACTGCTGTGTATCTTAAAATAAAAGAAGAAGGAAACCTTTAATATCTGACAACAGAAAAGGGCAAGAACGGGGGAAATGTTTCTTTCAGTATTTTTTTTGTTTGTTTTTTTACAGTGCATTATAAAGATAGGGCAGCAAACATTTATTTGAGAAGCATTTAAATTTTAAATCCTGCTTTGTTCTGTTGCTTTACAAATGTCTTTAATTCTGCTCCAAAGCAAAGAGTGACCCTAGGGATCAAATTTACAGACATCCAGCCTTAAAAATAAAAAAAAATGGCACCATTTCCTGCATGTAGGAAACCCATATTTGGGTGCGGAGTCAGTAACTGCTCAAAGAAATGAATATTTCTACATGTCTGTAACAGGCTACCATACAAAAATTCCCAGTTTGTCCTCACAAGACAGGTCTGTGCTGCCCCTGCAGCACTTCTTAGGCTGTTGCTAAAAATTAAGCCTCTCCCATCTACTCTGAGTCCATATACTCCAAACTCAGAAGTGAGGCAGTGTGGACACTTCTTGTATGCCCACCTACCATTGTTCTCTACATGCTAGAGATCTTGAAAGCACTGTGGAGGCATTAAGACATGCCCATGCAGAACTTGCCCAGTTTTCTGTGCACACACTTTAGGGGATATAGTAAGTAAGGGTTCAGAGAAAACAATATGCAAGTTCTCTTTTATAAGTATCTCTTGCTCTTTCCACTGCAGAGGTAGGATAGGGAGCTTTGACATGTCCAAAGATCTGTTTGTAGAAGACAATGAACAGTGGATTATCTATCTCCCACCTCTCATACTAGTATCCAGAAGAGAACTTCATGAAGAGTATACAACCATCTTCAATCTACTAAGCCTTTTTTGCCTTGGGGATCTGTTAGATGCAGCAGTGGAAATTTGGGTTGAATGTTAGAAAAAAATTTTCTCCCTCTGAGGGTGTTTAAGTATTGGAACAGGCTACTCAGAGAAGCTGGAAATTGTTAACAGCAGATTACATAAATATTTGCCAGGATGTTTTATTCAGGGATTATTCTGCCTGGAGCAGGGGACTGGACTAGATGATCTCCCGAGGCCTCTGCCAGCCCTACTTTTTATGATTCTGTGATTCTGTGATAGTGAAAAGCTCAGATGCAGCTATCTTGGTAGTCCACACTCCTTGCTTTTTCTGCAAGAAATGGAAACAACCCAGACTGCACTAGCAGTATTTAGGCTGATTGCCTTCCACCTGAGCATGGGTAAGTTCAGGGGAGGTGGAGGTCTTTGGTATGCTTACTTTCATGCTGACAAACAGAATGCTCAGGAGCAATGAATAACACAGGGCTGATAATGAAATAACATTTCATCTCCAGGAAGACAAGAGTAGATTAACCAGCTATCAGGTAGTAATGGATAATAGACCATCTCAATCCAGCTGCTACCACCCACAGTCTAAAAAAGCCGATCAGAATTAATACCCTTTTTCACAGCCTCGATTAGTAAGGCTGGGAAAGAATGGGCTTGAGAGAAAAATGACTCTCTTTTACACTGTTTCTCCAAGGAATAAGGATGGGGTAGATGGGGGAAACTTGCAAGTGTACTACTTACATTGAAGCTGGTCAGTGGACAAGCTTGAGATTTCAGCTTCCAAAGTTCCTAGCGAACATCCAGGCAAACTTGGAAAGCTCTTTCATGGAACTCATGAAGCATCATTTAAGCAGCCCAAAATTCTCTTGCTGCTTGTGTGTTCCACACCAGTACTGATGGCTTGGAACATCATAAAGATGTGGAGGTATTCAAGGATAAACCGAATTATTTCTATTATTATTATATGAGTTGTGTCTGTGCCAGTCCTTGATTAGGAACCCATTGTGCAAAATACTATAAAGGACTGGATGAGAGAAATGGTAGGGATAGTAACCACAATTAGCATTGTTCTCAGAAGATGCCCAGATTGAATACTAAGAAGCAACAAAGAAAAATGGAGAGGTGTTGGCCAGCCATAGAGCTACTTATAGTCTCCTTTCAGAACCTTGAAAGATGCAGGAATACAACTTGCAGTTGTTCTCATGCTTTAATATGAAAAATTTAAGATAGTGGTACAGTAAATTTCTGACCTGCCATCTACCCCATGCCCCTCTATTGTTTGCCTTTCATGCCTATGCACAAACATCTACTTTGATAGGATGAATAGAATCACATCTTTCTAAACTACTCTAAAAGATTTTAACAACCATTCCATTGAACAGTAGTGTATAAATCAGACAATGTACAATGTGAAATGTTGTTTGATCTAGAAAATTACTTTTCCCAAGGAAAGTGAGAAACTCTCTAAGAAAGTAGTAAGATATATTGACAAACATCCTTCTGACAGTAAGCCATCAATACTAGGTATGAAGGGCACTACTTATAAACACTATCTATTAGAAAAGTTATTACAAGTAATCATTTTATGCTATGTGTAGTTATATAGAAATCATGTAAAGACATTAGAATGTGTATCTCCATATAAACAATGTTGGTTACATAATTACTTTTGCATAACAGCACAATGCATTGGAGCTGAGAAGAATAATAAAGGCAACTGTAGTACATTCTTGGTGAGAAAAAAAATCAGTCAAATAAAATTTAAAAAGCAAAGAGGAGGTAACCAGTTCTCAGATCCATTTTAAGGAGAATGAAATTGCATGGGTATTTTAAAAAAAATGGTGCTTTTCCCACCCACATTAATATTTGTCATTCAAAAACATGTAAAAATTAGAAATAGAGACAGTTCACATAATGTGATTGTTTAAAAATCTGAACTATTTCAGAAGATGTTCTCATGCACACTTTATATACAGGTTGGATATATTTGCTATAACCACCTAAAAGGTTATTCAGTCACCTCCGTGAAGAAAGGTCATATCATTACAGCTTTCTTCAGATTCCTGTCATGCACTGGAAATATGATGCAAGTCAAACTATATATTTTTAAAAATGTTCTCCAATATAATTTTAATGAAAAACTGTAGAGAGAGAAAACTCCAGTTACTTTGTTCTCAAATAAGCTTTTTAATTGTGCTTTACACCACAAATGTAATGCAATACCCTGAGAGGAGCCTAAAATTCACTCCAAATTTAAAAATAAGAAGGAAGTGTTTCTCAATCAAGTCTTGCAGTAGCAAATCAAAGAAAAACCATGTCAGTTGCCCAATAGAAAAAGTACCAAGTTCTAAAATTAAGTCAACAACCACAATTTAGACAATACGTCATAATCCTCTTCTACACAATTTAGTTGTGAGGTCAGAAGTACCATTCTAGGAATGAAAAAATATTCCTCTGTCTTTACATTCCTTTCTGTAGACTGTTCTATTGTTTCATGAATGGGTTTGATTTAAGTTTGTACTTCTGCATTGTTACAAATGTCTGAACTGGACTCAACTTGCATGTATTCCACGTCTCTAAGCCAGTGGTTCTGAATCTTGTGAGACCCAAGGCACCCCTTGGAAAATGCCAGCTCTTAGCTTTCATTCATTTCTTGACTATAGAAAAATAATATAGCAATTCTACTGTTGCAGAGAGGCCAGAAAGACCACAACAAGTCAGGATGTTATTGGCACTATGGATTCACGTTTCTGGTCTGGATTCGTCTTGTGAATCATGGAGGTGGAGGTGTCACAGCACTCTGATTGAGAATCACTGCTTTAAGTCAAGTATTATTATGAGAGGGATATAGCTCAGTTAGTGGACTGATTAACACCCATGTACATTAGCACGCATACATGGTCAGCCCACTTTGAGAGTCTTTGTGGGGCAAAGTGTGGAACAAAGTAGTATTGTAAAGCACTGGGATTCTGGAAAAAAAATTTACCACTTTTTGCTAACTGCACTAGTTTCTCTAGCAGAAGCAACTTTAGAAGTCCTAAAGTAGAGTGGGTCTCAAGTCTCATGCATGTGTAATACTGGGTTAAAGTATAAGTACTTAGAAAGTGATTATCCACCACTTCCTTTCTTCAGCATATGCATTTAGTCTCAAACATATATGGCCAATTTCATGGTCAAGTCTAGTCTATGACAATGGCAGAACTGATTACAAGATAGTGTAGAGATACCTGAGCCTAGTTCAAAATAATTACATTGAGTACCAGTAGAAGTTTGGATCATTTACTCTGCTTCATTTCGGAGCTGACAGCAGACCATGATGAGATCATAGAGGATGCCTTTCCAGACTGCTAAATAACTGTCAGATTGTAAAAAGACAGCTACTAGTCAGTGCTCAGTAAGACTACTTTACTCCCAAGATTTAGTATTTTTGATGCAAGCTTCATTGAAAGACAGGTATGCAATCAACCAGCAGCCAGGTAGCCCTGCTAAGTATTTTTCTGCTGCTGTTTCTGAACTGCACAGGCTAAGGAAGCAAAAATGGGCACCTATAAGCTATGTGTCTGAAGGTATAGGTAAACAGAGTACAACTCCACAAATCATACATCAAAAAACCTGAAGAGCAAATGGGGTCAAATCATTTTCTGCTTAGAGTAGGCAGACAAAAGGGTGCTGCCACAGGCAGAATAGAGGCATTAGCTTGTTCAAGGTAACTTTTAAGGCAGGGGTTATCAACCAGAGGTACATGTACCCCTGGGGGTACTTGAAGGCCCTAGGGGGTCTGTACAGGCGGGTGCGGACAGCACCGCCATGCATCATCCTGCGCTGTTGTGTAGGCGCCGCCCGCCTGGCTGGACGCAGAGGGCAGGGGAAGCTCACATGTGGCGGCTGCCACTGCTCCGCATCTGACCACCCCCTTTTTCTCCCCACTCTGCATCTGGCTGCTGGGGGTACACTCATCCAAAAAGGTTGAAAACCCCTGTTTTAAGGTACAGTAGAATCCAGATCTTTTTTATTTGGGTGGTTCATGACTTGCTTAATTTTCAGCACGTTGCCAAGTGAAGAACTGAACAGCTGCTTGCTGTGGTTTTGACTTCAATGGGTGGTGTTTCTTCATTCTGCTGGAGCACAGCCATTGTTCCCTGCAACTGATCAGAGAAGCAGACCCTTTGAAATAAAAGGCCACTACAAACAGTTGGGGGACTTCACTGGTACACAGCTATTGGCTGCAGCTTTGTATACCTTCAGTTATTTTTCAGACCCTCACTTTCTCAGAAAGATAAGGAACCTAACCCTGCAAAGTACTTAGGAGCTACAAGATTTCTCAATCTGGAGACTACATCCTTTAGAGACTGTTAGTCTGAGAAGGCATGAAGCAGAGGAAGAAAGTAGAGGCATAACACCAGGTCTGTTCTGTTGCAGATGTGCTTGTAAACATGCAGCTGCAGCTCTGAAGAAAGAAATGGGCAGTTCCTTAAAGCCTTGCCCACTTGCCCTTAAATGTAGCTAACCGTGGAAGACCTTCTGGCCTTCCAGCTCAAGGTTCTGTCTGCTGTTCCCACAGCACTCAAGCTAAGCCAGCAGGAAAGTTTCTGTGCTTTCCAGTTCTTTTTGAGATTTTATACGCAGAGGCAGAATAGACAGACATATACATTACAAGTAGTATAGCATTAAAATCCTAAATTAATACACTGAGACGCTCCTGTACAAGTTCCAGCTAGGCCATTTCTGTAGGCAGCTCCTCAAAACGCAAAGCAAAACACTTCACTTAAAAAATTACTGTGTGACAACATTATTCCTTACTACAGCATATCATTTATAAAACCCAAACAACTTAAAAACCTAGTAAAAATAACTAGAATATCTTATGGTGCCAAATAACCATTACATTAATAAATGTTAAGAGCAGAAGGAATTGTTACATCAGCAGATACGATCTTTTATATAATCCAGGCCATGGAATCTCCCCAAGCTACCCCTACCTAGCTCATTGATCCCAATGATCTGAGATTTTCTAAAGTATGTACTTCAGAAAAGGCGATGTTAAAATTATCGTGTCTAGAATCCATGTCACAGTGTGAGGTGGCCCTTTAAGGGAGTTGGGCTTAGCCCCTACCAGTGATTAATCAGCTGTCTCCCAGCTGGTGCATAAGAGACTGACAAGCAGCTTAAGGGAGAGAGCTTTAGGGAAGAGACAAACTTACAGGAGATCCTGGGTCAGGGTAAGGTCTTGGAAGGAGGCTGGCAACACCAAAATTAATGAAAAAGTTTAGAGAAATCTACTAGACAGTAGAAAGGCTTTGGAGTAGAGGCCATGGAAGAGGCCAGGTGGTAGGATTTAATTGACCATTTTGATTGACATTGAATTACCATATTTACTCAAATCCAAGAGGTTTTTCCACCCCGCCCCACTTAAAGTGTGTGTGGCGGGGGAGGTGTCATTTGTCTGCAGCTCTGACTTTGACCCTGATCAGGGGTTAGATTCAGAGTTAACGGTGCAGTGCTGCCCCCTCCCCTCCCCTCCCCCCAGTAACATCCATCCCTCTTTCCACTCCCCTGCTACCACCTTTGCCCCACCAGCCTTCTGCTGCTGCTTACTATCTAGGCCCCTCTCTATACCAGGGCATAGAGCACATGGTCACTCTGGCCCCCACCTGGCCATACAGCAGCAGCAGTGGTGGCAGGATCTGCAGGCCTGGCTTTAGGGCCCAGGGCTGGAGTTGCTGCCACCACAGCCACTTTGCCTGGCTGAAGCAACCATGTGCTCTGTGCCCCATGCCAGAGCAGGGCTGGGGCTGCAGCCAGAAGGTAAGTGGCAGTCAGAGGGTGAGGGAGTGGGGAGAGGTAGCGGGGATGGGGAGAGGGTGGGGAGGGTGCAAGAGAGGTGGGTAGACTACAGCTGGTCAGCAGGTACTGGAGGGCAAGTGCCAGGGGAGGCAGGCACCAGAGTGTGCAGGCACCAAGATGGGGGGGAGCAGGTACCAGGGGGAGTAAATGGTTGTATAAACAATTCAATATGTAGTAGTGCAAAGATTGAACCCGCTTCTCAGGTGTGTGTTTTCACCCCTGGGCTCCAGCAAGTCAGTGTCTCCAGTCCACTTACTTATAAAAATGTATTTATTTATCACTTATACAAATTATTTAATGATACTACGCTGAATGGAGCTGCACCAACAGGCAGCAGATGTATCATAGGAATGCCAATAGCTTGGATTGGAGCACACTCTTGGGCTACAGGAGACACAGAATCAGGTCCCTCCTTTGAATCAGGCAGTAGAAGAATTTAAACTGGATCTCTCAATGGAATTCTGATGCAGGACTGCAGGGGAGGAGGCAGATTCTGTCTTCCCATGACCACAGTGGGAAGAGTGGGTTTAGGTGATTCAATCAACTATTAAATAAAAGAGCAGGGCTAGACCTGGAATCTCTTATTGCACAAGTGCTGAAGGCAGACAAGCTCATCATCATTGGTGACTTTAATAGTGAAGTTGGTGCAGATCACCAGGCATGGCCAGGCATCATTGGAAAAAACAGCCTTGGGAAATGCAAGAGCATTGGGCTCCTTCTGCTGAGGAAATTTGCTGAATATGACCTCCTTATCACCAGCACAGTCTTCTGCCTGCTAAACTGCAACAAGACATCTTGGATATACCCACACTCCAAGCACTGGCATCTCATTGACTACGTCATCATCAGGAGAAGAGACAGGATGTCAGTGACAAAGGCCATGAGAAGTACAGAATGCTGGATTGACCACAGGCTCCAAGCTAAATATCTGGATACATCCTAGTAGATGACCACAGGGCAAAAAAGCAGCCAGGAAGCTCAATGTATCCAAATTGAAACAGGAGAATGTGAAACAGGCATTTGTAGAAGAACTGTGCAGCCAACTAGTAACAACTGATGTAAACTCCAATAACGTCAAGGAAAATTGGGCATCCTTCAGATACTCTGTCTACTCGGCTGCATCCAATACCCTCAGTCCCACCACACATAAACATTAAGATTGGAATGATGAAAACTATACTGACATAGGGAGACTACTGAATGAAAAACATCAGCTCCATAAGGCCTTCTTAGAAGACAGCATTTCAGTATCTAAGAAGGTAGCCTTCAATAACATCAATGCAAACTCAGAGAGATGCAAAACTCATGGCTGAGTAAAAAGGCAGAAGAGATTCAGTCCTATGCAGGCAGGAATAATATGAAGAACTTCTATGATGCTCTAAGGACAACCTACAGGCCATGGTCATCAGGGACATCTCCAATACTGAAGTGCTGATGGCACCACAAAGCTTATCAATAAAGGAAAGATACTGCAGAGGTGGGCAGAACACTTCAGCAACATCCTCAATCAACAATCATCTGTTAGTGAGGAGGCAATTGATTGGCTGCCCCAGGTAGACATTAACATATCTCTTGCTGATCCTCCAATGCTGACTCAGGCTGTAAAAACAATGAACCTACTGCCAAATGGTAAAGCACCTGGGGAAGATACCACCAGAGGTCTACAAGGCTGGAGGCTTGCACATGGCTTTGAAACTGACTGAACTCTTCCAGTCAATGTGGACTCAAAGTACTATAACCCAGAAATACATGGATGGCATGCTCGCTCATGTTGTGGATCACAGTGAGTCATCTGAACTCTTCCTAGTCACCAATGAAGTCAGTCAGGGCTGTGTGTTGGCCCCAACCCTCTTCCATATGCTGTTCTCTCCCATGCTTACGGATGCCTTTCATGACTGCAACACTGGGATTGACATCAGTGACCAGACTGATAGCAAATTCTTCAATTTAGAGAGACTACAGACAAAGATGAAATTACAGGAAGAGACTGTTCATGATCTTTTGTTTGCTGATGACTGTTTCCTGAATGCCAAATCTGAGTCTGACACGCAGCCGATTATGGACCACTTCTCTTTAGTTTGCGACAACTTGGGTCTTGCAATCAACACTAAGAAGACAGAAGTGATGCACCAGCCTGCAGGCAGTGCAGGCAGCCTCCAGGCAGTGGACAAGTTCACCTATTTTGGCAGTAGGCTGTCACATGTAGTTCACATTGACGATAAAAGCAATGCCAGAAATGCTAAAGCAAGTGTGGCAAATCAGCCCATGTGGGGCTGTGCCTCCGCTCCGATCTCGTGGCCCCAGACTCGAAGAAGCTGCCACCGCTTTTGACGGGGGGGAGGGGCTAGCAAGCAGATGGACATGGAGTTGCTGCTCCGCCCCACTATGCAGAGCCCCCCACAAGGGACAGCTTTGTTCGTACCAGTGCTGAAATACAAAAATGAAAAAACATGAAACTGTAACTACTAAAAGCCAAGCTATAAATGGGCAATAACCATTCTATGCAATGCCTCAGATTTGTGCTCTCTCCTACAATTGTCTCTCAGGTTGGATATGTGAAATTTTTCATTCATTGCTTTTCAACTTTCTTTTGAATGGATACAAATAACTCAAAAAGCTTTTCACACAAACTCTTTGAAAGGCAACAGCCCTGAAGACTCAGGGCAAAAGCAGATCTGCCTTAGGTACACAACCATGCACAAAAGTTAACTATCTCTCAACATTTCTTCATTTGAAAGGAATTTGCCTTGATAATGAGGTTTCCCTACTTCTGTGCATTTTGCAGGAGCAGCAGGGATTTCATGTATTTACTGGAAATAAATTCTAAAAGTCTCAGCCACTTATAAAAGGACTGCTCATAGCAGAAAGCTAATCATGCTTCCACTAAATACACACAATATTTCCAAGCTAAAACTTATGGAAACTATGCCTTCCATGAATTCAAGTGTCTCATATTCCTTAGCATACTGCTCTGTTCCAAGCTTCTAGGGCCTAGTAACATCTATATTACCGTAGCAGAGGATAACCCACTACTGCTAGTAGAGACCCGTGCGGTGCTACAAAGAGGCTAGCTACCAAGCAGTAAGTGTGTCTCCAAGAGAGATGGGAAGCAGGTGTAGGTTGTAAAGAGGCAGGCCAGGGCAATGAGCCTGCCAATTAGGTAGAAAAGGAAATTCTGGAGCCTAGCCCTGAAGACTGGAGGTCAGAAGGAGAAGGAGGAAGGGCTAAATATGCCCAGCCCAGGGTTAAAGGCTCAGACTGGTTCTGCCCCTGAGGGAGGGGCTGCTTAATACCTCTGAGACAGAAGTGCTTTTCAGTTTGTGTTATGTGCCAACTGGAGGTTTGGGGTGGTTGGGAAACAACAGGAAGGGTGCCTGGGAGACAATCTACTTGGGTGGCTTAAGCTAAATGGTTTAGGGGCTGAAGCCAAGAGAAGGAGCCCTGCAAGGGTTGGGGATGTAGTGGGCCGCCAGGGCAGAGGCTGAGATAGGGCCAGGGGCTTGAGAAATGAGCAGAGAAGGGGTGAAGCCCAGATACATCCCTGCAAGTGTTGGGGACCTGATGGGCTGTGTGATCAGATGCTGAGACAGGGCCTAGTGAATAGGGAGAGACCTGCCAGGACCAGGCCTCTCATGGGTGGAGTGGACTAAAGCTTAGAGGGCAAACAGGTGCCAAGCAGGCTGGCACTTGAGTGGGGCTGGGAGCCCTAAGGGGGTTTGTTGAGGAAGAACTGCAAGGTATAGGCATGGCTATGTGGGAGGCTGGAGGTTATGATTACTGCCTTTAAGGCAGTTAGGGTTTAGAGAGACAAGACTAGGGCCATAGTTGGTGCACAAGTGGTGCCTGCTGGGTGTGAAGAATTAGCTAAAGATTCTGGGATCTGTGACACTGAGACAGGGCTGGCAGAGTCTGGGTGCCCAGAACTGAGAGGAAAGACAAAGAAGTAAGCTTTGCTCAGGCAGGGACTGGGGCCAGAACATGACCTCCCAGGGATTGGCAAAACAGAATAAAGCACACAGGGCTTTCTCTGGTTTCCAAGGGCAGCCATATTTCTTATTTACATATCAAGGCATGGCAGCGGAGCATAGGGTGGTGGCTCCAAAGACCAGCGGAGTGGGATAGGGTTAAAGTGGCTGGTAGGGCACACCACAGCCATCCTCTGGAGGAAGAGCCTGGCACAGTTACACCGAGTAGATTACTTTTTTTTTTTTTTTTTTTTTTGGTTCTTCTTCAGGAAAAAAAATTAAGACAACCTTTTTGGGGAAAATGTAAAGATCACAAATATTCTGGAAATACAAAATTAAGTTTACATATAAATACTTTTTTAAAAAAAATAGAAATGCTTCAGAAACAATCTTAATTCTGCCCATATATAACGGTGCCTTTTGTAAGAGAAAGTGGGTTAATCTGAACCTCAGGGCCAACCACACCTTAAATTTCACTTTGAAGCTCAGGTAGTCAATGGTATTTTTTTCCAATATTAATTGTAAAGTGTTAAACAGTATCCCTGAATTGCATTGCTCTATATGTTGTTATAGAAAATTTGCCTTTTTTTTCTTGTCATATGCAGTTAAAAATACAGGATTTCACAATGGTTCAACCAGAGATAGCATTTGCAGCAATTTTCCAAAGTATGCATGGCTTCAAATATATATATATATATATATATATATATATATATATATATATTTATATTTATATTTATTTATTTATTTAAAGGCTTGAGCTGGCCTAGATATGCAGCCTTGTATCCAGTGCTGTAACCTCATTAACTAGAGCAAATACTTGGTTGCTTACAAGCCAGGATCATAAACTATCAGGGTAACAGCTATAAGAGTGCATCTACAAAGCTGTAAAATGAATACTCTCAAGAAAATCCGCAAATTGTGTGCTTTTCAGATGCTTCTGCCATAGATTGCATACTAGTTAAGTCCTTCATCCAAACACCTCCTTGTTATACAAGATACACATGTAAAAGCTGGCAGGAGACCAGCATAGAGACTGGATAGCCTTAGTATTAAATGTCTGGTTTTTTCCCCCAACTTTCTGGCTCAGATCTAAAGCATAACATCATACCAGCTTTGAATTTCCAGGCTTTCTGATATTTGCTTTATTGAAAAAAATGGCAGTATTCTTTAATGTATTTTTCACTTACAGGCACTGGTATTTACTACTTAATTCTCTTAGTATCCTACCTGAGATATAAAAATAATCCCTGGAAAAATCAGAATTGTGGCCTAGTCTTGTGCACAGCCTCTTAACTGCCCTGACCAGCAGGTTCAGAGAGACGCCTCCTCGTGGCTCAGTTCAGCCGTTCACAGGTCATAAATATCACCTCATTTCAGGAATGAGACAGCAAGAATGAGGGCATGAACCACTCACAGAAAGCCATATGGCCTCCTTTCTGAGTGTAGAAGGTACACAGTTGATGGCACTGTTGTACTGGCCAAGGGCAGAGTTCACATGTCTAGTCTTCACTGCGTCAGCAAGAGAAGCAATCACTGCTCTGCAGAAACCATCACTAAACACAGAGGTGACATGCCATGAAGGATTGCATGTCATCTCAAGCAGTATTCATACACTCTTTAATACGCTGAAGATTGACTGGCACTCTAGGTAGTCTCTTCTAAAGAAAAACATTCTCCCTTTAAAATAAGGTGCACTTTCTTCTTCTAACCTTTTAATTTACTATTACTAATTATACAAAATAAAAAACAAATGGGGGAAAAAAACAGAATTTCCCTTTTAACTGAGAAAAACAGATTTTTCATTTTAATGGTGAAATGCAGATTTCTCTGCTTTTGCAAAGAGCTCTCTGCCACCTGGCAGAGTTCCAGCCTGCAAGGGGCTGCGGGGAGCAGAAGGAGGGTGGTCAGGCAGGGGGTACCATATGAGTGTGCACGCTCACACATGCACATGGCCACCAACCAGGCAGCCTGGAGAGCAGCTCTTGCAGGTAAGTCTGGTAAGGGGGGAGGGGGGAGGCGGTGGGTATTGAGGCCCCCACAGGGAGGGAGGGAATTGAACAGGGCTGGGGCTGAGGCTGGGCCTGGGTCTGCTGCCTAGCTGGGGCAGTGCATGGGGCTTGGGGTCCAGGGCTTGAATGTGTGGCTGCAGGGTCCCAGCGGGGAGCAAGACAGAGACATGGGTGTCTTGTCCAGGGGACAGGTAGGGTGGGGCTGGCTACCCATTGCTGTGAGGACTCTTGGTGGGGGGCAGAGGTAGCATGTGCTCCCCAGATTTGTGCATAGGATGGGGTGGGGGCAGAAATGGGCTGCTCTCTGCAGGCTTGGGGCTCCCTGCCCTGCTGCCCTCCCCCAGGAGCCTCCATGGCCCAGTGGGCAGGATCTCGCATGGCAGGGCAGAGTGGGGTTGCATGGGGAGGCTCACTGCTGCCACCGGGAGCCCCACGCCACCCTGGTAAAGCACACCCTGCCGGCTGGCAGTGGCCCATCACTGCTGCTGGGTGGGCAGGAGGCACCATGTCAGGGCAGCGTGGATCTCCCAGTGGCAGCAATGAGCCTCTCTGCCTGGCCCCACTTGCCCTGCCATGCTGGGTCCCACCCACTGGGCCACAGAGGCTCCAGGGGGAGGGCAACAGGGTGGGAAGGCACAAGCCCGCAGCGGGCAGCCCATATCTGTCCTCCCACCCCCACCAACAGGCTCCACTCTGGCTGTGTTGTCCTAGGGGGAGGGGGATCCAGGCTCCATTCCACTGCAGCAGTTATTGCCTCCCACAGGCAGCAGCTGGGGCTTGGGGGCTGTGGACCTGGGTCCATGGCTCTGTAGCTCTGGTATCTGGGGGCCCCCTCCAGCAGGGTTGTGGGGTAGGGGGCTGTGGCTTGGGAGTGAGGGGCCTGGACCTGCATCCTGGTGAGCAAAGGGAGCAGGGGGAGCTCTGATTTTCCATAATAAAAAATCCAAAATCAAATACCAAAATGTATAGATGCTTAGAATTTATTTTATTATAGTGATTAAGGTACTGGTAAGCTTTCAAATTTCTTTAAAATTGTAAATGCGTCAATAAAACATTATGTTCAATTGATACCTAGATAGAGAGATAGATAGATAGTGGCTTTTCATTTTAATTGCAGATTTGGGGGGTTAATCAGGGAATGTGATTTTTATTAGAGAATTTGTGATTTTTAAAGAGAAAACCAGGATTCCTGCTTATAAGACCTTTTTTGCTTTCTGCTGTATACATACAACTCTTCCTACTTTCAACAGAAGATATATACAAGACCAGGAAGACAGAAGCTCACTCAGCAGGTGTGTCTACATGTGCATTTACTGTGCAGTAATTTACTACACAGTTAATTACTGAGCAGTAAGCCATTTTTAGGCTGGTATCTACACATGCAGCCATTAATAACTTAAGGCACTGTAATGCAGCTTGCTGGGTGGCCTCACCAGCCTGCCCTGGCCAGCACCCTGGACAGCCCCGATCCCAGCTCTAACCTCCGCCCCACGTTCAACCCTCCCATCTGAGGAGAGTGGGCCGGAGCCCAGAGTGCAGGGTGGCACACTGTCACCGGGTGCCAAAGAGCATAATGCTGCAGATGTTGGAGCTGCAGTTCCAGCAGCAGGGAAAGGCCCCACCATGACTTCCTGCAGTAGGGCTAGGGCTGGGGCTGAGGCTGAATTGTCTGTCTGCAGCACCTTGTGCTGCTTTCCCTGCCTCACCGATGGAGCTGCCCTGCTTGGCTCAGCCTAGACAGGGTCAGAGATGCATCTGCTCCCAGCTCCTGGTGCTGGTTTCCCTGCAATATCTACTCTCGTCCTAGGCACATGCTGGGCTTTCCTACCCCTTTCCCCTGCAGGGAGTTGCAGGGGGACCTTTCCCTGCTGCCAGAACTGTGGCTCCAGCATCTGCAGCAGCATATGCTGTGGCACCTGGAGACAGCATACTGTCCCATGGGTTCGGCTCCAGCCTGCTCATCCCACATAGTGTTAAGGCAACTAATGCAACATTAATTGTATTATATTGCCATAAAGATGCAGATGTAGACACACCCAGTGTTACTGTGCAGTAAGGCATTTACACATGCCTTACTGTGCAGTAACTAATTGGGTGTTCATCACCATAGTTACTGCACCATAGTTACTGCACAGTATGGGCGTACATGTGTAGATGTCAGCTGTACTATGCAGTAATTTTTAGGTTACTGTGCAGTAACTGTGCATGTGTAGACATGCCCAGCAAGTAGCTAAAATATATAGTGTGTAAACAAGTATTTACAGGACCTGCCTGTCAAGCTGTGGCCTCAACCCTGGGGCCTGAGCCTACCTGACACAGCTGCTCATCCCAGTCTTCCACCTCTCTGGCTGAGCAGACATGCTGGATACAGGTGGCTAAAACCATCCATCTAGGTCTAGCCACTTGCCCACTCCCTGACACCAAAGTGGCCAACCAGAGTCAACTGGCCCTTCACCTCTTTCAGTATGAATCTCTAACCAAGAAGAGGAAGTGTCTGGAGAATAGGAGGAAGTGTCTGCTTAACCCTCCAGCTCTCTGATGCAGCTCTTTGTACTGAGCTTCCCGGTTCCTGGCTCCCCAACACTCATATTCTATGCACTCCTCTTCTGATCCTGTTTTCTCCCCCAGACGCTTGATTGATTTCTAGCCCTGGCCACACACAACCCAGCATGACACCAACAAGGCTTAATTTAAGCTGCCTAAACATGAATTGGGATTGCTGTGTGCAAGCATTCACTGTTTGGTATGTTTGCAGCTGGAGGCAGGTATATCAGGGGGTGGTAGGGAGTAGATGGGTCCACGGAGGGTGTGGGAAGGGAGGTTAACATGTCCATTGGCTGCAGAGGTGGGGAAGTGGGCTTCCTGGTGTGGGAGTGTGCTGGCTGGGGAGGAGGCACTAAAAAAAGCCTGGTCAGTGTTGGGGAGGGTGCAAAAACAGCACAGCCCTGGAGCTATAGATAGTGGCTGGGCTTTCCTAGCCCCAGGGCTGTGCCAGTAATCAAGTTAACCCATTTTTGTTTGCGTTAATGCATTGTTAGGGTGACCAATGGCCAACGGCCTGCAAATGCTTGCATGTCCTGAGCTTAGTGAAATCAAAATGTAATGCTTGTACACACCCACAGACATTTCTTAACAGTGTGTACATTATTTCTATGAAATAATCATTCATCCATCTGAAATTTTATCTATGGCAGAAATATAGGGGGGAAAATGTAAGGAAGGTAATAGGAATGGACCAATGCAAGGAACTGGTCCAGGATGCTCCATTTGTGAATGTCAAATTACTGTTATCACCAGGGTTCTGGGTTTTCCATTTCCCATGGAAAAATGGAGCAAACACGGACATTCCCCTTTACTGGAGTATAACAGGTTTCCATCCCCGGCAGCATTCTAGCAGCCTCTGAGGGGCACCCTTGAAGTCCTTTGATACTTCACTCCTGTCACTGGTCCTGTATCCCTCCTATACTCGTCTGCCACGTCTTGATGGAAAAATGATTAAGATGTTACTCTGGTGGGAGGCTGCCCCTTTGTACACCCTGATGAATAGGGCTGTCATTGCATGTTCCAGCTGCCCCTAGACATGCCTCATGCTTTGCAGATGTTGTTTGTTCTGCTATGTTGGGCTTCTCAGCCACCATGGGCTTTTCACCATGTTTTTCTCTAGCTAAGCCTACCAGCCTAAACCCACAAGATAGGGCTTGACTCTGAGGCTCTAGCTCCTTAATAGTTTTCCATGGCTCTGGGCTTCTGCTTCCCACAGTCTGTTGTGCTCCTTCTTGTGGGGCTGCCACAGCTTCTCTGGGAGTCATCCAGAGTCCATACTCTCTGCACCTGACCCTCCTGGGCTAGCTCAGCTGAGGGTTTTTATAGTTCTGGCCTGCCCCCCTTTAGTCACCTGACCAGCTGACAGAGCTCAGCTCTTAACCCCTACCCTGCCAGCAGGCTGTGCCCAGAAAGTTCTGGTCTTAAAGGGGCCAGCCTGCTTTCTGGTAACAAGGCTAGAGTTCCCTGTTACATGGAAGAAAACACAGATTTCTCATTTTAAGAGATAAACTTGCAGATTTTGCAGTTTTGCAAAGAGCTCTCTGCAGACTGGTAGAGTCTGTCCTGCAGGGGGCTGAGAAGGAGTGGGAGGAGAGCAGTTAGGCAAGGGGCACCATGTGCATGTATATGCACATAGCTGCCAGGAAGCCTGGACTGCAGCTCCTGCAGGTAAGTGAGGATGAGACTGAGGCCACCATAGGGAGGGAGGGAGTTGGGCACGGCTGGGGCTGCTACGCAGCCAGGGCTGTGTGGGGCTTGGAGCCTGGGACTGCAATGTATGGCCACAGGGCCCTAGTGGGGACTGTGACAAGGCCCCGGTTGGCTTGTCCAGGGGGTGGGGTAGGTGGAGCTGGCTCCCTGCTATTGCACACATTCCTGGGGGTAAGGGGTCCTGTGTCCCCCAGATTTGTGCACAGGGTGGAGGTGTGGGGGTCTGCCCACTGGAGGCTCAGGCTTTTGCCCTGCTCCCCTTCCTTGGTGCCTCCACAGCCCAGTGACTGTGATCTGGCACTGCAGGACACAGTGGGGCCACCCAGGAAAGCTGCTTGCTGCTGTGAGCTCCAGGGTGCCTTGTCAAGGCACCCCCTGCATGTGCAGCAGCAGTGGGGGCAGCAGCATGAGGTTGTACCCCTCACTGCTGCTGCCCCCAGGGGATGCATGCACAGGGGATGTGTTGCCAGGGAATAGTTTCATAGTTTCTAGGGTCAGAAGGGACCTGAGCAGATCATCAAGTCCAACCCCCTGACATGGCAGGAAAGAGTACTGGGGTCAAATGACCCCGGCTAGGTGATTGTCTAGCCTTGTCTTAAAGACCCCCAAGGTAGGAGCCAGCACCACTTCGCTTGGAAGTTGGCTCCAGATCCTAAACACCTGACTGTGAAATAGCACCTCCTGATGTCTAATCTGAATTTATGCTCTGTGACCATTATTTCTAGTCACTCCTGGTACTGCTTGGGGGAACAGGGACTCCCCCAATGCCTGCTGGTCCCCTCTGACTAGTTTGTAACAGGCCACTAGATCCCCCTCAGCCTTCTCTTGTCAAGGCTGAAAAGGTTCAGTCCCATAGCCTCTCCTTGTAGGGCCTACCCTGCTGCCCCCTGATCATGCAAGTGGCCCTCCTCTGGACCCTCTCCATGTTGTCCACTCTTGAAGTGTGGTGCCCAGAACTGGACACAGTACTCCAGCTGCGGCCTGACCAGTGTTGCATAAAGGGGAAGGATCACCTCCTTGGACCTGCTTGAGATGCATCTGTGGATGCATGACAAGGTGCGGTTGGCCTTCCTGACTGCATCCCCACACTGCTTGCCCATGTTCATCTTGGCATCAATGATGACTCCAAGATCTTTTTCTGCCTCTGCACTGACAAGAAGGGAGTTCCCCAGCCTGTAGGTATGGTGCTGGTTCTTCCTCCCCAGGTGCATCACCTTGCACTTGTCAGTGTTGAAACCCATCCTGTTCTCATCCGCCCACCCCTGTAACCTGTCTAGGTCCGATTGCAGCCTATTCCTCCCCTCTAGCGTGCCCACATTCCCCCACATCTTGGTTGTCAGCAAATTTGAACAGGGTGCTATTTACCCCCTTAACCAAGTCACTGATGAAGAAGTTGAACAGTGTGGGCCTGAGGACCGAGCCACGGGGGACCCCACTGCCCACATCTTTCCAAGTCAAAAATGACCCATCCACCACCCCTTTCTGAGTGCAGCCCTCCAGCCAGTTGGTGACCCATTTGACTGCATAGGTGTTGACACCACAGTCTCCCAGTTTCTTAATGAGAATGGGGTGAGAGACAGTGCTAAAGGCCTTCCGAAAGTCCAGAAAGACTACATCCAGTGCTACCCCTGCATCTAAGGATTTGGTGAATAGAAGGCCACCAGGTCGGTCTGACAGGACCCGCCTCTAATGAACCCGTGTTGGTTGCCCCTAAGCATAACCTCCCCTGCTGGCCCCTCATGGACATGTGCCAGGATGATTCTGTCAAAGAGCTTACCCAGGATCAAGGTGAGACTAACTGGCCTATAGTTTCCTGAGTTCTCCTTCCTCCCTTTTTTGAAGATGGGAACCACATCAGACCTCTTCCTGTCCTCTGGCACCACACCAGAGCACCACGAGTGCCCGTAAAGCCATGCCAGGGGTCCTGCAATGACCTCAGCTAATTCCCTCAGCACTCTGGGGTGGAGATCATCTGGACCAGCTGATTTAAATACACCCAGTCCCTCCAGAAGTTCCCTGACTAGATCCTCCCTGACCCTTGGCCTAGGTGTGCCTCCCCTAGGGCCTGAGGGGGGCCCAGTGTGGGGACTGATCCAGTCCCTGCTCAGGAAAATGGAGGCAAAGTAGTTGTTAAATAGGTTAGCTTTGTCATCTGGTGTGATGACCAGATTTCCTAGCATGTCTCGCAGGGGCCCCACATTACCCAGTACGTTCTTTTTGCCCCCTATATATTTAAAAAAGGACTTCTTGTTGTCACAGAGTTCACACCAGTAACAAGCTTCCCTGCCTGGCCCCATTGTTCCTTGCAGCTCCACCTGCTGGACTGCAGAGGCCTCAGTAGAGGGCAACAGGGTGGGAGCCTGAGCCCACAGCCCACATGCGCAGCACTAGGAAGCTGCCTCCCCATGCCTGAGCCCACAGCAGGCAGGCAGCAGGGGCAGGGGATCCAGGCTCTGCTTTGCTGCAGCAGCTGCCACCTTCTACTGGGTGCAGGGGGCTGTGGACCAGGGTCCCTGGCCCCATAGCCCTGGCAGCTGGGGGTCCCCTCTGGCAGAGCTGTGTGGGGCAGGGGGCTGTGAGTGGGGGGCAAGGGGCACCAGGAGGGCCAGGGGGCTTGTATGGGGGAATGATGGGCCTTTTATTTTAATCATGGATTTGAGGGGGTTTAATCAGAGAATTTGATTTCATAGATTTCATAGAGATTAGGGCTGAAAGGGACCTCGGAACATCATCGAGTTCAGGCCCCTACCCCAGGGGCAGGAAGTCAGCTAGGGTCAAAGGATCCCAGCAAGACAGGTATCCAAAATGAGTCCAGAGTAGGTGCTTGCACCACCTCTAGAGGCAGTCTATTCCAGGCCTTGGGGGCTTGGATAGTAAAGAAGTTTTTTCCTTATGTCCAGCCTAAAACAATCTTGGAAGAGTTTGTGACCTTGTCATCCCTTGGGGCGCTCTAGTGACCAGGCATTCTCCCAGATCCTGAGATGTACACCCCTTATATACTTACATGCAGTCACTAAGTCACCCCTGACCCCGTGCTTTTCCAAGCTGAAGAGTCCCATGGCTCTCAGCCTCTCATCATAAAGCCTGTTCTCTTGCCTCACGCACATGGCTCTCCTCTAGACTCTGTTAAGCTTTTCTAAATCCTTTTTTAATTATGGAGCCCAGAAAAGGATGCCCAAAATTTGCAATTTTTTTTTATCAGGGAAAACCAGTATCTGTGCTGGTTATCTATAAAAGAACATACCTGTTAGATCTGGCTTCTTCTCACTGCTGTTTATAAGCTACCAAAATAGAGAAACCAGTCCTTACAGAGATCAATATTAGTCTATTTAATTTTCACCATAAGCAATAGAAAAGATTAACTTGAACTCTAAAGGAGCCACTAAAGAAAAATTGTTAAACAAAAGGTAACTGTCAGTTTACATACACAATCAATTTACACATGCAGCTTTAGCAATTGCATGTGTATCTAAAACATAAAATTGAAGCTGTATTTTTGAATGCATATTTTTTTCATAGTTTCATAGTTTCTAGGGTTGGAAGGGACCTGAGTAGATCATCTAGTCCGACCCCCTGCCATGGCAGGAAAGATTACTGGGGTCAAACGACCCCAGCAAGGTGTTCATCTAACCTCCTCTTAAAGACCGCCAGGGTAGGGGCCAGCACCACTTCTCTTGGAAGTTGGTTCCAGACCCTAGCCACCCTGACCATGAAGTAGCACCTCCTGATATCTAGCCTAAATCTACCTTCTACCAGCTTGTGACCATTATTCCTGGTCACCCCTGGCAGTGCTTGGGGGAACAGGGACTTCCCCAGTGCCTGCTGATCCCCTCCCTGACTAGTTTGTAACAGGCCACTAGATCCCCCCTCAACCTTCTCTTCTGGAGGCTGAACAGGTTCAGGTCCCATAGCCTTTCCTCATAAGGCCTGCCCTGCTGCCCCCTGATCATATGAGTGGCCCGCCTCTGGACCCTCTCCATGTTGTCCACATCCCTCTTGAAGTGTGGCGCCCAGAACTGGACGCAGAACTCCAGCTGCGGCCTGACCAGTGCCGCATAGAGTGGGAGGATCACCTCCTTGGACCTGCTCGAGATGCATCTGTGGATGCATGACAACATACGGTTGGCCTTCTTGACTGCCTCCCCACACTGCCGACCCAGGTTCATCTTGGAGTCAGTGATGACTCCAAGATCCTTTTCTGCCTCTGTACTGACAAGAAGGGAGTTCCCCAACCTGTAGGTATAGTGCTGGTTGTTCCTCCCCAGGTGCATCACTTTGCACTTGTCAGTGTTGAATCCTATCCTGTTCTCATCTGCCCACCCTCGTAACCTGTCTAGGTCCGACTTTCGCCTATTGCTCCCTTCTAGAGTGCCCACATCCCCCCACATCTTAGTGTCATCAGCAAATTTGAACAGGGTGCTTTTTACCCCCTCATCCAAGTCACTGATGAAGATGTTGAACAGTGCGGGCCTGAGGATAGAGACCCGCGGAACCCCACTGCCCACATCCCTCCAGGCTGAAAATGACCCATCGACCACCACTCTCTGGGTGCGGCCCTCCAGCCAGTTGGAAACCCAATTGACTGTGTGGGTGTCAACACCACAGTCCCCCAGTTTCTTAATGAGAACAGGGTGAGAGACAGTGTCAAAGGCTTTCCGAAAGTCCAGGAAGATTATGTCCACTGCTACCCCTGCTTCTAATGATTTGGTTATCTTATCATAGAAGGCCACCAGGTTGCTCTGACAGGACCTGCCACAGATGAACCCGTGTTGGTTGCCCCTAAGAATGAAATCCCCTGCTGGCCCCTCATGGATGTGTGCCAGCATAATTTTCTCGAACAGCTTGCCTTGGATCGAAGTAAGACTAACTGGCCTATAGTTTCCCGCGTCCTCCTTCTTCCCCTTTTTGAAGATGGGAACCATGTTGGCCCTCTTCCAGTCCCCTGGCACCACACCAGAGCACCACGAGTGCTTGTAAAGCCGTGCCAGGGGTCCTGCAATCACCTCAGCCAATTCCTTTAGTACTCTAGGGTGGAGATCGTCTGAACTGGCTGACTTGAATACATCCAGTCCCTCCAGAAGCTCCCTAACTAGTTCCTCACTAACCCTTGGCCCAGGTGTGCCTCCCCTGGGGCCTGAGGGGGGCCCAGCAGTTGGGGTGGCTGTTCCGGTCCCTGCTTAGGAAGATGGAGGCAAAGATATTGTTAAATATGTTGGCTTTATCGCCTGGTGTGGTGACCATATTTCCTAACGTGTCCTGCAGGGGCTCCACATTACCTGGAACCTTCTTTTTACCCCCTATGTATTTAAAGAAGGACTTCTTATTGTCCTTAATCTGGGAAGCTAGTCCCAGTTCCATCTCTGCCTTGGCCTTCCTGACTGCCCCCCTACATCCCTGAGCAACTGCAGTATGGTCATCCCTGGTGATGTCCCCTCTTTTCCACTGGGTGTAGGCCTCCCTTTTAGCTAGGGGACATTCCCAGATGCTTTTGGTGAGCCATGGGGGCTTATGTGCCCTCCTGCTCCCTTTGATCCTCGTTGGGATTACCTCTCTTTGGGCTTGGAGGATCGTCTCCTTGAGGAGTGACCACTCTCCTTGGACACCTGGCTCCCCTCCCCTCTGGGACCTCAGTGCATCCCTGACTATTCTCCTTAGCTCGGTGAAGTTTGCCCTCCTGAAATGTAGGGTTGCTGCCTTGCTGCAGGCCTTTGCCACCTTGCACTGAATGGTGAATTCCAGCAGGCAATGATCACTGTTACCCAGGTGGTCGAGCACCCGCAGCCCCCTCACCAGGTCATCTCCTGTGGCCAGAACCAGGTCCAACAAGGCGTCTCCCTTGGTGGGGCTGTGCACCTCCTGGGTTAGATGGATGAATACCTCCTGTATTCTGGCTAAGAACCTACGTGAGCAGTCAGACCTGGCTGACTGCTCTTCCCAGCAGATGTCCGGGAAGTTCAGGTCCCCCATGACTACCACATCCTTAGACTTCACTGCCTCCATGAGGTGACCTAAGAATTCTTGGTCAAGCTCTTCCCCTTGGTTGGGAGGTCTGTAGTAGACCCCCAGTGTTAAGTCTCCTTCCCCTCGACTGCCCTGTAATCTAACCCAAAGCACTTCAGAGTTCCCTTCCTCTGATTCTTTCTTAATTGATGAGGATGTGTATTCTTCCTTAATGTAGAGTGCCACGCCCCCACCTTTCCTCCCTGTCCTGTCCCTCCTGTACAGCCTATAGCCCTTGACATTAACCGCCCATTAGTTCATATCTAGAGTTGAACAATATAAGCATCATTATCAGACCCTGCTGGAACAACCCAGTGTAACCCCTTTGATTACTCCATGAATGTTGTTACCAGTTCACAGAGCAAGAGGAATCATTCTGATATAAACACTTTGTTAGGGGCTGAAGAAGTCAGAACATATAACAGAGAATTTTTCCTGAAGACTCCAAAACAGAGCACCCCCTGCTCTGGGACCTATTTTAACAGGTAAGTATTACTGCAGGATCCCAGAAGCAGCTTTGTCTTCTAGATGCAACATGTCACACTGGCCAAAACTTGAATGCATATTACACTGGAGGCAGGAGCTCTAATACATAATACAATAAAAGCATTAAAATCCCACCCACAGACTGTTGTCATGGCTTCTCCCCTTTCAGCATAAAATCATCAAAGTAAAAGATGAGGTAACTTTATAGAATCTGGCTCCTCCATTAACAAGGACATAAATGAGACCAACATCTGCAGCTGGAGTAAACAAGACAAGAATAATTTAGAAGCAAATCAAACATCTGTTTTACTTTCAATACACCTCAGATCTCTATTGGGTGAGTTGTCAGACAAAAGGTTTCATAGCCTCTGTCCTCCAAGATGCAATAGTCTAACTGCAATTTAACTGGTAATTAATACTATATAAACTGTAAAAAGCACCTGTAAAAACAACACTCTTCCCCAAGAACAGTGTAGAGGGAATAAGATTCAGTGCCAGCTTACTCTCCTCACATGATAGTTCATATAAAAAGATAATTACCTGTTCATCTAGAACTAGGATCAGTGTATACTTTCTAGCTTGGGTGAAATCCTGGCTGCTCAGAAATCAAGAGGTGTTTTGCCATTAGTTTCAGTGCACCCAGATAGATTTAATAGTTTTCATAGACATTAGGGCTGGAAGGGGCTTCGGAAGATCATCCAGTCCAGCCCCTCACCCAAAGGGCAGGAAGTCAGCTGGGGTCATAGGATCCCAGCAAGATAAGCATCCAATTTGCTCTTGAAGGTGTTCAATGTAGGTGCTTGAACCACCTCCGCTGGCAGGCTGTTCCAGACCTTGGGGGCTCGGACTGTAAAGAAATTCTTCCTTTTGTCCAGCCTGAAACGGTCTTGTAGTAGTTTATGACCATTCGACCTCATCATCCCTTGGGGTGCTCTGGTGAACAAACTTTCCCCCAGATCCTGGTGGCCCTGATAAACTTATAGGTGGCCATCAGATCACCCCTGAGCCTGTGCTTTTCCAGGCTAAAGAGCCTCATAGATCTCAGCCTGTCGTCATAAGGTCTGTTTTCCTGACCTCTGATCATGCGCGTGGCTCTCCTCTGGACTCTCTCAAGCTTCTCCACATCCTTTTTGAATTGTGGGGCCCAAAACAGGACACAGTACTCCAGCTGTGGCCTCACCAAGGCCGAGTATAAGGGGAGAATAACGTCCAGGGATTTGCTTGAGAAGCATCTATGGATGCAAGCAAGTGTTCTGCTTGCTTTACTAGCCACAGCATTGCATTGCAGGCTCATGTTCATCTTGTGGTCAATGATGACCCCCAAGTCTCTTTCTTCCGTAGTGCTAACCAGCGTAGCACTTCTGAGCCTATAAGGATGCTGCAGGTTTTTCCTCCCAAGGTGGAGAAACTTGCATTGTCTTTCTAGCAGGACCCAAAATTAAAGCAGATTGTTATTTGGGACAGCTTTCGCTATATTTAACATTCTTGAAAGGGCCTTTATCCAAGGTCCTGAAAACATATTATATTTCAGGGCTATTCAAAATTTCAGTGGGTATTTCATTTTGAAGCTGTTTTGATGCATTTTGAGCTCAAAACAGTGAAATTGAAATGAAACAAAAGGCTTTGAAACAGCTTCAAAATGAAATGAGGGCATTCAAAACAGTCTGAAAACTTCATTTAGGAGTAGGAGGGAAAGACTGCTCTGATATTGACATCTAGCTCCCTGTTAGATTCCCTAACTCTCTGATTGCTTCCCCCAGCTCTCTGATCTTTTTCCCTAGCTTTTGCTGGGGGAAAGTGGCAGCCTGCTGAAACCCAGCATGCAGATCTGGGGGCTCACATCCCCCAGGAACACCTGGGAAAATGATCAGAGAGCTGGGGAATCGAACCAGGAGCTGGGGGAATGTTCAGATCCCTGAATATTCCCCCAGATCTTCCCAGGGGATGTGGGGCCCCAGATGATGCAGGATGATGTCTGGCTGCTGCTGCTGTCTGGGACTGGTGCTGGATGCAGCCTGTACTGAGCACGAGGAAGACTGGTGCTGCCATTGGCCCCAGCCAGCAGTGGCAGCCTGCTGTCATCCTGTGCATGGATTTGGGGGCCTGTGCCCCCCAGGAGAGCTGCAGGGCTGTGCTGGACTCTTCCTAGGAGTGCGGGATCCCATATCTGTGTGTGGGATCACAGCATGCTGCTGCTGCCAGCTGGGGCCAGCACCAGCACTGGGTTCTTCCCAGCGCTTGGCACAGGCTGCACTCGGGTGCTGGCACTGGCGCTGGCCCCAGCCGGCAGCAGCAGCCTGTTGTCATCCCTCATGCAGATCTGGGGGCCGCACCACCAGATCTGCATGCAGCATGACAGCAGGCTGCTGGTGCCAGTAAGTAATATGAATTTTGCTTTGAGCAGTTTGAGGTGCAGTTTTCCAGAAACCCCTGCACCTATCTCCTTGAAACTTGGCAGGATTCATGCCCTCAGAAGGCACTACCAATTTTCACCTGAATCAGGCAAGAAATGACAAAGATATAAGAATTTTCATGATTCCCCATTATAGCTTATGGGCAAAACATCAAAACGCATCGAAACAGTATCAAAGCAGTGAAGCAGTTTTGATTAAATGAAATGGAACCGTGCTTCAAAACAGCAAAACAAAACACTGTCCCTTCGAAGTAGTGAAATGGAAGTCGAAACAAAACAGTGCTGTTTTGCACAGCCCTATTATATTTTTAATAATAACTGATATTATATTTAAACATTGAGATGCTGTGAGGCTTAATGAAACAGGTATATAGTAAAATCCCCATTTTACACATGGATAAACAAAAGCACAGAAAGATGAATAACTCACCCAATGTTCAACTGCAAGCCATTGAGAGTGCAGGGTATCAATCATTCATTACCTAATCAAGCTTAAGGCAAGACAAGATTATAATGCCATCCAGTCTGGCTTCCTGTATTTCTCATGCCATTATATTTCACCCAGTTAACTTCATATTAAGCCCATTATCTAGTCTTTGACCAAGGCTTCTTCCAGAAAGGCATCCTGTCCTGAACTGAAAAACTTTAGAGTTGGAGTTGATTGCTTCCCTTGGTCTTTTGTTCCTATAATTAATCACCCTTCATGTTAAAAATGTCTATCTTATTCCCAGTTTGAATTTCTCTGGATTTAGCTACAAACAATTGCTCTCTGTTATGCCTTTCTCCATTAAAATAAAAAGCCCTTTAGTACCCATTACTCTTTCTCTGCAATCAAGTTGCTGTAATGAACTCACCTCTTAAGTTTATTTTTGATAAGATAAATAGATTGAGGTCAGTAAATCTCTCACTTCAAAACACTTTCTCTATCTCCTGAACCATTTTGCTACCTTTTTTTGTACCCTTTTAGATATTTTCACATTTTTTAAAAATGCAGACATTAGAGCTGCACGTGGTTTTCTGGTACTGGTCTCTCCAGTGCCCTTGGATATACCTATACATCCAGGAATTACATAACCCTTTTTTCCAGAACACTGGGCTGAAAACTCATATCTAGTGGGTTATCCACTGTTGCCCCTAAATCCTTTTCAGAGTTCCTGTTCTCCATGATACAGTCTTCTACTCTGTAGGCATGGCCCTTATTCCTTGTTCCAAGAGGTATAACTTTACATTTGCCATATTAAAATGCATTTATCTTCAATGTCTTCTGCTTTTTAAGCAGGAATCTACTTGAATGTTTCCTCTACTTCAGCTAAGCAAATGTAAAGTCTAATTTTAAGAAAATCTAAGTATCTGCCACCTTTGCAGGTTTAGCAGTTGTAAATATCAATTAATCCCTTTTGCTCTCAGGAGACTGAATTTATATTCTCCAAATCAAAAACTAATAATCTAGTTCACAGTAAGGTTGAGAGAACCAGTTTGCAATAAATTACAAAAGAAAGTGCTAAGCTACACCAATTGGAGAGAGAAAAATATGCCCAAAGAGAATTAACTGCATTAATAAGGACATAACGGATGACAAAATGGCTAATGTTCTAACACAAAAATGACCTCAGAGCTAAGCCTACCCAAAGAAGAAGGGCTGAGGGGAGGGGGCACAAAGGGGAGAGGGAGAGAGAAGATTTTGCTCAGGAAAGGAGCAACAGCACAATCTTTGATTTCAATTAATCAAAATACCCTTCTCTTTTTTTAGAAAACATTCCTACAACTAAGAAAAAAACCTTAAACTTAAAATTAATTAAGCAATTGTATTGAAAAGGTTAAAGACCACCCAGACTAACTGAGAATTAAAAACCCCCCCCAAGAAATTACAGCCTTTGGATAAAATACTTTGATTGAGTTCTTGAAGCCAATTGATTAAAATTATCTGACAACACTTGCAGAGAAGGACAATGTGCCAAGGCCCTGATCCTTTACTGAAAGCCACCTACACAACCCCTACTGAACCCACTGTGGTACAAGCACAAAGTTTTTCCATATGGTTGTCAGTGCTAAAGCATGGCCTGACAGAGAAGTCTACTTAAACTATGGGAGGTAAAACAAAGCTTGTCAATAGTTCAGAAAATAGGAGGAAAACAATGAAAGGAAATAACTAAACCCCTAATTCCACCACCCAATCCAGGCATCCTTAACTCCAAGTATATGAGTTGTATGATTTGCTTCAGTGGGATAAGTCACCTGTTTAGAGATAAGTACATTTATATATGTTTCCAAGACTGGGACCTTAGACTGCACACTTCTCAGGACAAGGAACCTATATTACATTATGGGCATAAAACGTGTTTAGCACAAATGTATTCAAGCCCCTGTTCACAGCCCAAATTCAGCTCATTCAGAAATTTGACAGTGATGGAGTGGTAGCACTGCTCCCCTGCTGTCAAATTTCCAGACCCATGGGGAGCCTTGGGTCGTGCGTGCTGGGATTGGGCACCCAATTTCTGTGCAAGGCCAGGTGGGGGCAGTGCCAGGCCCCAGGCACAATCCTGATATGGGGGCCCAGGAAGGGGTGGCAAAAGGCCCCCAGGGCCCAATCCTGGCAGGAGGGGGAAGCACCAAGCCACTGGGTCCCAGTCTTAGCACGACAGCAGGAGAGAGTGGTGCCTGATTATAGTATGTGGGGGGTTCAATCCAGCCTGAGAACCAGGTCTACACCACTCATGTGGCCCATGGAGCCAAAAGGCTAAGCATCACTGGTTTAGCACAAATGGGCCCCAATCTGAGATGTCCTTAGGATGCTATCACAAAATAGTACTATGCCAGCAGCATGTATATATTACTGCGTCTCAGGTAAAGAGATCTTTTATCAGATTACTACCATTTTTCTTGCTTCATGTCAGCTGCTAACTTGGGGGGGGGGGGGCAAAACGTGGCCTGGGGGCTGGATGCAGCCTGCCAGGCCATTCTATCCGCCCCATGGGGCCCCTAAAAAATTTAGAAAATTAATATTAATCTGCCCTGGGATGCCTGTCGTGTGGCCTTCGATGCCTTGCCGAAACTCAGTAAGTGGCCCTCTGCCCAAAATAATTGCCTGCCCCTGTGCTAACTCCTGATACTTGCTTTTAAACACACCTGACTCACCTTAACATTAAAATCTTCATTCAATTTAAGTGGACTAAAAAAAGGACCCCAGGAGATTTTAAGGCTGTGTGCATAGTAGTTTCATAGTAGCTAGTATCAGGAGGGACCTGAACAGATCATCTAGCCTGACCCCCTGCTGCATGTTCTTTCCTGGTTGGGAGGTACTGGGGGCATTCTGATCTGGTACCATTTTCCACCCCCTATGCAAAGTGCCCATGACTATAAGGCGGTAGAGAATCAAGTCGTGTCTAAGAGCTGTTGCCTTGCATGTTTTTAGTTATCTCTTCCCCAAAGCAGGCAACAATCTTAAAGCCACAACAGGCTGTATTACAGGTGTATTGGTGGTTTAGCTACTGATAAAAGATATAAGAGATGGCCCAACTTTTTATATTTTATACCTCCCATGCACAGCATTTACATCCTTGGTTTAGATTAGAATAGCCTTAAGGAAGGTTAATGGAACCTTTTACTTTACCTCCAGACACTTATCAATTCAGAGAAATCACCAGGACATGGAGAGAGCCTGGGTACAGCCCCTCTCCAGGATAATGAACAATGTGGATAGAACAGGAACCAGTACACTGGCCCTACGCCACTAGAAGATGCCTCATTCAGCCTAAATTTTCCACAGTGCAGTTAAACAGGAACAGCTGAAACTGCAAACCAGCCTTAATTTACCAGAGTCTATCCCAATAAGTTAGACAAATCACTAAGTTGGTTGCGCTCATTCTTACTTTATTGTGAAGGTGATTGAGAATTATTCCTCTATTCTCTCAGGCTCGTTCATTTAATGTCTTTATTTATTGCTTAGTTTGCAAGTCCCAAAACTAGAAATGTCAAAACAGGTTCTGCATATCCTGAAGTGCACTTGTCATTAACTCCTCACAACAAGGAGAGGTGTGATCTCCTGACTTTCTGCAGTGCTCCCTTGATCATTCTAGTGGGTGCATCTACACGAGATGCTTAATGCGCAGTAGCCTGCACAGTAATACTGCACACCAGCGTATCACAGCACGCACAATGTCAATACCCTACTGTGCAGTATTATTAGGCTATTGCACAATGGCATCACTAAAATGGTGTTCATTGGCGCTACTGCACCTTTAGTTAGTGCTTCATTAAGCAAGTACTAAATTAAATGTGCAGTAACTACTATGCACTAAAGAACATGTAGACACACCCAGTGAGTAGCAGTAGAAGAGGTGAGATTACTTTGAATGCTATAAAATGTGGATGAAATAATGTTCCTAGCCCTGTGTCTATGGCTTGTCAATTTTCAAGTTATATTAAGACTTTTCTGTCCAGCTCATATAGAGAAAACTCTAATTGCTGAGTAATACAATACCGTATTCTTTAGACTCGAAAAAATGCCCCAGACAAAAACATAACAGACCTGCTTCTGCAATTACTCTATAAACTAACATGCTGAAATTCAGTGGGAGTATTGTTCATGAAGTAAATGTAGGACTGAAGTATTTGGGTGAAAACCTCCAGTCTAGTTGCACAAAGCAACCCTGAAGCTTGAAAAAATAACCATTTGAGGGTTCTCTTAACACCCTCTCAGATGCGACTCCTGCATCAACTCTATCTCGTCCCATGGTGTGGAGCACGGCTGCAGGAACCAGGGCATTCCAAAGTGCCGATATAACATTTTGGGGCCATAGTCAGTGGCCTAAGGTACAGCAGTAGAGTGAATGTATGTTGGATAAACTCCCTTCTGGTCAGAGAAGCCAAATCTGGAAGGCTCACAGGAGATGCAAAAAATGTCATAAAATTCTGGCCAGAGCCTTCTGGGCTGCTTCTCCTGACAGTGTTAGGTTTCATGTAATTATGTTGTTTTGGTTGACCTTCCTCCCAGTGACACCATTGACATTTCAAATGGAAATCTGTTTTCAAATGAAGCTCACCTTTACTTGTAAATATTCCAGTAGACTCTACTAGAATCTTATAGCTGCTTTTTGTGGGGTGGGGAGCAGGGGCCTACTGAAGAATCATTCCCTCAGAAATTGACAGCTTTAGTCTGAATTCCCCCCAAAATTAGTAACTAGTAGAAGACAGCTGAAATTTCAACTGATTTTTTTTACTGGGCTTTCCCAGATGTGCAGCTCTTTGGTTAGAAAATGTTGCAATGGAAACAAAATTGTTGACATCCTGACATTTCACAGCATGCATGCATGAGAATGGTATTGCTACATGTATTATTCTGGAGCATATGTGGTCTTTTTTCTTTCCACCTCCACTTGCACTTCTTAAAGGAACCATATTTGACACAGTAGGACTACTATTGACACTTTAGGGGTGTGAAAGCTAAGTGTTGTATTGCTGTATTACTAGTAGGGAATGGTATGTAAGTAGGACATGTTAATGAACGTATTACTAACATCGTTTGTGCTTGTTGCCTATTGTAATTACAAGAGACCAACAGCAATCCACAGCTCTGATAGCCCCCAACAGCTATGGTCCTCTGAAAGAATGGATTTGAGAAGTGCAAAAATGAGAGCAGCAAGTGCTGGAGACAGAGCAGTCTGGGCAGCTGGCCCACAGCTTGGGAACGCACACCCAGAAAATGTCCGTGCAAATGAGCCTTCAGAACAAAACATGAAAACTCTTTTCTGAGATGACTTTCCTGCAGCCTCCACATGGTAGAGTAAAAGCCAAACTAATTTCCATAAGCTTTGGTATCAGGCAAAAAGATACATGATTTTACTTTCAAAATTTGTCAGACTATGGTAAGGAGTACTGTCAGAGTGTAGGCTGTGAGCTAGGAGTATTAGCAGCATTATATTACAAATAGTCACATTAACAGTAACAGCTAAGCATGCCCTCCTGATACCTACCTTACTCTACCAGGCATTATGCACCATTGCAAAATTTTCCCTCATTAAAAAAAAAAACTAAAACAAAAAAAAACCTGATGCACTTGACGCTCTTCTCAATTCTAGTAGTCCTGCTCTTTGAACTCAGAATGGTCTGATCCAAAGCCCACTGAAGCCTCCCACTTAGTGCAGTGAGATTTAAACCAGACCCAATATGAAGGTCTCCCATTGCCTTCAGTGACAATTAGCTTATATTTTAAAATGGGAGACCAAGGTCTCAGGGTTTGGGCCCAGTTTCTTCTCCTTTATATATATTCTGAATTTTGATATTTAAACTGACTTCTGTGAGAACTAGACTGAGCCCAGAACATGAACTATTTGAATTACTGGAATGGATGGCTGTGGATGCTGTTTCTGCTAGCACCTGAAAAATCTTTTCCTTTTATTGAGGAGAGTGCAGCATGCTCAGACACCACAGTGATGGGTACTATACAAGTCCCTGAGTTTGTGTTACAAATAGCTAATACTTCTGTAACATCCTGGTTTTCATGCAGTCTCATCACTCAGTCTTTCTCCTCCATTTACATTGTCATTATCTGTTTAATGTTCCTCTGTCTCTCCCCATTAAAAAGTAAATCCTCCTGACCTCAATCAGGGTGTCTTCATTCTCCTTCTTCCCCCATCTCTATCAGATTTACACTTCTTGTGTCAGTCTTATACTCATTCAGTAGAGCTGCTTGTCCTCAGTCACTAGCTGTCAGTCTTCCACCCTGTCTCACTACGTTAAGACATTTCCTGTGCTGACATACTGAGCTAATCTTTAATACTGACATCTTATATTCAGGCTACTAGTGTCAAGTGAGAGTGGTCATTTGCTTTCAGAAGCTGGATAGAGATGCCAAGATAGTTACTGCCTCCTTGTGATTTACAGCAATGAATTTTTACACCAGGCCTTGCCCTTTTACTTTTGATTTTATGAGGTAAAATCTACCGACTTCCAAAGAACAAATGAGAATAGCCACAATGCATCATTTTGCCCTCCGATTTAGGCATTTGGTAGTTGAAACAGCCATTTCCTTTATCAATCTGGAGGCACAGAATATAACCATAGTGGAGAGTGATGTAGGCATTAGTATCAGTGACTGTCCTGGTGATGGGTTCTGGTATTCTGGTGCACTAAGTGGACATTTTTGGAAATGAAGTGGCCCTTCTTCAGACTATTGAGTATAAAAAAAACCCCTACTTGACAAAAAGTTAGTACTCCCTTATGATATCTGGTGCCTTTGTGGAATGTGTAGCTGAACAGAAATCAAACTTCTGGAAAGCTACAAATGACAACTTGAGGTACAGGTACATGTCAGCTTTACTCTGTTTTCTTTCCAGAAGCTGATAAAAGATACTAAGAATTATTTGTAAGCTTTGGAAGGTTGTAGCTACACTGAATGGTGGAGAATGACTCGGGGCAGCTTGCTCGACTTATGATTGTGGTATGGAACCATCTGGGTGAATCATGCCTCTGGGAGCAGGATAGGCGTCCTCTTCTACCCAATTCTCTTGTATAAAGTCAAAGGAAAGAGGCCCATGTGTCCCTTGAGTGATTCTATGTGCCTCATTTTGGACTACAGAGGCATAGCACAGGCCCTTTTGCCATGGAGACAGCTAGAATGAGATTGGGAATTTTTAAGACCTGAGTAGACAAAGCTTTGGCTGGGATGGTCTACTTGGGGATGGTCCTACTTTGAGCAGCAGGTTGGACTAGATCACCTCCTGAGGCCCCTAATTTTCTGTGATTCAAATGACATACAAGATGATCATAATCTATGGGTTTAATAGCTAAGTGAAAACCCAGTATCTGTTGGCAGTTAATAGATATGATATTCTTTCTGGGGAGTATACTGTCACAGGGTGCCCCCCCCGAAAATTGAGATAACCTGCTCTATAGGCAGCCTGCCCAGCTCTCTCCTACCATGCTTTGAAGTTAGTTGTTATACAGAGTGTGGGAGGCTGTCCTGGTCTTATTATAATGACCACCCAGATTCTGGTTCTGGCCTTATGGCCAATTACATGGCTCCATACCTTCTCTATACCATGCTCCATGCCTTGCAGATGGCTTCCTTACAGATGTTCTACCAATTGCTGATGCAGCCACTCTCTGGGCTTTCCAAGCCCTTGACCTCTGTCTCAGCCCCACTCTGGGCCCTCAGACCTCTCAGGCTCTCCACACAGCCCCTTCCTGGGCTGCCAGACCCCTCAGTCTCCCTCTCAGCCCTGCTCAGGTTGCACTTGATCTCTTCTCTGGCCCCTGTCTGGGGCCTCAGACCCCTTGGTCTCACACAACCACTCCGTAGGCTATCAGGCGCCTCAGTCTCCCTTCCTTGTCCCTCTCTGGGCTGCCAGCCCCTTTTGTCCCTCATCCTAGACCTTTTTAGTAGTAGTTCTCTACCTTCCCAGCAGCTCTCCAGGCCCTCAGACCTGTCCAGTTCTGAACTCTATTCCTGGCCCCTTGCTGGACTGCTGGACCCTTCTGGTCCCACTATGTTTGCTGGGCCGCACTATATCCTGTAGGCCCCTCACAGGGCCTCACTATCCAAGCCTTTGGACTCATCTGATCCTGCACTCTGCTCTCTGGACCCTCACTGAGCAGCACTCTATTCCTCAGCCCCTCACTGGGCCACTGGACCCACATGGTCCCAGTCTTCCCTGCCAAGTGCTTTTCTGTCAGGGTGAGCTCCCTTCCCCTTTCCCCTCCATGGGGTAACCCACAAGGCAGTGGGAGCTGAGGCTTTCTAGGAAGGCATCTTTGCCTTTTCCTGGAGTGTCCCAGGTGTGGCATTTCATGGAGGCTGCCCCACCACAGGCAGCCCCACCATGCTAACCAGCCCCAGCAAGGTACGGTTTCAGGTCTTACCCAAGACCATGCTTTCCTGATCTTCATGCTTTCCTGATCTTATCTGTTCCTCTCCGGGCTCCCCCTAGATGTTTTACCCCACACCTGGGCTGCTAACTACCAGGCCTCCTGGCCCTGTTTCCATCTCCCATCAGAGTTCTCCATCTCTGACCCCCAGCTCACTTTCAGACCCCTTTCCATGATCCCTCTCTGGGCCTACTCAGAGTCCTTCATCTCCCTATAGGTCTTTCTTACCACAGATGCGTCCTTTTCTGGGCTCATACAGAAAAGGCCTCCATACTCTGCCCCACACACTGGGTTCACCCAGACACTTCACTAGGTCTCTCAAACACTTGGCCCCTCTCTCAGGGCTCACATGGCTGCTCAATAGGCCCATAGACTCTCAGCCCCCCTCCCAGAGTTCACCTGGCCTCTCACTAGACCCCTGTGCACTTAGCCCCTCTTTCTCTGGGCTCATCCAGCTTCTCAATAGTCCCCAGGCACTCAGACCCCTTATCAAGGCTCTGGACCCTGACACTGGGTCCCTCAGCAAGCTCCAACATCCCCTGACCCCCACCTGCTGGTTACTTAGCAGGCTGCTCAACCTCTCAAAGTGGCAGGTACATCCAGTGCCCTGCCACATATACTACTTGTTAGACTGTAACATGGGTGTCAGCAGCTCTCGTTTATGCAGTTCAAAGGCATCACTCACCCAAGGTCAGAGTTAATCTCATGTGGGCAGTACTATACATTCATGTTCAGGTGTTCAGCAGTTTGAGTTTTGCTGACCTCAGCATTGTAAATGGGCCCAGGATTCGACCAGGCAACTTCATCATTATGTTAATAACTTTTAATCTTTTTATTTTTTAAATGAAGTAAATTATTCTTGCAGAAGTTAGTATCCATTTATGCAGTTATAGCCATCATGTAGACTTGCAGAGGAGAGGCTGCACAGGGTGTTAGAGCAGAACAGGGATTAAGGGCCAGCACTGAACTGTTTGGAACATATAGTTGCCAACAGGGGTAGTGATGTAATTCATTGGCATTCTGTGGCATGTATGTCCCAAAATCTTGAGTTTTATTAGACAGTGATTACAATAATCTTAAGTATGTAAGAGAAGATAAATGTTCTCCTTCTTTGTTCTGTTCTCTACCATCCCCCACAGCATATAACCTGACCTCCACCTTTATTTCCGACTCATCCTCCCTTTTCCACCTCATTAAATCATTAACATTTTAGAAGCCATTAAGTATGTAAGAAGTTGCTCCTTGCTGCTACCCTCAGCTGCTGCCTGTATGCATAACAGACAGCAGTTTCCTGGATGGTCATTCTTCCTTGGTTATACAGCTGGAACTGTACACCAAACCAAGCCCTGCACCTCTCATACCCTCAACCCGCTTGAGCATCCTACCCATACTTCTGGCCTTTCCAGCAAGCTTCCCCCTCACTGCTTGTTCCCTCACATAAAGAAAGGGTCTGTACCTAAAATTTGCATTTCCTGATTTCCAGAGACACAAATTTCAGCTCTCTTTAAGGTCAGTGCAGATTCTAACTTATATGGAAGGAGGGACACAGGCAAAGAACACACAAGATAGACAAAATCTCAGAAAGCAGCATATGCACAAAGGGTAGGGAAGAGGCTCAGACACCTCCAAGACGGCAAAGCCCCCAGAGATTCTGGTTCTCTGTTAACAGAGCAGGGAAAGGGGCTGAGACCCCTCCAATCCCAGTTCACATGTAGCCAAGGGAGGGATGCACAGATATGGGCAGAAAACCCCCAGATACCTAACATTAGGCCTATCTATAGAGTATAACCCTTTGTTTAATACCACATCCAATATTGTTTTCACAAGTGCCTATCATCTCAGTGGGTGTTCTCATCAAAAATGCATATGCTCATCTTCTCACCCCAGTCCCAGCACTGCATGCTAGGTTCATGCTTCAGCTCCTCACACAGCAGGGCAGGGCTTCCTCAGATGCTGACTCACATAGGAAGCCAGAGAGATGGGTTCAAACCAGCCAAGAAGGTCAAAGGCCCTCTTGATACAATACAAATACAGGGACCAGGAATATGACTTGCTCAGAAATTACAAACCCATTTAGATGATGGCTACCACATAGCTGAGCAGGGAGAGAGTTTGTGCCTCAGTTCACGAGGGAAGCAGAAAGAGTAGTTTAGGTACTCCCACAGGAGAAACACTCCAGATCAGGCTAGAAGACAAGGAGAGAGCTCAAACCCCTTTAGAGAGGGAGCAACCCTAATGCCAGCACACACAGGGACAGAGGAGGACTCAGAAACACCCAGAGCAGGTCTCCTCATTTTCTGACACATAGGACAATTAAGTGGCACTGACAGGTACCTAATACCCCCACTTACCCTGTCACTCAACTAACTTAGTGCCCCCCACTCCCAGTCCCACTCCCTACCTCCTCTCCAGTACGAATTCCCCTCCCCCATCACTGATGCCCATTTAGTTGCATACCCTCCCTTTCCACAGCTTCTATCCCTCCCTCTTGCCCTTTAACTCCACTTCCATCAAGCATTCACATGTATGATTTATTTCTATTCAAAAGCAGTTTGATTGCTTTCAGAATTTCTAGTTTTATTCCGATTACATTTTCCCACAACCTGCCTTGGACAGATGCAGAATGGAGCAACATGCCTGAAGTTCATTCTGACATTTCTGTCAGGAGTTGGATTTAAACCAACACTGGCTGGGTGTAGGTGAGGGTTGATGGCTATTTCACCCTTTAGCCATCCAGCTTCTGAAAATCAGCAAATGAGAGTGCCTTTCAGGTGCACATGTACAATACAATGTTTGGTTGATTCCTATCCAGAATATGATTTTCATTTTTATTTCTCCTCATGGAGAAACACCAGTTGGGGCAACTGAGAATGTTTTGGGCACAACTAGAGTCAGGGTTTGATCCCTGGAAGTATGCAAAAGAAGTCAGTAGAGGCTCTCAACGTAGGTGATGGTATTTTGCCCAGGGGAGCTGTATCTTAGGAACTACTACTTCAACTAAAACCCATTTCAAAGCCATCCATATTGTGTACCCCATGAGGTACACCAACTTCTTTATAGCCAATTCCACCAGGCATATAGTTTTTAAAATACTTACAGTACTGATCTTTAAACAGAAACGGGTTCTAACCCATAATTATAGCAGAGCTACGACTCTACTAAAATACAGTGGTCAAGAGTCTCCAATTTTCTATTGTTCAGTAAAGACATCAACTTCAATAAAAGAACAGTGGAAAGGTATTTCTAAAGCCTAAGACAAATCATACCTTATGAAAGAGGCTGGTTTGGCATTTGTAGCTTTGTTGCTTTCTGACTAGCATTTGATATTCAATTGACACAGAGCTTTTTCATTGAGCAAGTTGCACCAGTATAATTATAGAGATGTTTTAAACCAAGAGCAATGTGATAGGCTATGGAAACTTTCTTATTTTGATACATTATTTCTATTGTATTGTATCTGTATTCTGTGTATGTGTAATACTTAATAGATATAAGCTAAATCACAGTAAGCTATTCAAAATAATGTATCAAATGAGGAACAGTTTTAATTATTAAAAAACCCTGTAAGCTACTTAAATAAAAGCATCAGGGGGTCTACATAGGCTTTTGCACCTGCTCATTTATATAAATTTAAAATGAACTTAAATTATACTGGTAGAGCTTCCTTGGGTAAACAACTCTAAAATTTTCTTTTAAGAAAAAAATGGCAGATCTTGCTTTTCTACTCAGCATGAACTCATTGCCAAACTTGAGCCCAAGAAGGATCTTTTCCACCTGATCAAATGGATGATAAATATGTGTTGGCTGGAGGGAGGGGAAAGAAGTGGGGAGGAAAGATGTGCTTTCCTTCACAGCAGGCTCCATTGTCCTCTTCCTAAGATCTTCTGAACCTACACTGGCCAAATAATATCTCTAGTATTGCCATAGCAAGGTCTTCGTGGTGCCTTGTCTCCCCTGTTTTTTGACCACTGTGGGATGTTTTTGGCTATTTTCACAATTTATTTTGTGGTTATGGTGTGCAAAGCATTAAAACAGACAATTTTTAAAACTCTTGGGATAAATGGTTGCCTGTGAATGCATGCCCCAATAGCTTCCATAGCCTCTGGGCCAGTTACAGTCCAGTGGTGCTATACAGAGCTAATACAAGTCCTGCTGTCCTGCTGTCATGCATACACCAGTACAAACCCAGAGCAGCCTTTCTAATCAATGGATTTACACTAGTAAGTGTGAAAGCAGAATTTAGCTTTAAGAGTGCAAGGAGTGAGAAACATTTCCACTACAAGGCTAATTTAACCAATAACTGTGCTTATAAAGGCTGATTGTACATTTTTATATAGCAACATTGATGTAATAAACAACATAAGCAAGGGACAGAAACAATATGATACTCAAAGTCCATTTTCCTAAGTTACATAATGGCCAGATTTTGTTACAGTTTTTTAGGGTGGAACTTGTGTTTATTTCACTTTTTTGTAGGCATATGAGTAGAGAGTATACTAGCATGAGAGACAACTGAGGAGCTCACTTCCAGCCGCATACCCAAATCAGTCCCTACCCCTACACACAGCTGCAATGCACAATGCCTTTCAGAAAAGTATCCAGCTCCGATCTGAAGCTAGTAGATATGTCCCTAGAGGCCCCTTCCCATTCTACTTACATTGGAAGCCTGCTCCAGAACCTTGTTCATGGTAGCCAAAAGGTTCATTCCAATTTCCAGCTTATTCAACTTATTCATGTCAAGCTTATAACCAGAGAAGCATGCTAAGGACAGCCTTCGCAGATTTTAGATTTCATTCTATTTCCCCTAATAAATGTTGCTTCAGCCTTTTCATCATCTGACTTCCTTGCAGTTCAGTGCTCTGGCCATATCACACTAGCACCTACTTTTCCAGGAGAGGAATTAACTACAAGATTCTAAATAAAGGCAAATATACCCCCAACAAATACTGCTGCACAGCACCCTTTTTCAACAACATACCTGGGCTCCATTCTTCTCTTAGAATCATAAGCTCAGGGCTCCTCCCTGGCTACTCCAGAAACACTGCAAACAAAACTCAACAAAAACATCTCCTACCCCACCCCCGGCCTTGAACTTCGCACTCCTCCCCACTATGGGAAAGGAAAGACCACAGCTCAGGGCAACAACTAGATGCTTAGGACAACAAAAGGGAAAACTGGAAAGCGGAGGTGGGTCAAAAGTTTAAAACTAGATATTCTGCAGGACATCATGTACAGCCATGACCAATAACTGAGAACTCTGTTCCTGTTAACCCCTTGTGTACCAGCTTTAACTTTATATACTCCATCCCACACTTCAATCCTGCACAACAATCCCTTTACCCTAAAGAGTTCTTTTCCCTCTCTCAGTGTATTTATAGAGAGAAAACATATCACAGAGAAACATCTCTCAACCAGGTTCTTTCAGTCCCCTCTTTGGGGATAGTATTAGTCCTCAAGTGTAATATTTTCCAGTTAGTTGTATAAAATTCCATCACATTTCTATTATCTTAGTCCTTACTAGCCCATCTCTCTCTATATGATATTTTGATGCCCCTCTGTACTGATGATGCCTCCCAGCTTTGTATCACCAGCTTTGTATCATCACCTCTGATCCAGTCTGTTCCCTCTTCCCTTTTGTTATGTCCTCATCACCCACAGACTGCAAATCAGATGAGCTGTGTAATTCTTAACATAAATCTAAATAAACCTGAAACTTTTCAATTTCTAATATGATGAACTTAAATTTATGAGTCTTTTGGGGGATAAAACACAGTAGGCCAGATTCTTAATTACAAGAAGCTTTTTTTCGCATGATAGTATAGTCAGCAGGAATGACCTCCAAGAATAACCCCTGTGCCTATGCATTTCAGATGGCAGATTTCTGGCATGGGACATAGTACTCTTAAGACCTTAGGATAGCAAGGGGTAGAGGATCATGTTAAAGAATGGTCTTGATTGGCTGGCTGTTCTATGTGGTTTAACTCAGATCCTGGGATGAATAGGACTGCACAGCCTCAGATTTACAAGTGCAAGACTAGCTTAAAGTTTTGGGTCCTGCCCTTTAACAAGGATGTGGACCAGCTTGAGAGAATCCAGAGAAGAGCCACCCATATGATCAGAGATCTGCATGGCAAGCTATACGAGGAAAGGCTGAGGGACCTGGGACTCTTCAGCCTGAAAAAGAAAATGCTTAGAGGAGACTTTGTAGTAGCTTACTAATATATTAGGGGAGTGCATCAAAGGCTCAGTGAACAACAGTTCACCAGGGCACCCTTGGGGAAAACCAGAAGTAATGGCCACAAACTCCTGGAAGGCCATTTCAGACTCAATATTAGGAAAAACTTCTCAGTCAGGGTGTACAGACTATGGAATAAGCGCTCTCTAGAGGTGGTGCAATTGCCTAGCTTGGAAATCTTCAAGAGGAGACTGGATGGTCACCTCACTGGGGTCACCTGACCCCAGCTGTCTTTCCTCCTTGGTGCAGGGGGCTGACCCAATGATTTTCCAAGGTCCCTTCCAGCCTTACAATCTATGAATCTATAAAGCATCTTTGTATCCCCTCCTTGCTCCATCCGTCTTCAAGTTCTATAAAACATTAACTGAAAATGAAGCCTCATGAGTCTGGTTTCCCCCTTTCTTACAGCATGTTACATTGATCTCAGTGGATCTTTAAGTAAAAGGAGAATCCAGCCCAGCATTTTTAAATAGCACAGAGAGCACCTGTTTTTCAGGCTGGCTGGCCAGCGCCTTATTTGAGCACTAACAGTTCTGTAATGCCAAATAAGATATTTGGAGAGTAAGTGAGTTACCTGGCAGATCTATATTTAAACTAATTACACTCCTAGCTAATTCATGAATGAGAAAGAGAAAAATTGTCTCAGCTGTTTTGTGATAACTAGACACAGGGGCTCAGCTACTGCATTGTCTCCACTAGTCTGGAAACAATATCTCCATGCATTTTGAATTTTCTAATTCTGTGGCTATCTTAACTCCATTTAAAATGCCTGCCAACTCCTCCTGTTGTTGGTTTTCTCCGTTTTATTTTCAGTGCTGACAGGCTGATAAAAGCCATTAAAGTGTGGCTTCTAATGAGGTATCAAGTTTCTCTTGCAAGTGTGTGGGGAGGCGTGTAGGTCACTAGACAGTTGAGTCCTGGTAATAGGATGCATTCCCTTTCACCTCTAGGTCACGGCTTCCCCTCTGATCTGTCTCAATTGTGACCATAAGTTGTTTTCTGACTGCAGATTACTAATCTATGAAAATGAGTTTGTGCATTTACTCTAGCCTATGCTGACAGATTCTTACATCACAATTAGCTGTCACACCAAAGAAGCCAAAGATTGACTAGACTTAACTACTTTCTCACCCATCACCCAGGGTCCTGCCAGGGTCAGGAGCAAGGGAAGTGGCTGTACTATACATTTTCAATGCATAAATAGATTACTTAAGTCTTAAGTGCTGTCAATTTCTCAAGCACTAAACTCACTTTAAAAGGAATAAACAAAGCAATATGGATTTGCTTAAAGCTTAGATATCCTGTTGTTTTTAGTGTGCCACTGGTGAGAGAACTCAATATCCTTCTGGTAAGCAATACTTTTAGTAGAAATAGACTAAAAAAATTAAACTGTAGCACTGTCTTGGGGGTGTACCTAACTCAAGATTTGAGGGATCACTGGTTCATTGGTTTGCGGGTGCTGAGGGATCAGCTGTGTGGAGCTGATTTTGGCTCCACAGGGGTGTTTACAATGCTGTGTCATACCAAAAATGAAAAATATCATCGAACCCTGCTCCATTTACATTAGGAAGCCTTGCTGATTTATTTCAACACTTTGTACCTAAGATGGGGATCAGAGAGTACATCTACACATCTATTTTAATACTCAGTAGACTATTTTACTGCACATTAAATCATCATGTAAAAAACCATGACAGTACACTAATGTGCAGTAAAATAGTCTACTGTGCATTAAGCATCACTAAAAAAGTGTGCAAATGTGTTACTGCGCATTAGCACAGCCTAATGTGCATTAATTTAGTACCTCGCATCAGAGGGCATTTAGTACGTCACACCAGAGTACCTCACACATACTTGCACCACAGCATCAGGTGCTTTTAAAAGCTCCTGGCACTGAGGCACATGCATTTGTATAAATGGTGAAATGTGGATCAGCAGCATGCTTTTGAACTAAAACAGATTGAAGGTATTTTAGTTCAAAAGCGCACCACCAAAACTTTCTCAGTGCTGACACTGAGGACCGCTCATGTAGGTTTCTAGCCGAATTACAGGACCTCCATCTAACCCAGGAGGTGCACAGTCCCACCAGGGGAAATGCCGTGTTGGACCTGGTCCTGGCCACAGGTGATGAGCTGTTGAGGGGACTGCGGGTGCTCAACCACCTGGGTGATAGTGATCATCGCCTGCTGGAATTCACCATCCAGCGCAGGGTGTCAAAGGCCTGCAGCAAGGCAGCAGCCCTGGACTTCAGGAGGGCAGATTTCAATGAGGTAAGGAGACTAGTCAGGGAAGCACTGAGGTCCCAGAGGGGAGGGGAGTTGGGAGTCCAAGAGGAGTGGTCGTTCCTTAAGGAGACGATCCTCCAAGCCCAAAGGCTGACAATTCCCACACTGATCAAAGGGGGCAAAAGTGCTCAAAAGCCCCCATGGCTCACCAGAAGCATCCAGGAACATCTCAAAGCCAAAAAGGAGGGATACACCTAACGAAAGGGAGGGGCCTTCTCCAAGGAGGATTATACCTCCATTGCTTGAGAGTGTAGGGGGCCTGTTAGGAAGGCTAAGCCAGAGATGAAACTAGCACTAGCAACCAGATCAAGGATAACAAGAAGTCCTTTTTTAAATACATAGGGGGTAAAAAGAAGGTACCAAGTAACGTGGGGCCTCTGCAGGACATGCTTGGTAATCTGGTGGTAGCATCAGGTGACAAAGCTAATCTCTTTAACAGTTTCTTTTCTTCCATTTTTCTGAGCAGGGACAGGGACATCCCCCCAGTGGGAATCCAGACAGACCCAGGGGAGGTGCAGCCAAGGGCCTGTGTCAGTAAGGACCTAGTCAGGGAATTTCTGGAGGGACTAGACATGTTCAAAACTGCAGGTCCTGATGATCTCCACCCCAGGGTGGTGAGGGAATTGGCAGAGGTCATTGTGAGACCCCTGGTACAGCTTTATGAGCACTCATGGTGATCTGGTGAGGTGTCAGAGGACTGGAAAAGGACCAATGTGGTCCCCATTTTCAAAAAATGGAGGAAAGAGGACCCAGGAAACTATAGGCCATTAGTCTTACTTCAGTCCTAGGGAAGCTCTTTGAGAAAAGTATCCAGCACCACATCTGCAAGGGACTAGCAGGGGAGATTATGTTTAGAGGCAATCAAAATGGGTTCATTAGAGGGAGGTCCTGTTAGATGAACCTGGTTGCCTTCTATGACCAGGTCACAAAATCCCTGGACGCAGGTGTCGTGGTGGATGTAGTCTTTTTGGACTTTAGAAAGGCCTTTGACACTGTCTCTCACCCCATCCTCATTAAAAAATTGGGCGACTGTGGTGTCGATGCCTACACAGTCACATGGGTCACAAATTGGCTGGAGGGCTGCACTCAGAGAGTGGTGGTGGACAAATCATTTTCGACCTGGAGGGATGTGGGCAGTGGGGTTCCCCAGGGCTCAGTCCACAGGCCCCCACTGTTCAATATCTTCATCGGCGACTTGGACAAGGGGGTGAAAAGCACCTTGTTCAAGTTCGCAGATGACACTAAGATGTGGGGAGAAGTGAGCACGCTAGAAGAGAGGGAGAGGCTGCAACTAGATCTGGACAGGTTACAAAGGTGGCCAGATGAGAATAGGATGGGATTCAATACAGACAAGTGCAAGGTTTTGCACCTGGGAAGGAAAAGCCAGCAGCATACCTACAGGCTGGGGAATTCCCTTCTTGTCAGCACAGAGGTAGAAAAAGTTCTTGGAGTCACTATTGATTCCAAGATGAACATGGGCCGCCAATGTGGGGATGCAGTCAGGAAGGCTAACCACACCTTGTCATGCATCCATAGATGCATCACGAGCAGGTCCTCTCTATGCGACATTGGTCACGCCACAGTTGGAGTACTGCATCCAGTTCTGGGTGCCGCACTTCAGGAGGGATGTGGATAGCATGGAGAGGGTCCAGGGGAGGGCCACTTGCATGATCAGGGGGCAGCAGGGTAGGACCTATGAGGAGAGACTGTGGGACCTGAACCTGTTCAGCCTACACAGAAGAAGGCTGAGAGGGGATCTGGTGGCCACCTACAAACTTGCCAAGGGGGACCAGCGGGCAATGGTAGAGTCCCTGTTCCCCCAAGCACTACTGGGAGTTACAAGGAATAATGGCCATAAGTTGACGAAGAGTAGATTCAAGCTAGATATCAGGAGGCGCTACTTCACAGTCAGGGCGGCTATGAGCTGGAACCAACTTCCTAGGAAGTGGTGCTCACCCCTACCCTGGGGATCTTCAAAATGAGGCTAGACTATCACCTAACCGGGGTCGTTTGACCCCAGCATTCTTTCCTGCCCATGGGAGGGAGTCGGACTTGATGACCTGCTTAGGTCCCTTCCGACCCTACCAACTATGAAACTCTGACACACATTTTGTCATTTATATAACTGCATGCAATCTCTAGCATGTCGGAACAGACAAATGTATGTGTATAAATGCCTGGAGGTATTAAATGTAATGTGCATTAGAAAAAGCACATTAATGCATGTATAGATGTACCCAGAGAGAATAAGACCGGAAGCTAGTTGGATTTTTATAAAGTAATTTTTATAATACAAAAATAATTGACCTATAATTGACTATTCAGATTGTACACAAATGTCAGGTGCAGCCAAGGTCAGGTTGTAAATTCTTTTCTATTATGAGGAGTTTGTGTATAACTGTCTTGTATTTCTTTATATATGTCAACATTTAACAAAAAGTTAATAAAAAATGAGGAAGCATTATCAATTAATGGTCTTCTATTTTTTATGCTAAAAGCAACAGGTAACATAAAAGAACTGAGGATTCTAAAGCTGCTACTAAGCTGATAATGAATTCAAAGGGAAAAGGAGGGAAGAAGGGAAAGTGAACAGTAGGGGTGCTCATGCCCTGGATTCTGGAGCTGTAGGAAAAAAGGTCTCCAGATGGAGCCTGTGCCAATCACCTGCTGAACTCAGACAACTCGCAGCATAGCCAGAGCCTAACAGGAGCTGTGTAGACATGCCAGTGAGCACATGCACCATATAGCCATTCCCCATTTGCTGAGATCCTAGATCCACCTATGCAGCCAGTTACTCACTGACAAGGATAAAGGAACTATGCTAGGGTAAGGAAGACAAGTGAACAAGTAAAATCTCAAGTGAGCTTCCCTAGGATTCTTTTCTCCTCAAAAGATGGAAAATTAAGGCTGGATGTGATAATGAAGACTAGTGGATGACTTGGCAAGGTGAGCTATCAGGAAGGTTTGGGAATGTTTGACAGGCATTCGTGGGCTGAAGGCTTTCCTCTGTGAAAGGACTCTGAAGGATGCTTCACTTGAGTAAGTGGGAAAAAGCCTTTGAGGGATCAAGGCTGGCCCAACTGATAAGAAAAGCTTTAAGACATCAGGGGAAATGATTGAGAGAGAACCTTAACACATCCATGCCAGGAATAAGTATACAACAGGATAGAAATAGGGGGAATGAAAATGTGATTATTGAGAAAGGTTAACCAAGGAGAGAAAAATGGTTAGCAACAACAGTGTTAGAAACACAAGACTGACAGGTTCACTGCACCTATACCAACTGGGACCTTGGATAATTTCAGAGAAACAACTGAAATGTTTATATGCTGTGGCAGAGCACCTTTGGGGTGCTCGCCACATAGCAGGGGCTGCAGTAGGCTGGGAAAAAGCCAGCAGGGAAGACAGCCAAGCAAAGCTCCCCTGAATATTATTCTAAGGGGGGAGGTATGGGGCAGAGCACCTTTGGGGGTGCTTACCACTTGAGGGCTCTCACAGGCTCTGAGGGGAGCCTGCTTTGGAGGACCAGCAGGGGAAACCTCCTCCAGGTACCATTTTAACGGGGAAGGTGTGTGGCAGGGCACTGTTGGTACCTGCCACTTTAGGACTGGAGCCAAGCAGCCAGCAGGTGCTGGATTGCAGCAGCCATTTTAGATCTCTGGCTGCCTATATAAATAGCGCAGTTTGCTGCTAGCAAGCTAGGCAGCAACACTGCCTGACTGCAAGGCTTCACGTATCATCCTGGAGGTAAGGGCAGGAGCTGTAGGCATGACCTAAAACTGCATCCTACCAGGAGTGGATGGTCTGGTGGGGCTCTCAGTGGCATGGGAGCCCCCAGGAAATGCCAGACCAGTTATCACCCTGGTGAAAGGTGGGTAGGGGCGACTTAACCCTAGCCCTCACCTTCAGGTGGGTTATGTAAGATCGGAGGCTATGGCCACCTGAGCCCTGTGGGGTGCAAGACCATGAGGAAAGACAGTTGGGGCCAGGCACGGTTATGGCCACCTGAGCCCAATGGGGTGTGGAGCCCCGAGTGAAGGGGGTGGTGTGGAGCCCTGAGTGAAGGGGGTGGTGTGGAGCCCCAAGTGAAGGAGAGCAGGCCTAGGTATGTCTCCAGATGCCTGAGGCCATAATATGGGTGAGAGGCCAAGTAAAGGGGCTCAGTCTGTGAGACAGGGATGAGTCTTGACCCCAGTAAGTCCTCCACTGTTGGGAGGCTGTGTGTGGGTCGAAAGTGAGACTATAGGTGAGCACAATGACCTGCTGCTCCAGGTGGGGAGTGAGAGTCCCTGTGAGAGCCCAGAGAACCAGTCATAGTGTGGAATAAGAATGCCCTGGTGAGTGGTGGTCTTAGAAAGGGGGGCAGAAAGGAGGGACCCCGGTGGGGGGAGAAGAACCAGAAGGCTGAGAGCCCAGAGCGTGTGCATGCATAGAGTTGCCCAGGAAGGGGTCAGAGCAAGCTTAGACCCAGTTGGGTAATTGACTGGCCACTACCCTGGTGAGGGTTGCGGGAGAGGCCCAAAAAATGGTACATCTGCCACCCAAGGTATGAACTAGATAAAACCTATGGCCTAAGGGGCCTGCTCCAAAAAGGAGAGAAGCAGAATAAGTTGTTGATGCATGAGAGACCCTGTGAGAGAGGGTGGAGTGTGAGAGAACCTAATGAGAAGATGTGCGTGGCTGAGGCCTGACGATGAAGCCTAAGCTTGATCCAGCTGTAGGCCAGGAGCACTGTCATTTGGATGCCATCTGTGAGGATTGGGCTGCAGTGTAGGGGAGGCTTGGACCTGCAGATAGCACCCCCTGGTATTGGGGCAAGAATGAGCAGCCTCCTGCCTAATTAACATCATAATTTCATAGATTTCATAGATTTCATAGACATTAGGGCTGGAAGGGACCTTGGGAGATCATCGAGTCCAGCCCCCTGCCCAAAGGGCAGGAAGTCAGCTGGGGTCATAGGATCCCAGCAAGATAAGCATCCAATTTAATTAAGTAAGAACAAGGCATGGCAGGAGAGTCAGGTGGGCGGCATGCCCAAAGGCAATTGGGGAAACTAGCACTGTGGCTAGTTGGGGAGCCCCACTTTGCCACATATGCCAATACAAGGAGCCTGGGCAATAAAAGATAGGAAACAGAACTCCTCATTTAGAGCATGAAACTGGACATTTTAGAAATAGGATGAAATTGTAGCTATAACTGAAATATGGATATTGTATCATAGAAATGTAGGGTTGGAAGGGATCTCAGAAGGTCAGCTAGTCCAACCCTCAGGATCAGCCCTGACTAACCCCACCTTAGTCAAATGTCTGTTTAACCTACTCTTAAAAATTTCCAGCAATAGAGATTCTACAACTTCTCTGGGTAGCCTGCTCCAATGCTTCACCACCCTCATAGCGGGAAAGTTCTTCCAAATATCCAGCCTAAATTTATCTTGCTACAATTTAAAACCACTGTTTCTTGTCCTGTCTCCCACAGCCAGAGAAAATAGTCTAGTTCCACCCTCCATATAACCACCATTCAGATTTTTGAAAACCATTATCAAATCCTCCCTCGGTCTTCTCCTCTTCAAACTAAACTGGAAAAGGAGTCCTGAATCAGCACCTCTTTATGGAGGGGACCCATCTCCCTCATGCTGTTCACACTTTAAGAGCCTGGTTCAGTCCCCTAGGATCCCCTTTTGCAACACTGACACAACAAGCTAGAGACCCTGGCCAGATACTAGGCAGAAATGTGCCTGGTGACATCCAATTATGCTTTCAAGGGACTGAGGCTGGGAGACAACTCTCTGGGCACAAATCAGGAGACCAAGGGCTTAAAACAAAAGACAATTACTTGGGGCTGGGAGAGAACAACATAAACAGCTGAGGAAAAAACAACCAGAGCAGAAACTCATGCTGCCCCCATGGCATCTGCCAGTAGGCCCAACCCCAGACCCCTCCCTGGACAGTGTTCCTTGCTTCACTCACTTACCCCATGGCTGGGTAAGTCCAGCTCTTGGCTCACATACAGTTGTATCCCAGGGGTGCTGTGCCCATTCCCAAAGTAGGGTCCAGCTTTGGAGGGGCAGGGAGCTGCTGCCTGGAACAGTATCCCACTTTTCCAAAGCCAAGAAAAGTGTTAGCTCTTTAGGGAGAATCAAAATCAGGGTAAAAGAGGTAGAATAGCATTGTATATCAGTGAAGTAGTATGGTATGCAGTGGCTGAGAGAAAACAGAATCCATTTTGGTGAAAATTACAGTAGAAAGAACCATTAAGAAGGGACTGCATAAAGATTTTTTTTTTAACACACCCCAGGTCTAGAAATGGATAGAGCGCGCTATATGTAGAGACCTACTGAAATTGAGGTAGATGACCGATTTCACAGGTTGATCACAGGGTTGGCCACCATTTTCATGGGCTTATGGTACCAGCACCCCCCATGCCTCTGATTGGCCGAAGGGCCCTGATGACTCCACCCCTCACTGCTGATTGGCCAAGAGGGCTGTCCATCATGAGGCCCCACCCCACGCTGTTGATTAGTGGAGAAAGGAGCCCCCTCAGCCACCCAGCAGTGAAGAGTGGAGTCATACAATGGGCAGCCCTCTCAGTCAATCACTGGAAAGGGGTGGGGCCTGCCCAATGGGCAGCCAATCCTCAGCAACGGGTAGGCGGGGTGTCTGGCACCTTGACTGCTCTCCTTCATGCTGGCAGCTCTCTTCCAGGCACCCCACCCCCATGAGCTGTGAGGCTAGACCACAGCAGCCATGAGGACTGCTGGCTGCCACTGGGGCACTAGCATTTTATTTTTGTAAGTTTTGTTTTATATTATTTCATGGATATTGCCTGATTTCACAGACAATGCCTGATTTTGCACTTTCCACAAAATCCACAAAATTGCAACCTGATTAGCTCTCTAGCTATATGATCATCAATTCTGTGATAGTGATAATTAAATAATTACTAAGACAAGTTAACTTATCTATCAAAGACAGAATAACAAATGTTTCCAAATCTGGTAGAACACAGATAAGTTTGGCTGAGGTGTCTGATAGATTTCTCTATCAAATGGTCACTGAACCAATAAAAGACAATACGTTTTTTAATTTGGCTTTAGCAAGCAGTAAGGATCTTATAGAAGAATGGCTTGTGAAAAATAACCTTGGATCTACTGACCAGAAGATGATTCAGTTGCATATAGACAAGAATAAATCTGTAACCAGGGTTTTGGGCTTCTGAATGGCAAATTTTGATAATTAAGGAAAGTAGGGAGAGTGACTGGATTTGGGAACTCGAGATCTTAAATATAGGAAGAGTTATTTGTAAGTCAAATGTACAAACACTATCTGGTGCCTGAATAAAAGCTAAAGGGAAAAAAAATTGGTAGGGGAGGACTACAGACTTACTTGGGTGAACAAGCGCCTGAAATAGCGTGTTAAGAGTAAGCAAAGAATTACAAGAAAAATTTAGTGGACCTCATCTGTTTAAGCAGTTTAGGTCCACTGAATTTTCCTTGTATTTTCCTTGAATTTTCCTCTTGCTTTATGAGATTGCTGCATGTCTTGTACACTGAGCACTGGACCAATGAAAATGTCAAGCAGCAAATCAGGTAAGAAATTGGAACCTACAAACCATTGTTGGAGGTTGTGCGACAAAGGAAGCTACAGTGGTTTGGACACATCATGAGAAGGCCAAACACCATTGCTAACACCATAATGTAGGGCACAGTGGAAGGAAGAGGAAAAAAAAAGATAAACCCAAGAAGCACTGGGGAAGTAATATTAAGGACTGGACAGGGCTTCAACTAGCAGTGCACAAAACTAGGCAAACACAGGGCAGAATGGAGAAAGGTTGTTACAGCATCCAAAGTGCCCCAACAGTTGCAGTGGCCTCAGGACTGACCTGACCTGAATCTGTCTAGATGTAAGTAAAGCATTTGACACTGGTTTGTGGGAAATTACTAATTAAACTGGAGAAGATGAAAATGAATACTATAATGTAATGAAGATGAATGTAACTGTAAGGTGGAGAGAAATTACTATCACATCTCTCACAGACTGGTCTTTGGATCCATACTCTTTAGCATTCACAGTCAAAACCACGATGCAAGAATTAGATGTATTTTTATCACATTGCAGACTTAAAGCTGGGGGTATTGACGATATGGAGAACGAGGATTCGATCATTATTCAGAAAGAATTAGCCTTGTGGAGCAGAAGAACAGAAATGCTACAGAGTTTAACAGTATGAAGTTCAAAGTTGTATTTAAGGATTTATACCAAAAAGTCTTGTTACAAGCTAAAGTGATCACAGAGTGAAAACAACAGAGGAAAAGAGGAATCTGGTTATACCAGCCAATCATAGGATTGCTAATGATCTTACAAAGGTTAATTCACTTCTAGGGTGTGTTAGCCAGGGTGTTTTTAATAGAGACTGGAAAGTATTAGTACAGTTATACAAGGTGTTGGTAAGCCTCCATTTACAATATTTTGTACCATTCTAGTCATCTATGTTTAAAAAAAAAAAATTCAGACTCTAACAAGCAGAAATAAGTTCAACTAGAAAGATTAGGGGAATAGAGGATGGAGAATCTGATTTACCCAAGGAGAGTAAAACAGTGTGACAAAATGATAGATATGAGATATGATTACTTTTTATAAAATAAAAAGGTGACTCTCTGGGAAGGAGAAGAGTTATTTAAGATAAAGAATAATATTGCTACAAGATCAAATGACTACAAACTAGTTATGAACAGATATAAACTAGAAATTAAAGGAAGTAGAAGAGGCAACCTGAATTACTTTAAGATAGAGCTTGATAAGTCTAGGAAGGGACAATATGGCTGTTCTTGGAGTGCTAATCAATGTATGTAATATGTAGTTTCAAGTATGTCATGTGCCCCTAAATGCTGTTGAAAAGGAATTCAGTCTCTGTGTAGGTGGTGTCTGATAATCCCAGTCCTCAGAGTTTCTTCTGGTTATCTGTGTCCCCCCCGCCCCCCCATTAATGCTTTATTTGGCTTTTGTGGTTTTTCTTGCTTTGCTTTGAAACATTACGCTTGGGCTAAGGTCATGGTGCACTGGTACTCTCAGTGATGCTGAGGAACCTTTAGTGGCTAGCTGGCAGGTCTGCTTATATGCTGAGGACCAAACCAACCTCCAGATTTGAGTCGGAAAGGAATTTTCCCCCAAATCAGATTGGCAAGGACCATGGGCATTTTTGCCCTTCTCTGTGGTTCTCTTCCTCAAGTCATCTAAACAGATATTAATTTAGCAAATTCCTTGCCATTGCATGGGAAAACCTTGGTGGCACCCTTGTTTCCCCTGCTCTGTTCCTGTGCGTCGCTGTAGAGGACTTAGTTTTGTCACCTTAGGGTGGTTTGTGACTGGTGCACAAAGATTGTAGTGATTGATTTTGTGAACCCTTTTGGCTGCCTGCAAATCAAGAGGCCTGGACTTTATGGCCTGGGAGGCCCTTTCCTTACCTATGTTCCTAAATGTCTTTTAGCTTTAAGGGCCTGATATAAAATCATTTAGGAACTTCTTTATTGACTTCACAGAGCTATGGATCAGGCCTTACATCACAGTAGTTTTCTCTCAGAGCTTAAGTGCTAAATAATACTTTTGGTTTAGCTGCAATTGCCCCATGCTGCACTCCAGAAAGCATGGCTCTGCTGGAAATAACAAAGTGAAGTGGAGGCCCTTTTTATGGGAAAGGGCCCCTCTTGTTCTAAATGGATGAGGGAAGAGAAACTCAGAAGGAGGGGTTGGGAGCATCATTAAACCAGCCTCCTGTTGTGTGACATTGGAAAGGCACTGCTGCGGGAAGGGCTACTGTGGCTTCCCATTCGGTGCAGCAGTGACTGCAACCACGGGCAGTCAAGTAAAGGGCTCTTGCAGCCCTGTAAGGCAATAGGGGAATGAGCACAGGGGGAGGGCAGAGAAAACAACATTAAAGAAAGTGCTTCCCTACAACACATGACAGATTTGAGGGCAGAGGGGATTTGTTTTTATCACTACTGCGAGGAACTTGTTTCATTAAAATGAAAAGCTCATTAATTTGAGCACAACCAGAGCGCCACCATGTGGTGCTTTTTTTATGAACTCTTGCACAAGGAAGAAAAAAAAGCATGTACAGCAATGGGCAGTGAGGTTCCTAGCTGCAAACATGCACACTGCAAATTAGCTAGCTGCTGGAGGGTTGTCTAACACAGGAGGAAAAAAGTCCAGCAATCCAGTGCCAAAGTGAATATTACTTTCCTTAGCTCATGCTGACTTTAAAATAATGATTTTTTTAAAATGTAGAGATAATAATATGGGCCTGTGTAACTAAGTTTCAATGTCCTGACTTTTGTCAGTCTACAGTCTGCCACAATTAGATAGATATAGATATAGGAATGGGTTGAGGTAATTCAGAATAAGTCACTCTTATTTCCAAGTGTTTCCACTCAGGGGGCTAATGAGGACTAACACAAATAAAACTCGGGCCTCTAGCCATCAAGACTTTTTTCAGGGGGTGATCTTCTGTGTATACACAGGGTGTCCAAGGACTGGGTCCCTGGCTCAAAGTGAGCTGATAAGTTCTAGCACTTTTCTAGGCCAGAAGCTGGTGCAGAATTTAAGTTTCATTTAGTTAAGGTGCTCCAACAAAGTAGACACAATTTGATAAAGCTATGATCAATCACCATTGTCCATCTCTGTGATCACGGTATCAAAGAGCTTGGACAAAACATGTTTCCACCATTGTAATCAACCTTTATCCTTCTGTAAACATGAATATAGACAGCAAACTCCATTTTAAGCATCTTGTATTCAAGGTAAAGTTACTGCGGTGGGGAAATTGTAGTGAAAATACACCAGTGTAAGTGGCACTGATGGAGAGGGTTGTCTGTTCACCTCAGTCCTTGGGTAGTTATATGCTACAGATAAACTATTACATGCTTCCCTGCCACCTAATGATGAAGCACTGAAATAATGCCTATTACAAGCAGCCACTCAAGGAGAGCTGCTCGTCTGTCCACTCCAAGGGCTTGCAATGTAATTTACAGGATCCCAGTGTAATTTATACAACTGTACCAAACTGATGCAAATCACACTGCTGTAAATGTGTCATGCTCCAGGAGTTGCAGTTTCAGTGTGTCTTTTTTACAGCTTTCATTTGCGGGGGGGGAGGGGGAGCAGGGACTTCACAAGGATAAGATTTTGTTGTCAAATCCTGTTTCTTCACAAATCCAACAAAAAAGAAGGGTCCACTTTGGGGGAAAATATTATGGTAGAACCAGAACAAAGTTGCAAGGCTCTTCTTTGACATTCACATAATGTAGCAACACATCCTCACATGACATTTATGTAGTAGAAAAATAAAAGAATCAACTGAAAAAAGGTTACACGAATTCTTCAGGCATGAAGTCATTTCTAAGTAATATAGCACTGCCGTTTATAAACAAGTTATATTACCATCTATCTGCATTTACTGAATTACAGAAATATTTTACCCCTTTTGGTTCCTGACAGGTCTTTAATATCCAGCTTTGATTTTTTCCAGCCTAACAGTCATATTAAAATAGGGATTTGAGGCAATGGCTAGGTTTGCAAAGTGAAAATAAGAACAGATCTGCTTTGCTCTTTGTCATCTTCTATTCCACCCACTCCTCCCCTATACCCAGACCCTTCCATGGAAGGAATTGCTGGGATAGGGGTCTTTCCTCTGCTCTATACAAGGGGCTCAGCTTTCTGCTGCGGTGTTCATTTCATTAGGCATCATGAAATCTTTCTGTAGTTCTGGGTTCCACATAAGGAGATGGAAACTGGGCACACTGGGAACATTAGGAGCAAGGTGGCCTGGGATGCACATAATTGCCCCATTATTGGATCATTTATGATTTCCCAGAGAAGGTAATTCCAGTATTGCCAATCCCACGCTAAAGAATATAGCTCTTCCTCCTTGCCCACTCAGTCATGTAACTGGCTTATCATATAACTTAATAGTAAGTTTAGGAGTTCTTTCTATTTGTCATTTTTGTTCTACTTAGATTACATTTCTAAGCTTTTTTCCACAGCTATGAGGGCTAGGTTATTCTTTCATCTCTACTCCAGAAACTGAGGACTTAAAATTACACCAAAAAGTCAAAACTTGCAATAATATCATAAGAGCCACCAAAACTATAGATTTCTACCTCAGACCATGGTTGGACATCAAGCCACTAAGGTATCCTGTGAAGCCATAGAGCCAGGAGTTCAGGTGAAGTACTATTTCTGAGGGATAGAATCAGTATAACAATACAGAGACATCATATAGATGGACTTGGTCTTCAGTGGATCCTCCAGAAGGTCTAAAGTTTGAAGACAGGCCTTATGGCCCTTTCCACATTGCTCAACAATATAGCATGTGGGATTTCCTCAAGGGAATCCTCACAGAGATTTCCTACAGGGATCTCCCATATGTGCCTTTCATGAGAAAAGATGTTCTTTGCCAGCGTGAGGGTCTGAAGATGAAGCAGTGTTGCTTGCTAAACACCCTAAATAGTTAACATAGCCTTACCTGACTTATTTTATTTAATGCATAGATAATTAGAGAATCTGTGGTTTGTCTTTCTGTACAGGAAGACAAAAGTTACTCATTCAGAAACTGGAAAAGTCAACTGACCTACAAACTGAACTCACTTTTAGGATTTTTCATAATACTGTATTTCAGCATGTGACCAGGTATCCCTTGATTGTTTTGGCCACACTTCTGCTTCTGCATATGTAGGAGTGTCACTGCCTGTAAAAAATCATCCCCCTCAGAAATTATGCCTGCCAAGCACTACAACTGCAGTTAGAGTCTAATAGAACAAGAAAAGCTCTCCACTCCTGAGGTCCAAAAGAGAGAGAGCACACATGATGCCAAATCTTCATACAATTAGAATATAACATACTACATGATACTTGCTTACAATAGAGCAGCACAACCATCTATGCTAGAGCCTGCATGGTACTGGTTAAGCCTGTCCATAAATTATAATGAAAAAACATATTTATTTCCATCTGTGCATTTATTTTATATTACCTTTCAGTACTGAGCCATTTGCACACTACCTTTCTACTCCCCCTTTTGACTTTCATTTCTACCTTGAGGACATTGTCTAGTTCTCCTAAAATTGAAGCTGCATAACATTTCTTCCTTTGCAATCCATGAAAAAAACAATTCTACAGCATTTTCTCACATGAATCATCTTTGGCAAGTTCACAGGACCTGATTTTAGGGGGATTACTTGCAAAATTGGGTATTATGAATAAAGATTATGAGACTGCTCTCTTAATGAATGGCAGATACTCAGATAAGATTCAAGAGTTGCTTAAATTCCCTCATATTTGTGATGATTTCAAACAAAACCCAACTGACTGACTCAAAAAGGGGCATCCTCACAGATACGCAAGCTTGAGTACTTGGAATTAACGTAAAGGTTTAATGTAAGATTTGTGGCTAAAAGCTCCAGATGGGAGTGAATGCTGTATTCCTTCTTTGGTGAAAACGGACTAGTGCTCCCATAGAGAGTCATGGGGAATCACAAGTAGACATGAGTTGGATGATACAGCATAATGGTCATCTAGAGCTACTTTGAGAAGTAAAAGAGGTTTTCTTTTTAGTTTGTTTCGCTTTTTTGTTTAAAGTTAAACTGCCCTCAAAAGTTACAGCTCCCTTAGTTATGAGTTTTCACAGTAAGAGACAACACGCAAAGCAGTATTGGCTGTGAGACCTGGGGCAAATTAAGAATTGCAACTTCAGTAGAAGTGGAGAGTACTCAGCACCCACCAAGAGAAATCAGTTCTTCAAAGGATCGGGCTTTCATAGACAAAGGCTGCATTCTCTGAACAGACTGGGGAATGATTGGCTAGGCTGCAGTACTGTAAATAAGGACTTGGGGATTACAGTAGACCATAAGCTGAATGTGAGCCAGCTTGTACTCTTGTTGCAAAAAAAGCTAACAGCATAATTGGTTGTTTTAACAGGCATGACACTTGCAAATCAAGGAAAGTGATTCTTCCACTCTGTTCAGCACTGGTGAGGCCTCCCCTGGAGTACTGTGTCCAGTTTTAGGTCACACAACTCATAAAGCACATGGACAGCTTGGAAAGAGTTAAGCTCAGAGTGACAAAAATGTTTAGGGGCCTGAGAAGCAAGACTTACAAGGAAAGCCTGAAAGAACTAGGGTTATTTAGTCTGGAGAAAAGATGACTGAGGGAGGATTTGATAATAGATTTCAAATTCCTGCAGGGTAATTATAGAGATGGAGATGGGCTTTTCTCTGTGGCCATAGGGGACAGAAGGAGGAGCAAAGGCCTCAAGCTGCAGGAGAAATGAGGAGAAACTTTCTGACTATGAGGGTGGTCAAGCATTGGAAAAGGAAAAGTTGTAGAAACTCCATCTCTGGAAATTTTCAAGAGCAAGTTGGACAACCACTTGGCTGGGGTGATTTAGTCAGGGACGATCCTGCCCTGAGCACAAGGGTGGACTAGATGACCTTGTGATATCTCTTCCAGCCCTACTTTCCTATGACCCTAATAGTGACATATATATCTGCATAAAGAAGAAAAACCCCCACACATACAGTAGTCCAAAGCCAAACCAAAGCCGTACTGAAATACACGGATTTGTGTTAGTCAACTTTACAATATTGTACCTTTGTTACCAATACATACGATTAGTATAAGTTACAATATGAGGAGGGTGATTTTTAAGTGAAGTGAAATGGGAAAAATTAGCAAACATGTGGATGGACTTGGAGAAAGAGAGAGCAAGAATGAAAATGAAGATAAGTAGCAAGTTACATGGTATAAAGTATGTAAATTACCTACGGAAACAATTAGGCTCCTGAAAGGTGAGGGACTAGAAACTGAACACCCTTATTTGTTTACTGCTTTAACAGGCTGCAGGCAGTTGCATAATGTGAGTTTGCCTTACAGATGACCTTCTTGTTTGAACTGGTTTAACCATAACCTCTGCAGATGATTCAGTCTTCACGCTTGCTCAGCCCTGGCCATTTCCTCTGCAGAACCTATCTTTCTATGGGATGATTTTCATTCTCCAAACTAATGTCTGCCGGGAACTGAGTTGAGACCATGCTACTTATTTTACTTATGGCCTAAGGCTGGACATGAATCATGATGCCAGTTTTAGCCCTATAGCCATCTTGAGATTCATCATTTCTATTTTGAAATTACCTATAAAAATGCCCCATGCTCTTTCAAACCTTGAAAGGAAAATTCAGTGTCAAGATTTGGATAATGTGTTCATTAGAAATCGTATATTTTTGTTTCATGAATTTCTATGATTACAGTGTTGCAGAATTAGAATAACAAGTACACAGTCAACTAACACATTTGAAAAATATACTTGAAAAGGTATTGAATAATTTAGTTAATATTGTGACCTACTAATAATTAGGTAAAAGATAAAACGCAAATATATGATTTTTACCAATTATTTCACTAATTTTACCTTTACAATGCATTAGAAGCATGAAAAATATACAACTGTTTGGAGACAAGAGGCATCATTGTTCCAGTTCTTTATCTGTAACATTCTTAAAAGGAATAACCTAGATGACAATGTTACATCTTTTTTAATATACAAGTTCAGAATGAAGACCAGGAAATATCAAAGGCAAGTGAATGTCCCATGTTGGACTACAGAAAATGAAATGAGGTCTCATTTCAATTCCCAGCGAGCAGATATGTATCTCACAAAGTACCATGAAAACTGGTATTAATTGGGTAGGTCATTCTGGAGAGTATCACCTGAAATGGCAGAGATCAAGACTATATTTCTTAATGAGAAATGTTCTGAGGTGATTTCTTCTTCAAGAGACGTGAAACATTCTGGGATTGAGGCTCCTTTCCCTTATGTGTGCATACATCAAATGAAATCCACTGAGTTTCAGTAGTGTGTAAAACCAGTCTCACAACTGGAAAAACTCCACAGGGCATGCTTATCCTGCAGCAGCCAGTGCTGAATATTCTTTGAGAACAAATATAGAGTGCTTGCTTCATTTTCCAGCAGTATCAATGTGGCATCTATCACAAATGCTGTCATAATTTCTTAATAGACTGATATCTGTGGCTAGATACAGTGGAATCCAGATACTTTGCAGGGCTAGGTTCCTTAACCCTCTGCAAAAGTGAGGGTTTACAAAGTATCTGGGGGAATACAGAGCTGCAGCCAATAGCTAGATGAGACTGCTGAGGGACTCCAACTGTTTGCTGCATGTGGGCACATCGGGGGTGGGTGCCCAGGCCACATCCACCGGTATAACAGAAATATACAATAACAGAAAATGCTGGGGCCATCTGCCCCTCTCACCCACATCTGAGAGCGCTGCAGCTGGGAGCCTCTGCTCCTTCTCGCTTCCCCCTTCTGGTCAGTGACAGCTGCCTTTAATTCTCCTTCTGGACACTGGACAACCAATCAACAGGCCTCTCCGCCCACTGTTTCTTTGTCACACCCCATTTGTGTGGGGTTTTCCAGGGCTTCCCTTGGCTCTCCTCCAGGCTGGATTTTCTCCCCAGTCCAGCAACTGGCAGCTTCTGAGTTCCCCACCTCTCTGGGTAACCTGTTCCAATGCTTTGCTACCCTCCTAGTGAGAAAATTCTTCCTAATATCTAACCTAAACTTCTCTTGCTGCAGCTTGACACCATTGCTCCTTGTTCTGTCATCTGTCACCACCCAGAACAGTCTGGCTCCATCCTCTTTGGAACAACCCTTTAGGTAGTTGAAAGCTGCTGTTAAATACCCCCTCAATCTTCTCATCTCCAGATTAAATAAGCCCAGTTCTCTCAGCCTCTCTTCACAAGTCATGTGCCCCAGCCCCCTAACAATTTTCATTGCCCTCTGCTGGACTCTCTCCAATTTATCCACATTCTTTCTGTAGTGGGGGGCCCAAAACTGGACACAGTATTCCAGATGCGCCTTACCAGTGCCAAATAGACAGGAAGAATCACTTCCCTCAATCTGCTAGCAGCACTCCTACTAGTGCAGCCCAGTATGCCATTAGCCTTCTTTGTAACAATGACACGCTGTTGGCTTATATTCAGTTTATTGTCTACTGTAACTCCTAGGTTAAGAGTTGGCAATTATTTTGACTAGAGGGCCATTTAGTGAGTTTTGGTGAGCTGCTGAGAGCTGCACACAAAATTAATGGTGAAGATATCATTTTAACAATTATAGATAAAAAAACAAATCACACACTAAGAATCAAACATCTACTAGTAAATATTTTAATTTTATTAAAAAAAAAAAAGTCCTGATTTATGTTTTTGATTACTGCATATACAGGCAATTACATAATAGCTCAAAATATGTCTCTCTCCCAAGGGAACCAAAACCAGCCAGTAGGAAAGTTGGCCAAGGGAGGATGTCTCCACTCGCAGCAGAGCCCTGCGATGATCCAACCACCCCACAAAGGAAATCTTGCCTCAGCCTGCACCCCAAACCCACATGTTCCCCACCCCTTCCCATCCACATTTTCCCCCACCAAACCTGGGGAAGCCCATAAGCCCCCATCAGCCTGCCCCAGCTCCCCTCCAGGGCCACCTGCAGCCCATGGGTTCCCCTACCCCCAGGAGGAGACTCAGCCCCATCCTCAGCCTCAGGGTGCTGGGGGCAGCCTCACCTGGGTAGATGGGATGGAAGCTACACTGGCTACAGCTAGGAAGTGGAAGGTGGCTAGGCCAGCTCATGACACTGCATGGGGCAAGGCAGGACATGAGACCAGGGCCAAGGCTGGGACTGGGGCTTCACCTGCCAAGATATGTTGGGGAAACTCTGCTGACTCCAGGCATAGGCGCAGAGCACCTGCCATATGGTCTTAGTACCCAGAGTGGCTCCCACCTGTTTCAAATCACAGGCAGCCATGACACTGCCAGCTCAGCCCAAATAGGGGCCGCAAGGCCTGAATGCAGCTCACCCAGTGCCTGCGATGCAGAGCTGGGCAGTCATGGCTACTTCCACCCAGTTTCCCCCATGGTGTCAACAGATGCTGGAGCCAGAGCTGCTGAGGCCAGAGCACAGCTCACCCAGGGCCTGTCAAGTGGTGTCAGATAAGCAGGTAGGCAGAACTGCTTCCACCGAGCACCTCTTGAAGTGCCAGCAAGGACTGGAACTGGAGCTGGAGCCACTGCCTGTGCCACCTACCCACAGGCTGAAGAGAATCAATTGGCAGGCCAGATATGGCCCATGGGCCATAGTTTGCCCACCCCTTCCCTAGATCCTTTTCTGCAGAGCTGCTGCTTAGCCACTTGGTCTCCAACACCTACTTATATATAATGCAAAATATATGTGACATTAGTCCCAAGCCAAAGGCTCATGATTTGGGAAACACTATCCTCTTTTTACAAACTGAAAACTGAAACAGAGTATAACAGGGGGCCTTCCCCCCAGGGCTGGTTAGAAGCTGGCCCGCCATCTGTTTCTGGGCCAACTGCCTGCGTCTCTCCTGCCACACCTTGATGGAAAATGATTAAGATATTATCCAGGTGGGAGGCTGCCCATTTCCTGCCCCGATGCCAGGGGGCACTATCTGCCATTCCAAAACCTCTCCTACACCACAGCCCATGCCTCACAGATGGCATCCACATGATGTTCATAATCTACACCATGACTGGTGCTCCAGAGTCTCACAGAGACTCTCCCTCCCTCCCTGGAGCAGCAGGTCATTGTGCTCAACCTTTAGGTCTTTCTTTCAACCCACACTTGGTCTCCTTGCAGTGGAGGACTTACCAGGGTCAGGACTCACCCCTAACTCTCTGGCTGAGCCCCCCAACTCAGCCTCTGGCCCAAACTATGGTCTCAGGAATCCATGAAGGTACCTTGGCCTCTTCTCCACACATGGGGTTCCTACTATGCCCACTCTAGGGCCTCTATACGACACCCCACCCTGGGGTCTTCTCATCTTCCTCACACTCAAATACTCACAGGGCTGGCCGTTGCACTGCCCTTCAGGCTTATTCCCAGTTTAGCCTTACCCAGCTCTGTTCATGCACAGCCCTTCAGGCCTACTCCCATTCAACCCTATTCTGTGCAGGGCCACCTATATCCCTGCCCTCTCAGGGCCTTCACAACTACCCTCTCTCTCCAGGGCCACACAACTATCCCCAGCCAGGGGCCTCTGGGGTCTTCCTCCCCTGAGAGCTCAGGTGGCCACAGCTGTGCCTGGACCCACTCCTCTACTAGGGTTTTCCACCCCCTAGGGCTCAGGTGGCCATAGCCATGCCTGGCCCACCGAATTCCAGGGGCTAGGGTTTAAGGTGCTCTGACCCACCTTTCACTGGGGTGGTAACTGGCCTGGCATTTTCTGGGGGCTCCCATGCCACTAGAAGCCCCACAAGACCACCCATCCCCAGCAGGGTGCAGTTTTAGATCATATCCAGGACCAAGAGTCTCCTGCTCTTACCTTCTGATGTTCCTGCTACAGCTCAGCCAGGCAATGTTTCTGCCTGGGCTGGCAGCAGCAAACTGCAGCCTTTATAACCCTTGTTCTCAAAGTGGCTGCCACCATCAGGCACCTGCTGGCTGCTTGACTCTGCTCTTAAACTGGCAGGCACCCAAAAGTGCACTGCCACACAGAGAAATTAAGACTCCCTACCTGCAAACAGTAATAATGCACTTGTACTTGCTATATCATGAGGAGTGCTGATGAAATCAGTGTAGTGAAATTATGCACATGGGTATAAGCATTTTCAAGATCACACCCTCAGTAATTTACCTGAAGAGGGTTGTGATTGGTATATGGTGGGGGATTCAGGTTATTGATAACCTGATTAAAGGATTGTTTATTCACAAAGGTATCCACAGAAAAACTCACTAGGCACATCTACATGTATACTTTAATGCACATTAGACTATTTTACTGCGCATTAAAGCATCACTAAAATAACCATGCTATTTAGTTAATGCATGATAAAATAGCCTAATGTGCATTGTCACTTAAAAAACCATGCTCTTTAGCTAATGCACATTAAGACAGGCTAATGCGCATTTTCCTGGTGAGCCAGCTACAGCTCTGAGTGTAGGTTACCAAATACTCATTCACAGAAACAGCCAAAATGCAAACTCATCTTGTCCTGCAAAATGCACATGCTCAGATCACCTCTTAAAGCTCCAGTAAAGGGCCAACATCTCTTGTACAAAACAACCAGTTACCTTTCCATAAAACCCATTAACATTCAGTATAAATGTCTTTATGAATTTCACACTATGCTAAAAAGAGTGATTGACTGCCTACATTCAAAATGGTTTATTTTTCACCCTTTTGACAATTGTTAGCAGGACAGAAGCACTATTAATTTACTTTCTTATGCTTAAATACTGGAAAAAGGGAGTTGTGGTCAGATTCTTATCTAAGATTTCGTCTTGGAGCTTTTAAGATTGTTTTGATGAGCCTATATTTTAGCTAGGACAGCATTAAAATAAAATGGCATTTTTATTTAGAAACCAAAATAATTGAGTAAGGTAGATCTAAGTCTGTAAATAAATACACATGGGCTCAAATTGAAGCATTCTTAAGCAAAGTTGGAGGGTGTTCAGATCCAAGGCTTTCATTTGGATAGGAGTCATTTGCAGAATTCAGATACCTAGATCTGAATTTAGATTTCCAACACCATGTCTGCACTGTACACTTACTGTTCCAAGAAGCAGTGCCCTCAGACACAGTATTGGTACTTCACACTGGCTGCCTACTAAACAAAAAGCATTATCACCAAGTTTACATAGTACTTTAGACAGCCTAGTTAGCTGCCTACAACAGTGATTCCCAAAGGGTGTGCCATGGCACATGTCAGAAGTGTACCATAAAAAAATTATTCATTATCAGTATCTGATCTGTCCTGTGAAGCAATGTCATCTGGCCCATGGGGGTTCTCCATCAGTCTGGAAACTGGTGTTGGGGGAGTGATGACTATTAATACTACCACTGTTCACTCCAAATTTCCAAGCGCTGCTTAGAAAGATTGAGCCTCTGCCATGACCACACCTCACAGAGGGATTGGGCCCTGACTGCTCCAACCGTGCAGAGCAGAATCAGGCTCACTGACCAGACCAACCTGCAGACTGATCCAGCCTGCAGACTGGTTCTCTTCATCCAGCCCACAGGGCCAAATGTTGGGCACCACTGCATAAGTCTTACACACATACATAAGTACCTTTTCAGTGCGTGTAAGACTGAAGCACGCCACCAATTTTAATCCAGAAAAAAAACTAGCAAAAGTTTGGGAAATACCAACCAACAAGAAAGCTAACTGACTGAACTTTCTTACCTTCAGCACTACACAAACACAGATACACTGCTTTTAGTTCAGGAAGCCGCTCGCACAAAGCAGTGTGGCATGTTTAAATGCACTGCTGTGCAGTAGTCCCATTAGACAGGCAATAACAGCCCTGCTTAGGTCAGATCTGTACAGATTCTCATACTCCTTTCCAAAATAGACTTCAGGAGTGAGGATTTCAAAACCGTCTATGAGACTGAGGTACTAGTCAAGTCACCCCCAGTTATAATCCACAAACCAAGCCACACCAGGCTCCACTTCACTTGTCTTTGGCAGACTGGACACACTTCAGTCATACCTGTAGGCTTCCCACAGATCATAAGTTTGGTTGTTTCATGTTCTAACTTCTTACTAGAGTCAGGGGTTGACTATATATTACATATTATTTTCCTTATACAGTCCATCAGCTATATCTTCCTCCATTCCACTTCAAGCAAAGGAGCCTAGTGTAACTTCTTTTTCTTCTTGTTTTAACAGGTTAGAAGCTACACACAACTCTCCATATTCAGTCTGAAGGTCCTTCACCTTTATTGGAAGTGCCTTCAAACACAGGCTATCAGTGTTACAGTATTTACAAGTACTAAAAGCTTTGCTAGCAAATTTTGGAGATATTTAAATCCTAAATATTGGGAAGACAAAACTAACCACCCTGTATTGACGCCAACAGTGGAGCTTGTACTTTTGGTGAACTGGAACAAATAGTCTTATAGAATTTACACCATCTAGACATTGTAATTTCCAAGAAAGTTTTTCCCAATGGAACCTACAGACTCGATGAAATCAACAAAGCATGTAATTTGAATGACTCTGACTGAAATATTCAATTTATGGAAATTACAAGGACTGTAGATTTAGAGTAAATCTAGCACAATATTGCTAAAGTTAATAGTGTTAGTCTGGATTTAGTCTCATTGAACAAAGAACAGAATCTAATCCTTGCACAGTTTATGGGAGATACTTCTATGAGTTACAAACAGTGCCTGTTTCCTTGGAAAGCTACTAAATGCCATGAATCCTAAAATGATGGACTAAGTGATATCATAAATACCATTACGTTTTTACAAGACCACATACTCATTGAGCTCAGAAATAGATAGCTTGTGGAGTCCTTACAGATTCTCTACTTTTCCAGTCTAGTGGTGGTCTACATGGTCTCATAAAGCCTTAGCATATAATTTAACCATTTCTATGATTACCATTATTTTACTTTACCTCTACATGCCTTCAAAAGGGTTCATGTCTTCAAAAGTATCAGGTACATAATAATTAAACAGAGAGATCCTGGGGAAGATTTTCAGCTTTGTGAAGAGGTGTCTCTTACAGGAATTCTTGTTTTTGCATGCTCTGGAAAGTATCCACCTGCAATCATTTACAATCTGTTCACCTGAATTTCACTCTGATGGGGTGTGTGGGAGGTGGTAGTTTTTGAGTAGGGGCATAGGCAATTTTAACACCTGCCTGTTTGGAAAATAGTTATTTTAAAAAATGCTGAATTTTGAAATGTAAATGTTCCTGGTCAGAGCTCAGCTGCTACATTATAAAACTAAACTCTGTATTAAAATAAAAACTCTCCTTTTTTAAAGAAATACGCACACTGCAGGAATGTTAAATCTTTACTGCTGAGCAACAGAAAACTGCAATTGAAAGTATTTGCTAAGGATCTATATGGCACATTAAGCACTAATTTCTTGTTCCAACTAAATATTTATGATTTTATATAAATTTATGCAATGGTCTCAGTGCAATTATCTAGTGGCAAAACAATTAGCATCCAGCCCCATGCATCAGACTTTGTTGAACTTCACAGACACATACATGATCACATACACAAAAAATACAATGTTTAAAACATAATTAAAGTTGCCAGGTCAACTTTATGAAAATACCAGAATTAATGTTCCCTGTACAACCTCTAATTCAGGCCCTTGAACATATGCATTATACAATCATTGAAAGTAATGCTGGAAGGGACTGTACAAAGTCATCTAGTTCAGCCATCTGCTCAAGTCAGGATCATTTCTGACTACATAAAGTGTCTGTTTAACCTGCTTTTGAAAATTTCCAAGGATGGAAATTCCACAGACTCTCTAGGTAGCCTGTTCCAGTGTGTTACCACCTTCAATCTTCCCTTCTCCACACTAAATAATGCTCTTTCCTTGTAATCCATGCTTCCCCAGCCTCTAATTGTTTTTCTTGTGGTCTGTTGGACTTTTTCCAATCTGTTTACATTTTTCTTGAAGTGTGACACCCAAAATAGACACAGTACAGATACAGTAAGGCCTTACAAGTGCCAAATAGAGCATAACTTTCCTATATAACCCAGTATACTTATGGGCCACAGTAACCCCCAGGTCCTTCCCTGCAGTACTGTACCTAGGCAAGCATTCTCCAGTCTGTATTTGCACATGCAATTGTTCTGTCCTAAGTACAACACTTTGTACTTGTCCTCCTTGAATTTCACCCTGTGAAAGCTGAAAAGTATGCCTGTGTGATAAAGGTGCTTGCTGAAGGCTCTATGAAGATTAGACCAAGTGTTTTTTTCTGTATTTGTTTAAATATTACACTATATGTTGTTGCTAAAAGCCTAATTAAAGTTTAAGATGTAGTGAGGCCTTGTATAAAGTAACGCCTAATAAATTTAGCAAAGCCTTGAAGTAGTAAGGCCCTGTGGCACAGTTAAAATTACCTTATCAAAGGAATGCAAGGCTTATACTGCTATTGGTCAGTCTAAGGACAGTTGAAGTAAAAGGAATCTGAGTTGTTGTACATTATCAGTACCATTCAGAAGCTATAAATTAGCTGGAATATCCGGAAACCATTCAGAAGGAAGATACAGCTCTGTGAAAAGGATTAGTTAGCTGTTGACCTGGATCAGTGGGCCTGTGGATCTTGAGGAGCACAAGAATTGAATTCCAGGGTCCTTCCTGGTATCTCTCGGACAGTGTGGATAGGGGACACCTGACTTCGCTGAACTTTGTGGAAAGAGAAACTTATTGTACATCAGGCATCAGAGGGGACTGCTGATAAGTTGCCGACTTGAATTGTTCTTGTCTGTCATTGTTTGTCTTGTTACTATGCGTAGTTGTGTTTTTTGTTAAGTCAATAAACCTTTCTTACCTTTCTACCCCTGACCATACTCTCAATCCCGAACTCTCTGCAGGTGGCTGGGACACACGCAATTGATTTGGGACCATTTCCCCAGTTTATCAAGCTCATTCTGAATCTTAGCCTCACCATTCATAGTGTCTCCAGCTCCACTCAACTTGGTGTCATGCAAATTTCCTAGATGTATACTCAGTTCCATTCCCCAAATCATTAATGAAAATATGAAACTATACTGGACCTAGGAGAGATACCTGCGGAACCCCATTTGATACCTCCTCCCAACTAGACATTGAGCCATTGAGTACTATGATCCAAGTAATTATTTATCCACCTTACAGTACTTTCATCTTTCTGTCAGACTGTATTTCCTTGGCTTTTTTAGGAAAATGTTGTGTGAGAAGTATTAAAAGCCATTCTAAAGTCAAGGTATATCACATGCACTACTCTCTCCCTATCCTTGAAGGCCGTCACTTTATCATAGAAGGAAATCAAGTTAGTCAGGCATGACTTACTCTTGGTGAATCCATGCTGGCTGTTCCTGAACACCTTGTTCTTCTCTAGGTGCTCAGAAATAGATACCTTGACCTGTTCCATGATCTTTCCACATATTGAGGTCAGACTGACAGGTCTGTAACTCCCCAGATTCTCCTTCTTCCCCTGCTCAAACATAGGCACTGTATTTACACTTTTCCAGTCATTTGGGACCTCACCCAACCTTCATGAGTTCTCAAAGAGGATAGCTAATGGCTTCAAAACTACCTCAGCTAATTCTTTCAGTGCACTAGTGTGCATCTCATCCAGCCCCATTGAATTGAAAGCATCTGGTTTCTCTAAGTAATCTCTAACCTAGTCTTTTGCTACGCTAACCTGTTTGTCTCCTTTCCTATCTTTGTCACTAAATGCACTCATTATCTGGTAGCTGACTTTATTTGTGAAGACTGAAGTAAAAAGGCATTGAATACTTCAACCTTCTCTGCATCATCTGTAACTAGATTGCCTTTTACATTCAGTAAGGAACCTACCTTTCCTTGGTCTTCCTTTTACTTCTGCATATTTTCAGAAACCCTTTTTATTGCCTTTTGTTACTGTATGATTACAACGCTGTATGATCACATGACTCCTGTCTCTTCAGTGAATGGGGTAGATGATACTCATGCAGTGCAAGTCCATTCACTCTTTATTGCTTAGTGTTACCCAAGGCCTTATTTACTACACATTATTTTATTCTGAAGACAAAGTTATTACTTTACTCCTAAACATTTCAATTGTGCTCACTGCTGTCCTGAGTGCTTCACAAATATGAATACATCTATTTTCATACCACCTCAGTACTAAGGAGTGTTTTAGAAAGGGGGAAAGAAGGCACAGAGAGGTTAAATCAAAAGTATTCAAGAATTTGAGGAACCCACTTGGAGAAACAGTAGTTAGACATGTACACTTCACTGCAGAGCTGACTAATTATCTTTGAGGTTAAGCATCACCATCTACATGTGTTCCAATATTAAGGCATGGTAAATTAATTAACTCCATTATAGGATAGCACTGTGTAGGACAATGACTATCCTACAGCAGAGTAGTTATGTGAGCTGAAATGCATATGTAAATGGTGACTGGGACTGGCTGGGGCACAAGGGTGCTACAGTGCAGGGGCTGTCTGCCACCTAGCTCCACACTGTAGCACTTTTGTGCCTCAGTCAGCCCCTCTGCAACATGTTGAGTTGGGGCAGAGCAGCCCTGGGCTGGCAGACTGAACCTCAGACCCCATCAGTTGGGGCTGCTGCACCCAGGTTCATTGTGTTGTGGTCCTGGGCACATATGTCAATGCTGCTCCTGGGAGCAATAAACTCCAGCGTGAACTGCACCAGAGTTTATTTCTACATACTAATTGCATGTATAGATGCACCTAGAGGGTACATCTACATGTATGCTGTACTGTGGAGTAGACTAATTAGCTCTGCATTAAAACGTCACCACCTACACATGTACCGTTATCAGGGTGCCTTAAATAAACTCCACCATACAATAGTACTGTTGGAGACAGCACTGTATTATGGCAGAGTAATTTACTGCACTGAAACACACATGTGGATGCTGACCATGGGTGTAAATTGTGCCCAGGCAGCCCATCCAGGCAAAAGCCTTCTCCACCCTGGCTCAGATTGCTTCTGTCCTGGGTGAACATGTAGATGCTGTGTCTAGGAATCATTTCCTTTGACTCAAACAGCTGCGGAGTTTACTGCGTTGCATTAATTGCAAGTGCAGATGCACCCAGTATAGCACTGCATGGGCATTTACTGCACAGTTGCTTAATTAGGTTTGCAGTAAACATCACATCGTCTACACATTCAGGGCTATTAGGCTAGAGTAAACTAATAAATTCTGCAGCAGGGTAGTATTTCTAAATACAAGTGCTACCCCACTGCAGCGTTTTACTCTGCAGCAGTGCATGTGTAGACTCTGCCTTGGCTGGCTGGGACATGAGGGTGCTTCAGTACAGGGGCCAGAGTTTATTGCTCAATGCTAATAGCACACGTGGACATGCCCCATATGTCTAAACACAGCTTCCACTGACTTCAGTTGGGAGTGTCCAACATTCCACAAACCAGCATCCAGGGTCTCAAGACAGATATCCCGAAAATGAGCAATGTGCAATTAGTGGCCACCTCTGATGATCAGTGGAGAGGAATGGACCACTTAGTGGGTTTTAAAGCTACTTACAAGCAAGAGAATTGTGAGACTTGGGTGTCACGTGGAAGTTCTGTCAGGGAGTATGACCTGGTGAGCATAGATTTTTCCACCCATTGTCTTCAATCATGAAACCCTGCTTCGCTGTTGCCTCCAGCTTGTCTATTTCCTAGTCTTGTCTCTTTCCTATCCAGTTCCACACTGCAGTCCTACTTTCCTCATTCCAGACAGTTGCACTTTCTATGCCTCATAGAGTTCAGTGTCAAAAGGATCCATTAGATTATTCAGACTTCTCTCCCATATAACATAGGCCATTACATTTCACTTATCTGACCCTGAACTGAGCCCAATAACTTGTGTCTGACTAAACCATACAACTGTTTTCTCTAAAGTATATCTTCCAGAAAGTAGTCTTAATTTGGAAACAACAAGAGTTGATTTCTCTTCATGGTTTGTTTCTATGCTTAATCCCTCTGACTAGTAAAATATATTCCCTACTTCTAATTTGAATTTGATCTGGTTCTAGCTTCCAGCCACTGGTTCTTGCTGTATCTAGAGCGAAGAACTCCTGGTAGCCCTTCTTCTTTCCCTCTGATGAAAGTTTATACTGTGTAATTGAGTCATCCCTCAGTCTTCTTTCTTGGTAGTTAAAATAGATTGTGTCCTTTAAGTGTTTCATTGTAAAGCATTTTCTCCTTTTAGTGGCTCTTTTCTGCAGTTTCTCCAGGTTTCCAATATCTTTTTAAACATGTTAACAGCACACCCATTCTAATACTCTGGTATCTGCCTCATGACTGCTGCATATAGAGGTAAAAATCACATTCATATTTCTATTCACTGTTCTCCTTTTTATACATGCAAGGTTCATATGAACCTTGTCTTAGCCTCCTTGCCTGCTCAGTACTCATCTACACCTCAGCTCCCCACCTGATATTGATCTCCCCTTATTTATTGGCTCCCTGTTTTCCTTTACCCCTCTATTTCCTAGCCTCAGTCTCCTTGCTTAGTCAGTCAGTCGCACCCACTTCCATGGCTCCCAATACCCTTGCCAGCTGCCCCAGTCAGGCCCTCCCCATTCCCAGTTCCATTGTCCTTGTTTAGCCAGCCCTAGCTTTCCCTTGGCTCCATTTTCCACCTTTAGCTCCCAGTCTTAGTCTCCCTATCCAGTCACTTTCAGCACTCTCAGTCCACCTCCCAGTTTCTGTTCCCGTCTTTCTATTATCCCCAGTCACAGTTGCCAACACCAGGCTTCTTACCAAATAAATCTATTATCTCACCTTCCCTTTAGGTGTGGCTCTTGTTTCCTTTACCTTCAAATCAGGCATCTTCCTTCTCCACCTGCCTGGACCCAAGATATACAGGGTCCCTGCTCATTGCTCAGTTTCCTCTACCCAGACCTGACAGGGCCTGCAGCAGCCCAGAGCTGCAGTTGCAAGGAAGGTCCTGCTCAGTCCCAAGCTGGAGCATGCTTGGTGTGGAAGGAACTCCCAAACAATTTATCTTTTAAAATCTATTGAGCATGTATGCACCATGGTTTTTTAAAGACTTATCAGCTGATCAAATGTGGACAGATTTCATGCTATGGGATGTCAGAAAGCCCCTTCCCTGACACAAAAGCCAACTCCATGGCAAATTTCAAGGTCCTGCTGCAAATTGTCAGGGTGCAAGAGATTTTCAAATACAGTTTTCCAGAATGTTTTAGCTTGGACAGAAACTCCACTGGTGTTTTCAGAATCTCCTAAACTGTTTTGAATGAAAGTGCAATGGAAAAGTTCGGCCTAAGTGTTAAAAACTGGCAGAGTTTTAAAGCTGTAATCAGGAACTTACAGAGGGAATTGTCAGACAATCAGTGCTGTCCATAATAGCCACTTGGCTTGGGGTGGTTCTCAAGAAAGTAAAAACAACCAGGTCAACTGATGTAACATTTTAAAAAAATGTTGTTTCCTTTGTTGGTATGTTCAGCTCCTCAGATAACATACCGGTTATTATTGTTCTTATGTGGCATTTATGTAAATACAGGCAATTTTAAGCTTGCAATACTATTACCATCAAGTACAGTTGTTTATGTTCCTGGGAATCCAGGCATATCATGTTATTTGTGCCAAAGTAACTTGCAAATTGACATGTCCTCAATTTCATGTGTACTTGAAACTAACAGCTGAAACTGCCTTTAAAAACCTGCTTTTTGATGCATTCTTTTTGGTGCATTCTTCTCTTAATATTGGAAAGTTAATGGAGATGAGCTCCTCCTCACCCTGGGTGCATATCAAGTTCAGTTAAATATGGAGTTCGTCTAACTACATCAGTGGGAATTACCAAACTAAGCATGCCCCACATACCTGAGTCTTTGACATATCCCAGAGCTGGAAATTCACCTATGATGCTTCTCCAGACTCATCCCTAGTGCTGCTCTGAGGCTCACTGGACACAGAAGACTTAAGAACTTGCACTGGGAACAAGGCTGGAGCAGGCTCACAGGTTAAATTAGGGCTCTGGCACACATCAGCAGACTTGGGTAGGCAAAACATCAGTGGGGTGTACCCAGTCCTGTCTTCTTGAAGGCCTGCTGCTTACATGGAAGGAAGTCCATGGTGGGTAGGTAAAGTCTGCACCCTGGCAACCAATAAGGCTCCCAGTGTTACTAATACCACTGGTATTCAATTGGTGTTTATAAAGGTGGAAAGGTTTAAAAAATCCCCTAGTGAACATAACCAATGGGAGTTTATCAAATTACAACAGAAAATAGAATTAACTAGCAAACAGAGATGGTGGTTTAGGTAAAAATGACACCCATACCTAAACCAACTCTCACAAAGTTTGGTGAAAACAAAGACTGTGTCATTCCATTAGTAAAGAATGTTTTGTCAATCCAGTGTTATGTCAGTCAAATAACCAATTTCATTCCCTTGCCTTGGGCCAGAAGTGGAGGCTTGGGGACACAGGCTTGTCTGGTAGTCAAGCTTAGGGCCAGTGGTGGATTAAGATTTATTGGGGCCCTTGGCAAACAACAAATTAGAGGCCCCCCCACCAGGGAGGTGTTGCACAGCTGGAGCTGCAGTCCCCCAGTGCTGTGGAATGGGCTGGGGCTGGCTTGGCGAGGGGAGGACATGAGCTCTGCCCATGGCTGCCCACCCGCCCCTCTGCGGGCCAGGGAGGCAGGGCAGGATGGGGCTGTTTCATCCTGTCCCAGTGGTGCTGGTGCCGGTGGCCTCCCACAGATGTCAGGGAGCAGGAGTGAGCCTGCCCATGGGTTTCCTGGCCTGGCCCTGGCCAGCTGGAGAGGAGGAGGTACACACTCCCTGTCCCAGATACCTGTGGCCAGTGCTGCCCCTGGTGCCCCAGGGTGCCCCTGATTGGCAGGGGCCCTTGGGTCCTGGCCCCATGTGTTAATCCACCCCTGCTTAGGGTATAAGCTTTGGACTCAGAAGGCTAAGGTTTCCATCAGGACCAGGCCCCAGAGGTGGCCATGACTCCCTTCTGCCTCACTCCAGCTCCTCTGTGTAGACTCCCTTTTCATAGAATCAATCATAGAAAGTTAGGGATGAAAGGACCTCAGGAGGCCATCTAGTCCAACCCCCTGCTCAAAGCAGGACCACCCCCAACAAGAGCATCTCAGCCAAGGCTTTATGTAGCTGCATCTTAAAAATCTCCAAGGATGGAGCTTCCACCACCTCTCTGGGTAACCTGTTCCAGTGTTTTACTACCCTCCTAGTGAGAAAATTCTTCTTAATATTTAACCTAAACTTCCCTTGCTGCAATTTGAGGCCATTGGTCCTTGTTCTGTCATCTGCCACCACTGAGAACAGTATAGCTCCATACTCTTTTGAACCTCCCTTCAAGTAGGTGAAGCCTGCTATTAAATCCCCTCTCAATCTCCTCCTCTCTAAGCTAAAGGAGACCAGTTCCTGCAGCCTCTCCTCATAAGTCATGCATCTCAGACCTGAACCATTTTTGTTGCCCTCCATTGGACACTCCCCAGTTTGTCCACATCCCTTCTGGAGAGGGGGCCCAAAACTGAACACAGTACTCCAGATGTGGCCTCAGCAATGCTAAATAGAGGAAAATAATCACTTCCCTTGACCTGCTGCCAACACTCCTACAAATGCAGCCCAGTATGCCATTAGCCTTTTTGGCAACAAGGGCACACTGTTAGCTCATATTCAACTTATTGTCCACTGTAACAGGGGTCTTTTTCTGCAGAGCTGCTGCCCAGCCAGTCAGCCCCCAGCCTGTACTGGTGCATAGGATTGTTCCAGCCTAAGTGCAGGAATTTGCACTTGTCTTTGTTGAACCTCATGAGATTTCTTTTTCCCCAATACACCAATTCATCTGGGTCTCTCTGAATCCTAGCCCTACCCCCCAGCATATGTACTACTCCCCACAGGGTGGTGTCATCTGCAAACTTGCTGAGGGTGCACTCTATGCCATCTTCCAGGTTGTTGATGAAGATATTGAATAAAACTGGCCCCAGGACCCCTGGGGCACTCCACTTGATACCAGCTGCCAGCTAGACACCAGGCTATTGATTACTACCCTCTGAACCCAATGATCTAGCCAGTCTTCTATCCACCTTACAGCCCATTCATCCAGCCCATACTGTATGGATGGAGAATGTTGTGGGAGACTATATCAAAAGCCTTGCTAAAATCAAGGTACACCACATCCACCAGTGTTCTCACATCCACAGAGCCAGACAACTCATAATAGAGGGCAATCAGGTTGGTCAGGCATGACTTGCCCTTGGTGAATCCATGCTGACTGTTTCTAATCACCTTCTTCTACTCCAAGTGCTTAGAAATGGATTCTTGAGGATCTAATCCATGATTTTTCCAGGAACTGAAAGGAGGCTGACAGAAGGATCTAGGGAATTACAGACCATTTTCCCTTCTTCAATATGGGCACTATGTTTGCCCTTTTCCAGTCATCTGGGACTTCTCCTGATTGCCATGAGTTTTCAAAGATGATGGCCAGGAACTCTGCAATCACATCAGCCATCACATCAGCCAACTTCCTCAGCACCCTCGGGTGCATCCCATCCAGCCCCATGGACTTGTATATGTCGAGCTTTTCTAAATTGTCCTTAACCTGTTGTTTCACCACTGTTGGCTGCTCAGCTCCTCCCCAAACTGTGCTGCCAGGCGCAGTAGTCTGGGAGCTGACCTTGCCTGTGAAGACTGAGGTGAAAGAGGCATTGAGTACTTCAGCCTTTTCTGCATCCTCTGTCACTAGGTTGCCTCCCCCATTCAGTAAGGGACCCACACTTTCCCTGATCCTCCTCTTATTATCGACATATTTGTAGAAATCCTTCTTGTTGCCCTTCATGTCCCTTGGTAGCTGCAACTCCAGTTGCTCTTTGGCCTTCCTGATTTCATCCCTGCATGCCCAAGCACTACTCTTATACTCCTCGCTAGTTATTCATCCAAATTTCCACTTCTAATTCTCCTTCTTTTTGTGATTTAGTTTACTGAAGAGTTCCCGGCTAAGCCAAGCTGGTCTTCTGCCACACTTGCTAGTCATCCTGTGCATCAGGATGGTTTTTTCCCGCAGTATCAGTAAGGCTTCTTTCAAGTACAGCCAGCTCCCCTGGACTCCTCTCCCCCCCATACTGGTTTCCCAGGCAATCCTGCCCATGAGCTCTCTGACACAGTTGAAGTCTGCTTTTCTGAAGTCTGGGGTCCTTACTCTGTTGTTCTTCATCCTCCCTTTCCTCAGGATCCTGAACTCAGTCATCTTGTGGTCACTGCTGCCCTAAGTTGTCATCTACTAGTACATTCTCCACCAGCCCTTCCCTGTTTGTGAGCAGGTCAAGAAGAGCATTTCCTCTAGTTGGCTGCTCCAGCACTTGCACCAAGAAGTTTTCCTCAACACTCTCCAGAAACTTCCTGGGTTGCCTGTGCACTGCGGTTTTGCCTTCCCAGCAACTGTCAATGTGATTGAAGTCCCTCATGAGAACTGGGGCCTGTGACTGGGAAACTTCCACTAGCTGTTTGAAGAAAGCCTCATCCACCACTTCCTCCTGGTCTGATGGTCTATAGCAGACCCCCAACCATGACATCACCTTTGTTGCTCTCTCTTCTGACCCTACCCCAGAGACTTTTGACAGGCTTGTATCAAGTTTCATACTGAAGCTCTGAGCAATCATATGGCTCTTTTACATAAAGTGCAATTCCTCCTCCTCCTCTTCTCCCTTTCTTGTCCTTCCTGAACAGTTTATAACCATGCATGACAGTGCTGCAGTCATGCAAGCTCCCACCAAGTCTCTGTTATTCCAATCACACTATAGTTTCGTGATTGTGCAAGAACTTCCAATTCTTCCTGCTTGTTTCCCAAGTTCTGTACAGTCATGTACAGGGACGTAAAGTAACTAGTTGCCCTGATTTCGCAGGAAGAATGAGAACACCTTCCCTGTTGCCCCTTCCTGCTTGCTGTTCCTCCAGGTCATCCACTTCCCCACTTACGCCAGGGCTTTGGTCTCCATCCCCAGTTAACCTAGTTTAAAGCCTTCCTCAGTAGGTTAGCAAGCCTGTCTGCAAAGCCTTCTCCCTCTTCATGAGGTGGATACCATCTTTTCCCAGCAATCCTTCTTTTTGGAACATCATCCTGTGGTCCAAGAATCCATCATCTCGTGGTCCTCTCACCTGCCATCCCTAGAATTAATTTATTCTAGAATGGAGGGTGCCCCAGGATCCCAGAGTGAGCCCTAGCCTGCTTTGGCCAGGAGTCCTTCCCATGCCAAGCTGACCCTCAGTCCTGTCCTTCAAGCCCAAAGTGGGTACCTGTCTTGGCCCCATTAGTGTCTCAGTTTCACTAAGGGCTATTCATGGCGTCCTTCAGCCCTGCAGCCATGCCCATGCCTCACAGATGTTACCTTAGATTGTCCACTGGGCATGATGACCAGCAATTGGCTGTTAAGCAATAAATCTACCTAGACTGTTGAGCCCCTAGCTCCAGCGAGGCTTTCTTCACCCTGGGCCCTTAGCCCTAGCTTGGCTTCCAACTGCACTAGGTGTTAGCCTCCCTTGGCTTAAGCCTGCTCTAGCCTCATCCTCTCTATTGTCACCTTAGCCTCCTGCTCTCTGGGCCTCTGGCTACTGTGCCTCTGTCCCAGCCCTCAGCCCTCTGGGTCCCTGACCCCAGGCTGGGCTGCTTCCTCTGGCCTTTGCTCTCCTGGCTTCAGTCCCCTGGGTCCCTGACCCCAGGCTTGATTGCCTCTGCTGGTGTTGGCTTTTCCAGACTTGACCTGCACCAGCCCACAGTCCTCTGGGTCTCTGATCCCAGGCTGCCTAACACTGGCCTTAGCTCTCCTAGCCTTAGCATAAAGCTGCCCACTAGCCTCAGCCCTCTGGGTCGCTGATGCCAGGTTAGAATGTCCACTACTGAGTGCCTGCAAGGCACCCCTCTGTGGCCTCCAGACCTCTCCTGTAGCCACAGTCTGATCCTCTATTTCTTAATTCAAGCATAAACACAAGCCCACTGGCTGTATAATAAAACCACCCCCACACGGGGTCATACTTCCCTGCAAGCTTTTTTTTTTTTTTGATATCTTCAGCTGGGTTGTTGATGTCTTCAAGAGAGAAAGAGCCTCTCCATTCCTTGCCCAACAAGATAATGGGCAGGCTGCAGAATAGAACATCAGGCAACCCAGTTTCTTGGGTCCCTCTTGCCCCCTGATGATCCAGCTGTCAAGGAGGCATCCACCCTGTGGGGAGAAGCACAGCTCAGGGTCCCATCCAGAGATAATGGTGTCAGGAAGCTGGAAAGGACCAAGGTGTTTAGACAAGTCCCAGCTGGAATTGACCAGGTGTCTATGTCGGAGAGTATCTGCAGGGCTCCCAGACACCCAAACATCTGCTAACTGAAGACTCCAGGGTCGAGCAGTCACAGGCTCCACAAAAACATTCTGAAGGCCTCCATGGTACAGGGTGCCTGGGGTGGAGGAGGCTGTACGTCCAAGCCAGTAGCCTCATGAGGCTAGTGCTGTACAGAGGAAGGCACAATAGGACAATGTGGAGGGTTCTGGGTTGCTTGGGTGCCTGCCAGGCTGTCTTCTGCAACCCTTCTCTCTCAGTGGCTCCTCTCCCTGCTGCTTCCAGAGCCAGACTGACTGCCTGGTCCTAGGCACTGGTCTTATGTGCCTCCAAAGCCCCACCCCTCTTGTTAGGTAGTTTTCGAACCACCCACAGTGGTTTTCATTTTGGGCCAGATGACCAGCTTGTCTTTGCTGCAGCTTAGCTCAGCTGTTTGTGGCTCTTTGCTTCTGGGCTGCCTACATGCCTACCCTGCCACAGCTTACTGCTTTACAGCTAGTTCCTGGGGTAGTTACTCCTCCAAGGGTAGTCCCTATCTGTGTAGCTTCTAGTCTACCAGCTTTCTGGCAACTAACTCCCTAGAGGCTAGCCTGCTTCCTAGCTGCCAGCCCCCACACAGCCAGCGTGGGCTGCTGTGGCACCCCTTAAAGTAACAAGAACCTCTGGCTCCCTGTTACAGGTTCTGTTTCCCAAATATACATTGTGACAGGCTTGTTGCCACCTGGGCAGCTGTGATGCCCCCTAGTTGCCCTCCTGGACCTTTAGTCTCCTTTGACCTTGGCCCCACCCATCAGACCAGTTGAGGCTTTTGGGTTCTCCTGGCCTCTCCAGCAGTATTCTTCGCCCTTGGGTCTTCTACCTGAACCTTGGCACTGCTCCTGTATAGTGAGACTCACAGGCTTTCTATTTCACCCCAAGGTTTTGCTCCCCTTTCTCAGGGATGTGGGTTTTTCCCATGCATGGCCTTTCCCAGTCAATGCACCACTGTGACAGGCTCACTGCCACTGGGGTGGCCATGATGCTTCTTAGTGTCCCTGTTTCTTTCATAGACATCAGGGCTGGAAGGGACTTCGGGCTTATACTAATTCCACTCTCCCTACATTGTTCTCCTGCCATGTCATGTTTTTAGATTTTATAAGTTGATTCAGAGAGGCTGCCACCAGGCCTTAGAATGAGCCCTAATCCCAATAAGCTCCTACTGGGTCTCTCCTGAGACCATACTGGCCTCAAACCAGCCCTCAGGCTTGATAAGTCCCTCTCAGCCTGACTAGGCCCCTGTAGTGTACCAAGAGCCTTAAGAGCGAATTTCACGATTCCTTCACCTTCCCTATACTGCACCCCAACCCTCACGGATGTTTTCTTTGGTCTTTCTCTTTATACACTCAGCCCCTTTTAGGCCCCTCACACTCCCTGGTCTCTTACTCAGTCTCCCTTAGCACTGCTGGACCCCTGGTCCTGCACACAGCTTCTCTGGGCTTTCAGACCCCCTCATCTGACTTGGCCTGCTCTGGGCTTGTGTACCCTCTGGCCCAGCTCCACCTTTCCTTGGGCTCTCAGACTTTTTGGTTTTGGGTCTCAGCTTTTTTCTAGGCTCCTGGGCTCCTCACTGGGGCCCAGTCTCAGTCTGAGGCAACTGGGTTACCGGTCCTCTAAATATGCCTTGAGCAGGGGTGGGCAATTATTTTGCGTGGATGGCTGCTTACTGAGTTTTGGCAAGCCATTGAGGGCCGCATGACAGGCAGCCTAAGGCAGATTAATATTATTTTTAAAAAAATTTTAGGGGCCCTGCAGACCGGATGAAATGGCCTGGTGGGCCACATCCAGTCACCGGGCCATATTTTGCCCACTCCTGGCCTTGAGCCTGCCCCAGCAAGGCTCAAGGCTGAACAAACAGCATAGGTGGAAGAAGACCGGAGCTAATGGGGCTTAGCCCCCACAAACACAGGGCAGCGGTGGCAGCACACAGCACTGCAGCACAGTGTGGGCACAGGCTCTGGGCAGCTTCAACGGTGTGGGAGGGGCATACACAGACACAGATGAGCAGCTGGAGCCAGTAGTTGACTGGGACCTCAACCCAGCCTGGCCATGAGTGGAGCAACACCCAGCAGGTAAATGTGTGGATGGGAAGGGGCATGGGGTGGAAGGGAAAGGGTGTGGGGGGGCAGATCAAGGCCCTCATGGTGAGGGAGGGAGTGGGACAGAGGCAAGGGCATAGGCTGGGGTGAATGGGGCCCCAGGGCAGGCTGTGGAAGGGTTGAAGCTGGGGTGGCTCATCCAGAGGTGAAGGGGGCTCCCACTGCTGTGCGCACTCCTGGGGCAGGTTTAGGAGCAGGTCCCCCCCAGATCTGTGCATGAGGCTTTGTGGAGGTGGGCTGCTGCTGTGGACTGGGCTCTGGACCCCGCTGCCAATGTCCCTGCAGCTGCATGATGCCACGTGCCTCTCATCGCCAGGCAGGCAGGGGACGCAGCACAGCCAGCATGCAGGAAGCATGTGGCATTGCGCGGTTGCCAGGGCACCGGCAGCAGGGTGCAAAACCCAGCTTGCAGCAGCAGCCCACCTCTGCAAAGCCTTGTGCAAGATCCAAGGGGCACCCCCATGCCTATCCCAGGCAAGCCACCCTGGCTCTGACCCTCTCACAACCTACTCCGGGGCCCCATTCACCTCAGCCTGTGGCCCTGCCTCTGTCCTACTCCCTCCCTCACCACAGGGGCCTCAGTCTGCCCCCCAACACCCCTCCCATACCCCTGCCCACCCCTGTGGCCCTTCCCATCCACACATCTACCTGTTGGATTGTGTGTGTGTGTGTGTGTGTGTGTCTGTCTGTCTGTCTGTCTGTCTGTCTGAGTGTGCATCTGTATGTGTCTGTCTGTGTGTGCATCTTTCTGTGTGCCTGTGTGTGTGTAGAAGTATCTTTTAAGTTTTACTCAGCCCTCCAAATAATATCTTATCCCTCCACCTATGACAATCAGCCTAACTCAGATAAACAAGCAGCATCACTGCCCTCTGGCAGATGCCTCTTCCCTCTAGGGATTTAACATAAACAAAGGCCACTCACCTGTAAACCCAGTCTTTCATAGCCCAGGAGACTTCCCTTAGTTCCCAGACCTGCAGGGTTGACCCACAATATCCAGTCTCTTCAGGAGACCTGCAGCCAGGAGATCCCCACTTAGTTGCAGGCTCTGGGCTTATATAGCACCAGCCTGGGCCCTGGGTGAGCTCCTCATTAGTTCCCCTCTGCCATCGACAAGCAGACTCTAAAATGAGCAGGCACATCCCAATGCCCTGCTACAGGCATCCTGCATGACTGTAGTCAGATAGCTTACCCTGTCTGTGCCTCAGTTCCTCATTTGTAAAATAGGGATAATGATACTTCCCTATCACCCTGTGCTGTATGAGGATGAACACAATAGAAGATATTTGGGTAAAGAGAAGACAAGAAATAAGCTCTGAGAATGGGTGTTTAACTCCCATATAAATAGGAAGATAGAAATGGAAAACTGCCCCTTTAGCTATTTCTATAGTTTTATTGGTATATTAATATCTCAGCCCAGAACACACAGTTGCATGACCCTACTGCATTCCTTGGTGAGATGCTACAAACAGAGAGCACAATTAATTCAGAGGAGATGGTTTAGATACCAAATTAATTCTAATGGACAATAGTAGAGAGGAGAGATTTTTCAAGAAAATAGAGAAAAACTAAATTCCCATTTTTCTCTACAGCCTAAGAACTTCTTTATGAACAGAAAGGCAGAAAATATAGTAATGCTAATGCTAGGTCTCATCTGTCTTCCTTCCTTTATTATCTGCTCAGAACCAAGGACAAGATGCTTGGCTGCTGTAAACAGTCTTTGCAACTTTAATTAAAATGGAGCTATGTTGGTCTACAACAGCTGAAGATCATCTCCCACTTGATCTGTACATGAGCACTTCATCAGACCTGGGTTTATTTTTGTTAGTCAACTCAGAGCAAAAAATTAGCTTTATATTGTGTTAAAAATAGTAGAAAAGAGAGGAAATAATCAGCCATATTAAAAACTGGTGTGATAACTGCAAGTGAAGCAGGCTAGATATGGGTTAGCTATTTAAGGTGAACCAAATCCTTTCCTTTTCCAAATTATGTGATCCCTAGTGTGGGGGGAATATGACATGAGACAAAATTATATCAGTGCTTTTTTAAAGTGGTAATTTTCAGTATGACCTTTCATGTAATGCTTTGTAAATCTATGCAGCACAATGTAGTACAGAGCTAGTCATTTTTCTGGTTTTTAAAACAATAAAGCCTGACTTATAATGAAATAAAGTGGTAAATAATAGTCATCCTTTTATAAATAAGCAAACTAGTTATTCTAATGTTGCCCTTGCTATTTAGTGCCAAAGTGCAATGTGCAGCCATTGCCACCTCCTGGGATGCCATCTGTCATTGCCTCCCTTTCTCGTTTCTGTATCTCCTGTTGGGTAAAGTTGGAGCATCAGGAGATTTGGCTGACCATGGAAAAAATATAATGTGAGCTCCCCACAGGCCAGGACAGTCTGCTACTAATAATGCCTTGGTCCCTGCCTGAGGGAGAAGAAGATAAACAGACCTTGTATTGCTCCTAGGTGAAGTTCCTGAATCATTCTAACATGAACATATTGTAGAGTCTCTAGCACAGACAAGAATATGACATAATACATTTTAATGCAAAAAGAGTTAGTTCAATACAGTGAAATAGAATGATTATCTGTGATTGCACTGATCTAATGCATTTAATAGATAAAAATTTGCCTCTGCAGACAGTTAAAAATCAGCTTCAGTAGTACCATCTAGTTTTAACAGGCTCTCTTTCATTTGCACATGTTAACAGCTCATATAAGACCTTTTCACAGAATGGGTCAAATTTTGTTTCTGTAAATATATGCACAACTCCCAATGGAGTCAACAGGGGCTGTTCTTACAAATCTCAAAGCAAAAAGTGCTCTACTAATTGTCACATGACTGCCAGCAGGTGCAACATCAGATAATGGGGTAAATAACTATTCTCTGTCTTCAGGTTCCCTTTTAAAGATTGCATTTCTAGCCTTCAGTAAGTACAAAAATCCCCAAATTTAACTGAACCATCAGTTCTACAACCATAAAAGATATTTCTAAAAATGATACCTGTATGCTATTCCTCCTTACCACTAACAGCAAATGGGGACTGGTGAGTAACCAGTGCTCACCATCTACAGAGAGGAACCATACCTCCATACCTACAGAGGCTTAGAAACCCCACTATTGCCAATTCAAACCCTCCTACAGCCAGAGAACATTTGTATATATGCCCTTTTAAAAATAGGGCATACACCATTGTTCAGATAATTATTTTAGGAAGAATTTTCTCTTTTGTTGTAGTAACAAGCCTGAAATTATTATTTTTTTCAAGACAAGACCTTTAATTTGAAGATGATTGCGTTCACAAAGCCTAAGATGAAGACCCCAACTGCAAGTAAGAGAAACACTGGAGAAGAACACTTTTTTTACATGGGAATTTCAGAACTCTCAATTGTTTTCCCTTAGGTTTTTTTAAATTAAAGAGTTCAGTCTGGTAAGAGTATATCGAACTATTGGTACAAAAATTTAAGCAGACAGAGGCTGTTGGAACACATAGCATTTTGGGCATGTGCCTTTTATGGGGTAGATGATAAGAGAAACAGGAATTTGTGGCACATTAGTCATATCAACTTTATGCCTCTCAAGTCTTCTCTTATATAAGGCTGGCCAGCTGATTGAATTTATCTTCTGTATCTTCTCAGGGTCTCCAGGGATGATGTCAAGGATACAGAAAGGTATGCCAAAGTATAGCAGCCACAGTTGTGGTGCAAGGAGTAGAGACGGCAAAAAGTAAAAATGCATACAACCAAGTTGCACAGGCTGTCTTGTTTCATTTCCTACCTGGGAGTTTTGGCTGACAAAAACTAGCAGAAAAATGCATGGTAAATCTGAGACTATTGAACCAATGACCACATGATCTATAACATAAGAGATGCACCTGCTGCCAGTGTACAGGAAGGTGGCGTTGCTGAATTCACTTCCTCAGTGATATGGTTTACTTTGTTCAAGTGAGAATTTCACACTAAAATGAATTAGAAATTGTTTGCAATGGTGCGCTGCGGCAGCCCTCTCTGGAACCATTATTCTTGAGCTTTTTTGCTCTAGACAGCATACATAGACCTATCTGTCTTACTACCACAAGAATTCACACAAATCTCTAAGGTGTTCAGCTGTAATCTTCACATGAGTGTACTGAACCAATTTGTGTACATTGCTTAATCAATGAGACATAAAACTCCAGCCACTACTAAACTGCTGTTTCAGCTAACAAAGATTTACTCTGCTTTGCCTGAGCATCCTAATTATTATTATTAATAATAATGCTAAAGTAATATAAGTAGATATGATTTATCTGAAAATTTGTATTTCTCACTAAAATGACAACTTGGTAATGCCTGGAGTTTTATTTCTCGTTGTATTAATTCCTTAATTAAAACTAACTGGCTGAGCCCTTCTATAACTCCAGCTCTCACTGTATTAAGATTAGGGAGAATTCTTAACATAAGATGCAAGAGTAGTCTATCTACTGCAGTAAACTTTAAGGGATTGGAATCACTCTCTGGGGCAATGGTGCACACAATACCCATCCCTACACCCTGGTTGGATACGAAAGAGCTTGAATGGAAATGGTAATTGTCTTTCTCACTGAGGTAAAGATAACTGTGCCTGATCCTGGCTCCTATTCCATCCCCTTTGTGCCACCCCAGAGTTTTAAAGAGGATGGAAAGCTGGTTCAAACAGCTGGTGAGACCTTGGAGGCATAAAGCTGGTGTGGCTGGTACCATGCCACATTCCTGTTTCCCTCACCCTCCATCTCATGAAGGGCTTATGTCTAGAATGCTGCATGTTCTGGCAACCCTTTCCTTCCTAATGGCCTCTGAAGGGTTGTCATCTAACAGCAGAACTGACAGTAACACTAACTTCTTTTCTGACTCTGGGTCCAAAATAGCTGAATCCTAACTTATTAAAGGACTGTAGATTAAGTCCAGGAGTTGGAATTTGATATGGAATTAGCCAGCCGCAGGAGAAGAGGAGATGCTGGAATTGTGGCCACATTTATCTTTTTTTCTCATGAAATAGGTAGGCTACTGCATGATGAATAAACAGCAGTTTCTGAATGTACTTACCAGAGCCAAACAGAATGAGTTGCAATAATCCAATCTGAAGGTTTTGGATCATCTGCTGGATACACAGAGGTGAAAGGTGCGTGTCTCTCTAGAAACAATGCTGAATCCAACCTTATCCCATGAGTGGCCCCCCTATGATCAACAAGGGATAGGTGTGCACAATTTTCAAGTCACTATCTTGGTAGTGCTTCTCCTTCTTCAAATCTTCCTGTCTCCAGCTGCTCTTCACCCATGTCAAAAACTCACTTATTGTGAAAGTTGTGCAGGAAAAAACCTGAGAGAAATAAGCAGATGAGGTTCTTTGGGGAGGTGTGATACCTTTTTATTAGACCTACTAAATAGTTGGAAACATAGTTCTTTGCAAGCTTTTGGGCACAAACACCCTTCCTCAGGGCATTTGATTTTATCCATGGATTGTTATATCTGACAAAAGGCTTATGAGCACAGCAAGTCTTTTAGTTAAAATGGAAGAAATATTGTGAAATTTCTGTCTCCTGGGGCAAAAAGCTGCTAAAGTTTCTTGTGAGTTTTCAGGCCATCTAACCTGGACTGACACTTGATTTGCATCAAACTTCACCTGACTGCAAACCTGATATGAATCTGCAGATTACATCCCAGGCCAGCTGCAATATTGACAGAACATGGCATCCACAGGCCAGTGTTGCACTCTTAATCACATTGCTGAGAGATCTTGGGTGCGACTCTTAGAGGCGGTCAGCAGAGGCTTAATTCTACTTACATTCAAGTCAGTGCTAATGCTTCTGTGAATTTTAATGGAAGTGTATTTCAGCCCATACATGGCACATTTGAAAAACCCACCCATCATACCTCAAGATCTGTTCTGTACCCATGAACGGGAATGTTAATAGACTTAAGTACAACATGCCTTTTGATGAAATTTTTTTAAGGTGAACTACCACCTGCCCATTAGGATGCTGGGTTGCCAGCAGGCCAAACCAGAGCATGATAATGTACTTGAACTTTGCCATGTTTGATTGTTATTGAGAAAATGTATCTTCCCAATGTTAGATTTCAACATGAAATACCTAATTGTATAAGCAGGCTGTACTATGTCTGTTCATCTCCAGTGTGGAGTGAAATGTCTAAAAGCCCTTGTGAATACTTTAACTATCAGAAGTTATTCTAAAATTACTCTTCTCAACAAGACTGTTGCAGGTGGCACTCAGCTTTTATTTTCCCTGGGGGCAAACCTGTCCCCAGAAACAACATAGATAATAAACAAATACAGGCAGTCCTTGATTTACAATGTTTTGAGTTACAACATTTCTAAATTGACACCCTGTTTCAACTTTATGATGTCAGTTTTGACTTTACAACGCTTGATCCGATGCAACTCCATGCCACAGACAAGACTCCAGAAAAACCTGCAGCCAAGACTCCTGAGAAGAATCCAGCCAAGAGCCCTTCAAAAAGTCTAGCAAAGTCACCTCAAAGAAGTCCTTCCAAATCAGTATGATTGCTATGTACAATATAAGTACATTAATTACTCATCTATAATGGATCGAATACAAAATTCTGGGGTATTTTTGGTGAAAACAGGGTATTGGGCCTTGGTTCAGGAGCCAATCCCCCATTTATAACATTGTTTCTTATGAGAAAATTGGTTCTGAGTTATGTTTTGACTTAAGGTGTGGTTTTCAGGAACCAATTGTGTTGTAAGTCTGAGGACTGCCTGTATACAAACAACAAAGGATTAACTCAAAACCTGTGGTCCTTCCTTGGACTAGGAGAGAGCAACACCAGCTCTGTACTGCCTCCTCTGCAAGGCAGCCTTCCCTCTCAAGCAATCATCCCTATCAGCTGGCCTGTACTCAGGAGAAGGCAGGCTGTTACTTATTAACCACCTGTAGATGGGCTCCTGCCATGTACCCGGTTACAAAGAAACTGAAAGCAATAAGATAGGGGTTTCTTACTGTAAGAACATTGAACTTGTCAGCTGCTTCAGTTCTTTATTGAAAATTTAGATTTATACCAAATAAAAGTGGTGGGTCAGAGTCTGGCAGAGAGAGTATCATCGAGACTCAGTTAAGTGTGAGATACATGTGAAATTATTCTACTTTATAACAAAATTATTTATTCAAGTGAATAGCACAGCTTCCCCTTAGTAACACTGTATTTATGGTGAACCAAATACTTTCTTTAGAAGCCATAATATCAGATGCTTATAACTTTTAAAAAATTACTCTCTGGAGAGAAACTTCGCTTTGTTGATCCCGGAGCAAAGTTTTTAGCAGTGTGAAACGATTCTGTTTAATTGGCCACTGAGTTAACAGGGTGTGATTTTTTTTGTATTATGGTGTTCACATTTTAAGATATTTCTCACATGCTTTTTTATTATTATTCATGTAAACAAAGGTGTTTGATTTAAAAATATGTCCAACTTTTTGATTTGGACTACAGACCACTCCAAAGACCACTAAAATAAATGGAAACTGTCATCACTTTTAGCTCAGGTCCCTTTGCAGAAATCTGGATTAGAAATAACAAAGGAGAAGGTGTTTGGAAAAGCTTCATACAGAAAATGCATAGTGCAAGAGTTTTTAATGCAGTGGCTCTCAACCGTCTTGGGCTCAAGGCACTCCTTATTAGACTAGAAGTGCCAGGTCTTAGTTTTCACTCACTTTTTGACTAGGAAAAATATAGTAATTTTCTACTGCAAAACACTCAGAAGGGTCACAACAGGTCCGAATTTTTTGAACATTATGGATTTTTATTTCAAATCATTTGGTTTATACTGTGAAACATGTTTGCACACCTAACATTGCTACATTGTGTGACACCCACAGCACCCTTGGATCTCAAGGCACTGCAGAATGTCCCAGCACCCTGGTGGAGAATCACTGTTTTAATGTTTCCAAGATCTATCACAAACTTAAGCAGCCCACTGGGCTAGCATGATTAAGGCACACCACTGTCTATAGTAAATATCTGTAGAACAGAAAAGCCACACAATGTTTGCATAACTTTGTTTCCCCAGCCACATGACCAGCTAATTTATGTACTCATAGTTGGATTGGCCAGACCTTTCCCTCAACACGTATCTAGAACAAGTCTCATACTCACACCCTGAATCTATAGTGAAATGCATAAAAAAAAAAATTTGCTCCAGCTATATACTAAAACACCATAATTATTTCTTCCACCAACAAACACATGGTTCCATCTCACAGTTTGGCAGCATTTTTATTTTTTTATTGTTTTATTTTTCTCTCACTGCATTGGCAGTGATTACGACAGAAACAGAGGTCAAAACATAAGTAGGAAGTACATCTAGCTGGAGTTTCTGATGATATAGATTCCTTTCAAATGTATTTTTCGAGTCTTCTTGTCTTGATAAACCACAAAAAGGAATCGTGTTCACAAAGACAGCACCACTGAAAAACTCTCCCATATATGACCCTTTTGCAGGTATGAACATAAAAGAATCTGTGCATCCTCATTTCATGCTTACCTACATGGGGTTTACTTCGTGACTCTTGAGGGAGTCACTTTATATACCTGTAGCCTGCTCTTCTGCTTCTTTTCTTGTGGACTTCCCCATCTTAGCTGCCTTTGCTTTGGGCCTCTTTGTGCTTTTTGTTTCCTCCCTTCACATCTAATTAATTAAATGTTTTCAATATCATCTTTCCCTGAGGGTTGGATTAGGCCTTTCCGAAACAGCAGGAAACTGAATGAGAATTTGCAGTGTGACACCACTGCCATTTTTCAGTGTACAACTAAGGAGGGATCCTTTGGAAATCCAGAGGTAGAACTATTCTTCGTAGATCCAGTATAAGCATGTCTAGGATTTTGTGAACGGCTCTATTTCACAAATTGTTAAAATGACAGGGGAGTGAGGGAGGAGGAGAGAAAGGAAGAAAGGAAGGAAGACTGACCTTCTAAACCTTTATTATACAAATATGAAAAACACATGGTGGAAATGCAAAGTATGTGGCCCTCCCAGGGGCTGAGTATGGAACACCTGTCAACAACAAAAAATACCATGTCACCGCAGAATGAGACTCCCTCACCCATGGCACTTGTGGAGTTACATGTGTGGGACCAGCTATCTGTCTTTCACCTGGCAGAATGCCCTCTGGGTGGCCCAGCATGACACAAACTGGTCCACATTTTGTTGCAAAATGAAGTGTCCACATTCAAATGTGACATGCACCCAAATCAGAAGCAAAAGAGTTGGAGGGTGTCATGGGAGCTGGCCCCATGGGCCAGTTTCTGTGGCTTTTCAGTCACCATTTTGGCCTGGCCCAGACACACAGGCAGAAAGAAAGAATGAAAGAACGAATGAAAAAAGGAAACATGAAGCAGGGCAACAAAAGTATACCAGATTGGAGAATAAGACATACTACATGAAGAATCACTAAGATAGCTAAATATATATTGTCTAGCATAGTGAAAACTCAGGGGAGACATGAGCAAAGTCTATAAATACCACCATGTTAACAATATAAATGAAGGCAGGGAATTATTAAGTCTCAGAAGATGATAGGTCAAGGACAAAAAAGTCTGAAGTTATGGATGGGAATGCTTAGGTTAGATCAGGGGTGTCAAACTCCTCGCTCATGGCCCAGATGGGTGACACAGGACCCATCCACTGGCCAGATGAACAGGGTGGGGCAGCCCCATGGGCTGGATTGGGCCCACAATCCCTTGCCTCCCACATGGCAGATCCAGCACCTGCATCACTCAATCCAGCTGATTGAGAACAGCACCACATGGTACTCACTCTGACCAGATAGAGAGGTGAGCCAAATGCAGCACCCGCTCCAGCAGCTCCGGAGTGGGCACTGCGTGTAGCGTGGGTCCTGGACCAACTGGAGCAGGTGCCAGATCTAGCATGAAGAGGACCCCTCAGCCTTTCCACTCCACCCCCTGAATGCCAGATCTAGCACCTGCTTTGGATGGTCTGGGCTTGTTTCTCATGGGTTGCCTGCTCCAGGACCCATACTTTACACGGCACCTGCTCCAGGCCAGCTACAGCAGGACCAGAGTGGGCTTCACATCCCAGACTGGCTAAAACAGGTGTGTAGTCCCAACCTAGCCAGCGCAGGTGCAACAGGTTCTGTATCCAGCATGTAGGGGAGACTTGCCCTACATGGGGCCAGCACCCGAGGTCATGTGATGTAGCACTGGCCTGCAGTTCATATATTTGATACCCCTGCCTTCATACAAACAATGCTGCACCAGCCCAAAGCACAGGTTATGCTGATACTACTTGATGCAGCAACCAAAGCTGTGCCTTGCTCCTCCAGAAGTAGTTCATAGTGCAGTACAGGGTGGATCTAAAAAGATACTAGGACGGTTTAAAATGCTGCCATTCTGATTTAGTTCTGTTTTGGAATATATTTTTCATTGGTATATATGGATGTACAGAGCATAGGGCACTAGTGAATTAGGTCCTGTCACAGCAGATATTCAAGAAGAGTCTAAATAAGATGGTTGAGGAAAGGATGGAGAAAGTAGTTCTTCAAAATACCTGGGCTAGGTACAACTGACCTGAGTTTTCATGCTGTTTTATCTGTTCTTCTAAGGACCTAATTCTTCTAGACACAATGCTGCCATTGAATCAATATAGATTGATTCTCTCTCTTCCCCATCCCATGTTTCTTATGCATCATAAACTGAAACTGCTTTATGTGGCTTGTTTTCATGACTATCTGTGATGTAATCAGTAATAGCAACAGAGCTCTGGGAATGAAATTTGCAGTCTGGTCCCATGCTCTTTATTCTTTATCAGTTAATTTAACAGGATTTTTGTCTGAGTAAAAAGTGTAGGATTGGATTTTGTTTTATTAATTTGTGTTTCCTCTACCTAGACAGCTCGTTCCCTCTGCAACAGCACAAATCATGCATAACATAGCAATTGTACCAGTGTTTATTTTATTTTTTGAGACAGAATAGCAAAATTAATGAAAAATAGTTACTTAAGATAGAGAACACAGCTCACCATACAAGAATAATTTTAAAGCAGGTCAAGCTTTGAGTCCAAGCTAATTGATAACATCGTATTAATTTAGTCCTGAGTTACCACAGTCGAAATATAACCATTTACTTCAGCATTAATTTTTCTATCTCTTATATTCTAAAGGGAACAAATAAACATTTTGATGTCAGCTTTTTTTTTTACAAATCCTGTAAAATACAGATATAAACAGCTCTGGGACATGGATATAGTTTTAAACTTTTTATTAGAAACTAGTAACAAAGAGTGTAACATTAAGCCATTTTCTTCAAAGTTGGCAATGTTAATTGCTCTAACTTGGGTTTTAAGAGTCTCTGAACTGGGCATGATAAGGAATGATTAACTTAATTGGCTCCAGAAATCTCCCAAAAGCTTTCATGTGTTTTTATGTGGAAGAAATAACATACAATCAACTAATCAAACTGTTCTATATTCAGTGAAAGATAAACACACATAAGCTGCCTCTGTTCTGGAAATATTTCTGGAGAACATTGTCAGTGAAATGAAATAAATTATTTTTCTCTGATCGACATCATCGTAAATCTTTACTATATCCATCAACTCTGGATAAATATGTACATCAACATAAAGCCATGGAGCGGCGTGGTGGCGCTCCTTTTTCATATCTGATCCTCTTTAAATAATTCTCTGTTGGTAGCCAGTCAGTATTGTTCAAATATCTCCTCTTTAAACTTCACTAACTTGTACAGTATTGCGTAATGGATTAAGTATTAATAAAAATATCAGCTGTCCTGGGGTCAAATGCAGGGACATCCCTTGGATGCTACTGGCATCCATCAAACAAATGAAGATAGATAAAAGACGGCATGTTATATTATTCACTTACAATAAAACGCTACTACCCAATTTGTAAACAAATGGGAATTCATTACAAAGATGCTAGAGAAAGATGGATTACCTTGACTTCAGGAGGAGGGAAATCTGTTTCTTCAAGTTTCTATAATGAATAACTAATATCTTCCTTGGTTTACTCAGCTAGTTCTTCCCAAAGTTTTAAGGAAGAAGAAAGTGTTATAAACTCAGTAGTGGTAGAATAGCTTAAACTGGAATTCTTCCCTTATCCTCTCCTTCCCCCTATACTGGTTTTTGATCATCTGAGCTCAATGCAGGTAAATTGTATTTAAAATATTCTTCATTTTGAAACAAAAAGGGCAAAATTAATGCGTTAATGTGCATTAGCCTAATTTAATATGCATTACAGGTGCATGTGCATGTCCTTAATGTGTATTTGTCGGTGAAGTTACAGGGTAGGGCCACAGGGTCCATAGGCCCTGTGCCCAATCTGACTGGGCTGTGGGTCCGTAAGTGCAATTGATTTAGTCACGCCATGGACTTGCCCAATTCTCACCTGCCATGACTTGATATTGGATGGTACTTTACTTGGGAGGTGTTCAGTTGCGCCGCAGGTTGCCTTTGATGCACTGGAATTGGTCCTTTTTCTGGGGCTCCTACCTCCCCTTACACCCCACTCGCATGCCATCCAGATGTTACAGTGTCAATCTCACCCTTGGATCTCACCAAGCAACTTCTTTCCTTTTTTTTGGATTTATAGGCTTGTGGTCTTTTTGAGCCCACCTCCCCTGTATGATGGCCACCTGGGCCCAAACAGTCCCTTGCTGGAGTACTGTGAATGAAAAAGGAACTAAAAAAGAACACAGGACATTCAACTCAAACTCAGGTAAGTTTCTCAGTGCTTGGGCTTGGCAGCTTACAGGCGGAGTCTTTCTGCTGCTGTACACTAGGGCCCAGAAGGTGGTAGTGGCTCTCTCCTCCTCACTGGGCCAGTCTGTTCTGGACCATAGGAACAGCAAAAGAAAAATCCCAGCTGGGCTTGTCTTCCTGTGGTACGTAGGCCTCCAGCCCTGGGTGCTTCCTTGATGGTCCATCACACTTTAGTCAGGTCCAAGCACCCCTGGACTTGGATCTTCCTCAGCCCTAACTGGCTATGTAGGCCTGGAGACAAGAGCATGGCATTCACCTTGTATCTCTCCCCTTGTCCTTGGCCCATCACCAGCTCTTCCCTTGGTGGCCCTCCAGCAAACTCTGATGCAACTAAAAGAAAAAAAAACAAAGGAAAAAGAAACAGGACCTTAAACTGGGCATGGCCACCTCTCCCATGGCTGGCTCATCCCCTGGCAAGGCTTTCCACCAGCTCCTGCTGCTTTTCTTGCTGCAGGCTAAAAGCCAGAATCTCTCAGATCCATGGAGCCCCTCTGAGCTCCCACACTGGTAGGCAGCCAGCTCCCCATCTTCCAGAGCCTCTCCTCCAGCTCCTTGGAGTTCCCATATCTGGGCTCTCTCTCCCAGCCCATCTTACCCCTCTCCCAGTCCCCACAGCAGGCCAAAAATACTCACACAGCTGCGGGGCAGTCTGATCCAGACTGAACAGCTGACGATAAAATGTGGTTTTGGTGGCATCCTTTGTTCTCCTGGAATTGCTCGTTGTGGTGTGGCAGGTGGGTCTTCAGCTACTGCAGGTCTGAGCGCATTTTTTTTCTCTTCTTCACAGCATTAACTTAGGCTAATCATGCTTAAATTCGATAGCTGCAAATGCAAGTATCAAATTTAGGTGCAATTCATTGAAGTGCATTAATGTATGTGTAGACATAACCTGGCACTAACTTTAGTGCCAGGTCTGCCCTTCCACTAGAGGGACATGGCAGGACTGGGGGGGCCTTGGCACTAACTTTATTGCCACACCCCTGCACATATAGACACCTGCCAAAAATCACTTTATTCACATTAAATTTAGTCACACTTATTTGCAAGTGTACTCATGCCTGATTATGCAGGATATGTGTCCTTTTCAAAGTGACTTGTGATTTGGAGAGCTTTAAAAGGGCCCAAATTTCAGAAAGAGCTGAGCACCCAGTCTCTGAAGATGATCAGTTAAAAATATTTCAGACTAGAAAATCAAAATTCAAGGCAAGCAGAATCAATAGTTTCTGGAAAAGGGGAAGAAGGAAACAGGGATGTGGCTGTAGATGGAGACAAGGACCACAGCTTTGGATGTGGAAGCAGCTAGAATACAATTTTGGATGCTGGCAGAAGTAACATTTGTTGTGCCATCAGCATCCTAAAAGCACTCCACAGCCATGCTGTGACACATGTGCATGGCTACAGAATGCTTTAAAAGTGTCCAATCACATGGCAAATTAACTCTGATCTAATGGGGGATCAGATGAAGGCACTCTGAAGTGGAGTGCCTTAGGAAACTTCTGTTCCCTAGAGTCAGTTTATCAGTGTGATAGGAGCTGGGCTGATGCAGTCCAGCCCCATCTCCAGTGCTGTCTATGGCAAGGGAGAGAAGGGAGGAAGGGGGAGAAGCTTTGGGCTGGGGTTTGCCCAACCTGAGCTAGAGGTGGGAGCAGGTGGATTGGAGCCCCCTGCCTTGCAGCCCACCCCCAGCCCTCTTCCCCTCCAGCTCAGGCTGGGCAAACCCCAGCCCACAGCTCCCTCCTCCTCCCTTTCCCTCCTCCCTTTCCCCCCTCCCTTTCTGTAGATACCACTGGAGCTGGATTGGGGGCATGGGAAGGGCTAGGGGAAAGAGGCTGCAGGCAGGCATCCTCTCTCTGCTGGACTGGCTCCAAAGTGGAGCATAATTCTCCCTCCCCACAACCCAGCAGACAAACATCAGTTGGGTTGGGGGGAGGGGTTCGCTCAACCTCATGGCACTTTCTCTTAAAAGCCATAAGTTAAAGCAGGGACCTGCATGTCTGCCAGTGCCCATCATGCATAGGGAAAGGAGCAGGAGAGAGGCCAAGGGCCCAGATGAAGGAAAAGGGAGAAAGGAGTGTGGAAGCAAGCATGGGTGGCAAGAGGGAATGAGGTTAAAGGGGAGAGTGAAGGATAACAGGAAAAGAGTGAGACTTCAGGGAAGGTAAGGAGCAAATGGTGATAGTAGCAGTTAGTGCATAAGATGATAGTAAAATTAATAGGTAGCAGCAGTCAAGAAACAGGCAAAAGTGGAGATAACTCAGCACACAGAACAGTGGCAAATATCTTGCTTGGTATTCCCCATCCTCTTCCTATCCCTTTGGCTTCAGTGCTTGTCTCTTTTTTTTTATCATCTCTGTTTTGTATCCTAAAAGGTTCTCCCTCCTGTTCTGTGGTCTTGGCTGAATTACTTCTGTGGTTTGGGTTACTGAATGACCTGGACAACATAGTGCTTTCTGAGACAGAACGCTGCACGAAGACTAGTAATATATTGCTTTATTGAAAAATAAAAGCCTCCAGAGGATTTTTATAGCCAAGCTCCCTACTATGTTATGACCCCCCTGTGTCATTCAGGCCGCATTTTCTTGTCGCTCCCCTTCCACGTAAGGTAAGTCTAAGCTGCAGTGTATTTATCTTTCTCAGGCAGGTTTCACAGCCCAACTGAGCTCCATGCTACTTCATTTACAATGCTACCAGTGTCTGAGCTGGATAATTTAAACTAGCTTGGTTCTGCTTACATCACACTGCAGTCACACTGGCCGCTGACAGGGGTAGGGGAAAAAATGGAGCCTTACTTTCAGCTCAGCACATCCCCATGCCAAGCGCAGCATGTGCCCAGGAGAAGAGCTGCATCGGTTTGATCTGGCTTGCCCAATGTCTGTACAGATTGCATGATTCAGTCAGCTATTAGAGAAAAGGGCCAAAAAGACCTGCAGATGTTGGGCAAGCCAGGGCAAACTGACATAGCTCCTCTTTTGGCAAAGCACCATTTCTTTTTTTCCACATCTGTCAGCAGCCAGTTTACTACAGCTAAGTCCTGTGCCTGGCATAAGGGACAAATCAGGGGTTTGCAGAGAAGAGACCTGCTGCATTCATTCTGCTGGCATAGGGCCCATTAAGAATCTTTTGCTAGGGCTGAAATTCAGAGCAGCCTAGAAGCGGCTTTAAATTCTGTCCAAGCTAGAGTTCAACAAAGAAGTCCCCACAGGCTCCCTTATACAAACTCCCTGTCCTTTCTACATACCTGGAAGAGATTCTAACTGTTACTATGATTTGTCTACCTTAAATTCAAGAACAATTTCAGTCAACTAGATTATCCCAGCAAATACAAAAATTATCTCCATCAAAATGGAGAAACCCTCACTGGCAATATATTTGTTCAGGCAGATCATTTCTCATGCTGGCCTTTAAATCTTCCCCAGCTTAGCTATGGGTCTCAGTCCCTCCTACTGAGGGAGGGAAGAAGCAGGCAGTGCAGCAATTCAACCCTCACCAGCAAAGAAGATGATTTTTTCCTTTTTCTTATTATGTTTTATAGTATAGTAGGGATATTTTTTCTCAGTAGTCTGCTGGCAATGAACACTTTCTAGAGATTGATTAAATGCCTCAGCTTTGCTCAGCCTATTAATCTCAGCAGCCATTTATTGCTTCATATACTACAATGCATTAAGGATTTTCCCTTAAGTACCATGTGTAGAATGCACATACTGGCAAAATGCAGATCATGTGAATTGGAAATGTTGCTCTGGAAACATGGGAAAGTAGTTAACTAATAAACACTAGGTCAGTGTACCTCAGGCTTCCCTTGCCCAACCTTAAAGAGCTCAGGTATGAACACAGACTCATATCACACAGTCTGGTATACCAACCTCTCATTCATTCACTAATTCTAAGCAACAGCTTTGTTGACAAGACCAGGATTTAAACCACTACAATATTCTGTACAGGCTAGAGCATGAGTAACTGAGAGGGAATGTTTGCTGGTACAGTCAAGCTCTGAGTCTGGTAAACTGTTAGTTATTTGCAGCATGGAACACTATTATTAGTATTAAAAATATGTATTGTGATAGGACACAAGTTCCACTGTGCTTCAGTGCACTGTGCTTTCACTGAAGTTATTGGCAGAAATAAATTAAATCCAAAATGGTCTCTAATTGGGCCCAGAGCACAAATTGGAGCAGATTCTCCACAGGATATAAATCAACATTAATTTGACTGTGGCCAATATAAACTAGTGGAGGAGCTGCTTCTATTTCTTAACTGCCTTCAATACCTTTGAAAACCCATCATCCTGAAGCTTTCTTTTTCTACATCTTTAGGTAGGCAGAGGAGTCTTGGCTTGCTTAGTTATCTTATAATTTGCTAATGCAAGAGCTGATAGCCACATGGGTCAGGAATTAATTTCCTCTTCCCAGAACTTATGGCACAGTGAATTAGATAGATATTAACACTATTAATAATTTGCATTCACTTTTAATATTTTATTTTTGTAATACAGATCATACGGTAGATAAAGAGGATGTCATCTCTGGAATAAAGAGCATACACTTTTAATGGACAAAATGCAGCCAGGGAACCAGACAAGGCAACGTTACTGTAAGCAATTTTCACAGAGGTAGAAACCCACCTGCATCAACAGAAACAAACTGTCCATGTGACATAACTCTTTGCTTTAATATTGCTGGTGACCTACTCAAGACATTTAACCTTTGTTGGGACCAGCAGTAATTTTACATTGACGCCAGTCACACCATAGGAATGGTTATAGGAACACACCTCTGCTCTGAAGCATTTTGAGGGTCTGCCACCTAGTTTGTGTGGCGTCCGCTGCCCTGGGGTCAGGGTGACTGCATGTTACTTCCTTGTTTAAATGCTTAGGTGAGGCCAGGTTCTGCCTTTTTGCACTCACATGTTTTCTTCTAGAATCAAACACTTGCCAAAACATTTGCATATTTTACCTGCTACCCCTGTGCCTTACCTGCTAGCCTACACCTGCTCTCAGATCCTGGACTTTCTCATCCTTTGGAAATGTACCATCCCCCCGCTCCATCTCCAATGCCCCATCTCTGCTGCTAGCCAGACTGCTGCCCTTGATAGTACTCAAGTTGCCAACATCATACCCAAGGAGACTAATAGGAAACATTGCATTTGGCTTTATTATACGTGCAATGCATTCCAGGATATCCACCTGGCATTTACTATCATTCCCTGCACTGGACACTGCCATTTCTGGTTGATATGAGCAATTGCCTTATTCTGCTTCCTCTTAGACTGGTCATGGCTTCCCTTTAAATGCTCAGGATGTTGACTGATAGACAAAAATGCCCTGCACCTCTCTTTCCCAGTGCTCTGTCCCACCTACCTGATTGAATAAACACTCAGTCCCCTCCCTGCCCCATTCCTAACACTGCCACAGTCTGTTGCAGAGCCAGCTGTCCCTCCTACCTGCGCAGAACTCCATGCCATAATCTCAGATCCAAACCATGCCAGAGTACATGCAGCATTTTGGTAATGTATTGGTACAGAAAACCAATGCAAGTGTCTTACTTTTACAAACTCTGTCTTACTTTTACAAAGTCATCATAAAAATATTATCATGCAGTTTTTCAGTAAAATCTTGGAAAGGCTTTTTTTAATATCAGCAGAAATCTTAGAAAGACTTTTCTTCATATCAGTGTAATTCTTCTTTTGTAGTCCCATCCATCAGCTCTGAAATAACAATGAAGTGTTTCTAGTGCTTTCTGTTTTGTGCTTCATTCATCTTTAACCCTTTTTTGCTTTCATATTGGAGGACAACTGAATGAGCATACTTTTCCATGTCTACTATTCTTCTTAACTTAATGTAACTTGTAAAGGCCCTTTTAATGGTAAAGCCTTTATCAATGTGGTTTTTAGATTTACTATGAGTCATACAGCAATAATATGCAAATCACGTGCAGGCAGCACATCACAAACCATAGATTATAAGGCATAAACAGTGTTACACTATTAAATGCCTGAAAGTGTTTGCAAAGCAGCATCAGTGGTACAGACATCTTTTTGAGCATGGCTGCAGGGGATGTAAAATAGACTTGTGCATACAGAGAGTACACCAGGAAGGATCTCACATTGTAGCATAGGACTGCCTTTCTTTGGTTCCCTCACAGGTGACTTCCAGCTACACAAAACGTCAACAAGAGGCAGCTATCTAGTGAATATGCATCTTGTAGGAGTCCTCTTAGACTTCACAAATAGGCAATTTCATGAAATACGTCATTACAGCACAGAGAGACATCCTCCAGTGTTAGGTTTGACTGCAGAAGTGCAAATACTGTCACCAAGCTATCCTCATCAGGTACCATTCCCACCCTAGGGACTTCCTCAGGCCACATGACCTCTGCCCCTGGAGAGCCTCACCAATAATAACTGTAGTATGGAGCACCAATAATAACTAAATTGCATCTCACAAAATGACAGCTCTTTAAGCCCAAGAGGTACCATGTACCAGCACACTGTGAGAATGAAAGGGCCTGAAAAAGCACTTCTTTGACATCTCCCAAGTCCAGAAAGAGGCTCCAGAGATGGATTCTCAAAGTTATGGGGTCAAAAATCTTTATTTTTGCTACCATGGAAACCAAACAATGAACAAGAACTGTTTGTGACTGTACCTGCCTGATGGAGTCAGCAACTGCGAGGGAGGTGCAAAGCATCATGGGACGCTGAGGAACTGTTAGTTAACTTGAATCTGGAGGGGATCTGGGACATAAGTTCCATAAACTGGTTTAATCTAAATCCATTAAGTCTGATACTACATACATCCAGGTTTATCTTAAGCCAGTTTCAGCTATTTTAAAGGCAGTTTATGTGCACTGAACTTCTGTTGTGTTACATATTTGAACTAGTTTTCAATCATTTATAACGGTCTATGTGTAATTTCTGTCCATAGCCCAAGAGTCAGATCAAAGGGTGGAAAGAAAGGACTAATTGCATCACTTTGTTCTGTCTCTTGTGAAAGGACATGGTCCGCTTCCTAGGAACATCCAAGCATAATTTACAGAACAGTGGACTCAGTGGTCTGGGAGGCCCTTTCTCCTCCTTTCTCCCTATGGATTTTAGAGCCTGATCGTCAGATGTGGAGATCTTCTGCTACTTTCTGCTTCATACTCCACTGCATGCTATGAGAACAGGTCTGCAATGCACAAAGGCTGGCAGCAGCACACAAGAGAGTGGGATACCCACCTGGAAAATTTTGGCTGCTATGACTCAAGGTGAAGTAAAAGCTTAGATGCTGTTTGCTTAGATCTGTGCCATGCCAGTCAATACTTACATGTGACACTGAAGAATCTCACTGTCCTTTAAATCTCTTTGTGCAAATCCCTGAGTGGCCAAGGTAAACACCAGAGACCAGATTGTATTCCACCTATTAGATACCTAAGTGTGATCCTGTTTCACTTTGCTCATGTCCCTGGAATTTAATTAATACATCTACTTTTGTAACACATCGCTATCTTACCCTCAAGACTGAATCATGAAAAAGCAACAAAGAGGAGACACCCACCTTTGGTATTAGAAGTTTCTCAAGGACTGGAGCAGAGTAGAAGAGGATCTCACTTAGGCACACAAGTGCATGTAGGTGCCTAGTAGGTAAAGTAGGGCCTGAATGGAGGTCTTCTAATGCCAACATTTTGTATTATTTTCCCATATGAAGTATTAGGTATTATCTATACTCAAGGAATGTTAATGACATTGATTATTGTTTCTCAGTTAATATTATATTGCAGCTGCTACCAGAGGCCCAGTTAGAATTAGCACCCCCAATGTGCTAAGTGCTGTACAAACATACATTCCATATTCCCACTGTTGGAAATGATCAGCCAGCATCTCTGTCTAGCATGGAAAATGCAGTAAGTGTGCAGGAAAAGAGGTTTTAGGCTGCAGAAAAGGAGCAAAAGACAAAATATTCATTGAATTTCTTTTCAGGATATTCAAGCTCCTTTTTTTTGCATGAAGTGATTATCTTTGCTATTTCTTTCCATATCTCAGTAGATCTCATGGTTGAAAATTACATTTTTGTTCTTTATTAAAATGACACTCTTTTGCTAAAATCTGTGCTGTGTTAATGGGTCAGACTGTCTGCACTTGGTAGAAAGAATCCCTCCTGCATATGCAAAAGCATCTCTAATATACTTTTGGGTTATGGTAGGGGAAGGGAAGGGTGTTTTCAATTCAGTCTCAAATTCATGTTGGCTGATGAAAGCAGCCCTCATCTGTCTTACATACACCAGAAAGTTAATGAGGGGAAGGTAAAACAAAACTAAATATTGGTCTTTTCTTCTTAATGTCACAGACACCCCCATTTACAGCCTTGCAGAATCATTGCGTGTAGGCTAAGTGCATGGCCGTCCTGGGGGGTGGGGATCAGAGTGACTTCCCTGGGCCCTGAGATTTGGGGGCCCTTCCAGAGCCGGGCGGATTGGTCGCAGCCCCTCCTGCAGGGTCCCTGCGCCACTGCCACCAGCTTTGTGTCTGGCCACCTCTCCCTCCCCGCCAACATCGTCGCCACTGGCTTCTTCACATCCAGGCCCTGCATTGACTCATTTGCCCCAGGCCCCGCACCCTGCTAGGATTGTCTCTGGCTAAGTGTATGTACTTAGAGCATATGAAAGACAAAATAACAGTGTAAGTAGTTCAGTAAGGTAAGAAGTTTTGGCCATACTCTGTGAACAGCCAGCACTGTGCATTTGTGCAATGTGCTAATTAGGAAAATCTCTGGAAAAGTCTGTGCACAAAAAAAAATAAAAATGGGGAAATCCCTGCAACCTTCTGTATACTCAGAAATCATTTTCTGCAATTTTCTACTGTTCTTGGTCACTCTTTTATGGAATTCTTTAATAGTATTTATTCTATTATAAAAGCTTTTTAGAGGCCTGGGAGGACATATATTGCATGATGTTAAATGACATATAGCTTTTTTGTACTAATGAACTAATGTAGAGATTAAAGTGTGTCAAGCATTAAAATAAATTTCATTCCACTATATGAATTCTCACATGTTTAATAAAGCTTTACTGAATTAATCAGAGATTCTGATGGATGCAGGGACCAAAGATCAACATGACTTAAACAATGTTCTGGAGTCTATATGCCCATTTAGCTCTACATATTAATTTAAGCACTGCTAGGGTTTTGTCTTTGTTAATGTGATTCAGATGAGAAGTGGACTAATCCTAGCTGAGTCCTAACATTATTAAAGCCTGTTATTTCTTTATCTTCCTCTTACCTAATTTGTAACTCACACTGAGCAGCAACCATAATGCCGGCTGGGAGACTTTTTAAGTAGGTTTTCTTTGCAAACCATTTGCTTCCTTATAATTGAATGAGGTGGGGCTGGATCTGCCAATCAACCTAAAAGGGTCTTTTGTAAGAATGTTATGAACCACCACCTCATGTTTAGATCTGTGATGGCCTTTGAAAAAGGACTGTCTTTTCATAATGGATCTCATCCTGTCAAACATTGTAAAGGCCCACTTGTTTTCTTGAAATACAATTATCCCTGGGGCTCCAGAAGTGGCAACTGCAAAAAGACTAAATGAGGCTGAAATCATTTGTATCAAATGATCAGCTGATGCAAAGGAATTTAGCCTCATTTTGACATGTTTTAGTATTGATACTGCTCCTTCTAAATTCCATGGCAGTTGATGATGGTGCTGGGTACTGATTAATCAATTTGCTGCCTTAAGTCTATTTTTTAGTCTTTTTGCTGCTTTTAATCATCCCCCAAATCCTTTAAAAACTTCTGCATTAATTATTTGACTGATCAGTACCAACATCTAGTCCTATTGTACATAACCTCCTCAGCTCAGGTGTGTTCTTCAGACTTACTTGTGGAACTAATCAAGTCAAGGACTGAGTTATTTAGGTCCCTATGGTTGTAAACAGATGTAGCATTTCTCCTGGGAGAAAGCCTTTGGTTTTGGGATATTAGGATATCCATCCATTGTCCTGCTTCAGGTACCTGTGAAGAATGTGGGATAAAATGTGTTAGCACTCCTCCAACCTCCCCTTCTTCCCCCCAGCCCTGTGGTGTGCCTTTATAAGGTTATTATGACACATTTCAGGTACAGGCTTGCCAGGTTGTGTGCTCTTGCTGGCCACCTAGTGGCAGTAGGGCAGCAATGCAGTTTGGAAGGACTACTGTGTAAATGGTTTGATGCAGGACAAAACTGGAATAATCAGGACCACCTCAGACAACTTGTCTGTTTACAGCCCATGTAAAATAAGATGTGTGTGCTCCCTTTCAACTTTCTCTGTCACATCAGTAAGGCCTTACAACATGCTGACTGTTACAGATAAGTATATTGAAAAGCTCAGAGTTGAGTAGGCTTCCTAGACAATATAAAGTCATCACTGGGCAAGTCTACATGAGATGCTTTACTGAGTAGCAGAGCTGATTACTGCATAGTAAGCATCACTGTCTACATGTGTTGACCCTTATTGTGTAGTAATTTCCTCTACTCGGCAGTTAATTTGGTACCTGCAAATGCAAGTAGGAAATTAACTACCAAGTAATTACTGCATAGTACAGCACATGTAGACAGTTGACAGGGAGCAAATTTGCTCCTGGTCAGCTGGGCAGCAGCGGGCAAGAGATTTCTCCCTGCCCCCAGGAGCTTCCTGCTGCCAGGGCAGGCTCTGCCACAGGAGCCTAGGTGGGGACAATTACTGCCTGCCCAGCAGCAGGGAACTTGCAATCCCTGCTCTGAGATTGAGATCACGGAGTGGGAGCTAAGAGCTTGTTCCCAGTCACAGCTGTGCAATTGCAGAGCAGGGGCTGAAGAGTTGTTTCCACCCAAGCTCTGTGATCTTGGAACAGGGGCTGGGAACAAACTCTCCAGCCCCCACTCAGCAATCATGGAGCTGGGGCTGGGAACAAGTTCCCAGTCCCCACTCTGCAACGAGGAGCCAGAGCTGGTAGCTCCCTGCATAGGAGAGTTCCCCACCCAGCCTGCAACTGGCTGGGACCTGCCCCTGACTGGGACAGTTCCTGGCCAGCCCTGGGCTGCATGAGGAATTCTGCACATGCAACGTGGAGGTGGCTGGGAACTGTTCCATTTCAGGCAGTCCCCAGTCAGCTCCAGGTTTCACATGCAGACTTTCCCTGCAGCCCAGGGCTGACTGGGAACTGTTCCAGTAAAGGGCAGGTCCCAGCCCCACAGATTTTTCTTAGCCCCATGCCCCAATCAGACAATTGAGACACGGGGCTTGAAAGAGATGCAGGGGAGGGGCAGGTCCCAACCCTCTGCCCTGATCCACCAGTGGGGCAACTAGCAGTGAGCCCCCAACTGGACGGGGAATCCTTGCCCAGCCAGAGGCTCACTGCTAGCTACTCCACAAGCAAATCGCGATAGTGGGCTAGGACCAGCCCCTCCCTTGAAGCTCTTTCCAAGTCCCCTGTCCCTGATCAAGGAGCTGGGGCTGGGAGCTCCCTGCTACTGGGGGAGAGGGACATTGCCCACCACCAGGCTCCACCACCAGACCCTGCCCAGGCAGCAGGCAGCTCCTGGGGCAGGGAGCAATCTCCCAGCCTAGAGCTCCCCTTGGCTGCTGCAAGGGGCCAGTGCAGGGCTGGAGTGGGCAGGGGCAGACTACTGCCAGGAGCAGCAAATCTGGTCCCAAATCCTGGCATGTGTAGACACTTGCCCAGGGTGGCTTACTCTAGAGTAAACCCACCCCACAGCATTTGCACATGTAGACATGCCGACTGGGTAAGATAGCCTTCTATCAGCATAAGCAGATTGGTGCATGCTGGGTCTGAGATCATAATATGAATGCAGAACTATTCCTTTGTGGGACATGGAGCTGTATTTTTAACTGATTCAGAAAATATATGTTTAAAAGACAGCAGAAAGAATCAATTCATTGTCTTGATTTCCTATCAAATAATTCTGAGTTGATGTTGCTGATACTATATTGGTCCTAAACAAAAGTGCATCTATACAGTGCATCTATTCTGACTCTGGAAACTGACCTGTCTTCAAATTGAACCCTGATCAAAATGTAAGGCTGGTAATAGAAAGTACTCACAAACACTTACTGTCTTATCACTAAATGGGGTTCAGTTTTTATTTGCCTCCACTACTGAAGACCATAGAATAATTATGGATTCCAATTTAACGGTCTGTGAACACATGAGAGCTGTAACCAAATGCGTATTTTTATCATATCAGAAATAGGCCCAGGTTAAAGGATTTTTTTTCTCTCCTTTCTTCCCCCCTGGCCCTCCCCCTCCCTATTACTGCTATTTCCAAAGCTATTTATTTAAATTATTTGCTGGTTGGGCTTCTCAGGCTAGGACCTAGGGTGATTAGTGTTACCACAAGAGAGATTTTCTGTCAGTGTGCTCAGTGCCACACAAACATAAAGAAGATAGGGTCCCAACTGCAAGGGCATCACAGTATAAAGGCTGCAAAAATTCAGACACACTTGTTATGGTACATGAGGTAAGAGCTCAACATAATGTGGAATGCTGGAGTGTTCTCATTGTACAATTTGCAAAACAATGAACTTGAAGAACAGATTTCAAATAAGACAGGGAGATTTTTTGTCAGGAAAGGATGGAAGAAGGCAGTGGAAATGGAAGGACTGAATGGGGAGCATGTGAAAACAACAGAATGAATCATAAAATCATAGAAAATGAGAGTTGGAAGGGACCTCAGGAAGTCATCTGATCCAACCTCCTCTTCAGAACAGAACCATCCCTAACTATATCATCCCAGCCAAGACTTTGTCTACCCAGGTCTTAAAAACCTCCAAGGATGGAGATCCCACAACCTCTGTGGATACCATGTTCCAATGCTTTACTACCATTCTTATCTAACCTAAACGTCCCTTGCTGCAACTTGAAACCATTCCTCCTTGTTCTATTATCTGCCACCACTAGGAACAGTCTAGCTCCATCCTCTTTGGAACCACCCTTCAGGTAGTTGAAGATTGCTATTAAATCCCACCTCAGTCTTCTCTTCTCCAGACTAAATAAACCCAGTTCCCTCAGCCTCTCCTCATAAGTCATGTACCCCACCCCCTAACTATTTTTGTTGCCCTTCTCTGGATGCCTTCCAGTTTGTTTACATCCTTTCTGTAGTGGGAGGCCCAAAACTGAACACAGTACTCCAGATGTGGCATCACCAGTGCCAAATAGAGGGGAAGAATCAATTCCCTCGATCTGCTGGCAACACACCTACCAATGCAGCTCAGTATGCCTTTAACCTTCTTGGCAACAAGCGCACACTGTTGACTCATATTCAGCTTATTGTCCACTATGAACTCCAGGTTCTTTTCTGCACAGCTGCTGCCCAGCCAGTGAACCCCCAGCTTGTATCAGTGTATGGAATTGTTCCGTCCTGAGTGCAGGGCTTTGCACTTGTCCTTATTGAGCCTCGTGAGATTTCTTTTAGTTCAATCCTCCAATTTGCTGGGGTCTCTCTGAATCTTAGCTCTACCCTCCAGAATATTTACTATTCCCCCCTGTTTTGTGTCATCTGCAAATTTGCTGAGGTTGCACACCATCCCATTTTCCAGGTTGTTGATAAAGAACAAAAGCCAGCTCCAGGACCAACCCTTGGGGCACTCCACATGATACTGAATGCCAACTAGACATCAAGCCATTGATTACTATCTTCTTAGCCTGATGCTCCAGCCAGTTTTCTATCCACATTACAGTCCATTCCTCCAATCCATACTTCCTTAGCTTGCTTGTGAGAATGTGGTGGGAGACCATATCAAAAGCCATGCTAAAGTCAAGGTATATCATATCCACTGCTCTTCCTCCATCCATAGGACCAGTCATTTCATCACAGAAGGCAATCAGGTTGACATAAGGTACCCATCACCCCTGCATTAGCTGATAAGATTTTGTGCTGAAAGTTTGATTATTTGCCTTAGAAACTCCTTGTTCACTTGTTTCCTACCATGTTCCCCTCCCATCAAATGTTATTTTAATTGTTAACACTTATTCTCCAAGGTGTGATTATTTTTACTCTGTGAGCTCTATTCAACTCTTGGAAAAGCAGCACGTACCTGACAGTTTTCTAGTTATTTAAGCCTTATTCAGCTTTCTGGCCTAAATTACAACTTGAACAAATTCTGCCTCTGGGGAAAAACCTTTCCAACAGAGTGAAATAATAAGACTGATATTCACTATAGTTCAACATACTACAGGTGAACGAATGAAAAGAATACTTTATATATTAGACACTTGGACAAAATTCAAGTCGTTGATAGGCATCTGAGAAAAATGCATATATTATTGGCTTTGTTCTGCAAATCGAATAATCTCCCATTTAATTGCCTTCCCAAATGTGGCTCCTCTGTGAACAAGATTTTTATCCAGGGGAGAAATATTTGCAGAGAAAGAGAAGGTTCAAAAATGAGACGGAACAGAAATCAAGATTGTGTATCTTTTCTCCTGATCTCTTTCCATTCCTTTGTCTTTCTGTTGCTTGTATAGAGCCTGATTGAGAAGGGAGCTGAGGGCCTTCAACTCCCATTGAATCATTGGTTTGAAATAGAACACATCAAAGTCTTGTGAAATTAGGGAGGTAACAAAATGTCATCACTTTTATTTTATCCAGGACAAGGTTGTGAAGCTCTTACTTGTAGGAGTAGCCATTTTTAAGTCAGTGAGTTTATTCACCACAAACGTGCTTGCCGATATTAAGATTAATTCTTTTTTATGTCCAATTCCCTCTCTTGACTAAAGAAGCGGGATGAATACACAGACCAAGAGGAGTAATCAGTATCTAAATGGATAAAACAAACATAGCTGGATCATCATCAGCTGTAGAGTGAAGCCAATAAGCCACTTCAGTAACTAACTGGATATACATACATTCAGGTAATAATCTCCAGAATTTCCTTGCATGATTAGTTGTAAAGCACAGCTGTGTCTTGTCTTTGCCTTGCTATTTTTATCCATTGTTTCCATGTAACTGTGCACAAGAGTTTAGCCCATCTGCTTGTTTTTTGTATTCTAAGACATTAGTTGTCCCTAACCCCTTGGGCCTTGCCGGTCTATTTCTGTCCCTCTCTTCACAAGATAAAAGATTATATCATATCATATACTGCCACACACTGTATTTGTCACTTGACTTTGTAGATTCCTGGACATACCCTTATGCTACTCAGGCTGTTCTAGTAAGATTGAAAGCTATTCTGTAGGGTAAATAGGCCTTCTGTTTCAGTGATTGTGCATGTGGCACACCACACACCTGGCATTAATGTCAATGCTGTTAGATCAGACATAACAATCCAATCTCTTCTACAGTGTCCAGTTAACTGTTTTCATCAAGTCTAATCCTTTGGTAAAATTAAATCCACTTTGTTCAATTACTTAACCAATGCTTCTTAAAGGTTGAAAAAATTGGATAATGCACTCTCACTTCTAACTGTTATTCACTTACCTTTGATGTTCTGGTGTCTAAAGCCTGAATAGCAGGAATGATAGTTCTGCCAAGCAGTAATATGCCAAAATCATTTAAAATTTCCAAGCATAGTCGAAGTTTATGAAACTTAAAGTTTCAAATTTATCTTTGTTTGATCTCTCAAACTGATTTAAACAGATATTGAACTGTACAGGGTAGGGAAACATGGGAATGTAACAAAAGTAATGTTTGAAAATAAATCAAATTGAATCTTGTAGAGCATCTAGCACAATGAGGCCTGAATAAAATCTCTGAGTACTATTAATAGAAATAAAAATAACTTTTATAAAATCCTTGTATACCTTGTCTTTTGACATAGTGATCTAAACTCAAAGGCAGATAAAAAGTATCTCTAATGATGTTTTAAATGATTCAGTTTTAAGTGCATACAATTGTTTTAAATGAGTGCTGCAGAGTCTTTGAAATGTGTTACTTTCTAATATTTTTCTTTTACTCTTTAAAATAGTCTTTTTAAAGTGCCACCTCTTAAAAAGCATTCTAGCTTGTTGGTGCATTACCTCAATGATTCCATTGTGTCATTGCAATGATCCCAAATTTAAACAGAGAAACTCCATTACACATCTGCTTTTATGTGACTCATTCTAAACAAAGATTTTGTGAGCGACTAACCATTTGCAGACCTAACCATGTTTACTATTTACTAAGGCACATGCTAAGGAAAGATGAAGGTAAAATGATGCACTCTTAGTATGTATACTGTGTTGTGCCTGCCACTTAAAGGGGTCTGAGCAAGCAGGCAGGTGGGAGTAGGCCCAATCAGGCAGTCACATGTTAAGCAGGAGGCCTCCTGATTGGTAGAGAGGCTGGGAGTCTGGGTATAAGGCTAGGTCCCAAGAGCAGCGCTGGCAGGTGCTGCAGGGGACCAAAGGAACAACATCATCCAACCAGAGATCTGCTGCTCCCAGAACAGCTTAGAGGTTCGGGGTAAGAACTATGGGGATGGAAGAGGTCCCTGGTCCTGGGGAATGACTTAAAACTACACTCTGCTGCCAAGGATGGTATGGTGGGACCTCCTGTGGCAGTCTCCAGGAAATGCCACATCTGTGCCTCCCTAGTGAAAGGTGAGTATGGGACACCAGAAAGCCTCAGCTCCCACTGCCTTGCGGGTGACCCTGTGGAGGGGAAAGGCTAGGGGAGCACACCCTGACAGTAAAGCACAGGGCCAAGGCCCACTGGGTGGGTCCTGAGGCTGGGTCCAGGCTGGGAGAAGGGGGCCTGAGACAGGGCCCAGGGCCACTGAGTGAGGCCTGAGGCCCATGGAGCATTAGGCCCAGAATCTCAGTGGGGGAGCCAGGTGTTGAGGCCCCAGTGAAGGGCAGGGCATTGCAGCCTGGGTGTGGGGGCATGGGAAGAAGCCCCAGTGTGGGAGCATAGGGGCCCAGGTAGGTCTGAGGATGCCTAAAGCCAAGCCTAGGCCGGGTGAGGCTGAGTACAGCCCAGCTAAGGGGCTGGGGAAATTTGTGGGTATGGATGCTGTCTGCAAGGCATGGAACACGGTATTAGGGGAGGTTTGGAGCTGTGTATTTCCTCTTGGCATCAGGGGAATTAAATGGGTAGCATCCTGCTTGGGAACAACTTGAATTACATTAAAGGCATGGCAGATGAGGCAGGTGGGTGGGGTGCCTTAGACAAGTGGGCAGGCCAACATCCAGGACCAGCCCCAGGATGGCACACTTGCTACAACTGCTGAAGCAAGGAAAAAGGATCTAGAATAGAGAGGTAATTGATTTTATGCCAAGACTTGTCATGTTTTCTCACATACAGCAAGCACTAGTCCCCTCCAAAGTCAACCCACCCAAATTTGGGGAAGCTGATTGTTTGCCTGAGATAGGAGAATCCTGCTTTGTTTCTTGGTCCCCAGCATAGCAGCTCTGGGACTACTATTCAAGCAGATGACGGAGTCAATGGCCCATTAATGGGCCATGGAGTTAACGGCCCATTGTTCTTCACTTTAGGGATGATCACAGACATCTTTCCTTTTTAATGGTGATTCTACTAATCCAACTATTTTTTCTTAGGGCAGTTTTGCTCTCTGCTACAGCTGCTGGTTTGTTCCTCTGTTTCACAGCTCTTTAGCTCTTTTCAAGATCATGGGTGCATCCAGATGAGTGCTCACATACATTTGTGGTACCTCAAACTTAGACTCAAACTGCATATGGCACATGTGTAACCATTTACTGTGCTGCAAATTTGCAGTGCAGTGCCAAAATTTGATACTGGGAAGTCCCAGTATTAAAAAAAGAAACTGCCACAAAAAAGCAGCCTCCCTGGAGGCTGGGTCCTCCAGGGAGATGCTCTGGCTGTCAGCCAGAGCATCTCCCCTCCTCCAGCATGCTGGAAGCTAGAAGGAGTAGGGAAACAGCAGTTTCTCTGAAGCGCGGCATTTTGCCCCATGCTGCAGCACATGTCCAAGGGCACGCACAGTGGCAAAAAGTAGCGTCACAAATTTGTGCTGCTACTTTTTGTGCTACTGCAAGCACGTGCCCCTGTATATGGGGACACGACCCATAGGTCTACCAGTTGGGATCGGTCTTGAGCAGAAGTTAGGGATTTTATTAAACAGGAAAGGGATGGTGAGTCAAATGAAGATTAGGCTGTATCCCTGCTCTCTACAGCCATAACACTGGAGAAAAAAATCTTCATAATGCCTTTCAAAAAACAACATGTGTATTATAATGGGGCATGTTATCTGAGAGAAATTATGGTACCTTGAAACTGCAAGATAATATTCACGCTTACTGTTGGATGAGACTTTAGGGGTTGAGTGTTACTCATCTTTCTTGTAACATTAAAAATGTGCCATCTTAAAGATAATCTTTCTTTTTCAGTTGGAGGTATTTTAAAACAAGAAAACAAGAACTGACTTCTTGGGGTTAATGTGCTGGTCTTCACTCTGGCTTCTTTTTCTGTGCCCATGCCTCAAATGAGCTAGCTGATTCCTTAACAGAGTAAAATGGGATTTCATTTATGTGGAGGTTTGTCTGGGTGATGTGGAGTGCACCAAGCATTTCAGCATTGATCTCAGAAGCAGAAATGGACAATAATCAGCACGGGCAAGTGGTGCCTTCTGAGTCCGGGGGGGATGGGGGGGCACCTGCAGAAGCCAGTGGCAGCATTGGCAGCAGAGGCAGGGCTGGTAAGCACCCACAGAAACTGCTGGTGGCATTGGCGGTGGGGGTGGGGCTGGTGAGCACCTGCAGAAGCTGCCAGCAGTGGTGGCAGCAGGGGACAGTGGCAGCAGGGAGGGCATGTGCCCCCCCATGACTCCCTATCAGTCACCTATGATGATTAGAATGCACAAAGCTCAAGCAATCCTTGATGGTGTAGCAGTATCTTTTACTAACTAGCACATATATAAGAGCCCTGATGCTGCTCTAATTTGTACTAGGAGCTGAAGTGGTCCTGGTTGGTACCAAGATTGAGACAGCCCAAAGTCACCTTTGTCATCTCTCTGCCTGCTGGGCTGTGCAAGAGAGATGCTCTGGTAAAATTAAAAGACATTTTACAGTCTATAGAAATACATAGGAAATTATTTCACAGTTCACATTATTTGAAAGGCATAAACACGCACAGCTCTACAGTCCAAGGTTGTTTTGTTTGGTTTAATGATCATATTTTGGTGTGTACACCATGCTTTTACAAATGAGATTTGATCCCGATGAGATTTGATCCCATTTTTATCATAAGTGTATGGAATGTGGGCTCTATGTTTTCTTGGGTGGCAGAAATGGAATTCTTGAATTCTCAAAAGATTCTAATAAATGGTAATAACAAAATATAAGTATTGTTCAGCAAATGTAGTTAAAAACTTACTGGCTGAAAAGAAGGGAGAAGAGAAGAAGAAACTTTTGGAAGAATCTCACTGCAGCCAGATTGGTTTTATGCCATTAAACAGTAATACTGCTTCTTCTGCTCCCAACCCAGGGAGTCTTTCTTTCAAGTATAACCCAGGTGCACCCAAATATGTGCTCCCCTCTCCAAATAGAAGGGATGCTTGGCCAGGCAGGAGTGGTGTGAGAGGGATATGCAATACCTGCCCGTTCCCTCTGTTCTCCATGGAGTCAGACCAGGGGAAAAATAGTTTAACTATGTACAGGTTTATTAATACACACACACACAAACACACACATATATACATATATACACACACACAAAACCCCCAAAATGATATTAATAAATATATACTTTACATATAGGGCTATATTCTATAACTGGTGACTAGGAAATTATAATACCACCAATGGCTTTAAACCCTGCACAGGTGAGCAGCTGATGTAAAACTGGTTAACCACAAGTGTGGACAGGTGAACAATAGGTAATTCAGGTTAAATACAGGTAAACAATAGATATATACTAACCCAAATAAATAAACAATCGATAGGTACAGATAAATATTGGTAGACCCCAGGGAAAGTATTAACTAAGTGTTGCTATCCCAACTATATACATACATATATATATAATAACATTGAACAGCAAATCACACTATGAATATAAGGCACTATTACAAAATATAAGGTGCGTCAGCCTCAGATTAAATTTAACCCTCTAAGCCCCCTGGTGCCCCGACTGGTCCTGGTGCCTTGGCAGTGCTCCTGCAACTAATGAGAAAGGGGGGCTTCCTTGGTGTTCTTGCTCCATGGCTTAGGCAGGTCGCCTTCCAAACAGCCCACCTGAGAGGCCCGACCTTGACGTTCCCTCCCCTATGGGAGATCCTGCGTCCCCAGGTAACTCAAATTGTGGGGGAAGTCACATGGATGGTCTGTGTCTCCTCATTCCTGCTGCTCCCCTCTGTCAAGGCCTCTGGGGCCAATGGCTCCCCAGGGCTACTGTCTGCTGATGCCCTGTGCACTGTAGCGTGCACTGAGGACTCAGCCTTCTCGAGGGACAAGGGGAAATTGGAGGCCCAGGGTGCCTTGTGTGGTACCGGGGCTTGAACTGCTCCTGGACCCTCTGTCTGCACCAAGCCACAGACCTGAGCCTCCTCAAATTTTTTAAATACATAGGGGGCAAAACGAAGGTACCGGGTAACATGGAGCCCCTGCAAGACATGCTAGGAAATCTGGTCATCACACGAGATGACAAAGCTAACCTATTTAACAACTTCTTTGCCTCCATTTTCCTGAGCAGGGACCAAAACAGCCCCCCACCAGGACCCCCTCAGGCCCCAGGGGAGGTGCACCTAGGACAAGGGTCAGTGAGGATCTAGTTAGGGACAGCTGTGCCAGAGGTCCTGCAATGACCTCAGCTAATTCCCTCAGCAGTCTGTGGTGCTCTGGTGTGGTGCCAGAGGACTGGAAGAGGACCAATGTGGTTCCCATCTTCAAAAAAGGGAGGAAGGAGGACACAGGGGGTAAATAGCACCCTGTTCAAATTTGCTGACGACACCAAGATGTGGGGGGATGTGGGCACACTAGAGGGGAGGAATAGGCTCCAATCGGACCTAGACAGGTTACAGGGGTGGGCGGATGAGAACAGGATGGGTTTCAACACTGACAAGTGCAAGGTACTGCACCTGAGGAGGAAGAACCAGCACCATACCTACAGGCTGGGGAACTCCCTTCTTGTCAGTTCAGAGGCAGAAGAGATCTTGGAGTCATCACTGATGCCAAGGTGAACATGGGCCAGCAGTGTGGGGACGCGATCAGGAAGGCCAACCACACCTTGTCATGCATCCACAGATGCATCTCAAGCAGGTTCAAGGAGGTGATCCTCCCCCTTTATGTGACACTGGTCAAGCCGCAGCTGGAGTACTGCGTCCAGTTCTGGGCACCGCACTTCAAGAGTGGACAACATGGAGAGGGTCCAGAGGAGGGCCACTCGCATGATTAGGGGGCAGCAGGGCAGCCCCTATGAGGAGAGGCTACGGGACCTGAACCTGTTCAGCCTCCAGAAGAGAAGGCTGAAGGGGGATCTAGTGGCCTGTTACAAACTAGTCAGAGGGGACCAGCAGGCATTGGGGGTCTGAGTCCCTGCTCCCCTGAGCACTACCAGGAGTGACCAGGAATAATGGTTACAAGCTGGCTGAGGATAGATTCAGACTAGACATCAGGAGGTGCTACTTCACTGTCAGGGCGGCTAGGATCTGGAACCACCTTCCAAGGGAAGTGGTGCTGGCTCCTACCCTGGGGGTCTTTAAGACAAAGCTAAGTGTACACCTTGCTGGGGTCATTTGACCCCAGTACTTTTTCCTGCCATGGCAGTGGGTCGGACTTGATGATCCGCTTAGGTCTCTTCCGACCCTACAAACTATGAAACAATGAAATGGCTCTCAGGGCCTCTGATTTGCCATGCACTGTCCATGCACCGAGAAATTCTCTGGCAAGCAGCCAACCTGAGGGACCTGAGCTGCCTGGTGCAGCGCTCAGGGTCCTGGTCCACTACATGCACCACTCGTGCACCGGGGGCCTGGCCTCAAGCCAAGGGTGGGGACCCGAGCTGCCTCAAATGGCTCCCAGGGTCCTGGCTTTGTGCACTGAGCCATGCATCATACTCCCAGCCACCTGCCAGGGGCTGCAGACCCAAGTCACCTTGAGCAGTCTGGGCACCGTGTGCTGTGCTGCACACCAGCTGGGGTTGGAGCATTGGACTGGCATGGGGAGTCTTTGGGCTCTTCTGGGCACTGGCTCCACCTGCTGGGCAGCTCTTCCCTACTCTTCTTCTGCCCCGCTCTCTTCTCCGTCCCCCTGATGCATCTGCCGCGTGCTGGGCATGCTGCTCCTTTTATTCCCTCTGGAAGCTCCAGACCCCAGAGACCTGTCAGACGTGCAAAGTGCAGGCTTTGACCCAGTCCATGGCCCTTCACCTTACCCCAAGTAGGGGTGGGGCAGGCCCCACCCAGCAGTTACCTGATTGGTGGATGTGTTCTACCAACCACAATAAAGATTTTCTGGGCCTGGATGTGCTGTAAGTCCACTACACAAGAAAGAAATGAAAGGAGGATACCATAATACAATTATGGAATGTATGTGATAATAATAAATTATGTGCTTTTAGGGCCATGCTATCAAAACAGCAGAGTGATATTGTTAAGAACATTTCACACCAGAACCTCAGCTGTTGTAACTAATATAGCATGCAAAACTGATTCACACTAAGCTGAGAACCTGGCCCACTATTCTCATGTTTCTATCTCTTCATTTCAGTTATTTAATTTGCCCCCAAATTGTATTTTAGATGGACTTAATCAGCAAGTATTGGGGAATGTTTTTGCCTTCCTCTGTAGTGGGGCATGGCCCCTCTACCTGTGAAATGTGTATTGACATTTCATAGAATCAGGATGTTGTCTGCTGCGGTTCCTTTGCTTTACCTGTGGGAGGTTAGGATGTTTGGTCTGTGTTGTGTCAGGGATGGTAGTCTTATGTAGAGTTTAGATTATGGTTTATTTGTGATAGTTTGTATGGGGATGATCCTGCTTTAGGCAGGAGGTTGCACTAGATGACCTCTGGAGGTCCCTTCTGGCCATGCTTCTCTATTATTTTAAGAAAAACAAACTTAAAAATGATCATGCCACCTTGCTAATTTAATTGCCACTATGCTTTTAAATTGAGCAGAATCCTAATCCTGCAATTCATACTAATTGTGGTAGTCTTTCCTTCTGCATGCAATCCAGTTAACTAAAGACTGTTCAGATATAGAAAGGTTCACTGAACTGGACCTGAAGTGGAAAGAATTATATTATGACAACATATCTTGCTTTATTAACATCCCAGTCTTGTCCTCTGCTCTCATGTCCAACATCACCTCAGAATTATCTGACAAGTGTTTCTAAACATTTCAACCTTTTAAAAATGAATGGTCAATAATAATTTTACTCCTTTTTCACCAGTGTAGTAAGCTAAAGCTAAAGCATAAAAAAAAATCAGGCTCAAAGAAACATAAAGATTTTGAGTCCATCTCTCTGCTCTCCAGATGAGATCAAGTATCTTTAGGCCATCCCTTACCAGATTTTTGCCTAAATATTTCTCAAGAATCATGAGTAACAAAGATTTCACAACCTGAGAAGCATTGTAGTTAGAAAATCTGTATAATTAGAAAGTTGTTTTCTTTCTTCCTAATATCTACTCTAAATCGATCTAGCTGAAAATTTAGCCAATTGTTTCTAGTTCTACTCTTGGTTGATATGGCAAAGAACTGATCACCATCTTCTTTGTAACCATCTTTTACATATTTAAATACTGCTATCATGTCACCCTTTGGTATTTTCTTTGCCAAACTAAATACATACAGAAATTTCCATCTTACCTCATAGTTCATGTTTTTTAAACTGCTTATCAGCTTTCATTGCTCTCTTCTGGGCTCTCTCCCACTTGTCCTCACCTTTCCTGAAGTGTGATGCCCAAAACTGGACACAGTCCTCCAGTTGATGTATCACCAGCATTGACTAGGGCAGCATAATTAATTACCTCCCATTCCTAGCCTAACTGCTTGTTTCCCATTTTGTAATTGTACGGTGATTTTTCTTCTTAGGAGTGGGTACTTTATACTTGCCGGTATTGCATATAATCTTATTGATTTCAAGTCACAGTTCCAATTTATTGGGAGCATTTTGGGTTCTGATCCTATCTTTCAAAGCACGTACAGCATCTCCCACCTTGTCATCTGTGAATGTTCTAAGCGTACGCTCGTCCAGCAGCTGAATCATTAATGAAAGCATTGAACAATACCAGACTCAGGACCCCTGCAAAATCCCATTTGATCTCTCCTCCTAGCTCAACAGCATACCATAGCTATTCTTTTTGCATAGTTTTTCAGTCAGATGTATAGTAACTGGTAGTAATTACATCTAGATCATATTTCTCTTATTTGCTTAAGAGACTGTCATGTGGGACTATTGACAAAAGCCTCACTAAGATCAAGATATATAATACCTACTGTTTCACCCCTTCCCAGGAGAAGTTACTATGTCAAAGAAGAAAAGTAGATTATTTTGGAATGATTTGTTCTTAACAAACCTATGGTCACTGTTTCTCAGCTTATTATTCTCTAAGGTTGCTTGATTATTTAGTAACTTGCTCCAAAAGTATCCAGGGTATGAAAGTCAGGCTGACTGGTCATTGTTTCTTCCTTTAAATAGGTATTATGTTGCCCTTTCTCCATTTCTTGGGTACCTCATCACTATTCCTCAATGAGGTCTCCAGAAGGTCATTTTCTGCCAGCAGAGCTATGCAGGGTATCCCAGGAAACAGCAGTTCTGTCAGCAGAAACCATCTTTGGCCAGCAGAGCTGCTTCCACACTAGGGGTTTGCCTGCAGAGCTGTCCTGGGTACAGTGTGTGATCTTTTCATAACCCTAGCCAACATAGGTCTACCAGCAGCATTTTGTAGCAGAGACAAAATCTTATATGTTGAGTGGTGAACTGCTTGTGTTTGGGCTGGAGGCAGTTTTTATTTTAGTTGTCCATTTCCACAACAGAGCTTAATTGTCCCTTCTAACTATCCTGCAGCATCTGTTACACCCTACTCATAACAATAATAATGCTTAACTGTTATATAGCATTTTAAATAAGTAGATCTCAAAGCAATTTATAAAGGAGGTTCCCAGGGTATCATTACCCATGACTTACAGATGAGAAAACTGAGGCACCAGAAGAAAAGTGTGTTGTCCCAGGTCATCCTGTGAAGGGCAAGAAATAAACCTACATATTCTTAATTCCAGTCTACTTCTCTATTAGGTCATCTGGCCTTCAAGGAATAAGAATTTTGATTCAGTTCATAATGTTTAGACAGGATTTAATATTAAATAAATTTACCTCTTCTGTTTTAAAATATTGTCTCTTATTTACCTGTTTGGCTAATCTTGGACAAGGAACATAGCAATATTTTAGTGGGATGGAAGGATATATACAGTTTCATAGTGTTACCGTTATTTCTTTTAGTCTCTAAATTGTAAGCGCTTTAGGAAAGGGTCCTTTCATAGGAATCTGCACAATGGACTCAAATCCTGATTATAGTTTCATAGTTTCTAGGGTTGGAAGGGACCTGAGCAGATCATCTAGTCCGACCCCCTGCCATGGCAGGAAAGAATACTGGGGTCAAACGACCCCAGCAAGGTGTTCATCTAACCTCCTCTTAAACACCCCCAGGGTAGGAGCCTGCACCATTTCTCTTGGAAGTTGGTTCCAGACCCTAGCCGCCCTGACTGTGAAGTAGCACCTCCTGATATCTAACCTAAACCTACTCTCTGCCAGTTTGTGACCGTTATTCCTGGTCACTCCTGGCGGTGCTCGGGGGAACAGTGACTCCCCCAATGCCTGCTGATCCCCCCTGACTTGTATACCAGGCCACAAGATCCCCCCTCAGCCTTCTCTTCTGGAGGCTGAACAGGTTCAGGTCCCATAGCCTCTCCTCGTAGGGCCTGCCCTGCTGTCCCCTGATCATGCGAGTGGCCCTCCTCTGGACCCTCTCCATGCTGTCGACATCCCTCTTGAAGTGTGGTGCCCAGAACTGGACGCAGTACTCCAACTGCGGCCTGACCAGTGCCGCATAGAGGGGGAGGATCACCTCTTTGGACCTGCTCGAGATGCATCTGTGGATGCATGACAAGGTGCGGTTGGCCTTCCTAACTGCCTCCCAACACTGCCGGCCCATGTTCATCTTGGAGTCAATGATGACCCCAAGATCCTTTTCTGCCTGTGTGCTGACAAGAGGGGAGTTCCCTAACCCGTAGGTATGGTGCCGGTTGTTCCTCCCGAGGAACTTGTCTGTGTTGAAACCCATCCTATTCTCATCTGCCCACCCTTGTAACCTGTCTAGGTCTGATTATAGCCTGTTGCATCCTTCCAATGTGCCCATGTCCCCCCACATCTTAGCGTCATCAACAAATTTGAACAGGGTGCTTTTTACCCCCTCATCCAAATCACCGATGAAGATGTTGAACAGCGCGGGCCTGAGGACCGAGCCCTGCAGAACCCCACTGCCCACATCCTTCCAGGATGAGAAGGACCCATCCACCACCACTCTCTGGGTGCAGCCCTCCAGCCAGCTGGCGACCCATTTGACTGTGTGGGTGTCTACACCACAGCCCCCCAGTTTCTTAATGAGAACGGGGTAAGAGACCGTGTCGAAAGCCTTCCGGAAGTCCAGGAAGACTATGTCCACTGCTACCCCTGTATCTAATGATCTGGTGATCTGATCGTAAAAGGCCACCAGGTTGGTCTGACAGGACCTGCCACTGATGAACCTGTGTTGGTTGCCCCTAAGCATGCAGTCCCCTGCTGGCCCCTCATGGATGTGTGCCAGCATAATTTTCTCAAACAGCTTGCCTAGGATCGAGGTAAGACTAACCGGTCTATAGTTTCCTGGGTCCTCCTTCCTGCCTTTTTTGAAGATGGGAACCACGTTGGCCCTCTTCCAGCCCTCCGGTACCTCACCAGAGCACCACGAGTGCTCGTAAAGCTGTGCCAGGGGACTTGCAATGACCTTGGCCAGTTCCTTTAGAACTCTAGGGTGGAGATCATCCGGGCCGGCTGACTTGAATACGTCCAACCCCTCCAGAAGCTCCCTAACTAAATCCTCGCTAACCTGTGGCCCAGGTGTGCCTCCCTCGGGGCCCAAGGGGGTCCCAACAGGGAGGTGGCTGTTCTGGTCCTTACGTAGCAAGACGGAGGCAAAGAAATCTTTAAACATGTTAGCTTTGCCATCTGGTGTGATGACCAAATTTTCCAACGCGTCCTGCAAGGGCCCCACATTACCTGGGACCTTCTTTTTACCCCCTATGTATTTAAAAAAGGACTTCTTTGTCCTTAATCTGGGAAGCTAGTCCCAGTTCCATCTCTGCCTTGGCCTTCCTAACTACCCCCCTACATCCTCGAGCAACTACAGAATAGTCCTAATTCAATTAGAACCTCTAGACATTGTATTAATATCAGTAATAATATCTTTGCATGTATTTTTGACATGATTGCATGGCACTACAGTTCTTGATTTTTAAAAAGATGCCACCTGTCAGTGATGTGTGTATTATTTAATTGAAGAGAACATGCATGAGCAATTAAGTCTTTTACTAAGTTTCTAGTTTATGTACACCTCTTAAAATTCCTTCTCTTGGAAATGGAGAAATTTAACTGTTTTAAAGGAAAATAGTTTATTGAAACATCAGTCAGTTAATTCAGAGTCACTTATTACTCCGTATTTCCAGTTTTGTTTTCTATACCTCTGCTGCATATGTAGCTCATGGTATGCATTTTTCTTTTTTGCTATAAAACATTTTAGTTTATTTAGGTCCCCTGAAGTTCTTTATTATCTCTGAGAACCAGGCTAAATTAGTGCAACATGGATGCAAGTCTTTGAGAAGTGAACTTAAAGGTAGTCACACTATTGCAACTTTAAAAAGCGGGTTCAGGGATGCTGTTTGCTTTCATCCATTACAAGAAACGTTTAGGCACTCTCACAGTTTAAAAGAACATTTTAAACTACTCTTAGACTAGAATGAGGGATACTTCGACCACTGCTTGATATTTCTTAGCTAAGAACTGTGCCCTCAATTCGCAAACAAACAAGGAAAATGTCCAATTGCAATTTATTTGTGATGCAGTCTGCCTTCTCTAGAGGCTGCTATCATCTTCTGCATAAATCTGCTGCTAGAAAGCTATTACTTTGGTAACAGCTTAAAGCTGTTACCCCAATTCCAGTAGCTGGATAAAGCCCTAAATTACAGGGGTTACTAATGCAATCTGAACATTGTAATACGCCCAGACATTTTCTTTTTAGGAAGGAAACAAAGAAAATTAGAAATTTTACATTACAGGTTGTAATTACAAATTACAGCTACTACAAAAATGAAGAAGTTATTAAATGCAGTTTATACTATATAACTTGAGCTTTCTTGTTAACACGCTGTCAGTCAAAAGCTTAACTATCCATATAAAAATCAATCAATACTGATTATAAACTGTTTGGGACAAAGCATGGGTCTTGCTCCGTGTCTTATATTGAAGCAAGCAAACTGTTAGCTGCCAACAAATAATAACAATAATATAGGCATGCAATACTATCTATTAGTAGTTAAGATAGTAATGATAATATATCCAAAAGTCACAAAATAGAAATTCACTAAAGTAAGACATTTTTAATGCCATATTTAACATCTATGTGAAGTGGCCAGAGTTTTTAGAGGTGTTGAAAACCTATAGCTCCCATTCATTTCCCAGCTGGGGAAAAGCTGTGCTAATACACTACCGACTGTGCCACTGTGCAGTCATTTAGGACTTGCTTTAGCGAGTACATCGGTCATTTCCAACCCTATTGTGGTGCATATGCAGTGCAAAGGTTGTTTCCAACCCTATTGTACAGTAGGAACTAGCTCATGGCTGCTGTGCAGCAGTATTGGCATCACAGTTCATGCCCACTGATGCTATGTCACCATAGTGACAAGCTACATCGCCGTAGCTCATCACTATGGCAATATAGCATCTTGTGTAAATGCTCCCAGTGTTGCTGAAAATCCAGCATCTTATTCAGGAGCCTGTGTACAGGTAGGTGTCTGACTTTAGGAAACCGTATGTGAAATTTTGGCCCTGCAGTAAGAAGATGACACACTCAGAGTGTGTTGGGGAGAAGAGGTATGAAAAAGGAAAAAGGAGGGCTCTAGGCTCAGCAAAGTTATTGAAAGACTAAGCAAGAAGCAGCCAACTCACCTTTTATATCTGCTTCAAAGTGTGCCAGAGTTCCTGCCCTAGTGGTAATCTGTTCTTGTGCGCATAGCCTGGCACTGAAATCAGTATGTTTCAAATTCTCCATTATCTGAGACATCCCTCAGAAAAGTACTGCCCTTCAGTTCCCTTCCTTCCCCCAAAAGCATGATTTACAGCCATATGACTAGTTTCTATGAAAACCCAGCCTACAATCAACAAAAATGTCATTGAACCTAAGAGGTTCATCAGAACATTTCCAATCAGCTTTAAGCTAAATTCCTGTTTAAAAAACATTGGCTCTTATCCTGTAAAGAGATTACTATGGCTAGGTCTGTGCCAAATTGCCTGGCCTGTTGTGTACTGTAATGTATGACTTTTGGAAAAGAAAAAGATGTTTAGAGTAGATCTTAGCATAGAAACAGACTTTATCTGATGTTGCATTTATGCTGCCATAACAGTTCTTAAATATCAAGCAAATAGATGTCCTTACCTTTGGTTCTGCCACATCAGCAGTAAAATAAAATGTACTAATAAATTGTTCAGTTTTATTCCAGTTGACATCTATTTGCTCTGTGGCAGGAGAGTGCGGGCAGCCCAGAGTGTGGGAAGGTGCTCTGAGGACTTGAGGGATCCAATCCAGTACACCCTGAGCAGGAACAAGCTCCTCAAGGCCCCAGAGCACGTGCTTGCCTTTCCCTGCTTGCAGTGATTCTCAGGACACATCTTACTAAGTGGGGGAAAGTCTGCATACATGGTGGCATCGAGCTTGGGACCCAGGGAATCTCAAGCACCCCATGCCTCCACTATGGAACCCATGTGACCCTGGGCCTCCATGGGACCTGCACTGACTTGTGCCTCAAACAAAGGTCACCGTGGGTCCTGACTGAGGGAGGGGCATGGGAGCTGGATAATATCCATGCCATGTGTCTCCACATGTGGACCCATGCAGACCTGTGTGAAGCACAGGTCAGTGTGGGTCTCATGGTAGCCCAAGTTTACATGGGTCTTGGTGAGGAGGCATGGAGCACCTGAGATTCTCCAGCTCCTGTGCCCATCCCCATACCAGAACCTATGCTGGCCTGTGCTTCATGTGGAGCCATGAGTCTGTGTGAGTCCCCATGTGGAGGCACAAGGCACAGGGTTTTTCTCAGCCCCATTTTCACTCTGCACCAGGATCTACATTTACTTGTGCCTCCATGTGGAGAATGGTCAACATGGGTCCTGGCAAGGAGGTATGCAGTGGCATGGGAGCCAGGAAATTCCAGGATTTGGTGCAGGCCCCAGCAGGGAGGCATGGGGCTCTGGGAATTCCCTGGCTCCCACACCGCCCCAAGCTTTCTTGCCAGGACCCACACTGACCTGTGCTTCATGCAGAGGCATAAGTCAGCATGGATCCTAGCATGGGGTGGTGCAGAGTGGCATGGGAGCTGGTAATACCAGCTGAAGCATGGGTCAGCATTGGTTCCAGTGCAGGGCTGTGCAGCAGTGGGGGAATCCTTGGTATCCTGTGCCACCTTGCCAGAGGCAAAGGCTCAGATCAGCACATATCTCCATGTGGAGGCATGCAGTACTAAGGATTCCCCAGCTCCTGTGCTGCCTCACACTGATCCATGGCTCCACATGCGGCACAGGTCAGTGTGCGTCTGTAAGTGGAGGCATAGGGTGCTAGGAATTCCACAGCTTTCGCACCACCCTGTGCCTCTGCACCAAGACCTTTGACTCCGTGTGAGCCACGGGTCAGTCCAGGATCTGATACAGGGCAGCAAGGGACCCAGGGAAACCCCAGGTAGAAGGAACATGTTGCCCCTTGTCCCACTTCAGGCAGGAGGCTCAAGGCAGGGACAAAGGGCAATGTGTGTTACCCAGTAAATGAGAACTTGTGACTATTTATAACCCCATAAGGAGTTTATTTTTAAAGTCATTTAAAAAAATAAAGTTTGTTATATGAGTGTACTAGGAGTCCCAGAATGCTAAAATTCCACCTGGTCTTTTTAATAGGAACTCATTATGATTCAGTGAATTTCACTTTCCAAGGCAGGAAACTCATCAATAGGTGATACATTAAAGACTCAGGACTCTGTGTGCATGCACATGTGTGTGCTAAACATATACACAGAAATATCATTTTTGAATGAGCATCTTAATTTCCTCCTGATGCAGTCCATGATTTTACAGTGTGTATAAACAGATAATTTAAAGAGTACATACTTCTGTCATCTGACCTTCTCCTATGCTAGTGGTGCTCAACCTTTTTCCCTGGTAGGCCAGATTGGCAGTGCCTGATCCCATTTGTGGGCCAGATCCAGCTAGTGGTCCTGATCTGGTGTCTGGGATGGGCACAGTGGGCACCATCTGGCTGTGTGGAGGGGAGCAGGGGTAGGCTGGCTGCAATGCAGCCCCTCAGGTGAAAAGAGCTTGACCTGGCCCTGGGGAAGGGAAGAGGGCATGGCTTGACCGCAATCCAGAAGTGGGGAGGGGGATGTGGCCGGGCTCTGTTGGGGAAGGGGACATAGCTTGATTCCCACCAGCCATGCAGGGATTGGGGTTTGGCAGGGGGAAGGGTGTCTGTATTAGTGGCTACTTCTCCCCCTGCCAAATGTGCAGATCCATGGGGAGCTCCACTGGCTAGATGTGATGGCTCTGTAGGCCACAGTTCCCAAATATTTTCCTTGTACCCTATAGTGAAAATAATCAACCTCTTCTAACACAAAAACTATTTTCCGACATTCACAAAGTTCCTACAATGGAACTTTTACCTGCCATATCAAATTTAAGCTTGTCATTTCAACCCCAGTGTCCTCCACCTCCTCTCACTTTTCTCTAACTCTGGTCTGTCAGCTATTATTCACTCCTGCCCTCTACACTTTAACAGAGCAGAGGGTATCATAAGGCCAATGTCTATGGTATTCTCCATGCCTCCACACATCCTTATACTATTCTCACTGCGTCAGCAGTGGAACAGGGCCTTAAAAATGATTGGGAATTTGTGTAAAGGAGTCTATATTTTCAAAACTTCCCTTTTCTTCTCTTTTATGCTGCTTACCCAAAGTCAATCTTTTGAGATGGAGTACCATCTTAGATGTGTGTGTATATATGAAACCACTAAATATCTCACAAGATACTGTAACTTCTACATCCCTCTACCCAGTTTCTTGTCTCTTTACCCCAACTGACACTGTCATCTCTTCATATTGCTCTTCTGTCAATTAAAATCCCAGAACAACAAGGTCCATTTAGCACTGACCCTCATATCTGCACAGTTTCACCCAAAAGTCTTGTGATGAGTAGTGCTTTGCAGGTTCAAAACCTCAAGGGTTATTTTTGCTTTATCTAACAAACTATACACATTGTCAAGTCACAGTTTTCACATGTAGCCCAAACCAGATGGGAAAATCTGTGAAATCAGACCAGAAAAAGACAACCACTTTAAAATACTGTTTTTTTTTAAACAGTGAATGTTATATTTGTAATAAAGATAGCACCCTTTTGTTTTCAGGTAGTGTGTGCTGGTTGAAGACAATACACATTTAAGAAAGTGATGCAGCATAGTGCCACACACCTTGTTCCTTAGGCATCTTGTGGTATCTGGCCAACAGTGAATGCTTCTTGTACAGGTAAGACAAACCGTTTGGGGAAAATAAGTGAATTCTAGTACTTGGAAACAAGTGCTTAAAGGTGGCTTCCTAAACCCATCTTTGGATATCTAAATATCAGGATTTTCAGAAACACTGAAGTGGGAATTTCTGGGGCTCATCACTTTTCCAAATCAAGCCATCAGACCTCAGAAGGTCCCTTCTAGCCCTACTTCTTGATGATTCTATGGACCTATAGCCTTTTTGAGGCGCCAACCCTTACAAACACAAGTGTATTTGACCTTGCTCATGTGAGCAGTCCCATTGATAAACTGTTCATAGGAGTAAAGCTAAGCATGTACACAACTGTTTGCAGGAGTGGGGTCTAAATCCTTCTGGCTGGTAGGTTCTGAAGCCCCAATTAAAAAAGCATTAGAAGAGTGTGAAAGGGGAGATGTGGGCTCAAATATCTGCTAGCTCTCAGAAAAAGCAGAGGGGCTGCTGTTTCCAGTGGCTTCCATCTCCAAAGGACAATGCTGTTGGGGCAAGGTTGTGACAGCATTAGGGCCTTGTTGCAACTTATGCTGTAAGATGCACAAATTGTGATCAGTGTGAATGCTAGCTTGGAGTTTGGATCAGTCACACGCTTGGTTTAGAAACCTTCTCTGACTGTCTCCCACCTGTACCACTGTGACTTGCCACTAGCAGCCTGGTGAGCAGGGGCAGGACTAGGAGCTGAAGGTGTGAGTTGACACTACAGGACTGGTGAACCAGAACAGACTTCTATCATAGAATCGTAGAAAATTAGGGTTAGAAGGGACCTCAGGAGGTCATCTAGTCCAACCCCTGCTCAAGACAGGATCATCCCAGCCAAAGCTTTGTCTAGTCAGGTCTTAATAACCTCCAAGGATGGAGATTGTATCAACTCTCTGGTTAACCTGTTCCAGGGCTATACTACTCACCTAGTGAAAAAATTCTTCCTAATATCTAGCGTAAACATCCTTTGCTGTGACTTGAGATCACTGGTCCTTGTTCTGTCATCTGCTATGACTGAGAACAGTTTGGCTCCATCCTCTTTTGAACCGCCCTTCAGGTAATTGAAGGCTGCTATTAAATCCCCTCTCAGTCTTCTCTTGTCTAGACTAAATAAGCCCAGTTCCCTCAGACTTTCCTTGTAAGTCATCTTCCCCAGGCCCCTATTTTTGTTGCCCTCCAATACCTCCACATCCTTTTTGTAGTAGGGGGCCCAGTGCTGAACACAATACTCCAGATGTGGCCTCACCAGTGCTAAACAGAGGAGCACACTGCTGGCTCATATTCAGCTTATTGTCCACTGTAACCCCAGGTCTTTTTCTGCAGAGCTGCTGCCCAGCCAGTCAGCTCCCAGACTGCACTGATGCATGGGATTCTTCAGTGCAAAGTGCAGAACTGTGCACTTGTCCTTGTTGAACCTCATGAGATTTCTTTTGGCCCAGCCCCCCAATTTGTCCCAATTACTCTGCATCCTAACCCTACCCTCCACCATATCTACTGCTCCCTCTAGTTTGGTGTCATCTGCAGACTTGCTGAGGGTACACTCTGTGCCATCTTCCAGGTTTTTGATTAACATACTGAACAAAACCAGCCCCAGGATTGACCCCTGGGGCACTCTACTTGATGATGGCTGCTAACTAGACATCAAGCCATTGATTACCACTCTCTGAGCTCAATGTTTCAGCCAGTTTCCTATCCACCTTACAGTCCATTCATCCAGCCTGTACTTTCTTAGCTTGCCTGTGAGAATGTTGTTCAAGAGCCTTGTTAAAATCAAGATATACCACATCTAGTGGTCTTCCTGCATCCACACAGCCAGTTGTCTCATAGTAGAAGGCAGTCAAGTTGGTCAGGCATGACTTGTCTTTGGTGAATCCATGATGACTGTTTCTAACCACCCTCTTCTCCTCCAAGTGCTTAGAAATGGATTACTTGAGGATCTGTTCCATAATTTCTCCAGAGACTGAGGTGAGGCCGAGTGGATCCTCCTTTTCCCCTTTCGTGAATATGGGCATTATGTTTGCCCTTTTCTAATCATCTGGGACCTATTCTGATCACCATGAGTTTTCAATGATGATGGCCAGTATCTTTGCAGTCTCATCAGCCAACTCTCTCAGCACCCCCAGGTGCATCCCATCCAGCCCCATGGACTTGTAATGTCCAGCTTTGCTAAATAGTTCCTAACCTTTTCTTTCACTGCTATTGGTTGCTCTCCAGGCAGGGGTGTGAGATCTTGGGATGTTGGAGGACTTCAACTTGGGTGGCACATCTGTGGGGAGTGGTCACACCTTAATGTAGGGACAGGCAGTTATTTCAGGCGGAGGGCTGCTTACTGAGTTTTGGCAAGCCATCGAGGGCCGCATGACAGGGGCAGATAAATAGTAATTTTCTAAATCTTTTAGGTGCCCCACAGGCCAAATAGAATGGCTTAGCGGGCTGCATCCAGCCTGTGGGTTGCATTTTTCCTGCCTTGCCTTAATGGAACAGGAGGTGGGTAGGGCAGATCAGAGAGAATCCTGTCCTGGAGTGGCATAACTTTGAGCTGCATAATGAGTGCTTAATACCACTTTAAGAGCGTGTACATAAGTTGTTTTTCTGTAGCCATTTAAAGTGCTTTATTTCCGTGACTGAACATAAGTGCGCGGCCTTATAGCACTTTACAAATGGGTACAGTGCTTTACATTAACCCTTGTTAAATGAGGTTTTTTACAGCACTTTAGCAACGTACAGCACTTTAAATAAATTCTATACGCTGGTCAAATTTCTGAGCAGTGGAGAAGCCCCAGGAGGCGGCAGAGTGCTCCCTGACTCCTAGCCCGGAAAGTGCAGGGAGGCTCAGATCTCCCCCCCAAACACTGCACTTCTGTCCGGATGAAGAGCGCTGTAACAGTATAGTGCTGTGAAAAGTGTTCTGAATTACAGTGTTGTAAAATGTACATGCGGCACTTCTGTACACACTCTAAGGTGTGGGGACAATCCCGGGGTTAAGATGCTCTAGGAGCAGCCCAAAATCCCTCATTCATGTTTTAGGTCCTCCCAGGCTTCGGCTGCCACAGGCAGGGGCCCGGGGTGACCTGCCCAGCACCGCCACCCAGCAGGGGCCCGGCATTTTGCGGGAAGGAATCCGTCACACGCTTCTGCAGCAGAGGAATCGTCCCCCTTTGTGCTGGGCACGAGGGGATGACAGGAGCCTGAAGTGAGGGGGGAGGCAGAGCAGAGATGCACCTTCATAGCCTGAATGAGGGGGAGAGAGGGAGAGCGGGGAAGCCCAACTCCCTCCCTCAGATGCTGGCAGAGGAGGGCACAAAGTGCCAAGTGTGGGGCGCAACTGGCACACCGGGAGGGCGAGGGGGAAGCCAAGTGCCCCCTCTCCATCAGAGAGGAGGGTTTCCCCCGCCCGCAGCAGCTTCTGCCAAACAAAACATGACATCATCCTGCACAGGGCTCCTGCAGCCCCCGCCCGGCGCCTCCACCCCCAATACGTCATCCCCCTCGCGCTGCGCCCCCCGCCCGCCCGGCGCCGAGCTCCGGGGAGGGCGGGGGGAAGGGAACCTCACGGAGACTCCGGGCAAAGGGCAGAGAAAGGGCAGCGGCTTCATCTGGGCTTCACGTTCCCATTAGGCATGCGCGGAGCCTGCGCACATGCCCGCCAGGGGGTTGGCGCAGGCGCAGAAAGGAGATGGGGACTCGGTGAGGCAGGGCAGCTTCTGCTATGACACCTGCAGCATGTGCCAGGAGCTGCAGCAGCAGCAGCAGCAGCAGGCGCGGTGCATCCTACTCGCTCCAGCGTGGTAAGCGGTGGCGGCAGCAGCTCCCTCTCTCTGCGTCCCTGCTGCCTTGCACAGTATTTCAGCGGGTGCATGGTGACCTTACAGAGTGTGCATTACCTCACAGGTAAATATCAGCTGATCCGCTGTGACAGCAGGAGCAGGAGCAGAAGCAGGCAGCAGCAGCAGCCCACAGAGCCTTTCTGGAGGTAGCAATTCATTCATTCCTTCACTCATCTTGTCCCTCACCTTCCTTTATTCACCCCTTCCCCCCCCGCCCCCCATGGAAAAGCCAAAGGGCTGCAGAGGATGCTGAAGCCTCCATTAAGGACTCTTCCCACCACTGCAAAGACTCTGAGGAGTATTTAGTACTGGGGGGGGATGAATATTCCTGAGCCAGAGGCAGCTGCTAGTGTTGCAATGCACTGCGGTTTCAGTGGAAATGGCTAAGGGGAAGGATGCGCTGAGGGGCGGGAAGAGAGGGAGCTTCAGCCTGTTGCCCACTTTTAAATCTAGCTAAATAGACACCGGTGCGGCTCCCCTGGGTACAGTGCTTGGTCGCTAGGCATGCGGTTTTCCTGGCTGCGAATACCCAAGCTGGTCTTGGTCCTGCCACGGAGATGGAGGGAGAGATGCTGATGCTGGATTCTTTGGGGAAGAGGGAAGCAAGGGTCATAACTCGATGCCTGCTGCTGAGTATCCCTGTGGCAAGAGCTGTCTTTCCTACAAGGGCTGGTGACTATTGGGCATCAGGTATTTCATTAGGAAATGCCACCAAGGTATGGATTCATGTTCAGAAAGAGAGTGCACATATATATATGTGTGTGTGTGCTGTGTGTCTATGATGGGGGGAAGCTTAGGGAAACTGTCATAGGCCTAAGACATAATGTTGTTTGACTTCTGCTGTACTTTAGTTTTTCTATAGTTGTCGTTTTTTTCCAGTAGTAAAAGTGCACATTGCCTACCACTGGCCTTTATACCTACTGGCTATTCTGTTTATGATACTGGTCATTGTACTGTATTTGTGTATGGGGGCACATACAATGGATTTTAGTGGAGGGATGAAAAGGGAAAAGAATCAAGTGCAGATGAATAACAATCAATCGCTTCAAAGAGCAGGTCTTGATTTTTCTCCCCCGCCCCTGAATTTAACAGTGTGCACTCTCTTATTTCTTAACAAATATATCAGGGATCACTGTTGTAGGTGTCCTATGAAATATAGTTGTATAAGCTAATGCTTGATAAATAAATTATTGTAAAATATATGATCATATACAATCCTTCTATGTATAATTATTTACCTACTCGCTAATTTACCAACTTTAGTCATTTACAGTAAACATCCTAGTTACTACAGATTGACTAGTTCCTAACATAGTGGGATATCATTTATGCTGTGGAATAATTATTAAATGCTAAAATTAAATGGTGCTAGAGGTACTGTGGTCAGATGAACCTCATAAATATGCATTGGGATCCATCTGTCAGCATTTACAATGTTTTCAGTACTGTTTAAAGCCCTAACGTGAATAAATGTCACTTAATAAATCCTGATAAATATCAGTGACCTAAGAGGTCTTGAAATGAGTTTTGTGAAGTAAAAAGTGCTGAAGCAATATTGTAAGCTTGTTATTTCTCATCTTTAAATCCTGTCACAAGCTTGAAGTTGTGTAACTTTGCTTTTTAACCTTTATTTCTCACTTTATTGTTGTCAGTGTGGGAAATGATGTCATCATCATGAAAAAAGGCAGAGATTTTCACTTTTAATCCCATCTTTGCTGTGGAATCCAACAGCAGTTTCCCAGACTTTCAATTTAATGTCAGGATGTAGCACTCATATCACTAGCAGTGGTGGGCATATGTACTAGTAAGTTTTTGTCATGCTTGAAGCACCCAATACACTATTCATGAAAGAGTGGTACAGAGTGCTGTATACTTGTACTTATTGGTGCTTTATTGACAGAGAATGTGTGAGCGTATGTTAAAAGCCAACTTCACAACTAGTTTGACTTTTCAGTACCCCTTAAAAGATAACAGCTCCACTGACAGTTCTTAGAGATTACTCTTATTCCTGCTGAAGTCAATGGCTAAATTCCCTGTTTAGGCAATATCATATACATTGCCTAAAATGTATGAAATACGTTATAAGTGTATGTGTGTGTGTGGGTGTGTGTGGTTGCCTGAGTATCTACTTTGTTTTTAAAATGTTTGATATATCAAGAGGTAGAATTTAATATTAAACAACTGAAGACCAAACCTAATTCCCTCCACTAAAATATCATGCATAAATCAGAAATGTTGTGTCCTGAACACTTAAAGTGCTCACTTACAGTTTTAACCAGTGAACTTATAGTTTTAACCAGAATATGTTGTTATAATTCTGCAATGGCAAGAGTAAATACAAAATTGTCCCCCAACCACAACTGAGCATATAAATAAAAAATGTAATTTTGTATATGTGGCTGCTTAGTTGTGTTCATATGTAATAATTTCCATGAACAATTTCTGTGCATTATTGTTTGTATGAACCAATGGTAGCCTGCAGAAAATCATGCATCCTCAAACATACTGGCATCTCCTGTTACTTATAACTGTGTCAAGCCCTGATCCTGAATTTAGTTGGTGAGTTCCTTACACCCACATGGACTCCTGTTGATTTTCACAACCTACAAATTGCTGAAAATTAAGATGGTGTCTGTGAAACTGTTGGGTAGAAATTTATTAAGTTTTAGAAAAGGTCAGAAGGGGAGGTTGGTTGCTTGGTTGGTTTGCTTTTGACCATGAAAGGGTTTGTAAAGAAATTTTTTTTCCTCATACCACTTTTATACCAGTGTTATTCTTTTGACTTCAGCTTGTAAAAGGCTCAGCATCATTATCCTAGTATATTTGAATTGAAGTCAGTGGAAACAGATTGATATAAAAATGGTGTGAGAAGAAGCTCAGCCTTATTTTTTTTTGTACAACTGAAAGTCCAAGGGAATTACTTGTGAAGAACAAAAGCCATAAACAAATATGCCATGACCTTCTATCAGAAACAAAGAAATTTGTTGGTAGTTGTTAAATGGGAACTTATTAAAATTTTTATTTCATCATTTTTTGTATTGAAATGTGAGGACTACAATCTTGAAACAAAAAGTTCATCCAGACTAGTAATTCCAATTAATCTTCATTTCTGGTGTTAAGCATAGCTTTCACATTCAGTATTATCAATTTCAAAAGACTACTGTGTTTTTTTTTAAAGAGGTCTTCTTAAATATATTGTCAAAGCATAGTATGATAAATTCTAATGACTGTGTTTTAAGCTATCATTCTTTACATCCATCATATAAAAATCCCCTCCCAGTTACCACACAAAATATAAGTACTATGGAATATTACAAACTAATTAATTGCATTATGTGATTTAACCTTTAATTAGTATGAGCTACACAGTTCATGTGTAACTCTGTACTGTATGAATTGTCATGTCACAAAAAAAAATCTATGGGAGAACGTTGGTCTGAGTCATAATGGAAGAATGTGGAGCCCAAAGGCATAAAACTGGTGTACTTGCATAATGAGTCAAGCCCTTTGCATTTAAATTTTAGTTCATGCTTACTACATTCATTATAAATCTAGGAAAGAAACTATCATAAATATGATGGCAAACATTATAGAATATTCAAGGCTACTAGCCCCGGGTATGGTCTTTTCTTTATGGGTTGAATCCTGCTTCCATTTAAATGAATGGCTAATTGTGTAAGATCTGGCTCCAGTTGTGCAAGATCAGGCCTTAAATAATGATATGTGATACAGTTATTTTGTCTAAGAATACATGGTATCATACAGTATGAACTCCAGTGTCTGATACAGCCTAGTGTCTTATAAAGTCAATCTGTATCCTTATATTCATTTTACAGATAGTGGAAAAGTAAATGACTTATCCAAGAATGCAGGTGAATCAGTGATAAAGTTCAGACCCACATATACTGTAATAGTTGGTTAATTTTTAAGTTGAACAGCAGTTTCCAATAATAGGTGTGGATATCAAAACGTGTGGTGAACTGTTTTACCTGTAGGAAGCCCCACTGACTTCAGTGTCCGTTGCATGTTCAAAACATTAGTCTGGTTTTACTGGATATTAATGAAATCACACGCAAAAATAGGTCCTAATTCAGCTCTAAAATGTCTGACGTCATGGGGTAAAATCTTGGGTCCATTAAAATCAATGGCAAAGTTCTCATTGACTTTAAGGAAGTCAGGATTGCATCCTGGGAATTGTTGTAAATGAAGTCTAGTGGAAGTCCATTTTGTCCAGTCTTCAGTTGATCTAGAGTCCTTAAGAAATCAAGGAGACACCAGCTATGTATATTTTATGGAACCAAAAGGCTAATTCTGGAAGTTATAGGTGGTACCATGAACAATATGGCCAGGAGTATTCAGGAAAAATCAGTGACAAACTTTTACCTACTGGTCAGTTTAGAAGAGGTACATTTTTCAAGGGTAGAAGAATGAAAGTGATATCCTGGCTCCACTGAAATTAATACCACAATGGAGCCAAGATTTCACTCTTTCTTTACTGAATGATGAAAGATGAGATTGGGCTAGATATTTTAGAGTTCTGAATCTGAAATGAAGAGGAATGAGGAAGAACCTGTGGTTTCTTGGTCCCCAGTGGTTGGCTTTGATAAGTGACTTTAATCTCTCTGGGTAATATTGGGGAATGACAGCTTTGTTTTTGTCTCCAGAGGAAAGTGATGTTAGTTCTAAATTAATGGATATAATGCCCAGTTCTTGCAGTGATGATAGCCTCAGAAATATGCAAAACTGTAACAGTGACAATTGCATACTAAGCTGTGTTCAGAAATATACCAAGACATTTTTCAGAGCAGTTATCTTGAATTAGAAACTTATTTAGATTTTATCGGGTACTTATCTTTAGCCACACAATTTTCCCAAGCTGACAGAGCATGAATGTTTTTTGATTTAGAGTTGTTTGGGAACAGATATTTGAAAATTTCTTCACTTACATAAATACTGTAACAGTGACACTTTAAATCATCAAAATCAGTCAAAATTCTTGGGTAACTGGTGTAAGAGTGCCATCTTATTTCATAGGGCTGGTGTTTGTGGGGAGCCTAGATTACAAGAACTACTAGCAATAAGACTCATTATTTTTCAAAAGTACACAATGCTTTTAATTTTTAAACTCTTTGTAAAACACTGCTTGCCTGCAAATTTCAAAATATGCTCTATAAAATAATCATCCATTTTGTTATGTCACATCCATAAGGATTGTTATCTTTTTGCTTTTAAAGAATAGGATGTCTTCTTGAGCTCTCCTACATCTGTAGAATTTTTAGAATTTGGCTCACTTAGAAAAGAAACATCAGGTACGATGCAAAGTGCAGAGTGTTCAGCTGTTCGGATCTTCATTCTCAAAAAGTAGTCATCAGTGGCTAAATATCTACTCGGAAGGAAGTATCGAGTGGGAGGTGATTCTTCCACTCTGTTCAGCACTCGTGAGGCCTCACTTGGACAACATTTTCCAGTTTTGGGTATCATACTTCAGGTTGTAGACAAATTGGAAAGAGTCGTGTGGAGAGTATCAAAAATTATTAGAGGACTAGGAAAAATAACTTGAAAGGCTGGAGGAACTGGGGTTATTTAACCTGGAGAAGAGTAGACTGAGGAGAGTTGACAGCAGTCTACAAACATATCAAGGGTGGTAAGAAAGAAAATGGTGATCAGCAGGGATCCAGGTTTTCTGTTTGCTGTGGAAGAATGTGAATTTTTTCTTTTAACAGAAAAAAATGTGGATTTTTTTTTTTACTTTGAAGTGCAGACTTCCAGCCTGCAAGGGGCTGCTTGGGGCTGGAGGTAGTGGGAGGAGGTAGGGGGCAGACCGTGCATGTATACGCACACACATGGACGTGGCAGCCAGGCGGCAAGGAGAGCAGTTCCTGCAGCTCCCTCCAGGTAAGCCTGTGGGGGGGAGGGCAGATTAAGGCCCCCACAGTGAAAGATGGAGTAGGTCAGGGCTGGGACTAGCCAGCTGGGCCATACATGGGGCCTGGGGCGGGAATGCAGGGCTCAGCTGGGGGCTCAGGATGAAGCTGGGGGCAGTGTGGGGGCTGGCTCCCCATGCTGCATGCACTCCCAGGGAGGAAGGAATGTGGGGCACAAGCCCCCCAGATTTGTGCACAGGGCAGATGCAAGACCTGGCATGGGAGAGCAGGAAAGGGCAAGCAGGCTTAGTGCTGGAATTGGGAGCTCCACTCCAGCTATGCCACCATAGCAAGGCACCTCCTTCCTGCCCTTCATTTCAACTCTGTACTACTGCCATCACTGCTGTCAGGTGGGTAGGGAGTACCTCACCAGGGGGAGGGCAGCAGGATGGAGAGCCCTAAGCCTGCAGCAGGCAGCCTGCACTCTCCACACCCCCCAATGGGCTGTGCTTTGGCCATGTCTCATCTGTGGGGGGGGGAGCTGGAGCTGGTCTCTGTGCTCCACTCCAGCCACAGCAGCTGCCACCTCCCGTGGGTGACAGCCATGGCTCAGGTGATGTGGTGGGGGGGGGCAGGAGGCTGTGGGTCACGAGTGTGGGGCACCAGCGGTGTTTGGGAGGGGAGGGGAGCTGTGGGTAGGGAGTGATGGGCACCAGCAGGGCCATGGGGCTGTGGGTTGGGAGTGAGGGGCAACAGCAATGACAAGGATAGGGCACTGGAATATCAGGGCTTCTCAGCACCATAAAGCAGTGGGGGGACAAAGCCACAGATGAACCCGCATCCTGATGAGCAAATGGGTAGGGGGAGCTCTGATTTTTTATGATAAAACAACCAAAATCAAATGCCAAAATATATAGGTATTTAGTAGGGGTGCACTGATAGAGATTTTTGGGGCCAATACTGATAGCTGATTTTTAAAGAGGCATATTGGCCGATACTGAACCGATTTCCGATACATGGCTTTGCAGTTTTTTTTCCGTGCCGCATCTAACTGGTAAGTCTGGTGTGGTAGAAGGGGAGCTAAGAGGTGTGGCGGGGCAGATCAAGGCCTCTGTGGTGAGAGAGGGAATGGGGCTGGAGCTGGGGCAGGAGCAGGTGCTGACCAGCCGGGGCAGGGAGGGGCATGGGAGAGAGCCGTAAGCGGCTCGTCTGGTAGATGAGGGGGGAGGGCATGTGCCTCCAGGATCTGTGTGGCTCAGGGTGGGCTGCAGCTGGGGCTGGGGCCGGGGCCGGGGCCGGGGCCAGGGCGGGATGGAGGCGTGGCTCATCAGGGAGGAGCGCAGGAAGGGAGCTGGGTGCAGCTCCCACTGCTGTGCGCTGCTTGTCCGGTGCTTGTCTGGTGGTTCCCACCACTCATCTGGGAGGGAATGGAGGGGTGCCCCCAGATCTGCCTAGCTGGGAAAAGCTCAACCCCAGCCTGCCCCGTGCAGATCCAGGGGCACACCTTTCTCCCCGCCCGTGCCCACAGATGGGTGGCAGGAGCCACCAGATGAGCACTGGATGAGCCATGCACAGCAGCAGGAGCTGCCCCCTCCCTTCCTGTGCCTCCATCCTGCACCAGCCCCCGCCCCAGACCCAGCTGGGCAGCCCCTTCCCCAGCCTCAATCTCAACCTCAACCCCACACCCTCCCTTACTACGAGGGCCTTAATCTGCCCCCCCATGCCTCTTCCCCTACCTTTTCCCCACACCAGACTTACCAGCTGCATGCAGCACTCCACACTGCCAGCTCTGCTTCTTGCTGCCTATGTGCTGTGCTGTGGCTTTGCACACTCGTGGGTATTTGTTGTCCAAATTATTGGCTGCATTGGGCCAATTTCCGATACAAAAAAATTTTTGTATCTGTGCCAATCCAATATCGGCCTGATGTATCGGTGCACCTCTGGTATTTAGAATTTATTTTATTATAATGATTGAGGCATTGGTAGGCTTCCAAATTTCTTTAAGATTATAAATATCTCAATAAAGTATTCTGCTCAACTGATGCCTATATGTATAGTGGTGTTTCATTTTAATCACAGAAAATGCAGATTTGGTGGGTTTTAATTGGGGTATTTGCTATTTTTATCAGAGAATTTGCAATTTTTAAATGGGAAAACGAGGATCCCTGGTGATCAGTCATGGAGAATAGTCTTGGGACAGTACAAGATGTAGCAGTCTTAAATTGCAACAAGAGAAATTTAGGTTGGATGTTTGGAAGATCTTTTTAACTATGAGGATGGTTAAGCATTGGAACAGGCTACTTAGGGAAGTTGTGGAATCTCCATCCTTGGAAATCTTTAAGAACAGATTAGACAAACACTTATCTACAATGGTTAACATAGGCATGATCCTTCTTTGGGAGGGTGGAGGTGGGGAAGGGGTTGCACTAGATGACCTCTTAAGGTCCCTTCCAGCCCTGTTTTTTCTATGATTCCTTGAGTACTGTAATTATAACACTTTATTTTTAATTCATAAAATATACCCATTGCATTCTCTAGATGTGTGCATATTCTGGAACCATATGTGTTAAAAAGGTAACCTAATATCAACTCAAGGGAATTTCTTCTAGAGAGGACACAAAATCTTTCCCGAAAACAACCAATTTAGGTAAACGTTTTGACCCTTAGGGTGCCTGTAGACATGCTCGCTCACATTCTCATTAGAACACGGTAGAGGAGGCGCGATTAATCAAGACTACTCTGCATTCTAATTAGAATGCCCCAGTGTCACCTCACCATCGTGTGTATTAACCCCTCACGTTTCAAAATGGCTGTGGAGGCACTTTATCTAAACCTATTGAATAAGGTTTAAGTAAAGTATCCTGTGGCTATTTTGAAATGTGCAGGGGCTTAATACATGTGACAGCATGTTAATTAGGGTGTCTGCTGGAAACCGATCTTATTCAAACGCCTTGCCCCCACCCTAAGCATGTATATAGGCAGCCTTAGATAGGCTTTGTACTGTGCCCTGATGCAAATCTGACGTCTGCTAGGTAAAGTTTCATAATTGAGGAATCTCAATTTAAATTGTTAGGCCTCCAATCCCCACACTCACAATCTAAGGGCTCCCTTCAAAAATCTCTCTTCTATTTGGATCTTTCTACCATAGGAGCAACATAAGGACCCATGTGGAGCAAATTTGGTAGCAATGTTGTCATTGTCTTCAAAAAAGCCAGGATTTTGCAATTTCTAAAGCAAAATATGGGATTAAAGCCTTTTCTGAGTCACACTGGTATAGATCCATGGAACTGAAGCCCAAATGTGTTTTCCTTTCACAAAGCTTATCCAATACTCAAAATTTGAGAAAAATACTGGGATTTTTTGTTCCATAGTTCATTTCCAAGCTAATATTCCCTTTTACTTCCTGTAACCATAGTGTTTGTTTCACATTCACCATTGGTGATTTGTGTTCTCTATATGTATACAGCAAAGATCTAAGAAGTTCTTGCATGTGTCATGCAGTGTATGGGGATTGTGCTGTGTCCTGCTCTTTAAACAGGTTTTCCTTAACCTTTTCTAAAGGAAACATTATAATAATTATTATTATTATTTAAACCAGGAGTTGCATCTTAGCATAACCAACACCCATTGCCATGCAGTTGTAGAGTCTTAGTTCACTTAAATCTACTTGCAGACTGTTGCCAAAAAGTAGTCAAGCTTCTTGATTGAATGTTAAAGATCTTCCTAGGGCACGTGGAGTCAGGAGAACCAAAGTAAAAGCAGCAGCTTTGGTTGGAATTTCCTTGGGTCGTGGTTTAGATTTCTCCTCTCATAATAGTTAAAAACAGGTTAAAAACAAACACTCATTATTTTCTTTTTCTCAGTGCTGCCTAATTCTGGCTTGGCTTTGTTGTCGAAAAGGGTAAAGGCAATTAAAATGTGATGTGGCAGCAGCTTCTATAAACAGTTTTGTGATTAAGGATCATGATACAAGATACTCCTGACACGATGAGAATTAACAAAAGAAAGGCAGTCTTTCCACATTACACATGGTTTTCAAACTCTCTGCAGGGATTTCCTTCTAATCACTAAACCCTGAAACAGTGGAGTCTGAATGTTTTTTAACAAACTATAACTGGTAAAACACCTCAATAAATAGCTTAGTGACATGGCCAGTACTAAGAGCCTGATTTTTCTAATATCTTTTGGTCCTCCTGGGGTACAGAAGAAATGCTGATTTACTGTCATAGTTGGCTCACTTTACTTGCATGCAAATAGTTCAGACAAAGAAACAAGTTTATGCTGTTTGTTTTTGTGTGCACAGGATATGAGACTGCTTTTGTATCACATTAAATCCAAGTGAGAGTGGGTGAGCTCTTTTCAATCTCTGCCCATATAGGAAAAGAGGCACCTTGAACAGTAACAGTTGATTATGAAGCAGCCTCCTGCTCCTGAATCCACTGGTGATTGGAGAAAAAGAAAAAAAAAAGGTAGAAGATACATAATGGACCACTTTTTGATATGTAAATACTATCAGGAAGAACTAAAAACTAAACCATTTTGCCAACCATAGTTTCCTTCAAATTTCAGACCAGAGAGTATTAATTAAAATAAAGACTTAATAAAAATAAATTTAATATAGTATTCATACATTTAATAAAATAAATATTAAATACATGTAATACCAAATTAAAAAGTGGAACCTAGCAACAATTTGTATAGTGTAGCAATTGATTTGGGCTGAATTCAGGTTCTGATACCGGTTGTGTACTGTGTTAATATCAGACTCTCCTTATCCTGTATTAATCAAGAAGTTGATCACTCCTAAGAAGAAATGCATGTCTGAAAGATACTGATGGTTTTGTTTACAGACTTTTGCCTGATGATGACATTGTTTTTTTTGTGTGCTGAGTTTTGTCCAAATTACATATTTGTACTTCACCTTAACCCTATATTTCTTATGTAAAGGGATTGCCTTCTTTCAAAAATGGTGTCATTAGAGGTGCATATGTTGTTTTTTTTAACTGAATTATATTCCAGGGTAATCACCACAATGTAGCGACTCTTTTCACAGAAGTGCCTATAAGCAGTCCTTTCTACCCTTTCTTTTGAAATAATCTTTGCATGGCCCAGGTAGTAACAAGTACGCTCAGAGAATTGCCATTCTAAAGAAGGAGATAACTGTTGGCTGTCCATCAAAGCCTGTCACATGTTGGCAGTTATGCTTTAGTGAAATGGTATGACCAATTTTTCAGTGGGCAGATAGCCAGCCAAACAGAAGGACTTACGCATAGGCAGCCAGCAGAGCATAGATATACATGAAAACATATTATATATGTATTGATAAAACAGAATACCTATTATATAATATGTTTTCATGTACATACATGTATGAACAATTTGAAAAGAGCCACTTCCAAACTGGAAGAGTGAGTTTTTAAGTGATGAGTCAGGATAAATTTTTAGCTACTACACTATTTGGGTGAAGAATTTAATACTCTCCTCACTGCTTTCTTTGTTTTGCTTTCCAGAGGTTAAGTGAAAAAAAATAGAACCTCTTTAGCCTTTTGAATCCAGCCTTTTATCACTATAACTGGAAGCATGCTAACATGGAAAATGTCCCAAACTTCATTAATGGTCTTTCTGTAAACCTGTATGAAGCTTGTGAAACACTGGGGTGTTACCTTAACATTTGCTAGGGTGACTTGAGGTCTGTAAGAATCACTGCATGGCAAGATCTTCACTTTGAACTTATCACTGTGTAAAATGCTTCAGTGAGAAAGTAGGAGTTACACAGAAATTGTTGTCACTTTTATGTAATATACTTTTCTTCTTAGTTTACTTTTTTTGTCCTGCCATAGGGACTGCTCCAAATGCTTCCAGCTATTTTGCCAGCAGATGTTGATAGCAAATGACTATGATCTGAAATGAGGTCATTCTCCTTCGGTAGAGAGTTGTCTTGATTTTCTTAGGGTTTGTCTGCACCACTGATTCTCAGCCAGGCTATGTAGTATCATGGGGTCCTGTGAGATCCTTTTAAAGGGCTTACAAGGTATGAGTATATAATCACTAGGGGTGTGCAAAGCTTTGGTCACTGATTTGATTCAGAGAAGATTTGGCCCAAATTGGAAGCTGAATCACCACATCTGAATCAAATCAGGAAACAATAAACACCCTCCGAATTGATTCAGAAAAGATTCAGAGATTCGGTGATTTGGAAGGCAGTCTTGCAGGGGAACAGAAACTGAGAAGAGGGAGGGGGAGCAGGGGAGGGAAAGACTGACAACTGTAGCTGGCCAGTGAATGTCATTTTTCCCTAAGTCCCCTTCCAATCACAGTGCTCTGGGGGAGGGATGCAGAAACAGCACATAAGCCTCTATCTGCAGCCTTTCTGTCCCTTTTGTGAGCTGTTTCTTCCTGAGCAAAAGAGGGGTGGGTGTCTGGCCCAGAAACAGGTGGGTGGGTGGATTTCTAACCAGCACTGGAAATGCCCCCTGTTATAGGCTACCATCCCTGATGGTTTCATCCTGCTCTGCCTTAGCACACACAAAGTCACGTCATGAGTTTGGCTTTCAGAAACTTGAGGTGCAGTTTCCCAGAAACCCCGGCACTTATCTCCTTTAAATGTGGCAGGCTTCATGCCCTCAGAAAGGGCTACCATTCCTGCTATTTTCATTCAAACCTGCCAAAAAATGGCAAAGTTATAGGTATTTCAGTGACTCCCCATTATAGGCTATGGCCAAATCACCAAATCTCTCCAAATCAGTGCTGAATCTTCCAAAGCCGATTCAGCCAAATTGATTCAGGACAGTGATCTGAATCTCCAAATTGAATCACTGTCCTCTGAATCAGCCAGATCTGAATCTGAATTGAATACTTCCCTATTCACAGAGGCCTAATAAGTACTTGCTCTGCCTCCCCTGCCTGGCCTCTGTAAGGAGGTAAGTGCTGTAATAAATAAACTAGTGTTTGAAATGGGCTGCTGGCCAATTCAGAAAAATTATGGTTGAGAACCACTAGTAAATGCAGTTGTACTCTGGAAAGGTGGGGAAAATCAGTCAATAGTATGAAGTCAATGCACTTGAGAGAGAGTCTTTTCTATCCCTTGTGCATGCTCTTATTCAGGAGTGGTGTGGCCTCGGGGCACTGTAGTTTGCTTCTCAGGATTTATGTGCCCACCCAAAATGTTAAGGCTGACCTTGGGTAAAGGTTTTAGAAGTCATTAAATGACTTTGGCACCCAAATGCCTAAGACTCTTGAAAATAAAACTTAGGGCCCTAACTTGTACTTTTAGACAGAATTTTAGGTGTCAAAGTCCAAGTGAGCAAGCCACAAAATGCTCACCTAACTGCTCTGGCATCTGAGAGTCCATTGGTACCGCTACTGTAATCACTAGGGCATCAGCCCTGGGCATCGATTCAGACTAGCTGCTGGAATGTCAGCCCCCAGAGTGCCTGCCTCGTTGCAGATACTGCTACCACCACAGCAGCCCAGTTTGTGGAGCATGAGCTGAGGCAGCAGCAGCCGGCACTGCTGCCACAACTGCAGCAGCTCCTAACGGAGGAGGTTAGGGTACTTTTTCTCCCCGTCCCTTCCCCCTACCCTTTTTCCTTCACACCGTGCAGGATGCCAAGATTCCAAGTTACATCTCTGATCAGTACCTGCGTTTTCTGGCAAAAATCAATTTAGGTACCTAATGTTTACCCTATTATGAATGCTCAGAACGGTTTTTAGTGGAGTCAGGCATTTGGGCTGCTAAACCTATTTTGGACTTACAGACCAGGAATTTAGCATTGCTAGAAGAGTTCCATGTAGCAGTGCTGTCCAGTTTTTGCATAATAGCTTACTGGTTCATAGGATCGTAGGAAAGTAGGTTTGAAAGGAATCATCACGTGGCCATCTAGCCCAGGCCCCTGCTCAAGGCAGGATCATGCCTGACTGGACAATCCCAGCCAAGTGTCTGTCTAACTTGCTACTGGAAATTTTTTAGGGACTGAGTTTTCACAACTTCTCTAGGTAGAGTGTTCCAATGCTTGACCATTCCTTATAGCCGAAAGTTCTTCATAATCTCCAATTTAATTTTCCTCTGCTGCACCTTGAAACTGTTGCTCCTAGTCTTGTTCTCTATAGCCGTTGAATAGTTTATCTCCATCCTTTCTATAATCTCCCTTCTGGTATTTGAAGACTGTTATCAGATCTTCCCTCAGTCTCCTCCAGATTGAATAACCCTAGTTCTTTCAGCTTTTATTCATAAGTCATGTTTCCCAGGTCTCCAAGCCTCTAATATTTTTTTTTATCTCTCTTTTGGACTCTCTTTTTGAAGCATGGGACCCAAAAACTGGACACAGTACTCCAAGTGAGATCTCACCAGCTTTGAATAGAGTGGAAGAATCACTTCCCTTGATTTGCAAGTGACATTCCTATTGACACAATGCAGTATGCGGTTTGCTTTTTTGGGCAACAAGAGAACATTGTTTTCTTATGTTCAGCTTAATGTCTACTGTAAACCCCAGGTCCTTCTCTGTAGTACTGCAGTCTAGCCATTCATTCCCTAATCTGTATATGTACATGTAGTTATGCTGTCCCTTTGTGAAGTCCTTGTTGAATTTCATCTGATTGATTGTAGACCATTTTTCCAGCTTGTCCAGGTCATTCTGGATCATAGGCCTCCCCTCTAGAAGATCTGCAACTCAAACCAACTCAGTATCAACCATAGATTTGCTCAGTGCAATCATCCTATTAATTAATAAAGATGTTAAACAATACAGAATGCAGGACAGACCCCCCTCCTCCCCTGGACCTCCTTTTGATACCTCTGCCCAGCTAGACTTTGAACCATTGATGACTGCTCGTTGAACTATGAAACTATGATGATTCAGTCAGTTATGTAGGTGGTTAGAGAACTTGACCAAGAAGTGAGAGACCTGAGCTATAATTTCCTGTTAGTGTGAGGGAATTCAAGCCATTGTCTCCCAGCTAGGCTATAGGCTAGTGTGGAGGGGAGACATTTTCCCATCCTTATCATTAAGGCTGGGCCCTTGGCCTAAAGGAATTAAGAAGTCCTGATCCTAGAAATCTAGGTTCTTCCATCTTCCAAGGGAGTGCCCTCACCATGAAGCTAGGTCTGCTTTCCTTCTGACCCCATGTCTTTTACAGTCTTGATACCATTTGATGCTATGAGGCTACCAATCCTTGCAGCCACAAGAAACACTGGCATCTTGATGGAAGATCTAGCTCTTGTCTTGAGAGAGTGCATGTTTTGGCTTTTATGCTGTTATTGTCAATTGCTGGCTGAGTAGCATTACTCGCACAGCTGCAAAATGATATGAGACTTTTGCAAAATGTGAAGGGGTCCACAGCATAAACTTGAATTAGCTATAAAGAGTGATTAGAAGATCTGCAACATGCAGACAAAATTAGTGATGAGGTTTACACTCTAGAATTAGTTGGTATCAACTTCCTTTTTTGAAGCACCTAAAAAAGGTTGAGGCTTTTACTTTTTTCAGAATGAAAGCTGAGATTTTTCTTTATATTTTGAGACCCCCAAATTTAAGGAGACCTATATAAGCTGTTTTTTATGAGTCCAAAGTTTGATTCTCTCTTCAGAAAGATAGGCTGAATTAAAAGTTGGCAATCTCGGGATAGGCAACCATACTTTTAGCTACTTTAAAAGAAGAGGGAGGGCTGCTGCTTGGGAGCATGCATCAGTTACAGTGTAACTGTTACAGCTCTGCTTCTGTAGAGATACAAGGGAGCTAAATCAACCTCACTTTGACCCTGAATGAAACAAGAAGCATAGGGAAGTAGGTCTAGAAGGGATCTCCAGAGGTCATCTAGTCCAACCCCCTGCCAAACCACAAGTTACAGTTGGAGAAGTTTTGCTACACTTGAATTGCTACAGAATCTTTTGTATCAATGTCCTTTGGTATCACTAAAATTGGTAGTCTGTCTATGCCTTCTCTTCAAGTCTCAGAGTAAATAAACTCCATTTATCTTTTCTGAGGCAACACTGTTTAAAGTGAAGGATTGATGCTGTTTAAAGTACAGGCATTCTGTATGACTTTCAAGTCCCATCAGTTGTAGCATTCTTTATGTGAACATGGTAAACAGAGGGACTTTGCAAACTTGTTTATGAAACTGAAGACAACCAAGACTCTGCCGTTAGGGACCTGTCTTTTCATAGAGGATGAGAATATTCAATTCATCAGAGTGCATAATTGAAACCAAAGGGTTCTGGGTACCAAACTCTGCAGTGACCCTCTGGCAAGAGGTTGTTTGCTTCCACAAATGGGGTGAAGTAAAGTGGAAGGGAAAACAGGTAATTGCAGGATACCTGCAGTGGTGAGAGAGAAGCATTAGTGGTTACGATAAAAAAAATTATTATGTGTAATGCATGAAAATAACATGAAATAATATGTTTTGGTCTGAATAAAGTACATTATACAAATTCAGATGCGAGTATGTTTTCATAAATGCTTATGCCCTAAGATTTCTAAAGCATTTTTAATCTTTCGGGCACGTTTATCATGTTGTTCTGGTCGGTTTTTCTTTTGACATGGTAGCCATGATCAGCAATGATGACGCATCCCAAACAGGCAGTGGGATTGCAGTGTGCACACTGAAGGAAGTAAGAGATGTACACTCAGTGCAGGGAATTTATTTTGGTGCCTCTTTCATCCCTACTCCTTGGCCTAAGTCTTAACATTCCCTTGTGGGGAGTAGAGGAGATTCATATTTATGTTTCCCGCACATAGCCCTTCTTCAGAAACCCTGATTTTTATCAGTTTTTATCAGCTTCATCAGCTGTTCCTACTGGGGCTTCTAGAGGAGAACTTTGTTCATTAAACACTGGTAGGTAGGGTCCTCCAGAAAAGCTGGGGGGGAGGGTGGATGGAACAGGATGGAAAATGTGGTGTTAGGAGGGAAGGTGAGAAAGGAGAGAACGAGACCTACTGTAAAAATGAGCAGAAGTTGGAGCAGAAGACAAAAGGAGGAAGCAAGGGCCAGACAAAAGAAAATCATTAAATGGAAAGGATTACCTGGATGAGGATGAATATAAATTTGAGTCTAAGCCTGGTTCCTTTCTATCTAGAAAACACAGAAAAGACTAAGTCAGGCAAAAGCTTTCTCTGGAGAATAGTTCTAGATCCTTGGATCTAGATGGCAGGGAGCCTCCTAGGCTGGATCCAGACCTCATGGCAGTAGGGCAGGTAGTGGTGCAAGGATTAATTAATGCAGGCCTTCCCTGCCTGCAACCACCAATACGTGCCAAATAGAGCTCTGTATCCTAGATTTATGCAGAGTGGCCCCTCTTGTGCTAGGCACAGAAGTTACACATAAACCGGTTTAAGTGATCAGAAACTGGTTTAAATCTGTAACAGAGTAGCAGTTCAGTGCGCATAAACCAGTTTCAAAATAGCCGAACCTGGCTGAATGTAGTATTAGACTTAACTGTTTATGAAACTTCTGTCCCAGACCCCTTGCTGGTTCAAGTTAAATCACAGTCCTCCTGCCTCCCAGCATTTTCCATCTCTGGGTTGGGCTGGGCTGTCTGTTCCAGACAGCAGGAATGCCTCATGCCTCCTGAGGCTGGGGGCAAGGCAGCTGCCCACAGGTGGCAGTGGTGGGGCTATGGCAATGGCGAGTGGGGACCACCCGCAGGTGGCTGTGTTGATGTTGGGGCGAGGGTGGTACTATGGGGGCAAGGGCTTAGACTAACCTGCAAAGACTGAATCAATTCAGCCTCCAGCTGTTTGACTCTACTTAGCCCAGGAGGCCATGGGCTGGGTCAAATGGCTCCATAGGCCATAATCATGGCACCTCTGCTCTAGATTGAATGGAATCACTATCCCAAGAAGGGGTCATTCACTTGAGAAAAGTTTAACAGGGTCTAACTTGCAGCAAACAGTTTCAGGAATTCAAGCTGCATTTGTTTATGGCTGCAGATAGAATGTTAAATTCATTTTCATTACTGTGTTTGTTGAGGTATTGATATATTGTATTTAGATAAATGTTGGAATTACAAAGGGAAAGTGTGTTTCTGTGTGTTTTGGAGCCATAGAGCTCTACTTTGAAATCTGGATTGCATCACATTTACACTCTAAATGACCCTCTGAAAAGGGGTGTTATATATATGTTACCATCTTTAGTTATTTCTTCTGCAGTCCTCATTACTTTTAAGGAGATGGAAAAGAGAGAAGGGCTTGATAGTTATGAGGTCTCCACCAACTTACTTCAAGCAGGTGCTTTATCAGCCTTTTTACTCTTAACTTCTCCCTAGCCCCTATTAATTATAGTCATATTAAAACTGACGGTATCACAGACAACTCTTGAAGCTTGTTTGTAGTACTAAGATAAACAATGGCTGTTGTACAAGATTCATAATTGAAAATGAAATTTCTTAATAAATTTCTGTGCTGTAGGATTAGCACATTTTTCCCCACACATACTTAAACACAAAATATATTCTTGTGAAAAATGCATTTAATGTCTCCCAGGGTGTTGCTCTTGTTTGTTTCAACAGGGAATGGTATACTTTTTATTTCTGATGTTCTGGGAGCACCATGTTATGACTTCCGTTTACATTTACATTTCAATGATGCCAATTTTACTTTTTTAAAAGTGAGCTACTAGAAAGATCTTTTTTGTCTGTAGCATAGTGCCTCTATTATTTTCTTTCAAAATATCAAAGCATGTAGCAGACCTTCATAAAACTCTCTAGATGTGTTGTGGGCAGTCAGTCTTTTGATGGTCTTGTCAACTATCAGAATAAAAGACTGCAGCTTCTTAACAGCCATAAAATTTGCTCCAAATAATTAATGTAATGTTATTGGACTTAGTGAAGTAATGGGCTATGTTATGGTGACTGCAAAGCTCTAGTCTGGAGGCATACTGTGCCTTTCTATCATAAAAGGCCTTGCCTGTGCTGTAGATGTTATGAGGAATTTGTAGAGATACTTGAAAGGATAAAACACTGTATAAATTCTTCAAGATCAAAGAGAAAATACTATTCAGGATAAAAGGGGGAGCTTAGCCCAGCAGCAGCCTAACCATATATGGCACATCCAGGGTTAAGTCCTGAACCATCAGTGTGACTGCCTGTGGAGTTCACCAAGGAGCTTAATGGAAGAAGCTGAAGAAAGCCTTCCAGAACACAGACCTTTCAGGTTCAGATAGGCAACTATGACTTCTGTGAGAGTCAGAGTCTACTGACAGAAGTGTTGAGGGAAGACAGGTTCAAGTTGATTGTATAATTAAGACGTATAAAGCATTTCTTGCAGAAATAATTTTTAATTAGAGAAATATGCATTATTGCAAATATGATGGAAACATGCAACAATAGCTTTAATAGTGAGTTTATTATTTTAAGTTAAGAGCATAACATGCAGGGCGAGAGTGGTACATTTGGCTCGCTACACATTACAGGTATTGCACAATTAAGTGGTTAATTGCACAATTACCTTACAACAAACTACACATGCAAAGTAGCTATCACATCAGTCTGTATCATATCGGCACTGATAAAAAGAAAATTGACATTATTGGCAATCGTCTTTTCTTGTCTGATGTGTCCAATTTAAAGTCTCTGATAAATGCAGCATGCATGCAGTCAGCCTAGCAGCTTGGAGAGCAGCATCTGGCTGGTAAGTCTGCTGGGGGGCAGGGACATGGGTGGCATATTGAGGCCCCCACAGTGACGGAAAGAGTGGGGCAGGGGCAGGTGCTGCCCAGCTTGGGTGGGACACAGGGCAGCTGCAAGAGGCTTGCCTGGAGGGTGTGGGGAGGGGTGGCTCCTGCCACTGTGCACCCCTGGTAGAGGCATGTGGGGCACATGCCTCCCAGATCTGTGCATGGGGTGAGGGCGGGCTGCCACCACAGGCAGGGCCATGGGCAGTGGTGGGTTCCCAGTGGGGGTTTGGGCCAGGACTGTGCTTGGGGTGGGTGGTGGCAGTGCTGGGGGGGGGGGGGGGCTCTAGGGTGGGCTGCAGCCACTCCAAAATTCACCATAGCCCTGCTCCCAGCACTGCTGCCCACCCTGAGTGCATCCCTGGCCAAATGCCTCCCCCTACCACTTCAAAGAGCCCAGAGCTGTCCCCAGCCCCAGCAGCAACCTACCCTTGTCCTGCACACAGATTTGGGGGTCATGTGCCCCCCATGCCTCCACTGGGGGTGCATACAGTGGCAGGAGCAGCCTGTAACTCTCCCCACGCTCCTGAGATAAGCCGCTCAGGGCTCTGTCCTGTGCCCTGCCCCAGCTGGGCAGAGCCAGCCCCTGCCCCACTCTCCCTCATCACAGGGGGCCATGATCTGTATCCCCTATTCCCCTTCCCCCCACAACACACTTACCAGCCAGATGCTGCTCTTTAAACTGCCAGGCTTGCATGTGGGCAGTTGGATCAGTATCAGTCAATTTGGCTCATTAATAATCAGCTATTGGTATCAGCCAAAATAATCTTTATTGGTGCACCTCTGTCTGTCACACCATAGAAGCTCCAACCAGCTATAGAGTTAGACCTAAAAAATGTGCACTAACTTTATAGCTAGTTGCTATCAAGCTTTAATTTGCATGTGTAGCAGGGTCTCCCTTGTGGCTGGGAGCCCTGCTAGCTGATGGCAGCTGTTGTGATCCCACAAACTCAGGGGTTCATACACCCTGACTCTGAGGGAAGGTGGCTGCTGGGATCCTCCTTCCCTGTCAGTGCATGGGGGCACCCCTCTGGTTGGGAGGCCTTTAGCTCAGGAGGCTCCTACCTGAGCTTGCTGGTTCATTGGGAGCCTAGGATTGGGCTCCCCCTGCACTACAATAAAGCATGATGGGATCTAATATGTGATCCTACAATCATGTCTCCTGCCATGCATATATGACACGACAGGAGGCATAATTGTGAATTGTGCATTAGATCCCATCCTGCCTTTACCCGTCTGTGTAGAGGGGCCTGGAAGTAATGCTTAGAGTAATCAGTGCATCAAGGCTAAGTACAGACAGTCAAAAGTCCTGGGGCTGAATCAGTTCAGTCTTCGCAGGTTGGTGTAAACTGCACAGATTGAGTTGAAATGAAAGTGAACAGATATTTACCTTTTATTGCAGCCACATGCCTGCAGTGGCTCAGGCCAGAAGTTGGGGGGTGTTACAGCATGGCTTTCTGGCTCTCTGTTCACTTCCTCTTCCTACTGCCCCCTGAGGTCTCTGGGATTTTTAGTCCAGATTAACAGCAGCAGGACTCTGTAGGGTTGCTTATCACTTCCTCTTCCTGCTTCCAGGTGGCTCTAGGATTTGTAGTCCACAGTTGCAACTGTCAGTAAGTTTGAGCTGGGGAAGGGGTGTTTACCCCCTCTCCCTGGTCCAACCCCCCAGCTGGGGTTTTCATGGGGTGAGCATTTTGCCCCCTGCTGCAGACTGGGCTGCATCCCCAGTTGGCCTCTCCTTCCCCACTCTTTGTTAGCCATTCCTCACTGCTCCGGCTTTCTGGAGTGGACAGTACAGCCCAGCCCCAAGCTGGAAAGCATGCTGGGATGATGGGGTACTATGATGTCACTTGAACCAGGAAGGGGTCTGGGACATAAGTTTCACAAACCAGTTTGACCCAAATCAGTTAAGTCTGATCCTACATTCAACCAGGTTTATCTTAAATCAGTTTCAGCCATTTTGAAACTGGTTTATGTGCACTGAGCTTCTCTTCTCCTTCAAGTTTAAACCAGTTTCTGATAACTTAAACTGGTTTATGTGTAACTTCCTTGCCAAGCCCAAGTACAGAGCTACTAGACTGCCAACTCACAGTATTTAAATAATATGACTAAGACTCCAAAACCATAAGATTGACTTAAAAATAATGAATGTTATTTGCCTGACTTGTGGGGGATTTTTCAACTCGGGGCAAAACTTTCCATTCCCAATTTGTGTGTTTATCTCATAGTCATAAAAATATGTCTTATATTCATAAAGGCTACTGAAATCCCTGTTTGCTGTAAAGGGGACTCCACTGATCTTCACTTCTACCTTGGTTTCTGGGGAAACTGCTGTTCTTTTCCCCTCAACTCTTTCCCTAACCCCGAAAAAAGAGGAAAGTGCCTGACGTGCATCCTCTTCAAGTGTGTGATTTTTCTCTCCCATTGACCTCATATGTTGCTTGGTGCCTCCCTCTACTCTCATTCCCCTTTATCAAGCATTCAGGAATGAACTAGGAATGGAGAAAATCTATGAGTACATCAGTATATGGAAACCAATACAAAAATGAAGAGGCTAATGGAGAGAAGTGTTGTTTCAGGATAATTATCTGTGATGTTTCGATAACCCCAATATTGTGCCTGGACTTCATCCAGCTTCTGCACCCGTTCAGCCAAACTTCCTAGTCGGATATCCCCAGGTACCAATATCACTCTAGATTCCCTTTCTGGTAGTCTAACCCAGTTCCCATTTGTTTACTCAACTGCTATCCAGGATAAACCATTTTTGTTTCGGCCTTTCATCCTCTGTGCCAAGTTTTGTGAAGCTCCCTGTCTTATTTCGTCCATTGCCTCAAGCAATGTATGTTGACCGTAAACTGCAGAGTACAGTTACATGCAAATTGTTTACAAATATGCAAATCACTCCATGCAGTGATGGAGTGATTTGCATAAATGTAACAGAGTAGCACAAACCTTGGCAGTTATGGAAGCATACTGTTGCTGTAGGAGATATACAGGGACAGCTGTTGTGATTCTCTGAGGAAAGGAATTACATCATAGGATTTTAGGTGTCTCACTGATACAAATCACAGAGATTCTGGTTAGCTTTTCAGATTCTTTATCATAGTGGCTGCAGTTGACATTTAGAGCAAGGTAAACATTTTGTATGCAAAGCATTAATGTTAAATAAAATTGATATAGTAACATTATGTTAAGCGCAGCCCTGATAAACTGTGTATAAAATCACTGCTGTCAGTTTAACAGATGCCTTAGTTTGGATTTTTTGGCTCTTGCTGTCTGCTGGGGGCTTACAGTTTTTTATTTTTGTTATTGTTGTTTGATTTTATTAATCCTTAGGTGAGGAAAGGGGGCTGGATCACTGTTTTTATTCTGAGACTAAAGCAAAGTTGCACAAAATCTGAAGATGCCTCTCAGCTTATGACATTTTTTAGCTTGGTTTTTAATGGGCTGTGCATTATGTATATAGAGCATTTATGATAGCTTTAAATGAAGACGGCTCTTTTATCTGGGGGTCTTTGTCAGGCAGTATTGAGAACAAGATCAAATATAGTCCTTCCCTTGTTTAAGAAAAATGTTTTGCATTCAGCCAAGACACAGATGTTAGCTGACATTTTAGAACAGAGTAGTCTGTTTTGTATAGGAGCTAGCTTGGTGACTTGGCCCTATGAATTTCTAATATGCCCATCACTTTAGTCTGCACAGTTATTGCAGTTAAGTACATAATTAAGAACAGCAGAAGTTTTTCCTGGGATAGAAAGAAAAGACCAGCAAAATCTTTTAATACGTCTTTTCTTTCAGTGCTTGTTGTTGTATCTTCAAAACCTAGCAGAAATTTTGAAAATCCTAGTTAGTATGCCTGTCTCTGGTTGCAGGTTTTCTGCATCAAATCGTTTTGTTGGTGATACTGAGTTGTTGGGGAGATTTGTCCTTGAAACCTTATTTTCCCTTACATGTACCTACATATGTTTTTGCAAGGAATCAATCCTAAACTGTATGACAAAGCAGAAAACTGCAGGTAGAACTAGTAGACGGTCCTGGTTATCTGCAACTGACCAGAAGCCTTAATTTCATGCACTAGTGTACTTCAAATTGGAACCTTTGGAACTGTTGTTCAGGCAGATAGTCAGACACTGAACATGTGGGTGCCTCCTTGATCATGTTAGATGATGCCACTTTAACACACACAGTAGGACACAGATGCATCATTACTGCAACTTGAGCAGATTGTTTATCAGTTTTATCAGTACTGAATCCAGAATTGGTTACATTATGTGCTTTTTATGTTTGTTTTCACATGTATGTGTAATCAGACATTGAAATAAATACAGCTGTATTTAGTTTTGTGCACACTTTTACATGCATGTCTTTATTTGCATGGATATATTAGGATTACTGTGTGTTCATTATATACAAATGTCACTGGTGCATTAAATCAAGATGGTACAATCCTATTGTAGAAGGACTGAAGTGTTTGCTTTAAACACTGAACTCTCTTAACAAGTAATGATCCAGATAGAGCCAGAGTTCAGTGAGTTCTGCTGTGACAGTGGGAGAAAATGGATCATTGCCATGCTAAAATGCTGGAAAGCGGGGAAGAGTGAGAAAAGATATTGGACCTGGGTTAAGCAGTTTTGAGCTAAAGATCCTATGAGCAGCTAAACCTGGAAAAGGGCTGCAGTTGAATTTTATTTGACATTGTTGATTTCTTTTTTTAATAAACCCATTCCCCCATGGACGGCTGAGTGTTTGATGTGACACAGTGTACGGAGTGTGTTTTAGAACAGGATAAGAAAGCCACCCACTTACCACAGTGCATAATGAATCATCAGTCGTATTAGTTTTAACATATTTAACTAGACTTTTTTATACCAAGCTTCTCTACATGCTGTCTGATCATCTTCTTCTATAACTATTTTTTCAACCTCTGTCTTTCCAGTTAGAAGATGTACGGAGAGCCACCTACAGCCATTGCTGTTCAGAAGGTGACAGACATTTGTAAATGGTCACTAGTTACCATTGTTTCCCCTGTTCTTTTTCTAATGCCTATTTAAAGAAAAGCAAACGGAACAGTTAACAACAGATGTAGCAGAAAGCTACCACAATCCAGAAGACTGTAATGCACAATACAAAACATAAAGCTAAACAACGAGTCCATACACCTAAAAGCTGGTTAATGTGCGTTGTAAGGGACAGATATGAAGTGGGTACATATTTTCGTATGTCCATTGAAGTCAGTTTATGGAATGATTTGACTTGGGTCTCACCTCATCCCCACTTAAGTTATTAATGGCAAAACTCTAAGGTCAGATCTACACTGTCAGAGGAGTCTGCTAGGGAGTTCTGTAGGCATGCCACTTTATGTACGCTACCTCCCAGACCTGATATATTATATACCTGATATATGTAGGTATATTTTGCATGGTGCTGGGCTAATGAACTCTCTGTCTCTGATTGATTTATTTTGTGTGTGTCCAGCACTGCACTGAAGCATGTGAAGGAGTATCCTGCTTCCCTGCAACACTCCCTAATACAATCCTTTGACTGCATTGTAAATATGCTGGCAGTGACTTGAAGTGGGTAGTATCAGAACACAGCTCCAGCCCCTTGGCAGTCACAAACTGGCTTGCTGCATGAGAAAGAGATACTTGGTTTGTCAAAGAATGTTTATATTCTATTGGCCAGTGGTAGAGGTAAAGATACATTAGTGTTGGCTGTGTACATATCTGAAAGGAGACTTAGGAAATTGGCTTAAGAAAACCCCAAAACCTGAAAAACTTTTTTTTTATTTTAAAGACAATGTTAGATGGTAACTTGAAGCTGGCCTCCTCTTCAGAAATAACCACAGGTGGGGTGCAAGGGTGGTAGTTTCACTGGTGTCATCCTTTTAGGTGATGCACACTTGGTAATAGGCTGACCTGGGCCTTGGAAGTTTAATTCCCATTTCTTTATACTGGAGCTGAGAGGCATAGTGTGCTCATTCAGTGTCTGTGGCAAGGCACTTTTACCTGTCTGAGCTCTCTGCCTAGAGAAAGCAGCTGCTGTGGCTATAACTGGCAAGAGTAGCAGTATTACCTTCCCTGTGCAGAGCGACCAGGCAGCAGCTGTAGAAAGAGAGAGTCTGGTAACAGCAGCCCTGTGGTTTGGGCTCCCTGGGGTCCCCTTCACTCCACCACTCTCCAGATATGCTACTTGATGCAGCAACCCTCTAGGAGTTTATTACATTTGCCCCCTAGCCCTCCAGGGCTAGGGACAGACATTCAAAAAGCTCGAGCCTAAATTGATTCAATCTTTGCAGGTTAGTCTAACCTGTAAAGCTTGAACTGGTTTGCAACTGGATAGACATTCCCTGCTCACTCAGGAAATGCTGGCACATGCCCACAGTGGCTCAGGCTAGAAGCTGGGGCTGCTAAAGCAAGCCCTCCCTTCCCTTTTAGAGTGCTGAGCTGAGGACGAGGGAGCATGGCCAGGCCTCAGTAGTATGCACTGATTAGGGAGGGGTTTAACCCCCAACTCTGTTTGCACAGTCCCCAGCTGGGATGTGCCTTGAGGGTGGTGGTGAGGGGGAAGCAGCTCCCACCAGGCTTCACTCCCCCCAGCGAGCACTCTGAGGCAAAGGGGAATGGAGGGAGGACTGCTTGTGTGAAATGCATGCATGTATTTATGATACTGAGCTTTTCAATCTCCTTCACCCTGCTTCTTCACACTGTCTGCAGCAAACTGCAAGCAAGCCAGCAGGGAGATGATAACACAAAGTGTATCAGCCCATCAAGAAAACAAAAGCCTCTCTCATTAGTTCAAGCATTCCTTAAACAGCTTTTTCTAAGGAAGGAACAAAGGGACATTACCAGCTGACCTGTTGATTAGCTCCAAAAAACCCTAAGCGGACACTGTTCTGGCTGCCTTTCTTCCAGTGAAATTGGAGATATGCACACACAGACTCCTCTCAGCATTAGCTAGCAGGGTGTGATGAGACCATGCTCACTTGCCAGCTGGGGTCTATACTGTAGGAGGGGGTTGGGGGTGGGGATCTCTGCATGAGCACTGAGCAGCTGGTACAGAGGGGGAAGCCAGGCAGATGCTGCTGTATCTGTAGGGCCTTACCCACTTCTCAGCCACCTGGAACAGTGATAGCACTCTGGCTAGGGAGGAGAGGGGCAGGGGCCAGCCTTGCTCTCTGGAGCAAACAGCATACCTCATCCCAGCCCAGGGCTGAAAAGCATGCTGGGACTCAGGGGGACTCTAATTTAATTTAAACCAGGAAGGGGTCTGAGATAAGTCGCATAAACTGGTTTGACCCAAATCAGTTAAGTCTGATTTGGGTCAATCATTCAACCAGGTTTATCGTAAACTAGTTTTGGCCATTTTGAAACTGGTTTATGTGCACTGAACTTACGTTCTGTTACAGGTTTAAATCAGTTTCTGATCACTTAAACCTGTTTATGTGTAACTTCTGTCCCTAGCCCAGATGCTCTGCTGGCTGTGGGGCTGTTGCCCAGCTCCTATAGCTGGCCATACAAGGCTGCCCCTGCTGTGGTAAAGGCTTCTGGAGAAGGGATTCTGGCACTCCCTCAGAGTCAGCAGCCAGGGCTGATGCCCTGCTCTCCCCACCTCTAGTTACACTACTGCTGGAGTCAGCTGAATCTGGTCCTCTTTCTGTATGGGGACACACTGTGTAACTATGAATAAGAGGAAAGATGTAGGCTGAAAAGGAACCTGGAAAATGACAAAAGATAAATAGAGGAAGCATAGTTATTTACACTGTTAGCTAACCAGTGCTCTTTTCTTTCAAGTCCTTTGGTTTTGATTGCTCTGTTTGAGTGTGCATTAGCCAAACGCATATGAACCAGTGAGGATTTACAATATCTGCACTATGCCCTTGTCCACACAAAGAAATCATTAAGTCACTGCTAATAACCTCCTGTAAATGCCGCAGAAGCACTCATGAACATGTACCTCTTGCACTGAAGGTCAACCAACCAACACCTAAAGCAATTCCTTAGTACCCTCCTTTGTAGGAATATCTTCACAGACAGGAGTTTAACTACTACCATTTGGTGATTCATGTGCAGTGCTTATTTTCTAAAAATTGCACAGCCCATTTTCAAAGCAAAGAAAGAAACAGCTGTTATGAAAAGGGAGGAAGGTAAATTTACACAGACACACAGATCAGTGGATTTAAAAGATGCAAAATTACATTGTAAGGGACTAAAACATACTTGCCATGTCTTATACTTGAAAAATGTAGATAGGGTTATAGTGTTTAGCTGTATTATTAATGCTTTAGATAATTCACAGTAAGTGTATGTTATTATATGAACATACAGAGCTAAATTCAGTTCTTCTCTCATTATAGTCTACAATCAGGTTTCACAGTGTAAGCCAGTATAAAATTTGACCAATTGTATGTGGATATGGTTTTATGGTTGGTGCAAGAGGAATCTCATGTTATTATGAAATTAAATTATCATAGAAATTTTCAGCATTTTATCAAAAAGAAAAGAACAAAGAAGAATGCCTAGAACCAAAACAATTTCATTTGGAAACTTCTATTTGGTAATGTCAAATAATTTAATTTTAGACATTTTGATCAAAATGCAACATTTTGAGATTCTCTAGTTCAACTGTTTTAATTTGTCTTGATTTGAAATTGGGGGTGTCCTCCTGAGCCATTGGATACTTCATGGAAGTTTTAATTGAGGTCACAAATGCTCACATGTATTATTCATATTATGCTTTGATGTGATAGCTTTGCTTTGATAAAGGGAGTTGAATAACTTTGACCTTTGCATGGGCAACTTGTAAACCAAAGTTCGACTATTAAATGTATGGTTTTGAACTGGATAAGTTATTTTTCAACTTCTCTTAAGTTGGAAATAAACAACTTTTCTTCTTAGACAGAAGGAAATATGAGTGAAAAGCAGGATGGTAAAAGTCAACATCCAGAGAAGGGCATATACAAAACTAAGAACAGGGAATTAAAAAAACCCTCAGAATAAAAGGGGACTGTTTGTTGCTTAGCAAGCTTATGAAGTGGGAACCATAAATTTCATTTTGGCTTGAGGTTTGAGCATTCATTTTAGTGCTAATAATTTTTATTTGATTTTTAAAGCATAAAGATAATTTTTTAGGAGTGGTATTTTACTAGCTGCTGAGGGTGATTTGCAAAATTTACTCGAACACCTTTTGTGGTGCTGATGGGGTTCCAGCTGCACGAGTGTGTATTCTTTCTTCTGTTATGGGCAGGACTTGTCATGATTTTTTTCTGTTTTATTTTTGGGATCCATAACTTTTGCCTCCTTTACATATTTCTCCTTTTATTGCTACTTACTTTTGTTACCTTTTTTCCTCAGAGCAAATGCTGGTCCTCATTTAGAAAATGTATTGTCACTATGAGAGCCCTAACACTTCACATTCACAAATCTTGTCATGAATACTGCTCTAAATTTATTCCCTGAGCTAATCTGGGATGAACCAAGAGCAAGAATCTATCATTCGGCTGCTCCCATTCTACCTCTTGTACAAGCTGATCATATATCTGAATAGTTCATTTTGCAGAATTTCCTCTGCATAGACCCACTTGTATATCCAAAAATACTGTCTGGAAAGTGCTGCCTCCTGGGGATGTGAAGTTACCCTCTTGTAATGCCAGATGTTCACAGCTGAGATTATGGAAGGACCATGTCGCCCCTACCCCCTCAGATCCTTCTTTTTAGCAGCTAGATATATTCTTAGGAATATACTGTCTGTTCCTCGAAAATATGTTTTGAGTTTTAATTAAAATCTGTTGCTTATTCTTTTGGAGCTTAGTAGCTCTTAGCAGCTTAGGTAGTTTTTAAATGCTTATTTATTTATATGTGTGTTAGGGTTTTTTTTAAACTTTATTTCATATCTCTTGCACCTCTTTAATTTCCAGACCAGCTTTGATCCTAGTTCCTGTGCTCCTTTGGGGACCTCAGTGGATGAGATGCTTAAATGTGCAGTAGACTAATTCTACTGCACATTAGCACATAATTAGTCTACTGCTCAGTATCACCACTGAAAAGGCATGTGCTGGCACTACTGTTATTTCAGGTACTAAACTTAATGCACAGTACCTATGGTGCATGAATGCATGTGTAGACGTTTCCAGTAAGGATCATGGAGACTGAATTTAAGAGCTCTTTGTTTCCTTCTGTTGGCAAAGACAAATGTATAAATACATACTGTTCATAGTGCCTTGAAGAAGGTCTCTGTCTAGTTCAATGAAGCCTTTTCCTCTGGGGTTCAAAACCTCATGTATGTATTTCACTTAATATTTCTCATATTGGACAACTGATATGTCTGACCCCTTCACCCACCTTTGGATTAGGCCTTTACTCCTTTTCAGGGACAAATCACAGCATTCTTGGCCATTTCAAGTTGGAGTGACTGATTTAGAGGGTTTCTTGGAACTGAGAACCAGTTTTTATACCAAGGTTCTTTAGAACATCCAACCAGATGGTGTGAAGAGATCTTTTAGTCCCATAAATACATCAGATACATGAATTCTGACCATCTTAGTCCTTCTCAATCTTTATCTTCCTATTGCTGTCAGTGGAGTCAGGACTACTCCCCTACAGAATTGGAACTCAGGAGCCATTCTGTTTACAATATTACTAAGGCCCCTTCTAACATTTTACATTTTTACATGGCATAATAGGAAAGGAAGGTACATGGGAGGTATAAGGGAGGAACATGGGAGGTATAAGGGAGGTACATGTGCACTTAATTTAAGGCACCATAAAATGGCCAACAAACAATAAAAATGTGTTATTGTCATGATATTCCATATAAAGATATGTGGGATAACAGGATACGCAGTTCTTGGGACATGAGGTCAGATCCCATAGTGCTTTTACATTAACATATACCAGGAGCCTTATTTGTAAAATATTTAATGCTGTTCTTACACTTTGTGCTGCTGGAGTCAGGTGATTTATGTAAGACATTCAGATTGCATTTTTTTAAAACGCAACTTTCTATCTTCAAAAAGGGTAAGAAGGAGGACCCAGGAAACTATAGGTCAGTTAGTCTTACTTAGATCCTAGGCAAGCTGTTCGAGAAAATTATGCTGGGACACATCCATGAGGGGCCAGCAGGGGATTTCATGCTTAGGGGCAACCAACATGGGTTCATCAGTGGCAGGTCCTGTCAGACCACCCTGGTGGCCTTCTATGATCAGACTACCAAATCATTAGATTAAGGGGTAGCAGTGGACATAGTCTTCCTGGACTTTCAGAAGGCCTTCGACACTGTCTCTCACTCTGTTCTCATTAAGAAACTGGGGAACTGTGGTGTTGACACCTACACTGTCAAATGGGTCGCCAACTGGCTAGAGGGCTGCACCCAGAGAGTGGTGGTGGATGGGTCATTTTCAACCTGGAAAGACGTGGGCAGTGGGGTTCCGCAGGGCTCGGTCCTCGGGCCCGCACTGTTCAACATCTTCATCAGTGACTTGGATGAGGGGGTAAAAAGCACCCTGTTCAAATTTGCTGATGACACTAAGATGTGGGGGGATGTGGGCATGCTAGAAGGGAGCAATAAGCTACAATCAGACCTAGACAGGTTACAAGGGTGGGCGGATGAGAATAGGGTGGGATTGAACACTGACAAGTGCAAAGTGATGCGCCTGGGGAGGAAAAACCGGCACCATTCCTACAGGCTGGGGAACTCCCTTCTCATCAGTGCAGAGGCGGAAAAGGATCTTGAAGTCGTCATTGACTCCAAGATGAACATGGGCCGGCAGTGTGGGGATGCAGTCAGGAAGGCCAACTGCACCTTGTCATGCATCCACAGATGCATCTTAAGCAGGTCCAAGGAGGTGATCCTCCCCCTCTATGGGGCACTGGTCAGGCCGCAGCTGGAGTACTGTGTCCAGTTCTGGGTGCCGCACTTCAAGAGGGATGTGGACAGTATGGAGAGGGTCCAGAGGAGGGCCACTCGCATGATCAGGGGGCAGCAGGGCAGGCCCTACGAGGAGAGGCTACGGGACCTGAACCTGTTCAGCCTCCAGAAGAGAAGGCTGAGGGGGGTCTAGGGGCCTGTTACAAACTTGTCAAGGGGGACCAGCAGGCATTGGGGAAGTCCCTGTTCCCCCGAGCACTGTCAGGAGTGACCAGGAATAACGGTCACAAGGTGGCAGAGGGTAGATTTAGGCTAGATATCAGGAGGCGCTACTTCACGGTCATGTCGGCTAGGATCTGGAACCAACTTCCAAGAGAAGTGGTGCTGGCTCCTACCCTGGGGGTCTTTAAGAGGAGGTTAGATGAACTCCTTGCTGGGGTTGTTTGACCCCAGTAATCTTTCCTGCCATGGCAGGGGGTCAGACTAGATGATCTACTTGGGTCCTTTCCGACCCTAGAAACTATGAAACTTTCCTGGTTACAAAACAGGACTTGAAAATTATGCTAGTGACTCAAAGTCATATTTTATTATTTTAAAACCCCATGGGGTTTAAGCCAGTCTTGTTATTTTTGGATGTCCTGGCTCTTTTTTAACTCCTGGGTACTAACAACACTATTCATGTTTTGAAAATAAAGCCACATAAAACTGGCTTAGTGCAAGCACCAAACCTGCCCTTATAATACTAGTTCTTCACCACCTGCATCCTGCTATTCAGCAAAAGTGTTTTAATTAATTTGTTAGGGTTTCCTCTTTTTAAGTAGAAAAATTGCTAATCGCACCGTACTTTTGCTATGGAAAAAAAGGGAATCAAGATTAAGGTTACATCTTCAAACTTATTTAATTTATTACATAAACCAGTGCTGAATCTAGCTTCTCTGAGATGAAAGGTAAATGCATCAATCTAGTTTTCCAGTAAGAATAATACATTTTCACGTGAGCGGGGGAGATGTTGTCAATTTACATTTGTATGTGTTTATTTTTTCACACTTGTGTTGAAGAAATTATGGCACAAATTTATTCCTTTCCTTTCTTCCAACTTTCTTATCTGAAAACAGGGATCACACTGATTTTTTTTTTTTTTTCACGGATTATTGGACACTCATTGTATATCTAAATCCAAAAAGTAGTAATTATATTGCAAAAGGCAGATGAAAAGCATGGCTCTTTCTGCTGAAAGTGTTGAACTTTGATTATTATGTATTTAGGATGGTTTGAAATGCAGAGATGTTTTTGTAAACTTATTCAAAGTAAGGAAAGCTGGAGGAGGGCTTGGTGGGTTGATGCACTTGTTTTCAGTTCTATCTCCATGTTTAGCTCACACAGCAAGAAGAAAAATATTTTTCTCAAGGACATTTCTCAGTGTCAAGTAAAAACTCTGATGTAGAATGACTTCCAGTATCAGCTGAGGATGGATTTGCAAGTTGGATAGTAGAGTACTGTGGGAAGAACTGCTCTGCATGGGCAGAGTTCTGTAGAAAAGCCTGCGCTAAGCCTGACCCTTATCAGTGCTACCAATCTGTCATCTTTCATGAACATTAGAGAAACCAACAACTTGAAAAATCCCTTTTCTGTCTCTAAAATTTGTATTGACTGTTATTGTATGTAACAACTAAGGTAACAAGAGCCAAACTAGATTAGAGGAAAGAAAAAATCATTCTCTGTGTCTCTTCCCCGGGATGTTTCACTTTGGCAGCATCTCACACTCTCCCATGATGACATTACTCTCATGGGCTCCTCTGGGATGAGCTCACATCACTATAATACACCAGCAAAATGGCAGCATCTGTAAGGTTCATAAGGGCCTTCAGTGAAGAAGGGAAGGGGCCAGAGCAGTTTTGGGGATGATGTTGTTGGTCCTGCCTACTATTCCTAACTGGAAAAGCCCGTTCTATTCACCAGCACATGAGTAGAAAAATCCTTGTAGCATTAACAATTAAATATAAATAGACTGTCTGCCATGGTAAGGATGCCTTTATTTTTTTTCCAAACAAACTTTTTTAAAAGCCATTTAAAAAGGCTAACCATTTTCGAACATTTCAAAGTATCAGTTCTCCTTTGAATACACTTAATGTATTTAGGGTCTATTTATGGTACTAAGATATATTTGAGCCAGACAAAGAGGATCACTTGTCCCAATCCTAGAAAGACCTATGTTTGGATTTAATGTAGGGGTTCTCCCCATTGAACTCAGTGGCACTACTTGTAGTGTGTGAAATTAAGCACATGCATATTTTTGGGCAGGATCAGGACATAGGTGTGTAGTAAAACACCCTTATCGTATTATTACAATCGTATTATTACAGCAGTCATTTGTACAAAAAGGGCCAGTGAAGGAGGTGAAATCCAATATTGACTTTGTTGTTGCTGCTGTTCTCTTGCACTTCATTAGAGGCGCCTGCGACTGGATTGCTATTGATTGCCTTTTAAATCTGATTCTGCATTTTAAAAAGTTATAACGTAAAAATGACAATGATGTATATCTACCCTAGGCACCTTTGTCAGGTATAAAGGAAACTGCAATTTATCAATGACTTGTTAATATCTGAAAGGCTGATGACAACCCCACAGGCTCTTGTCCTGCTTGGCACTTAAGTATTTACATTTATTTACATACATGAGTAGGTCCTTGAACACTATTGGGTCATTCATGTGAGTAGAGTAAAATTACACATTTAATGTCTGAAAAATCAGGAACTTAGAAGTTGTTTATGAAGCCAGAAGCTTTGATCAGCTAATCAAAACTGAAGGCCAAAAAGTCACAGGTTGGAAACTTGTAAGGATGGTACCAGATGTAAAAATACCAAAGACTTAGCTACAAAGATTCCATAAATCTTGCAAGAGTTGTTTAAGTGTTTTGTCAGAATCATGTCTAGGTTAATATACTGCACCCAATTCTGGCCCTACTGAAATTTGGGAGCTTTGCAATTGCCTTTTTTTGACCAAACAATCATTTTCCAGTTTCTAGCTTTCTCTCAACTTTCTCCACTTTCAGTTATAAAATAAAAAAGGAAATGTGTGCGCCTGCATGCGTGTGTGAAGAGGAGTAGGAGAATACAAAAAACTGTGGTATATTTTTGGTGAAAGGCTTTTTGCAAAATCTGAAAAACTTTTCTTTTGAAACCTATGGAAGTTATTATTGCAAAGTATTTTTTCAGTCAGATCTAATATATGCAGTTTTTATTGATTAAATTGTTGCTTACTGTTTACCGTGAAAATAATCCTTTAAAAATCATTTGATCACTTAATTCCTAAGGTATTTGGTCACATTAAACCTAAATACTTTTTACTATGATTCCTTGATTTTTAAATGAACAAAGGAAGTGGAGTGCCTTGCTTTGCTCTCTATATATGAGAGAGCATATATTTTTTCCCCCTAGGCTAGAAATGCTTTAACTGTGGATCTGTTTCAGTTGAACCAAAGGGATTATAAAAGTTCTCTAATAGATTTATTTTTGAAACATTAATGAATGTAAGTTTTTTAAGGAAAACTTAAATACAGGTTGATGACAGTCCTGTTTTATTTCAGCTCTACTGCACTATTTTGTTTTCTGTTAATCTCAAAATAAATCGATAGCCATTTTATTTTCCTTTAGCTTTTCTGGTGGCAGCATGGATTGATTTGAAAAAGAAATGCATAACAAGGAACCAGATGGGACCATGTCAAGGTAGGTTAACTTTTTAGACCTACCCGATTTGACCATGTCCCCTTAGTCTGCATTTCAATGTCTACTCACAGAATTTTACGAAGAGCTAGATAAATGTCCTCGGAATTCCAATAATGTAAGGAAAGTTTCTCCTTTTTTTTTTTTCCCAGTTCCCTTTTGCTGCTGAGACTATATGGATGTACAGAGTATCTGTTGGTTAGATACTACAGTAGTGAAGCTTTACATATTCCTATTTCTGTCTAATACTTGTTTGTAAAAGCAAAAACTGAGTATACATGGTGCAGCTTCTATGATATCTTCATTGCTACAAACACATGACCATGTAGCTGAATTATGGGCTTAAAGCGTGTGATTATCTCACAACCATGAAACAAATGGAGCATATCATACCATAAAATTACTTCAACAGTGACATTTTGAATATAACTACTTGTAATTTTTATGCTTAGAATTTTTTATTACATAGAAAAAATTAGAGTTTTAGTGAAAAATAAAAAATTAAAACTGTTTGCTCAAAAACAAAATATTTCATTTAAAAAACACTGACATGGTACCCCAGGACTGTAGTTCAGGTGCCTCATACCCATTCTCCTGGATAAATCAAGCACCCTGGGTCAGGCTACTTTTCCTATGATACCAGTGGAGGAGGCAGAGCATTATAGGAGTCACGTTTCCATATTGAATGGGAAGTGAATTTGGCTGGGAGAATGATGTCATGAGGCAAAACAAATGCAGCTGTCATGAGTTACTATGTGAGCATGTCCAAATTTGATACCAAATTTGCAACTACCCCTAATAACCACATGCATAGAAAAACTGCTTCATAAGCATGCATTTTCCAAATTCCTGAAAGTACAGGACTGGTAATATTTTAATCAGAAGAGCCTACCCTCTCACTTTTCTGCACGATAGCAGAAAGTAAATTGCCCTTTGTTCTTTCTCTCTTGTGTTGGATGCAGACTAATCACCTTGCAGCTGGCTCTGTGGTTTTATTCAAAACAAATAGTGTGCCAAAATGAGCCTATTTTTAAATGTATGAACTCCTTATGGAAAAAAATGTTTCACACTAACAATTTGCTGTGGCCTGTAGAGCTTAACTCATTAATACATATTGCATTCAGATTTCTATAAAGTACTCTGATTGTTTTAGACCCTCTACCTCTCATTTATGATTTGGTAGAATAGCAATAGTTGGTCCCTTGCCTGTATTTTCAGCTGCAGTTTTTCAAAAGTACTGTGATTATAGGACATACAAAAAACTAGAACTCTTGGTTCCAAAATGATACCTTTTATTAGACTGACTGGAAAATGGCAAGAAAATTGTCTTTTTCTGCAAGCTTTCGGGATCAAAATCCCTTCATCAGGCTCTGGGAAAAGTACAGATGGTACAAGATGATAAAAAGTCCCCACAGGTAGGAAATAAACTTCATTTTTGCACAGAGGGAGCTGAAGATGGAAGGCTGTCCCTCTGGGTCCATGAGAGTGTCTTTGTGAGCTGTGTTGAGTAGCTCTTTGATGTGTTGATTAGGTAGAATTCCTTCCCTGGAGGTGTCAGATGGCAGGCAGGGAGGTTAAAAAAAACCTTCCTTGTTGTTCTGCAATGAAGTTTAAAATCCAAAATCAGCTAAAATTCGGCAACTGGCACTTCATTGCTAGACACTTGAGCTAGGGATAGTGATTGGAAACTTGTTCAAATGTACAACACAACAAAAGTTTAGTGCATATAAACTGCTTTCAAAATAGCTGAAACCAGTTTAAGATAAACCTGGATGGATGTAGTATCAGTCTTAACCGATTTAGGCTAAATTGGTTTATTGAACTTCTGTCTTGGATCCCCTCCAGATTCAAGTTAACTCACAATCCCTCACCATCCCAGGATGCTTTGGGATCCCAGCATCCTCAGATGTAGTAGTGGATAACAACTTGGGCAGCAGTGGCCACAAGATGATTGAGTTTAGGATCCTGAGAAAAAGAATGATGGAGAGCACCAGAGTAAGGACTCTGGACTTAGAAAAGCAGACTTTGATTTGCTCAGGGAACTCATGGGCAGGATCCCATGGGAAGCCAGACTAATGGGAAAGAGGAGTCCAGGAGAGTTGGCTGTACTTTAAAGATGATGTCAGGAGGCAAAACAAATGCAGCTGTCATGAATTACTATGTGAGCACGTCCATATAGAAGTTTGGGTGTTTGGGCTGAAAATTGAAAACTTTTATGTTGGGCATATTTTCCTTGCCAAAGATATTTTTTCTATGGAAAAGATATCTCTTCCAAAAAAGGGTTTAAAAAAACCTTACTGCGAGTGCAGGAACAAATCACCTTGATGCACAGGAAGACTAGCAACTATAGCAGAAGACCAGCTTGGCTTAGCAGGGAACTCTTCAGTAAACTAAATCACATAAAGGAAGCTTATAAGAAGTGGAAACTTGGATGAAGAACTAGAAAAGAGTATAAGAGTATTGCTTGGCCATTCAGGAAGAATTCCTGGATGAAGTCAGGCCAAAGCACAACTGGAGTAGCAGCTAGTAAGGGATGTGATGTGAAGGGTAACAAGAGGGTTTCTACAAGTATGTTGGTAGCAAGAGGAGGTTCAGGGAAAGTGTGGGTCCCTTACTGAATGGGGGAGAAAACCTTGTGACAGTGGATGCTGAGGGAATTGACTGATGAGATTGCACAGCTGCTGGACATCATCTTTGAAAACACATGGTGATCAGGAGAGATCCCGGATAATTGGACAATGGCAAACACAGTGCTCATATTTAAAAAGGTGAAAAGGGGGAACTAGAGAACTATGGAGCAGTCAGCCTCACCTCAGTCCCTGGAAAAATTCTGAAGCAGATCCCCAAGGAATCCATTTCTAAGCACTTGGAGGAGAAGGTGGTGATTAGAAGCAGTCAGCAGGGATTCACCAAGGGCAAGTCATGCCTGACTAACCTGATTGCCTTCTATGATGAGGTGGCTGGCTCTGTGCATGCAGGGAGACCAGTGGATGTACCTTGACTTCAGCAACATTTTAGATACAGTCTCCCACAACATTCTCGCAGTCAAGCTAAGGAAATACAGGCTGGATAAATTGACTGTAAGATGGATAGAAAACTGGCAGGAGCATCGGGATCAGAGGGTGGTCTGATCAATGGCTTGATGTCTAGTTGGCAGCCTGTATCAAGTGGAGTACCACGGGGTCAGTCCTGGGGCCGGTTTTGTTCAGGATGTTCATGAACAGCATGGAAGATGGCATAGAGTACACCCTCAGGCAATCTGCAGATGACACCAAGCTAGGGGGAGTAATAGATATGCTGGAGGGTAGGGCTAGGATTCAGTGGGGCTGTATAATGATGAGTGCAAAGTCCTGCACTTAGGATGGAACAATCCCATGCACCCAGCCAGTCTGGGGGCTGGCTGGCTGGGCAGCAGCTCTGCAGAAAAGGACCTGGGGGTTACAGCGGACAATAAGCTGAATATGAGCCAGCAGTGTGCCCTTGTTTTAAAGAAGGCTAACAGCATACTGGGCTGCATTGCTAAGAGTGTTGCCAGCAGGTCAAGGGAAGTGATTATTCCCCTCTCTTCAGCACCTGTAATGCCATATCTGGCATACTGTGTTAAGTTTTGGAGTCCCCACTACAGAAAGGATGCGAACAATTTGGAGAGAGTCCAGCAAGGGCAAGAAATACGGTGAGGGAGCTGAGGCACATGACTTGTGAGGCAAGGTTGAGGGAACTGGGCTTATTTAGTGTGGTGAAGAGAAGACTGAGACAGGATTTAATAGCAGGTGTCAACTACCCGAAGGGAGGTGCGAAAGAGGATGGAGCTAGACTATTCTCAGTGGTGGCAAATGACAGAACAAGGACCAATGGTCTCAAGTTGCAGCAAGGGAAGTTTAGGTTAGCTATTAGGAAGAATTTTTTCACTAGGTGGGTAGTAAAACACTGAAACAGAGTACCCAGAGAGATGGTGCAATCTCCATCCCTGGAGGTTGCTAAGACTCAGCTAGACAAAGTTTTGGCTGGGATGATCTAGTTGGGGATGGTCCTGCCTTGAGCAGCAGGTTGGACTAGATGACCTCCTGAGGTCCCTTCTAACCCTAATTTTCTATGATTCTATGATTCTCTCTTGCAAATCCCTCCTTGCAACATGGGCAAGCTAGCCTTGGCCAATGCTTTCTGCTCCAGGTATACTCTAGCACTCCACCAGCTTCTGGCCTGAGTCATTGCAGGCAAGGTGGCTCCATTTCCAGAATCAAAAGTGAACGTCTGTTCACTTGCTTATGGATTCAGTCTATGCAGCTTAGACTAACCTGTGAAGACTGAATCAATTCATCCCTGGGCTTTTGGACTGTCTAAACTTAGCATAGATCATTGCTTGTGTCTAGAGCTCCAGGTCTGGACAGATTCGTTCAAGTAACACTTACCTCTGCAAACCTGTTTTGACAACACCTGAAAATGGCAGAAATGTTGTAAAGAAAGAATGAAATAAAACGGGCTGCATTTGTTCCTCTATTAGCCAAATTAAACCCCAAATCATTTACATTTATTCTTAAAAAAGGCAAAGTTTGTGTTGGGTAAGAAGAAGGTCGAGTGAAAGAGACCGTGTTGCCTCTTGCACATAAAAAGAACAGAAAAAAGTTTGCGTAGTTCAGAGTTTTGTTTCAGTCCATTTTCTCAGTTGTGAGGATAAAATATATTCACTATTTTTCCCAGTAAAATGACCTAAATCTGTAATTGTGGTACCAGCAGTAGATATGGTGGTCTTAGGCTTTGTATTTTGTTGTTGGTTTGTTTTTTGTTTTTGAGAGACCTCATTACGTGAAGTCTCTGTAGAGTTTAAGCAGACATTTTAATAACACATGTATTTATGGTTTACTGCATATAAAAAAAAATGGCTTCTCTAAAAATCACCAGCCAGCACCATGTGATTACCTATCTATCTGAATTACCATCCACACACAGAGACTGCAATGTCAACCACAGGCAAGTTTGCATGAATCATGGATCTTAAAAAGAAAAGACTTATTAGTCATCTAGTTCATTACCCTGTGTATATAGAATTATTCTGTATTGTGGTGTATACTTACTATTTTTTTTACCAGTCTAATTTTAAATTATCACAGTAATGGCGCTCCCACCATTTCCCTTGAGAGACTGTTCCAAAGCACAGTAGCACAAAGTACACTGTCAAGAAATGTACTCATTTCCTGATGCTCATTTTTCTATTTATTAACTTCATTCTATTGCACCTGATCCTGTCTGTGAACGTTGTACCAGGAATTACTGAAAGTCTTAGTCCTGCAGATATCTGATATATACAAACATCTTTAAGAATGGTACCTGCACATAAAAATACATGCATGCCTCCCTACAGCTTTTACAAATTTGGTTTACATCTAATGGTAATAGATCAACAAAGCCACTCATGAATTGTCTCATGTTGAAACTGTGTTTTTAAAAAGAGCTCTAGAAATAATTGCAAATGATCGTTAAATTTTCAGAAGTGTAAACAAAAAGTTAGCCTCATCTGTGCTGGAGAATTGCACAAGTCAAATATATGTCCTGAACTTGAATTCATATAATTAAATTAGTGTGAACCTCTCTGAGGACACTTATTCCAATTTAAGAGTGGCTTTTTCTGGTTTAACGTAACATGATTTTGATTGACTTAACTTAAAACAAGAGGAGATTCTCTTAAACTGAGAAAAGAATGTCCACATAGAGTTTGTAGTGGTTTAAATATTTATTATTTTTAAATCTGATTCCACTTAAATTGGGACAACTCTCCTGCATAGACAAGGGCTAAGGATTCTTGTCTAAACATCTAAACAAGTGGCTTGACTTCCAAAAGTGCTCATAAAATCAGATTTGCAGATTTCCTCCCATTTGCTGATTAATCTTTCCTTATAAGCCTTCTGACAAACTCTAGGTCTTTTCTCCTCAACCTGGACACTTCTGGTTGGCACAGCCCTCTTCCTAGCTTCCAAACCCTCATGTGGCACTACTTCATTTATCATCCCTAATCCCCGAGCTCTGACTTTTTCCTGCCTTCCAACTACCTAATTGCCAAATTCTTCCATGAAACTCTGATTTTTAAGTATTCCTAATACTCATCCTCATTGCATTCCAAAGGGGAATATTTAGAAATCAGAGTTTCATGGTTGCTGACTTAGAGGGAGAACAAGACTGGTAGCCACTGCCATTGCCACTGCTTGGGATGCAAAAGCTGCTTATTATGCCTCTGGTAAGCACACAAGTGATATTCTGCACTCTTATTTTAACATGTTTCAAGAGAACTTTGACATGTAGTCAAGAATAAGGTGGAACGGGCTCCAGTTTCATGCTGTTTAAATAACAGAGCCTCCTAACTTTCTCAGCCTCATTAGTTAAGGTACTACCATAAACTATATAATAAAGCGAGAAATGGTGGTGTCTTTTGAAATAATATCACGATGGGTAGAATCCTGAAGTGCTTTTTCAATCTGATCTTGAATCCTGGGTGTGTTTATTTGAGCAAAGACAGTATGAAAAGGAGGTAAAACTGAGTAAGATCCTTTGGGAATTGTTCCAATATAGTTCAAACTGAGATACAAAGGAAACTGAATATTTTATAAAAACTACAATCAAATGTTCATTGTTTGTATAAGCTTTTCCACAACTTAGTTGCTCAGGCTGTATTTACCTACAATATGATCATATTGTTACTAGGTGATCATGCTGTCCCTTTTGTTAGATAGAGATGTTATTTAATAGGTAATTGTTCTTTTAAAAAGTTAATTGGATCTTCAGACTTTGTGTGATATAGCTGACTGTGCAAAATGTATAAAATAGCCTTAGCATTATTGTGTTTAGTGTAACTGACCATGCATGAAATATTATGTAGTGAATTAAACCCTGACAAATGAGTCTTTTGTCCCTTTCCTTCTAAATGAAATCTGGGTTATGCAGAATATACACAAACTGTAGATATTAACAGATTTAATAGGGGGCATGCTAAAAAATTAAAAATAGCAAAGGAATGGGATTTTGAAAGGCATTGGTGTAACTGCACCATCATAGAGTTCCATGCCGAGTGCTTTCGAAAATCCTAACCATATTGTAATTAATAGTCACTGGAGGGGTCAAGTAAGGCAAGTGTGCCATGGTAGCCATGCTGAATTGGTTTAGAGAGGAGGAGGGACAATTTTCTGTCTTTTTGGAAATAATGGGCTGATAAAGAGAGGGTCAGATGCACAAACTGGCTCTGCAAACCAGAACTGGGCCTACTAGTGAAAGCACGCAACTGTATTCATATCAATACCATGGAATTTTCTGCAAGTTTCAGAATTTTGCTGAAAAGTTTAATTAGCTCTCCATAGGCTCTATATAAACTATGAAGAGTCCTCTACATAGACATGCTGCTGGGTTTTGGGTTGTAGCTCTGTTGGTCTAAGGACATAGCCAGGCAAGGTTCTTTGAGTAGATGTGATATCTTTTATTAGACCAGTTGAGTAGTTTGAAAAAAGTTCTAACCAAGCTTTCGGACTCAGTCACCCTTCTTCAGACATAGGGAGTCTCTGCTGGTCTGAGACTCCAAGGAATGAGAGATGTCAATCAGACATCCTGCCACACTTTTAGCTTCTCTCATTCCCTGGAGTCTCAGACCAGCAGACTCCTTATGCCTGAAGAAGGATGACTGTGCCAGAAAGCTTGGTAAGAACTTTTTCCAAACTACTCAGTTTGTCTAATAAAAGATATTACATCTACTCAAAGAACCTTGCCTGTCTATATAGACATAGTATGAATTTGAATGTGCAGATTTGCATGTACTCAGCATTTGTGGATACATGTTCAGAAGACAGGTTTTGTTCAGGAATTTTGGAAAAACACCAACAATTCAGAAAAATATGCAAAAGTCAGTGTTGCTAGTGTTGGAGTGATGTCATATCTGTGATAATCCAGGAATTATATGAGAGAGAAGGATTTTTGAGAGAGATCTTATATTGGACCAGCTTCCATAGTTGTTATATTCATAGACAGACTTTCAAATGCAATACCTTCTTCTTCAGGTCTGAGTAAAAATCAGGTACAACAGAGATTAAAATCAATCTGCAGAGCAGTGAAATTGGAGCAGTGATATGGCAGACAAAGAAATTACAGAAGAAAAATTAGATAGATTAGTGGAAGACCAAGACCTTTCAAAAGGGAATAGGACCATTATTATTAGTAATGTAAAGGAAGATTATCAGGAATTGGGTAGATCAGTGATCAGCAACCATTTCAGGTTGTGGGCAGGGATGACCCAACTCGAGTCAGTGAGGTGGGCAGGTGGGTGAGTGCTAGGACCTGTCTACCACCACCACTGCTTCTCTCTACAGTCACCTGGGCCTGGCAAATGCTGCCAAAGTCCCGTGTTCACAAGCTGGATCAAATGCCTCCATGGCTGGATCTGGCCTGCTGTGGCGTTGTATAATCCCCGAGGTGGATTATAGGATGCTACAAAGTCAATATCGGTGTTTAATCCTTGATTCTTAGTATCCAGCTGGCTTATGATTTTGTTGTGTTCCTAGGCTCGCCTTTTGAAGATGTTTTGTAAAGCTCTCTTTAAACACAAGGATAGTGAGATCAGAAAGCGAATGATTGTTCAGTGAAAAATGTTGTTCTACACATGTTAGTGCATCTCTGTCCTTAATCCTTTTCCTGTAGTCATTCATTCTGGTGCATAGTTTTAGTACAGTTTCACCTGCAGATTTTCTATGAGGACATTTGGTTCACTGGATGAGATGTACCAAATTTTGGGATAGGCATGTGTAGGATTCTGATGGGTTCATTGTGGGGGCTGTTGATTGTTGTAGCAGTGGACACATGCTGATGCATTTTTCATCTATTGTTAAGGTAAAGCTGTGTCCCATTCACTGTCTGTTGAACAGCAGGGATTTTATTTCTGATGATGATTTGGGTAAGGTTAGGCTTCATAGATTCATAGATTGTAAAGTTGGAAGGGACCATGATGGATCATCATGTCTGACCCCCTACCCTTAGCAGGAAAGAGGACCGAGGTCAGATGACCCCAGCCAGGTGACTCTCAAACCTCCTTGTGAGAGAATGGGGTGCGTCACCTGCCGTGAGTCCCCCTATCCCCAGACGGCCCCTGGAGAGGAGGGGGTACGCGACGGGCCATTCCTGCTTCCGCCGATCTCGCCTGCCACATCTTGACGTAATATGGGGGGTTCACCCGTACGGGGAAGCTGGCGGTCCGGATGGGGTACTCGTCTCCAAGGTCCAGGGGTCCTGAGGGCTCCTCCTCCCCTACACCCTCGCCCGGTCCTCCGGGATTAGCCTCCGTCAGGGGGCTCCCTTGTCCGTGTCCCAGTCCTGCAGTAGGGTACCGCCCTCGCACTGCAGGACCCCCTTCAGGAGTCCTTACGGCACCTGGCCTATCCAGGTGCAGCTAGCTCCTATGGGTCTGGGGTGTCCGTACCCCTATTGACTGTCTCTCGAGACCCGGGGGGGTTGTGAGGCTTACCTCCCTGCCCGCGGGTCTTCTTCCGCGGCCAAACTGCCCGCAGCCGCCGGAGAAGGGTCCCTCCGTCAGAACCTCCAGTTCCGGTCCCCTCCGGCGCGGCTGCCGACGGCCCCCTTGTTACCGGTTCGTCGTCTCGAGTCGCTACCGCCTCGGGCCCCACTGCTTCCGGCTCCGCTGGCTCCTGCAGTGCGGTCCTGGGCTCCGCAGCTCCCCGCGCCGCCGCCGCCGGCTCCTGCCGCGTGGCTCCCGGCTCCGCGGCTCCCGGCTTTGCTGCCGCCTGCTCCTGCTGTGTGGCTCCCGGCTCTGCGGCTCCCGGCTTCGCTGCCGCCGGCTCCTGCCGCATGGCTCCCGGCTTCGCTGCCGTCGGCTCCTGCCGCGTGGCTCCCGGCTCCACGGCTCCCGGCTTCGCTGCCGTCGGCTCCTGCCACGTGGCTCCCGGCTCCACGGCTCCCGGCTCCGCAGCTCCCGGTGCAGGCTCCGGCTGGAGCCTCAGTCCTCCTCTGCTTGGGGTAGGTGGGCTCCTTTTATTCTCCCAGGCCGGTCCCGGTCCGGCCCGGTCCGAGTTCCGGGAAGCGCTACGCCCCCGGCCAAACTTCCGGGTCGGGCCCCGGAAGTTGGGCGGAACTCCGGGGTTCCTCGCCCGACCCTGGCCCCCTGGGGCCTTGGCCCCCTCACACTCCTCTTGAAGACCTCCAAGTTCAGTGATAGTACTACCTCTCTTGGAAGCCCATTCCAGATTCTGGCCACCCTTACTGTAAAAAAAATTCTTCCTGATGTCTAACCTAAATCTACACTCCACTAGTTTGCACCCATTATTCCTAGTTACTCCCTGGGGCACTTTGGTAAATAGCACATCACCAATTCCCTGTTGTCCTCCCTTGATAAACCTATAGATGGCTACAAGGTCTCCCTTCAGCCATCTCTTGTGAAGGCTGAAGAGATCCAGATCTCTCAACCTCTCCTTGTAGGGTCTTTCATGGAGGCCCTTAATCATGCGAGTGGCCCTCCTCTGAACCCTCTCCAGATTCTCTGCGTCCCTCTTGAAGTCCAGTGGCCAAAACTAGACACAATACTCCAACTGCGGCCTGACCAATGACACAAAGAGGGGAGCATCACCTCCCTTGATCTGCCTTGGTCATGCATCTGCTAATACACGACAAGATGCGATTGGCTTTGTTGATGGCCTCGTTACACTGCTGGCTCATGTTCATCTTGGAGTCAACTATGACTCCAAGATGTCTCTCAATCTCTGAGCTGCTGAGGAGGTCATCCCCCAACCTATAGGTATGCTGGGGATTCTTCCTTCCTACGTGAAGTACCTTACATTATCTTAATGTCTGAAAGCCAGGAGCAGAGGAAGAGGAGGGGGTCTTTTATAGTCCAATATTTATTGAATATGGGCTATAATTGTTTGCTGATATTTAGGGGTCTTGCCAACTCGAGGAAGCAGCCGGATGATATTGTGGTGAGATTGCAGGGCTGGATGCCATTTTTGAGGGCTTATCACGGCCAGGGCCTCCTACACCTCTTATTGGCCAAGCAGCACCAATGGTCCTGCCCCTTGCTGCTGATTGGCTGTGAGGGCTGTCTGTCATATGGTCCTGCCCCTTGTCACTGAATGGCTGTGAGAACTGTCCATTATGCGGCCCTGTCCATCCCCACTGATTGGTGGGCAGGGGCAGGTCCACATAGCAGCCAATCAGTGGTAAGGGGCAGCTGTGACAGTCATCTTGGGCTCCCCCAGTGTGTGGGTAGCCTTTCCTCCCCCCTTCCACCCCAGTTGGCTGTGTAGCTGGGCCCCTAGGGGGAGCCACCATTTTATTTTCAGTAAATTTTTTGTTGTTGTTGTTCTTTTCTTTTTTGCAGATTTTGTGGACATTTTTGCATTTTCCACAAAATCCACTAAATCACAATTTCAGTAGGTCCATAATGATATTTCTTATATTTCTGATCATGCTGTCCCTTTTATTAGATATTTCATATGGTTCAAGTGTGTGGTTGTGCATAACCACCAGGTGTCTGCAGTCACAGAAGGGTTTATTGTTGTATTGCAGGAGGTTACTGCAGAGTATTTGGATGATTCTTTCAGAAATATGGTTTGTTTTTCCGGAACATCTTTGTTGCATAAAATCAGGTTTCAGGTTGGTAGGGTTGGTATTGTGAGTATTCTCTTCAGAGTAGGTGCTCTGGTATTTGTCTACATTTTAATCTAAGGGACTGCAACTTGTGGATAAGGCTGAATTAAATGGGTTCATAACAGTGTGGAGGACTCACATTTCTATACAAGTTGCTCTCTCTAATAGTATTTCTTCCTCATCAGCTAGGCCTTATGAAGTTATAATAGCTCATTTGTGACCTCACCATGGTAAAAATCTAGAATTATGACATTATTGGTGGAGGAAAATGAATTGAAAAATTGAGAGTACTCTGGGTACCACACTTCAAAAAGGATGAGAAAGTCCAGAGAAGAGCCACTCATACGATTAAAGGCCTGAAGAGCAAGTCATTCAAGGAAAGGCTGACGGATATGGGACTGTTCAGCCTAGAAAAGAGAAGACTTCAGTGGGGATTTGATGGCAACTTACAAACATATCAGGGGAGAGCATGGGTGGTTAGGCGAACAACAACTATTCACCAAAGCGCCTCAGAGGAAAACCAGGAGCTACAGTCATAAACTCCTAAAAGAAGGTTTCAGACTGGATATAAGGAAAAACTTTTTCATGGTTTGTGTGACCAGACTCTGAAATAGACTCCCAGCAGGGGTGGTGCATGGGTACCCTGGATATCTTCTGAAGGAGACTGGATGTACATCTTGCTGGGGTTATTTGGCCCCAGCAGTTTTTCCTGCCCAGAACAGAGGGGCTGGACCCAATGATCTCACAAGATCCCTTCCAGCCCTAAACTTCTGTGAATCTGTGAGAACAGTAATGGTTCATTCAACCTACTTACCTGCAATCTAAAGTCTAAAACAGTTAAAGGAAAAATTACTTGCAAATAATTTGCTTTCCTATCTTGCCCAAGGAAATCTGTTCTTAGGATAATGCAGGATAGCTTAATGGAACAATAATAACAATTTCCAATCCTACTTGATGCAGAAAAAGCAAACTTTTTTGGCATAGGCAAAAGCTTACTCTGTCATGTATATATGAAGTGGCACATTTTTACAGAGAGAGAACAGTTCTGTTACCATTCCATCTGTCTTTTCATAAAATTATAGATTGAGGTATATTGCAGGTTCTTGAAAGTGGCGTGTCAGAATATAGAACCAGGACTGGCAAACTATTTTAATGTAACTATTGGCATTTTTGCATGCAAATAACCCATATTATTAAGTGTGTGTAGCTTCTTCTGTTGTTACTTTTGTCATATCATGTATGCCTTGACCCTCAGCAAACAAGGTTAATGCTTTCTCTCTCCTCATGCTTGATGTAAAGCAGAGGGATTACTGAACAGGATTTTCAGTACTTGGTGAATTGTTGGGTATATTTTTGTAAAGTGTAACCAATAATATTTCTTTAGGCATATGATACAGATAAACACACAATGGCATCTTCATGTTTTTTCAAAAGAAAACCATTTGTGTTTTGGTGAAAGGTTCTTGATCAAATAAAATCAAAAGTAGCTTTTTCTAGTAGCAAATAGGCAGTAAAGAAGCAGCTTATTACTAGTGAAAAATTATGGTGAAAAATAACATTAATAAAGGATACTTTATATACAATTGTATTATAAAATGAAAATAGTAGTCTCCCTTGAGAATATAGGTCTGATACTTGATCGGCTGAAGTTAAATCTGTTTATCTGAAAAAGGATTAAGTCCTGTATGGATGTGGATAAAGCTGTAGACAGTTAGTGAACTAATTTTTCACCCCAATGAACTAAGATATTCAGTGAAAGAACTTCCATCAAGTATGCTAGATGCGGGTATATTGGGTGTTTGCATCCTTTCCTTCTCAGCCTGAATTAATGGACTTTGTGCAGGACGAAAAAGAGAGACTATGGCCACTTCAACGTTGTTGCACATCCCACCATTCATAGGCAGCATTGTCACTGTCCTGTATTCAAGCCAGGAGACTGCTGCGAACTCTGTGTGCTCAGGATTTGTGAATTGCTGGGTTCGCACGGACCTTCCCTTAGCCTGGTACTAAATCTTTTTAGATATTAACCTGTTTACAACTGACAAGGGTCCTTCCACTGCAGCATGTGAAAGGCCACAGACAGCCTCCCTGCTTGGATCCTCGGTCCTTGTTCTTCCTTTGCATAGCCCCGTTCTTGATAGCTAAGTGCAGCAGGCCTTTTGCCACCCTTGTGAATCAAAAGGAAATTTGACCCTGATTATAAATCCATTCATATTAATAGAAATTACCCACACATGTTTCTTGCAGAAGTCTATCTGCCACTGACATTGGTGCTAAATTCCTGAAATATTAATGATAACACAGTCTTACGCACACACAAATGAAATCAAATTCCCTGAAACTCAGAGTCCCTTTGCAGATTCCTTAGTTTTTTCATTCTTCCTGTATCTCAGATCTGCTTCTGATATACAAATACGTATTTCACTGTGCCTCAGGAAATCTCTTGTGGAGTACAGGCCAATGTGACTCAGAGCCAAATGGGACTTCAGATTTGTCAGGCTATACATACATTTCACTGGAGAAATAATCTCTTGCTCTGCTATGATATCCAGATTCTTTTTAAACAAGAAATTGTACTGAGATTCTAAGATGTATCATTCAATTCTTTTTTTAAAGGACAGTTCTAGCATCTTTTGCTTTAAGTGTATTGAAATGCATGCAATATGTTTTCTCCATGTAGTTAGTCCTGAAGCCCTTGAATTATATTGAATGGATACCATTAGTACCAGTTCCCTCAATCCCTCTTGATAATGACTTGAAGAGCACAACTTTCAGGGACCTAGGAGGTTGGGAAGGGATGGCTGAGCCCATTCAACCCCACTCCCGCCTCACAGACACAACAGCCATGAGAGATTTAGAAGAAAAGATATTGCAGCTTAGAGCTGTATCATCTTTTTTTTTCCCCCAGAGAGCTCCTTTTTGTGCTTAAGAACTCTTCAGAAGGATTTCCCAGGATATCTGTGGCTGAGAGGTATCCCCTGGAAGTATGAGTCCAACAGAGCTGAGCTTCCAAGGATGTAGGTGGCTGGTGCAGATCACAAACGTGAGTTCTTTGAGTAGATGGTCTGAGATGCATTAAAATGCAAGGCTTTGGGGCTTGTTCTGCTGTTTACTCCTTTGAGGTAAAACCTGTCAAAGGACAAAATCTAGAAAAAGGATCCTAGTTAGAGATTCATCTGCCAGGGTTTAGTCATGGGAGTCATGAAAGATCTAGTCTAAGGTTATTGTGATTCTTAATCAAAACCTATCATATTATGTTTGTCATCACCTAATTTTTGTGTGTATGGAAACAGTAAAAATTGATTTTTTTGTTGTATTTCATTCAGACACTTTAAGTCAACAATCAGCTAATATAAAATGCACTATCAAATATACTCAGAAGCTAGTCAGACTACAAAACAGGGTTATTTTCTTGGTAGAGTAAGTATTAACACTAAATATGGGCAGAATTGGGCTCTAAGTTTGCTGGATGGTGTGATGGGGCATTGACTCATTTTTTTCAGAGAAAATGAAATTGCTTTGTATAAAAATAGATATTTTTTTTTACTTAGCTTTCAGTTTTTTCCCTTTGAGGTGTCAGGGTTACAGGTGACTGAAAACAAAGGAAGGTTCATCAGGCCACACATTCATAAAGTTGTATTTTTAGGTGGGTTTAGTATTACAGTTTTAGGTGCACTTTCATTGTTGATGTCTCAACACAAAACAGGTGTCCACCAATGAAATGCAGCTGAAGCTAATACTGCTAATGTTAAGTAATAACACATCATAAAGTTGGCTTGAAAATCATCAAGTTAGAAAATGCTCAGAGGTTTTATTGGCCTCCAGATGTTTAATTCATTAGGGTTCACATTTTTAAACTTTTCTTCACCTCTATGAAAGTTAGAAGTTTACTTTAAAAATAAAAAATGCATTGTGGTAACTGAGCTAAAGGGAGGAAATTGGCCGGACAGATCACATCTCCCCTAGGTCGCTTGGTATAGGATAGAGAACATGTATTGTACACAGTCTCAGAGAAGTCTAAATTCAGTGCACCACTGATGGTGCAGCAAATAGTGGCTGCAACTGGAGCCAGTCCAAGAAGGCATGGAAAAAAGTCTCCTCCATCTCCCCCTTACAAAAATGGCAGGCCACCAATACCATTAGTGGTGGAGAGACAGAAGGACGCCAGGTTAAACCCAGGGAAACATAAAAGGTGGGCTTTTGTGACTACTGCTACCAAAGTGAAGGAACTACATAGATTCAGTGGCCAAGTCTAGATGAGTGCACACATGCTGCTTGCAGCATCTCAAAGCCCTTTGAGAAGCTGCAAGAAGCATATGTGGGAACAAAAAAATGTTCCCCGCACTGCAAATTTGCAGCGCAGGAGCAAAATTAGACCTGGGGTCAAAAAATACCCTAGGAAAAAAAAGCAGGGCAGAACATGGTGCAAGACTGTGCCCTGAGGCAAGCAAAGACTCGAGGGGTCCTCCACAGAAGCACTCTGGTAACCAGCACCAGCCTTGCCCTGGAGCTGATTGCAGGGCAGGCAATGTACTAGCTGCAGGGAGCTGGACCTGGGCTCAGTGCCAGTAAGTAGTGATTAGGGGAGCTTGTGGAGGGGGAGGGGACCATGGGGGACCCCTACCTGCTCCTCAAGCTGCCCAGATTACTGCCCCACCTGAGCTCATCCCCCTGCCTGCCCCCTGAGATCCCCTGATTGCTTTCCCGCCTGGCCCCACCCCCTGCCAGGTCCCTGAGCCTCCTGGATTGCTACCCTGCCCAGCCCCATCACCTGCCTGCCTCCTGAGTCCCTCTGATCCACTGCCCTACCTGGCCCCAGCATCCCTGCAATTAAAAAAAAAAAAAAAAAAAAAAAGCCCTAAACTCACAGGCAGTAGCAGTTGCCATTGGGGTCACTGGGGCTTGCTGGCAGAGCCCTCCCCTCCCCCCCCACAGTGGGGAGCAGCGTGGACTGGTCCTGGCCACCTGGCACCTGCACTGCCACTGCCCCAACATGCAGTGAGGCCAGGGTCAGCAGGGTGCCGCACAGCTCTGCGTGCTGTTGGGCAGCTGGAGCTGCTCAGACTGATCAATGCCAGACCTCAAGTGACAGCTGCATGAGTCCCAGCTACCTGACAGCATGTGGAGCCATGCGGCGCCCTCCCAACCCATGCCACACCCGCGCAATGGAGCAGTGGCATTGTGGGTGCCAGGCAGCTGGGGCCGGTCCCCACTGCCTCCTGCTGCCCCATGCTGTGGGGTGGGGGGGTGGAGGGGCTCTGCCAGCAGGCCTCAGTGACCCCGATGGCCGCTGCTACTGCCAGCGAGTGAGGGGCTTTTCTTTTTTTATTTTAAAGTGCCGGGAGGCTGGGGCTGGGGCTGGGTGGGGCAGCCTTCAGGGGTCTGGGGGAGCAAGCAGGGGTGGGACAAGTGGGCTCTATGGGGGCCCAGTGGCTCCTGAGGGGGGGCTTTAGCCCTGGGGGGGACAGTCTGTGAGCTTTGTGGGGGGGCTATGCCTTGCAGGGGACCCACCCCTCCTGAGCAGCCGCCACACGGTTCACTCATTATCTACCCACACACCCCACAGCCCCCCATATCCTCTCCACCCCTCTTTCCATCCCCGTCCTGCAAACTCCACATCCCCCCAGCACATACTCTGCATGCCCGGCTGCCAGGCAGGTTGAGACCTGCTGGCAGGACCTGTGGCTGCAGGGGCAGATGTCTCCACATCCTGGTTAGTGAAGGAGTCACGGAGAGCTCTAACTGATTTATGGTAAGAAAACCAATGGAAAACAGCAAAACATGTAGATATATTTAGAAATTGTTTTATTATTGTAGAGCCACTGATAGGCTTCCAAATTACTTTAACACTGTAGATATATCAATAAAACAGTGCCCAACTGATTGCTGTCTCTGTCTCTCTCTTTTGCTCTTCCTCTCTCTATATATAGTGGTCTTTTGTTTTAATTGTGGAGGAACATGGATTTTGGGGTATTTTACAGAGTGACTGGGATTTTTTTGTCAGGGATTTTTCAGTTTTCAAGTAGACAACACCAGAATTCCTGCTAGGGAGGTAAGTGACAACAGGGTGGATAAAAATCAATGACTTATTTATTTTTAAATCATCAATAAAATACTAAATTTCTCTCTTTATTTAGAAAATACCAGTTACAATTAACTCTCATCACAGACATGCTAAACCTACACTTACAGTTCTCATAAAAATGAATTAATGGCTCTGTCACACACACACACACACACACACACACACACACACACACACACACACACACACACACACACACACACACACACACACACACACATTGTGTTACCTACCAGTCAAACATTTCACCAGTTCCATGGGACAGCCCTGCCCACTATGGGTCAAGGAGGCCTGGGTGAGGCAGATTCCTTGCCCTCCATCGAAGCTGACCTTGTGAAGGAACACCTCGACAGGCTGGATACCTTCAAGTCAGCCGGCCCTGGTGGGGTACACCCAAAGGTACTCAGGGAGCTGGCGAGCGTCATAGCTTGGCCCCTGGCATGGATCTTTGAGAGTTCTTGGCGCTCTGGTGAAGTGCCCAATGATTGGAAGAAGGCCAGTGTGGTTCCTATCTTCAAGAAAGGGAAGAAAGTAGATCCGGCAAACTACAGGCCCATCAGCCTGACCTCTATCCTGGGGAAGGTCTTGGAAAAGATTATCAAGGAGGCCATCCTTAACAGGCTAGCCGAAGGCAATATCCTAAGGGATACCCAGCATGGGTTTGTTGTGGGTAGGTCTTGCTTGACCAATCTCATTCCTTTTATGACCTTTTATGACTTATCACCTGGACAAAAGGGAAGAGATTGACGTAGTGTACCTTGACTGCAAAAAAGCCTTTGATCTGGTATCCCACTATCACTTCTTGGCTAAACTGGCTAACTGCGGCCTTGATGTCACCACGATCTGCTGGTTGGGGAACTGGTTCCGTGGTAGGACCCAGAGGGTGGTGGTCAACAGGAGCCAATCGTCTGGGTGCGCTGTGACTAGTGGGGTCCCCAAGGCTGTGCCTAGGGCCTATACTATTTAACATCTTCATCAATGATGTGGACATTGGTGTCAGAAGCGGACTGGCCGAGTTTGCCGATGACACCAAACTCTGGGGTAAAGCATCCACACCTGAGGATAGGAGGGTGATCCAGGCGGATCTGGACAGACTCATGAAATGGGCGGATGAGAACCTGATGGTGTTCAACACCAAAAAATGCTAGGATCTCTAGCTTAGGAGGAAAAACCTGCACCATGCTTATAGGCTTGGTAGTGCTACTCTGGTTAGCACTACAGATGAAAGGGACTTGGGGGTCATGGTTGACCACAAGATGAACATGAGCCTTCAGTGTAATGCTGTGGCTAGTGAAGCGAGCAAAACACTGGCTTGCATCCATAGATGTTTCTCAAGCACATCCCAGGATGGCATTCTCCTGCTGTACTCAGCCTTGGTGAGGCTGCAGCTGGAGTACTGCATCCAGTTTTGGGCTCTGCAATTCAAAAAGGATGTGGAGAAGCTTGAGAGAGTGCAGAGGAGAGCCACGCGCATGATCAGAGGTCAGGAAAACAGACCTTGTGATGAGAAGCTGAGAGCAACGGGGCAATTCAGCCTGGAAAAGCCCAGGGTCAGGGATGATCTGGTGGCCACTTACAAGTTTATCAGGGGTGCTCATCAGGATCTGGGGGAATGTCTGTTCACCAGAGTCCCCCAAGGGATGACAAGATTGAACAGTCACAAACTCCACTGTGACCGATTTAGGCTGGACATAAGGAAGAACTTCTTCACTGTCCGAGCCCTCAAGGTCTGGAACAGACTGCCACTGGAGGCGGTTCAAGCATCCACTTTGAATGCTTTCAAGACACATTTGGATGCTTATCTTGCTGGGATCCTATGATCCCTGCTGACTTCCTGCCCCTGGGGCAGGGGGCTGGACTCGATGATCCTCTGGGGTCCCCTCCAGCCCAAATGTCTATGAAATCTATGAAACATGGGCATTTATTTCAGTTTTCCATCTCATGAAAATGGCTTTAGTCTGTCTGTCCAACCTAACTACCAGCTCTTGCTTCTTGAAAGTTTTGGGCTTTCAGTTTCTGTTTCTCAGCAGACTCAAGTCACATGTGCAAAGTCACGGGCTGGATAGGATTGTTGTTGTTCTGTGCTTATGTGATGGTGGAGCAACATTTTTATGAAGAAAACCGTGATAAAATAGATGGAAGTATCTCATCCAAAGTGTCTAACATTGGATTAAAGAAGAATGTAGAGGATGTGCTCAGTATACTGAAACTTATATCCATAGCCTTAAAAAAACTTCAGAGAGATGGTTGCTGCATTGCTGATGCTGTTGAAATTTGAAAAGCACTTCAAGAGTCATTGAAGAAAGAAATACCGAACCAGAAAGTTAAACTGCAGGCAATAAAGAAGTGAATGGATCAAGCACTAAACTCCACTTCATTTTCTTGTGAACATTCTCAACCCCAGCTGTAAAGGTAGATGCCTAACTTCTGAAGAAGATGCTGCTGCCATGACATGGGCATCTCAAAATCACTCCTCAGTTATTCTAGTCATAATAAATTTCAGGGCTGGAGGGGAACCATTTAAACCAGGGGTGGGCAAAATATGGCACGTGGACCAGAGGCCGTTCTATCTGGCCCGCAGAACCCCTAAAAAATTTAGAAAATTAATATTTATCTGCCAATGCTACTGTCAGAAATTACAGGAACCAGGGGCAGTAGGACCCAGGGGAAGCCCAGTAGGCTCCCACAACAGCAGGGCCCTCCCGGCCCTGCCCCCACCCAGCTGGAAGCCCCAGCAGGGGCTTCTGGCCTGGGACCACATGGCTGCCCTGGCCGGAACCTCAGGTAAGGGGTAGGGGAGGACCCCAGGCAGGGAAGGAGTCCAGGGAAAAATGGCCCAGGAAAAAGCTAAGCGGGGGGGAGGGAGGGGGGAAGGCAGCCCCTTGCCTACCCTGTGGCCAGCACCCCGCACTGCAGCTACTTGTAGCCTGCATGGGGCTGCCTGTGCCTCCTCTGGGCAGCCCCATGAGGGCTGTGAGCAGCTGCAGCAGGGAGCGCCGGCCATGGGGCGGGCAATGGGCTGCTTTTCTCCACACTCATCTTTTCCCCAGGTTCCTTCCCGGCGTGGAGGAAAGTGGCTGCTCCCCCACCGCTTGGCTGGTGCTCCCTGCTGCAGCTGCTCACAGCCCATGCAGGGCTGTCCGGAGCAGGCGCAGGCAACCCCAGACATGCTGCAAGCAGCTGCAGCATGGGGTGCCGGCCACAGGGCAGGCAAGGGGCTGCTTTTCCCCGCGCTCAGCACCAGCTTCTTCCCTGCCGGTGAGCAGGGGGTCGGGGCTGTGCGCTGCCTCCTGCCTGTACCACGGGGCTGGGGGGCACTGGGTGTGAGTGGATGCGGGAGCCAGTGGGAGCACGGGTCCCGCATCAGTGTCCCAGGGCTGGTGGGGCCCAGAACAGGGTGTCAGGAGCTCAGGGTCCCAGCCAGCAGGGGCTCCATGGAGCTGGGCCAGCTCTCTCCTCTCCCTGCTGCTGCAGCCCAGCCCAGCTTCACAGACCCCTGCCAGCCTGTGCCCCTGTTTGGGCCCCACTGGTGCTGGCCCTGGGACATTGGTCCCAAGATGGTGACCAGGGGTGGGGCACCTGTCAAAGGGCAGGGCACCTATTAAGGAGTGGTGATACCCATGTGGCCCTCAACAGCCTGCCAAAACTGGGTAAGTGGCCCTCTGCCCAAAATAATTGCCTGCCCCTGATTTAAACAGTACATGTTTACTGATGATGTTCTGAACAAAGTCACTCCCCTGAATTGGTGGATATCATTAGCCAGGCACCCTGAAACAGAGTTCCTTCAGTTGTTAAGCCAACTTTTCACAGCAGTAGCTTTCTCTGCAGGCACAGAGAGAATATTTTCATCATTTGGTATTATTCACTCAAAGCTAAGAAATAAACTGGGAGTTGAAAAAGCAAGAAAACTTGTATTTCTGTTTCAGTCTATGAATAAAAATGATGGAGTGGGGAAGATGAAATCTAGTTGTAGAAGTTCTAAGGACAGCATACATTTAGTGTTGTGATGACTTGTCTGTTAGAGTTAATGAAATTTGAAAACTAAAAAAAAGAGTTTAAGGACAGATGTAAAATGCTGTATTGAGTTGTAAATAAACATGTTTTAGTGATCAGATTTGCGCCATTGTTTAAGAAATATGTGAAGAAGTATCAGTGGGAAACTTGATTTAAATCAATAATTTAAATCAGGGTTTTTTCTTGATGCTAGCCCCAGACTCTAGATCCCCCTGGTTGGAGATCCAGGAGGAGCCAGGCAGGGTTATTTTGCCCCAAGTAGCACATCTTGCACAACACCAAAGTGCATGTCTGGGCATGTGCGCTGAGGCAAAAAGCCCCACCTCAAATTTGCACTGCTTCTATTTGAGCTGCTGCAAGCGCAGGTGCCTGCATGTGTGGATGCGCCCAGTATGTGTGTTTCTGATAAACCAAACCCTAAGACAGATATGATTTGAACCATGTGGGGTGGATTTGCCAGGGAGCTGAAAAGGGGAACCTGAAGTAGCAGCTCTATCACCTGTCAGGATGAGCTAGCTAATCCTGCCACTTCCCTTTCATATTGATTATTACATGTTCTTTATTACTACAATTCAGCCAACTCGAGTCTTCCATTTGTCTTAAGGAAAGTTGGCATATTATTTATTCTTAGATTTCCTTTGATTAGTTGTGCACATGTAGCTATTAAATAGTATGAAATCTGGCCTCTTAAAAGAGAAATTTTAGAAAAATCATCCTTTTCCTCAGCTTTACATTTCTCATGTATATTTGTGTTCCATTAAAAAGGGAGGCATGGTTCTTGTTCTATTAAAATGTATTTATTATTGTCTTGTTTATGATGAGCAGTATAATAAGCTGTGAACATCTTCATTTGTACATGTTCAGTCTGTGCTCCAAATATACAGTACCTAAGTACTGACTTGTGTGGAGATGCTATGTGAAAGCATAGGGCCTTCAAAACACCACCAGTTCATACAAACATGGCTATGTGTGTTTAAGGGTCACTGTAAAGGTGAATTGTCTTCAGTATTTTTTCAAATGATATGTACGTCAAATATAATGTTCAAAGTCAGTATAGTTCTTAAAAAAGAATAAAAAATCTCTAAAAACATGAAGTCAAAGCCTGTAACCCACACTTATGAGAAAGTTTGTGATAACAAAGCAACATGTAATAGAGAAAATTGGGAAACAAATTGCTGCTTCAAGCTGTAATAGTAATATTAAGAACAATATTTTTAAAGATAAAAAATGCTTGCAATATCTTTTTCATCACTTCAGGGAAAAAAATTCTAGTCTTCTATGTTGGTCATTTTTTAAAGTGTGAATATTGAAGGTAGATGCTGACTAGATCTGTAGCATCTCTTTATTATACCACTCCTATTCATCCAATTTATTCTTGTACAGTGAAGATAGTAGAAGAACAGTATGTTCTTTTATTTCAAATTCTATCAGCTAGCCTATTGCAATCTGGCATCTTAAAATGGAATATACCAAATGTTTTTCTTAGGAAGGTAACTGCCTTTTTCCTTTCCTCCAAAAGGAATCAGGGCAGCTTTGTAGTCTTTTACCCATTACAGTAGAGCTTGGACAAGAGCTTTCCTTCCAGGCTTCCGCTAGCAAAAAGTTTGTTACCTGAAACAGAAGTTTTCGTATCTTAGCAGGAATCTAATGAAGCTCAGTAAACATTGTTGTTTTTGACATAAGGGTACAAAGTCATCCACTGAAGTCTCCTTCAAAGCCAGCTGTACTCTAGGATGCCTGTGGTCGCCGTGATGGAGACAGACATTTACTATGTGCCACAGGGATAGTCTTCATGGTGATTCTCCCTATGATGAGGGAGAACTTTGAAGTGAGGACACTGAATATTAGTATTGTGGATCATCAGCTAAGACAGTTGCATGGTAGCATTTGAGAGGGAGTCGTTGTAGCAGTCTCATGACCCTGCACTGTTGAGGAATGGGAGGATCTGCACAGTGGAGGATATCCTGTTTTGCCGGTATTCCCATCATGTTGCAGTGCAAAGGGTGAGACAGATTTGGCTCTATCTTGTGTGATTTAGTCTTTAGGCTCTTGGGAGACAGCTGTGCCTTGCCTTCATACTGTAAAACACCATGGACACCACTGCTGCTTTCTGAACCATGGATTTTTAATTTATCTTAACTTGTCAGGGGCTACAATGCACACATCCCCTCAAAGCCAACTACATCCAGGTCCGCTGCACATGGGCTTTCATAAAGGGGTACTTTGGATTTGCCCCGTTGTAGCACTAAATAGACCATAAGTAGCTGTCTTTTAAATGAAAAGATCTGAAGTATTTCATATTTCAGATTTTATTTTTGAAAATGTGGCAATTCTGTCTTATTATGGCTATCTTACTGGCTGAATGTCAGTGCCAGGGGTCTGGAATGAGTAAGTTCAAGCATGCTTTTTGTTTAAAAATGTATACTCCACCTATAGCACGCAAAATATCATGTGTCAGGGGCCAAGAAAACTGGGCCTGTTTGTTTGTGGGTGGTATAAAGAACTGAAGAAATGTGATGTAAGGTTTACCCTACAGGTTCACTTAAGGTTACAGATTGATCTAATTCATCATGTTCTTGTACAGTTCAGCTTGAGTAAACCAAGGGGATGTAGTCAAATTCTACACAGGCCTGAGCTCCCACAACTGCAGTCATTATTTCCACGTTTCAACCTATTTTCATGATTTTTCAATATGACGAGCTGCAGGACATTATTAATGTGGGCATGTTCAACCCCAATAATGAATGGTTTTATACTAAATGAAGTCATCTTGCGGACTTGGATTAAGGAGCTGTCCCTAAGTAAACAGAAGAGGCACTTAGAAAGGTTGAACTCAAATGCCAGATACTAAAGGAAGGAACATTCCTGTTTGAGCTAAGTTTACTTGCTGGCTAAAGGTCCCGTTGTACACTCTTAACCCACTGCAGGTTTAATTATCATGTTTTCGGCTCATGATTTTTAGAGTTACATTTTTATCATCTTGATAGCTTTACATGAACTCTTCACATACATACTTCTACTGTAAGTGGCTTTTTTTTTTGGTGGGGCCAGCATTACAATTTCACAATCTGAGTTGTCTGAAGAAAAAGAAGGTGAGTCATTTCATGGAGCAATGCAGCAAGTTACTGACCAATTGGTGCAGTAGCAAGCTTCCTAGGCCAGAAAATGTTTTTTTTTTTTCTAACAGCTGTCTCACAAACCCCAAATAAAATACCAATTCTAAAAACATTTTTTTTCCCTATTCAATTAGCTCCCTTTCCATCTTAGTAGCTACATGGTCCTTAGCTGTAGTTTGGCCAAAAGGCTAATGGAACCCTTTCTTTTCTTTTTGTTTTTTTCCTCCCCTGCTACTTCAGCACTTTCCAGTCCTTACTGTACCTATCCCTTTGGCTTGTTTACTTGCAGGGTAAGTAAATAACACAATAAGAAAAATATTTCCAGCGATTTCAAGGTAAATTTTATACAATGCAATTTCTGAGGTGAGGCTGAGAAGTATGCTGGGTAACATGAGAAAAGTGTATAGGACTTAAAGTGATATGCTGTGCTAAAAAGTCCATTCTTACAACTGTTTTCTATTGTAGGCATTCGAATTATGCCATGGGATGTGAGGTCTACATTTAAACTGGTAAAATTAAATATTCTAGGGTTTATAAAGTTTGTTAATGGCTTTAATTGTCCTTGCAAAACAAGTATTAAATAAGTAGAAAACACATAAGATGGCTCATAGTAGTGGGAAAATATATACCTGGGCCCAAATCTAGGCCTGGTTTAAATAGGTAGCTTTTCATTAAAGTCAGAATTGATGTATTCCTATAAGTTTCTGATACAATTTGGGCCTTTGCCTTTAAATACATCTAGGCTAAACAGCATTTTCACGTGGTTTTAATCTCATGGCATAAAACAGGGTATTAGAAGTCAAAACTTCACATTGCACTTGCAGGACTCCTGTTTTTCTTGAAGTGTTGGAAACAAAGTTGTATAAATAAACCCTTTAGCTGACTGCCATCCTCAGTGTTAATAGAAATATTTCTCTGCTAAAAGTTGCTGAACAGTGTTGCCATATTATATTTCAGCCGTTACAAAACACTTCCAAAGAAATTATAAGCAATCTTGCATTGTGCAACTATGGAATAATCTGACAAAAAGGGAAGTTTTTTTCCCTACACCTGGCACTCAGTGGTTTCTTGATGCCTTGAAACAGAACAGACAAACCAAAAAACCCCCACAACAAACTAAGCAACTTTCAGATGAGGACAGCCAGGTTTATATTATCCATAAAAATTCTGAAAACTGATTTGAATCCAAGTAGGTAGGGGTGCACAAATAAAGATTTTTTTAGCCAATACCAATAGCCAATTATTAACCAGCCATATTGGCCAATACTGATCTGATAGCCAATTTACAGGAATGTAGCTGTGCAGCTTGGAGAACAGTGTCCTACCGGGAGGTCTGGGGGGGGGGGGAAATCAGCATGGGGGAGGCAGATCGTGGCCCCCATGGTGAGGGAGGGAGTGGGGCAGGGGCAAGGGCAGGGCGGTGAATGGGACCCCAGGGCTAGGGCTGTGGCAGGGTGTGGGATGGAGCCACAGGTGGCTTGTTAAAGGGGTGGGGGGAGGGCCAGCAGCTCCCTACCACTTTGCACACCCCCATGGGAGGCATGGGGGGGGCACAAATGCCAGATTTGTGTGCAGGGCAGAGATGGGCTGCCTGCTATGGGATTAGGGCCAGGGGTTGTGCCAGCCTCTCTTTGGCAGAGGGCTGGGCTAGAGCTGGCTTATAGTGGCCAGGAGCAGGGTGGTCTCAGCTGTGCAGGATGGGTGGCAGCAGTGGTGCCAGGGGAGGTGGCTATGTAGGGCCTAAGGTGAATTTTTGGGTTTTCTGTAGTCCACCAGGCCTTGACCAGTGCTAACCCTGCTTGGGGCTTTCCACTCTGCTGCCTTTCCCTTGGGAGCCCTTCCGCTGCAGGGTGGGCAGGGGGCCCATGGCTGGTGTAGGCCTCCCAAGGGAAAGGCAGCAGAGGAGACGTGGCTTGGGGGGCATATAGACACCCCAAAATTCACCTTTGTCTCCCCTGTAGCCACCCCTTCCAGTACTGCTGCCACTGCTCACCCTGCACAGCTGAGCCCACCCCACTCCTGGCTACTCTGAGCCCAGGCCCAGCCCAGCCCCCAAACATGGAAGAGACTGGTGCAGCTTCTGGCCCTGAGACTGCAACAGGTAGCCCACCTCCACCCCACACACAAATCTAGGGGGGCACATGACCCCTCATGCCTCCCTTGAGGGTGTGTGCAGCAGTGGGGAGCTGCCTGTGGCCCCATCCCACAGCTTGCCCTGGCCCTGGCGTCCCATTCACCACTCTAGCTGGGCAGCATCTGCCCCTGCCCCTTCCCCATTACCTCCCTCACTGTGGGGGCCTCAATCTGCTCACCCCACATCCCTTCCCTCCCCCATGCCCCTTCCCCCTCCACCCCACCCACAGACTGCTCTCCAAGCTGCCATGGTGCATTCCTGGCTGTGTGCATGTGTGTGGCTGCATGCATGCTCGTGACATTTATTTGTGATATTATTGGCTAAAAAAGTCAATAGCTGATAATGTTAATTTTCGTTTTATCGGTGCTGATCCGATATGTGACCAGTATATCAGGGCATCTCTGCAAGTAAGCTATCCCAGTGATAATTTACTGCAGACGTCCACAGGTTAAATTATGCTCTTTTAAAAAAGAAAAATAGGAATTTCCTTTTAGCCTTCTCAAATTCGTCTTTTTAATTTTAACCTTCTCTTATTCTGAGAGAATAGCAAGTGTTTAAATTCCATGTGTTATACCATTATTTTACAGATCTATAACATATCCCCTCTGATTCTTTTCCTGTTGAAACAAAACTGCCTTGATCTTTCTTCATACTAAAGGTTTCCTATGCTTCTAATCGCTAACATCCCTCAGCTCTGAACCCATCTGCTGCTACTCCGTCCCTTCTGAGGTGATATAGCCAGTAGTAAATGTGAAATTCCAGATGAAGTCTTAGCAGATTTAGTCATTTATTTTTTCATGTGATGTTAATTTCCTTATGCACCCTTGAATTCAGGGCTGTATGCTGGATACTGTCACTGTCAAAAAAAATGTTATGTACTGGAGTTCAGACAGGTGGTATCTTAGGTCTGCTGTCACAATGGATGAGATCATACATTCATTCTGTTTTAGAGATGGATTTGTCTGACTCACTGCAACTAGAGCTGACTTTGATCCCATACAATGAAAAGCCTTAAAATAGAAAAAGGAAGAGAACAGAGAAAAGCTTTAATTATTTACTGGCTAGATAGATTCTGTCCCTTTTGTAGGCAACTTTTTTGTTGTTCTTGGACTATTTGCTTTCCATTAAGTGAAATTTTAATCTTTGTGCTTAGTAGTTAATCAGATAGTAGAGCTGATTGGAAAACCTCTTGAGAGAACTTTTTACTTCTTTTAAGTTTACTAATGCCAGGTACAGGCCTTACACTTTTACAAATATAAGTGATCAGAAACCAGTTTATACCCATAACACAACAGAACTTCAGCACAAACAGACTGGTTTAAAATGGCAGAATCTGGTCTAAGATGCCCTCCTTCTCCCCTCCCCCCCACCAAGTGCACACATGTTCTATTCACTACTGATCTAAATGATGCCGCTTGCAGAAAACCACATAACTTAGATTGTTGCTGTGTGCTTTTTTAATGTCTGTATCTAGCTCATCTTTCCATTCAATAAGCAGAGTAAAACCTACTCTGAAAGCTACTTTTATAATTGTTTTCATTACAGTAGCACTTAAAGACTCCAACTAAGTTCAGCGTCCTGTTTTTCTTGGCAGATTAACTGTTAATACTAGATTAACAAGTATTAAGACAAACCCTGCCCTAAAGAACTCACAGTTTAAATATGCAAGACAAGCAAAAGGTGAGAGAGAAGTATTGTCTCCACTTAATAAACTGGAACTTGAATCTCAAACAGACTTGGCCAAGGTCTCAGCTCTCCTGGACCCCAGTCCAGTGCTTTACCATAAGAACATGATGCAATTACCATATTATATCACATTTTTAAGAGGGACACTTTGATTTCAGAATATCCCATTTTCTAACTGTGGAACCAAGTGACTGCCTGCACTTTGAACTATTGCAGTATAGAAGCGTTATATTTCACAAAGCAGTCTTTAGGTCACTTCTAAGCTTTTCCAGGAAAACATTGGAAGCGTCATACCATTGGAAGGTTAATGTCACATAGCTTAATGTGGTACAAACAAAGAAAGGTGAGGAGAGAGCCTAAATAAGGATGACTGAATTGTGTCAAAGAATCATATACCTCCATTGTTGATGACAAGAGAAAATGACAACTTCTGGGTTAGAATTAAAGCTAAAATTTAACATGATACTTGGGCACTGGAAACTGGTTACATTCCTAGACCTACCGTGTGACACTTATCTGCTAGCCTGACCTGGGGGTTGTTAAGAAATTGTACTGTTCCAGGTGGAATTTGAAGAAGACTTGTCTCTAGAGGCACAAATCCTCTTACAGTTCCTTCATGCAGAGGAGTAAACAGTATTCCACATCTCTTTTGAATCATGCCTCCTGCCTGCTCAGATATAGCAGATTAGTGCTGTGCTCAGGGAAGCCACCGTGCCTGTGGTGGCAGTGGCTATTTTGCTTCCCCCTCACAACAAAGATGTTGTCCAGGGCTGTGTTCCCCAGTAACTGGCTTCCCCTCCACCCAGTTACACTAGTCTCTGCTTGCCATTCATGACCAGTGTGTTCTGCAGTAGGTTATAAAGGGGACAGGGCCATAGACCCACCTCTTTGTTCTCCTTAGTAGAGTAGAATGCACCTAGTAACAGCACAAGAAGGGAGAAGCCTTTGTGAAAGGCAAGAAAATAGGAGAGAAAGGCAACAGACCTAAGGTCCCTCTTGTAGCCACTAGGGACAACCCTGTAATCTTAAACTGTTTTTTTTTTAAATACCTGAGAACTATTTTCTGCCCATAATATGTTTCAAGGAACCTTAGTCCCTACCAGTATTGGTGTGTTACCTTTTTTTTTCTAATAGAAATTATGGCTAACGGGAAAATGTAAATGTAGTGATGGCTCAGAGAAACATATTTGCATCATTCTTGCCCTCATGGTGCCAGTGGATATATTAACAGACTACTGTGTATATGGGAAAGCATGTTTTTATTAGTAATTGTGTCTCAGATGTCTATAATTTAATCTCAGATTTTTCAGTGTTCAGTCGTAAGTCCTGGGGCAAGACTTTCACAGCAGTGGCCACACACAAGAGTTTACATTACAGCATCTGAGGCTTTTAGATCAAGTGTACAGTATCCCAAACTGAGAAAGTTACCTGTTTGTTTCATTTGGGGATAAATGCACTGATTTAAGAGAGATGTAATGAAGTGTTGCAACAAGGAGTATGTTCATTCACAATCATTTTCTGGAATCTTAGTGGCAGTAAGTATGTCCAGATCTGTTCCCAGTTTGTGTTATATTTCTGTGTGTTGCTTATAATTCAAATTTGAGAAGACACTACCAGCATAAAATAACATACTTATTTAAGAATCTTAAAATGTGTTATTAGTCATTATCTAGGAATCTATTAAAATGAGTATTTTAAAATATAACTTATTTGCAGCCTATAACAGTATAATAGCATGCATAACAGCATGCTGTTAACTTACTTTAACACTTCATTTAATTTCAACAATAAAAGCAGATTTGTTTGCTTTTAGACGGGGCTAACTCAGACAGATCCAGGCAACTTTCAATGGGACTCAGTTGGCCCACTGACAATCACGTAAATCCAGGGAATGTCACTGAAGTCAGTGTCCTGGCTGGTCTCTCTCTGTGCCCCACCTCAGGCCTTCATGTGACTGATGACATTTCACATTCAGATAACCTCATTCTCTTGTTGTGGTACTTTATTACAGGGGAGATTTTTAAACGACCTCAGCCTTGTCCTAATTCTGCTACCATTGGGCATGTGTAGATGAAACGGGGGCCCTAAATTGAAGTGGTGGGTTTTTAAAAACACTGCTTCAATTTAGGGGTAATTAAATCCCCATGTTGTGCACACACCCTACTGACTTACCTGCCTCTCCAGCAGGGAGGGGAGGGCGAGCTGCCAGTGGGCGGAGCGGTCCCTGGTCTGCCAGAGGACTGGTGCTTCCCTCCATGGCAGTGGTGGCCCTCCATGTGGCAGCACCTGCCTGCAGGCACCCAGCTCCGGCAGTCCCGGGGGGGCACCGCGGCTGTGGAGGGAAGCACCGGGCCCCTGAACAGCTCATGCAGGCTCTGGGTTGGGTGGGGGCAGGATCAGGCTCACCGCTTTTCTTGGGCAGAGCCTGCTTCTCCAGGCTGCTGCCAGGCTGCCTACAGGGTTTACTGCAGAGCCATGGAGCTGCACGGAGTCTGATGCTTCGCTTCGCAGCTGTAGGAGCCCAGTGCTTCACTCCACGGCTGTAGCGGCGCAAACTAAAACTCCTCCTTGGAGTTTTAGTTTGCTGCATCCCAAGGCATTTAAGGCTCATTATGCCGCTGAATTTCCTACAGCAGCTGGAATTAATGCGCAATACGCGGTCGATGCATGGAAACACCGACACTATTAAAGTGGTGCAAAAGCATTTAGCCCTCTTTAAAGTGTCGTGCACACACGCCTTTCGTTTTGTCTACACACGGCCATTGAAGTCAGTAGTATTACAGTTAAAACTGATACCGAGAGAAGAATTAGGTTGATGCTGAGGTCTTTAGAAAAATCCCTTGCTAAATAGTCAGATCTTTAAAAATACTGACCTGATTTCCTTCAGACTTGTCTTGTTTTGTAGATGCCAATTGTTACTTAATTAAACCAAGTCTGATAAGTGTAAGCATAATTTACTGTATTAAGATTGTATAGGAAATCCTGCTTTGTAATATATTTGATTAGCTGATAAATAATTTTCAATATAAAAATAAAATCATATTTTAAGGCATTCATACAAGGGAACACTGGGATCTCCTAACTGTAACACCCCATTTCCAGAATTCACTGGTATTTATAATGGTTTGGGTTTTTCCTGTGTAGCATCTATAATTGTATTCAAAGTTTAGGATGTGCTTATGATTTTTCTTTTAAGGCAAACAGATCTGAATTGGTTCATTTCACGCTGATATTTGCCATCCCTTTCATGCCTGCACTGTGTATACTCATAAGTAAAGTGTAAATATCGGTATGCTGATTTATTCATTCATTCTTTCCCATTCTGGTTAACTTCCACCTTCTGAGAAAACTTGCTAAAAAGATTCTTTCTTGGAGATTATCTCAAATCTATCTTGGATTATTACAAAATCAGAACTCCAGATGAGGAAGTTTGGTGTAGCTGAAAGATTATTGGTGAAGCCCTGCTGCAAAAAACTAACATTTGAACTTAATTTACCTTTTTCTTGAAGTACAAAACCTACAGGAGACTGATAGGATGTGGTTTATGGGTGATATCTAATATTACCAATTTCTCAATCTTCAAAAACGTAGTGAGTTTATTGATTGAAAGCATTCAGGTTCTTATGGGTTAAAATAATTCTTTCACTAAATCAGACTGATAATTTCCAGTTATTAATTGACTAAATTCCTAGATTATTTGTTTTCCTGGTTTTAAATATCACTTTTTAAATTCAATGTGGCATTACTGAGACTCTCAGTTTTTTTTCCCTTTTGATGCCTGCAATGAACCACAGTTTCTGAAGCATTTACTGACTACATTATATAACTTGTCATTCTCCTGCTATAAGCAACTATGCTTGAACAGCTTCTTGTACATTTCTCTGCAGTCTGAGCCATGCAGCTAATCGTGACATCCATATTTCTTTTAAGATGAGATCATTATCTATAATAAGCTTACGGGGAAGGCATTTTGTGCCACATTCCCTGTACCAACTCTAGGATTGTAGGGTTTGTGCCAATGCTCAGGAAGTCAAGAAAGAGACTCACAGGTTTTTACATATTTAATATTTTGTGGTGTCATTTTCTCTCTTTTTTGCTCAGCAGTCCTGATTTTCTTCATCCTTTTTTCAGGTTTCCCTGTGTTTGTCTTGCGAATGTGTTGTTCATGAAAGGTACCATTCAATACACAGCTCCAGGTTACTAACATCTGGGATTCCTGCACAAATTGGGTACAGCAGAGGGAGCAGTAGGGCAACCTTCTTCCTGACCACTGGCCCATTTTTTCAGCCTGGGCTTGGACCTCTAAAGCAGTGGTTTTCAACCTTGTTAGCCTCAAGGCTTCTTTGAAAAATGCCAGCTCTTATTTTTCAATAGTCAAGAAACTAGTGAAAGTTAATAGAGCAATTCTTTTGGTGCAAGGAACTCAGAAAGACCACGAGGCTAAAATGTTTTGACACTGTCAATTCCTATTTGATATCTCTGGACACATCCACATGAGCACAGATGTTTGTTTCCCTGGGGACAAGAAGCAGCCGTGCACCTTGTGCTGCTGCTTCTTCTCCCTGGGAAATGACTTGCCACATCCCCTCTGGTGCATGGCAGATTACCTCGGGTCGGGTGGGGGAGCCAGCAGTCTTACCTGGAGTCCTGGGGGACCTGCAGCCATAGCACTCCTTCAGCAGGGAGCCTGGCTAGCAGCCAGAGTGTGGCTCCGGCAGGCCAGGCTCCACTTTAGGGCAGCGCATGCTGCTGCCATGTGTACCAGCCTGCTTGTTTTCCATGCAGGTTTTTTTTTTGATCTTGGCAAGGTAGCAGTGCAGGGAACAACTGAATGTGCAGTGTGTGGCACCGCAGATGCATCTGTGGTGCCACGTATTGCACGGCCGGACACGTCTGGACAGAGCCTTTGAGTTTATCTTATGAATTGTGTAGGTATTTGCACACCAAATATTTGCATCCCATTGTGTGACACCCTTAAAAAAGTCTCATGGCACCCTGCTTAAGGATCACTGCTCTAGGACTTAGTCTAAACCTTCAGTCTTTTCCTTTAACAGAGACCAGAGTGCCAATTTATGGTTTTTCTGTGCATCTCTCTATAGGAATGGAGGCGATTACATGATTGAGACAACTGTCCACTTGGAATTGGTTTGGGAACAGCAACTCATATCCTACAGAGCTAGTTAGCCGCAAGTGACTTTTAAACAACCAATCTGTATGATACTAAACTTGGTGACTTTTATGTAATAAGTTCCTCATCTCATTAGCAGTTTCCTGAATCCTTAATTGCCCTCAGGGTCAGAGTTCTTGTGATTTTTTTCCCCCAGTAAAAGATGTTAAAAGTTTTTCCTTCTTTCTCAGGCGGTTCTGTTACAAGGCAAAATAAAGTGAGTGCCAGATTTTTATGAGACAGTTAAGGGTGGGGAGGGCTGTCAGGGTGCGAGTTATTTTTTTTTTTACTTTGGACTAAGTAGAACAGAGCCTAGTTTAAACCATTTTCCTAGATTAGTCCCTTTCAATTCTGGAGAAGAGCCTGTGTGCACTCCTACTCTTCAGATTTCTATTAAGGACCTTTGGTCACCTGTCCATGCAAAAAATAAGTACCCTTCATTACATCTGCTGTGAAAGAGCACAGAGTGCACTCTTGACATCTGAGCTGTAGGATGAGCAAAGGTGAGAGAGCCACCTTTTGGCAAAATGAATCCACTTTAGTATTGACTTATGATGAGACTGGTGCTCGCTGTATGATCTGGGTGTGCTCAAACCTACAGTCAGCTTTACTGGGTGTGAATTGCAATGGTATATCTTATTTAAGACTAGAGTGCTCTGAGCTATCTTCACAATGGTTTGTGTGTGTGCTAAGTTGCAATTGGATTCTAGGTTGCAATTGGATTCTATAACTTTCAGCAATATTGGTTCTAACATCCCTAAACTGCGAGGAATTATGTGCTGTACTTATGTACTATACATAAACCTTTACAGTTGGTGTGAAGTCTTTCTTTTTAAGAGCTGTCAGTTTAAGCCTTTTGGGTTCAGCTTTTTTAGATCTGGATCCAACTATAGATGATGCATCTCTGAAATTTGTCTAGGAGTCCCACCAAAAAAAAAAGAAGTCTTCTTTCAGTGCTTCATGGTATACCAATGCATGCAGGCAGAGTCCTGTATGTTTTATGCTTGTAGTTGTTTTCTGTAAATTTTTTTGTGTTATAATATTAAAATTCAATCCCACAGACAGTTCACTGTGTTTGAAAGTCATCTTCATTTTATTGCATCTTAGAGACATTGTATCTTGCGTTTGCCCGTTGATTTTTGTCAGTGTTCTACTAATTCTTGGTCTTTGGAAGAGACGTAATGAAAGCAGGAATTCTCTAGTAGTCCTCAGGGCTGGCTAGTAGAAGAGTGGGGGAAAGCATTTAGACCCATAAGTTTCTAGTGAAAAGTTGTCTTCATTAGTGCTATATTTCTCGCTAGCATAAGGTAATTTTGCTTCGTGGAAAAATGTAACAGGTCTTTTTGTTGTTTTTCTTAAATAAAGTGAATTATTACTTTGCAAAAAGAAAACTAATCATTTTATTTTTGCGAAGTACAAAGTAACTTCATATTATTGTAATTAGCAAGTTTCTTCTTTATTTTTAATGCTTATATTTTGGTCCTGCATTGTTCCACTGCATTTTGTTTTTATGGCATCATTCTGACTGCTTTGCAGATAATGCTATGGTATTATAGGTGTCTGAGTGGCTTTTTTCTTTTTTTTAGGTTTGCTGAAAGATATATAAGATATTAGTATTACTTTATAAAGTTGGGATAGCATATAACTTTCTAGAATAAAAGCATATAACAGGCAATATTAAAGAAATTATTAGTGAACCATTTGTCAGAGTAATAGAAAATTAATGATCTACAACTGAGATTGAATCTGTTTGCAAAATGAAAGAAATTGAAGATGGATAATCCAGTTGAATCCCTTGTCAATGCAAAATTGCTCAATGCAGTGTCTTTTCCTGGTACTTTCTCTACCTGGGTAGTTATTAATTTAGATACTGTCTTAATTTGACATGTGTATTTACACATATGGGACATAACTCTTCACAACTGTCTTAATTCCCTGGTGGTGCTTTGACTAAACTTCCCTTCCAGTAATAGATGATCCAACTGGAAAAAAGTGGATTTTACCGACACACTGGTGCAGGTGGCTTTATACCTTGCCTGAATATAAAAGAGGTAGGAGTGGTTATCTGGAGAAGACATTCAGTCCTGGGAGTGCTCTACCAAGCCTGGAATTAGACTGATTTACAATAACTATGGATAAAGTCAGGAGAATAAAATCTATTATATCTTTGGGTCAGACTAATGAAAGCCTCATATTCACAGCCTTACTTTTTAAAATGATCCTCACTTAAGTCATCCCATTAAAGTTAAAATCTAAGCCTGTCTAGACAAGTAAATTTAAACAAACTGGGCCTGTCTACACATGCAATTAATGTGAAACAGTAAACACGAGAATTTACTGCTCCCATGTGCTCTGTTTGAACGTGTGCCCTGGAGTTTACTGCCATTTGAATGCACGCCTGGAAGCACAGTACGTTGAGTTAGAGTCGGAGCAGCCCCAGCTAGCAGCGGCCCAGAGGTTCAGCCTGTTAGCCTGGGGCGGTTCCCCCTGGCTCAGCATGCTGTGAAGGGGCTGGCTGGGGCACAAGGGTACTTCAGTGCATGATTAGCTGGCAGGCAGCCTCATGCCCCAGCCATCTGGGGCAGTGCCTACTGTGCGCTGCTGTGGAGTTTTTTTTAACTCCACAGTAGGATAGTACTTATGTTTACAAGTATTATCCTGCTGATGAATAAATTAGTTTAGTCCCACCTAACAGGGTCACACATGTAGATGCTGAGATGTTTATTGTACAGCTAATTAATCTAGTGCACAGTAAACATCTTGTAAAGAGACAGAAAAACAGACAAATAAAAGGCAAATAATGAATTTGTGCCCTCTTTAAGTAGCTACATGTAAAGGATAAGATTGTGCCCATTAGGCATGATAAATTAAGAGTGGTAGGAAGCTACAGTGCCCCAGTGTCTACGATAGACAGGGACATTTTCCTGTTAGAAAGAATAGGGAGGCATAATCAGAGATCAGTACATAATGTGCTACTGGATTTAAGATATTAGTACATACAAGAATACTAAGATTCTTGAAAGGGTCTCGACTTGTTATGAAGTTCACAAAAAAGCCTTGCCTGGGATCATTTAGTTGGGGATGGTCCTGCTTTGAGCAGGGGGTTGGACTAGATGACGTCCTGAGGTCCCTTCCAACCCTAATTTTCTATGATTTATTATGCCTTAATCCAACCCTGGTAAAGCTCCAACAGCTGTATATTCACCAGACTTCTGTATTTTGGGTCATAAAATCATAGAATCATAGAAAGTTAAGGTTGGAAGAGCCATCAGGAAGTCATCTAGTCAAAGCAGGACCCAACTAGATCATCCCAGCCAAAGCTTTGTCTAGCTGGGTTTTGAAAACCTCTAAGGATGGAGCTTCTACCACCTCTCTGAGTAACCTGTTCCAGTGTTTTACTACCCTCCTTATGAGAAAATTCTTCCTAATATCTAACCTAAACTTCCCTTGGTGCAACTTGAGACTGTTGCTCCTTGTTCTCTCATCACTGAAAACAGTCTAGCTCCATCCTCTTTCAAAGCCCCCTTCAGGTAGTTGAAGGCTGCCCTTAAGTCCCCTGAAAGGGGACTCCTCTTTTCTAGACTAAATAAGCTCAGTTTCCTCAATCCTTCCCCATAAGTCATGTTCCCCAGCCCCCTCACCATTTTTGTTGCTCTCCTCTGGACTCTCTCCAATATGTCCACATCCTTTCTGTAGAGGGAGGCCCAAAACTGAACAGATGTGGCCTCACCAGTGCTGAATAAGAGGGGAAGAATCACTTCCCTTGACCTACTGGCAACACATCTACCAATGCAGCCCAGTATGCCGTTAGTCTTCTTGGCAACAAGGGCATACTGTTGACTCATGTTCAGCTTATTGTCCACTGTAACCCCCAGGTCCTTTTCTACAGATCTGCTGCCCAGCCAGTCAGCCCCCAGCCTGTACTCGTGCATGGTTTTGTTCTGTCCTAAGTGCAGGACTTTGCACTTGTCCTTGTTGAACCTCATGAGATTGCTTTTTAGCCCAATCCTCCAATTTGTCTAAGTCGCTCTGAATTCTAGCCCTCCCCTCCAGCATATCTACTACTCCCCCTAGCTTAGTGTCATCTGCAAATTTGCTGAGAGTGCACTCTATGCCATCTTCCAGTCCAACCATGCTAGATTTGTGTGCCCTCAAGCGTCCATCGGGCTGCAGTGGGCCACAGTACTGACTCTTTCATTGGTCTACTTGGCATGCTTCCTAGGTCCAGTCTTTCTCTTGCACCTTCAAAGAAGTAGAATCTCATAGCATAACTGCCCTTGGCCCCCAGCACCAGTGTTGATTTCTTTCCATTCCCTCTTCCTGAACTCCTCAGGGTAGCTTAAGCAAACTCTGTTCCAGAGTTCCAGTGTAGCAGTGCTCTGAATTTAGGTTTTACTAAAATTGAGGGACATGTGGTATTTGAAGCAAACAGTTGCACAAACTTTTGATTTTTTTTTTAACTCTTATGCTTTTATACTTTAGTTGGTATTCAAAATATAGAAAACAAGACAAAGTAATAAAAACAACTTATACATTTTCTTGCCTCAGTTTCCTTACCACTCTTGAGTATTCTTGGGAATTTGGTCAGAGCTTTCCAAGGAGGATGGGATTCCCTTTCTGTATGTGGCTTTTTATCCAGGTCAGGGTGTGTGTCTGTCTCTCTTCTTCAGAGAACCTTCTTTTTCCTTGGTTGGCCTTGCAGCAAAGGAGAATCTCTGTTCTTCTCATCTACCCAAGTTTCTTCTGTCTCGGTAAGTCTCAGAATCTTTCAGGCTCTGTGGTTTTTAAAATCTAATGCTAATGCTTGACTTCTTTGTTCTCTTGCCTGAGGATTTTTCCACTCTTAGTACTCCATCCCCATGCAGAAAAATTGGAGAAAGCTGGTTTGATCTAGACTATGTCTGTTCTACTGTCCTAAGATAGTCACATTTGACTGGAGACCATCAAGGTGTAACAACCCTCCATTGTCCCTTGTCTGGGAGATAATGTGATATAGCCCTGACTAAAGATGAGGGATACTATATGCTGTGTTTTTCAGTGGTACAGCTATTTCATAAAATTAATCAGAATTCATAAGTGGCACATAGATTCCCAGTTCATCATGGTCAGAGTTCATAATTTGGGGAAAATGAGGCAAAGAAAATTTAGAAGATATCAAAGTCAGGCTAGAAATGCATGGCATGTTTTTAAAGCTGTGTATGTTATGAACATGTGCAAGACAACATTTACTACAAGGAGAAAAGTTTAGGGATTTAAAACAAGTGTGTTTCTTTCCTACTAATACACACGCTTTAAATTGTTATATTGCTGCCCTTTAGTCCTGGTCAAGGGAAATGCTTCTTGCTAAAAGCCCATATAGACCATTTCAGGATTTTGGGTAACTTTTGTTTATTTGGCAGCTTGTGAATATTCTTTTCAGTTGGTAGTTGATTAATTTGCCAGCTGCAAGTGGAAAGCCCCTGGGAAGTAGGGCCTATGGTGTTTCAAGAAGGAGAGGGTCAGTGATGATGAGATGGAGAAGAGGCATCGGAGGCAGACAAGACAAGACAGTACTCAGCATACCAGTGCAATCTCAGCCAAGTTTCTATGTGCAACTTGCCGAAGGGTCTGCTTGTCACACATTGGAATTGTCAGCCACTCTAGAAGCTGTGATGGTACTCAGTAACCCACCAAAGGTGCAATCTCCAAGGTCTCCTGAGACCAATAGCTGCTGCTGACAAAAGTTAAGTGAACAAAATTCTGTTTCAGATGAAGTTTTTATATGTTTATTGGGGGGGAGGGCAGAAATAGGCAGGCTAGAACAGTAGTTGCCTACATTTTATCATTCAGGGATATTCAGTGGGCATTCTCCTGTAGTGATGTACTTGAAAAACTTGCAATATTTCCTTTCTAAGGTAGGACGTAACTTATGGGTTAAGTACAGATAGTCAAAAAGCCAGAGGCTGAATTGATTTAATCTTTGCAGGTTAGTCTAAGCTGTGTATGTTGAACCAAGAAGCAAGTGTACACACATACACTTCTAATTTTGGAAATGCAGCCATGTGCCCGCAGTAGCTCAGGCCAAAAGCTGGGGGGTGCTAGAGCACACCTCCCTGACTGCCAAAGGGAAGGAAGGAGAGAAGTCCTCCAAGACTTTCCTTCACTCCCTGCTGGAGCAGAAGTGACATGACCAGGCCCCAGCCTGGGGCCAGCATGCTTAGGCCAGGGAAAGGGGGGCTTTAAACCCCCCTCCGTGTCCCACATGGGACCCCAACACTGATCTGCCTGGGGTGGGGGGAGCAGCCCCTGCTAGGCTTCTGTCCCTGACTCCCTGCCAGGGTTTTGCCTCCCCCTTGAGCAGGAGGTGTGTAGCTATACCCCAACAAGGGGCTCGTAGGCTAAGGTGGGGAGGCCCTCCTTGCCTGCACAGGACCACAGTTTGCATTTGCCTCAGGGGCAGCCACTGCCAGGTTCCTGTCCCAGCTTGATCAAATAGCCAGAGCTGTGACCACGCCCAAGCTGCCATCTTGTGGGCTAAGGTGGGGATGGAGAGGTTTAAACTCCCTCTCTGGCCCCAGCCAGGGCTTACCTGTGGGGAAGCAGTGCCTGCCAGATTTTTGCCCCCCCCCCCCCCAGCTACTTCCTCTTGTGGAGAGGGAGGGCAGGGCTGGCATTCTCAGGTGGGGAGGAGCGGGATTTAACCCCCTTGCCTCAGTGTCCCAGCCGTGTTGGCAGTACTGTTTTTATAACTTTATTATGCTTAGGTAAAAGGGAACTGCTGGCTATATCTTTTGTCCTGGGCTGGGACGTGGCCATGCCCCCTACCCGGTGTTTGAGTAAGGGAGAAAACCCTGGCAAGTGCTGCCCTCTCCCCCGCTCAAGCTGGGGTAGGGCAGAAGTCGGGGCTACCCCCAACCCCCTTAGCCTAGGGGCAAATCCTGGCTAGGGTCCAGAACCAGGGAGGGAGGTTTAAGCTTCCGTCCCCCTAGCCTGCGTGGGAACTCAGTTGGGGTCTGCTTGGCAGAGGCAAAGCAGCCCTTGTCTGGCTTTTCCCCTGCTTCCTGCTCCAGTGGAGGGGCCAGGGGCATGGCCAGATACTTTGGCTGGCATCTGGCCACATCCCCAGCCATCTGCTTGAGCAGGGGAAAAGCCAGGCAGGGGCTACTTCATGCCTGCCAGGCAGTCCCTGCCTGTGGGTCCCTTGCAGGGGGAATGGAAAGGAGCAGGGTTTAACTCCCACACCCCCCGTCTCAGCCTGCTAGCCTGGCTGGCATCTGGCTATGCCCCCACCCCGTCTGCTCAAGTGGGGAGCAGAGACCTGCTGGGCAGATCCTGGCTGGAGTCCCGGGTGGGAGGACAGGGGGCTTAAAGCCCCCTCTCCCCCTCTGCCTCTGTCTGTCTGCCTGCCTGCCTGCCTGGCCTCAGGGTCTGGTCACCCCTCTTCCTCTGCTCCAGTGGCAAGAGGGGGAAAATCCTGGTAGGGGCTCCTCCACCCCAGCAGGTAGGCCTGGCTGCTGTCTGGAGCCAGATTTCCCACCCCTACCCGCTTCTCAGCCAGCTAGAGCAGTGATAGCGCTCTGGCTAGGGAGCAGAGGGATGGGGCCAACCCTGCTCTCTGGAGCAGACAGCCCAGCTCAGGTCTGCAAAGCATCCTGGGATACTGGGGAATTGGGGTTAACTTGAACAGTGAAGAGATGTGGGATAGAAGTTCCATAAACTGGTTTGACCTAAGTCAGTTAAGTCTGATCCAGTCAGGTTTATCTTAAACTGGTTTTGTCCCTTTTGTAGGTTGTTTAAGTGCACTGAACTTCTGATCTGTTAGAGTTTTAAACCGGTTTGTGAGTAACTTCTGTCCCTATTCAGACCAATTTTTTTTCAGCACAGGTGCTTGAAAGGTTTAAGACCTCATCTGTGTAATCAGAAAGTCCCATTGCTGACAGCTGTTGGTTATCATGATTACAATTGAACATTTGTTTAATAGTTTGTTGTTCTCTATGCTTGCAGGTGACCTATGTTCAGCACTTCTTTAGTTGCAAACACAGTTAAGAACTGTTGTTAACAACAGTTCAGACAAAGGCCTGAGACTGTAAAATACAGATATTTGCCATGTTGTCATTCTATATAAATTGGTGCGATTGTAAATTGATATTTTCCAGGCTTCAGCTGAAAGCATTCAATAATTCATATGCTTTATATACAATCCTGTGGTTTGTTCCATTCTCGCTTACTGGGATGTTTGAGATAAGAAAGCCTTGTTTGCAACCAATATTTAACTGCATATGTGTTTACAAATTAAAACCATGCAACTTCAAATGTGTGATATTAAGGACCAGAGGTTTGTGTTACCACTCACGATTACTGAAGGCACTGGTATGAATATTTACTTTCTGGGTTGTGTGGAAGGAGTCCCTTCCTCCTCACCCCTTCTTTCAGTCACCTTGAATACTGCTATTAATGAGTAGTCTGTTTATATATATTATTAGGACCTGGCTTCTGAACAGATATGCTTTAATGTGATAACTATAGGCAGATAAGAATGTCTTAGATGCTTTGTGTTCGCTATCTGGTAAGAAGATCTTTATTTTTACACACTATTCCTTGATAAAGATCTCTTTCCACAGGCAAAACTGCTGTAAGCTTCCAAATATGATTCCCTAGTGAAGCTTATATGACAGCTAGTGAAATACCACAGAGGCTGAGATGCTCCTCCTTGCCTCCCTCCTTCTCTCCCTCTCCAGCTGGCTGGATTAGAAACCATCTATAGATAATGCTTTCTTGTGATCTTATTTCACATTGTGATTTAATCAGTGATTCTAGGATTCAAACTCTCAGGCTTTGCCTTTGACCAATATTAGATTTGGCACAGGCAGTCATTTGAGCTACCTCTCCCTTGAACATAAGCAGCCATTGCCAGCTTGTCATTTTTTCTTTTGATGTGCTGCAGCAACATGTTTGAAAATGGGCTTGAAGGAAGGAATGGGGGTTTTTTTTAGCCTATTTATACCAGCTGAGTTGGTTTCCTTCAATGTAAAACACCATGTTCAGAGGAAAATGTCATGAGAGTACCAATTTGATTGCTGTGACTAAAATTTCTTGTAACCCTGTGGGAGGAAGGAGAGGATTGTTTGTTTTTTGTTTTTTTGTTTTTAAATAAATCCCCTTGAAAAAGCTGGGCATAATCTGTGGTGCAAACCTGCAAATTCTCCATGTTTTAAGGAGCAGAATAGAGCCTGAGCTTTGTTGCTTCAGGCTCTCAGGAATGTCACTCAGAACATTCCTTCCCTGGGCAGCCAAGTTTAGAAGTCAGTTAATTCCTGACTGCAAAACAGCCTGTTTATGTAGAGGGGAGGCAGTGAGAAGTTTTTGCTTTCCCATTTGTCTGAACTAATGATCAATGAAAGCATCTCCTTTCATCTTGTAGAGACAGGTAAAAGATAGATGAGAGAGGAAGAGAAAAGGTGGGGGTGGAGTGCAGTGGTAGAGTGAGGTGGAGGTGGGAGGGAAAGAGAGAGAGGACGGAAGAAAAAAAAAAAAGAAAGGGAGTGCCTGTGATTGGTAAGCTTTGCAAAGGCATCTGCCAGCGGGACTTCAGTGGAATGTGAAACCAAATCATTTACAAGTTAAAGATAGATGCAGAATACATAGCATCTTGAGCCTGGGTTTAAATTCATCTTTCTCTGCCTTGCTTCTTCTAAAGTTCTGTTTTGTTAGCTTTCCCTTGAAGGACTAAAGTATTTCTTTAAATATAAAACAACTGGATTTATTGGAATTAAGGTGGCATAAGAGATCATGGTACATACTGTAGGGTAAGTAGAAAGCTCTTTTTTTGTGGATACAAATCCTTATTTTGTACTGTAAGGTCATTGTGCTTTTCCTAAATGAGGTATGCATTTAGGTAATGTTCCTTGTTTGCCCTTTATGATTAACTTGGATTTTATGTTTCAGTGACCTGGAATAATGCAACTTTACTTGTATTGGCATGTTTAATACATCCTGTACTTTTATAATCTCTTTGAATGGTGTTTTCCTATCGGATGTCTTTTCATTCTCCTACTTTACCCTTCATCAGCAGGATATACTGTTTGATGGAGCACTGTTCATATTGTTATCTGTAACAAATTATCAGAAGTAAGTAGCTATTTATCATTCATATCTGTCCCTCTGTTAATCAGATATGTTGAGGCTCACATAACTTCTTTTACAATCCTGATAAAGTTGTTTTCCTAAGAGACAAAAAAAGTGCTTTTACTGTCAGAAAGTCAGTGAGGAGCTAGGTGTATTATTTGTTGTGTAGTGAGAACTTGCATTCTGAAAATTTATTGTAAAACTGATTTTTATTTTTATCAGAATATGTTAGATGACCATACTGTTTTTATAACTTTATTATGCTTAGGTAAAAGGGACCTGCTGGCTATATCTTTTGTGGCAGTTGACCCAAATGTAAACAGAATTCCTTCCATGTAAATCCTGCCCTTAATAGTTGTAGTCAGCTCTTTATAGAGAAAAAGAACTCCTGACTGTCTTGTTTACAGAAAGTGTACTGTTTTAATGCCACAAGTCGGTCTTGCCTTGCAGAATATACAGAGCTGCACTTGACTAAAATAGTATTTGAAGAAAATATGAAGTACCTGATGTAGTTTATCTCTTTTTCCTTGAGTGATTTTGTTTGTATTATCAATCAATTCACTGGCCTTTTATAAACTTCTTGGCATCTCTTCTGTGAACATGCCTGTTGTGAATGTGTATGAATTTTGTAGCTCGCATTGTTTTCAACGGAGTTAAGTCAAAGTATGTGTGTGTGTTTTGTTGGGGGGGGGAGGTGGAAACGGCAGAGCTTTTCATGTGAATTTGGAGAATGAATAATGGCATACATGGGAGTGCCCTCCACATGAAAATGCTATAACATTTTACACCAGGTAAGATTAAGTCCCTAGAGTATTTATGGTTTGGTAAGGTCAGGCTTTTGAATTCTGTATTAACTTCTAGTGCTATCATTTGTAAACAAAATATCATGTCTTAGCTTCTGAAACAGAAACAAATGGATACAAGTTTGCAATGAAGTTTCTGGTATTGCCACAGATTTCCTGTGTCATTTTAGGTAAGTCGTGTAACTGCTTTGTGCCTCTGAAATTATGGTAACAATAATGACTTTTTTGCACCTTTTGTCCATCTCATCCCTTTAGATTGCAAAGTCTTTGTGACAGATTTTCTGTGTTAGTACTGAGCACAATGGAAACCTGTTCTCAAGTGAAGCCTCAGGGTTCTGTGGTAATCCTAGCTTAATGTGCCCATAATTAATCCACCCTGAGTATAGGTTGATCCCCCATTTTCAGGTTCAGTTTTAAGAAAAAGAGCTTTTTGTCTGAACATAAGTTGGTAACTATGGGAAAAGACTCTGAATGGCTATTTTCTTCGAAAAGGGTGATCACGGGAAAATCCAATAAGCAAGCGAAGGTCTTTGAAATCCTAAAGAGTTGCACTGAAAAAAAATCTGTCTTGGTGCTTCTATTGGATGCACAAAATTCCTGCAGGTACGAAAGTCAAAATTGTCAGCATCCTGGTTACAGGTCAACCCTAAATATGACTGCAATTTGTATAGTTCTTTTTGAGAGTGGAACAGGTAGATGAATACTCAGAAAAGACAGTTATAATAGTAAAGGAGATGTATCCATGACTGAGGGCATCATTTTTCTATGGTTGAAAGAGAGACTAGTAATTAGAGCTGAGTGAAAATTCCTATGCTTTAACATTTTGTTTTTAGCCTGAATCAGGATGGAAAATTTAAATATGGATCCTCCCCCCATTCCTTAGGAATAAAATATTGCCCAAAATTTCGATTTAGATATCTCATACTATTTTGTTTCAACTTTTCAAATCACAATGACACACTGAAATTCCCAACATTGAAATGCATCCTTTAAAAAAAAAAATCATCTTGCCTCAGCTGAACACCAAACTGCATTTCCATTTTATGTCAGTTTGCCTCCTGGGAGTTTTAGTTGAGGACTATAATTCTTCTTTAAGACAGACTCTGAGGCCAGAATATAATACTCAAGAAGTCCCTACAGTCATGCAACATCCATGATGTTGCATGCTGATTCGGGTTAAGGAGTATATTGCATTATGGGAAATGCAGTCTTCCAATAAGTCCAGCCATAGGAGAGAATGGGAAATTGAGCTTTCATGAGGTAACTATAGGGAAATGCAGCTTAAAGTTGTACTGACGCAAAAGAACTGTTTTGGGTCAGTTCAGCAAACAGATGTTCCAGTATTGATCAAGACCTCCTGAAACAAAAACTTCCTGGGAAAAACTGAGACTCTTTTTCAATGGAAACTTAATTCTCCCACACCCCTCTTCCAGAACCTGTGTTTTCTGTTTCTGTATAATTCCAACAGAAAGTCTACAGAAAGTAGAGCTGATTGGCAAGAACTGGCTGGCTTCTTTGTGCCCACTGTTGGAAAGAATTAAATGCACATAAGTTTAGTTTCAGTTACTAGTAATTTTTACCTTTAGAGCACAACGTTTTGAACTCAACCCTTCAGATTACCAAACATTGCTTAGCCACTGTGCTGTGAGGCAGAAGGAGAGCCATGCAGTCCAAAGTACCTATGGCACGTTAAAATATAATTCTGTGAATTCCACAATTAGTAACCACTCTTTTAAAACAAGCTGCAGGATAGGAATATGTACATTCTTCTCTGAGCTCTATTCTTGAGGTTTTTGTATTCCCTTCCTTCGCCCCACCCATGTCTTTCTTCTGTTTCTTCCATTGGCACCCTGCAACTTTTTTCCAATTATTCCTTCCAGATTGTCTCAGACCTTTTTATTCCTCCTCTCTCAGGCTCACTTTGCTTAGTAGATAAGGAGGAGTTTCTTAGGGTTCCATTGACCATGCCTAGTTTCCTGTCATCTTCAAAAATTGATTTGTAGAGGGTATAAGATTTGCTTTCCAAAGCCCTGAAGAAGCCCTGTTGCACCTTATGGACTAACTGATTCACAGAGGTATGAGCTTTTGTAGGCAACAACCTCCTTTGTCGGTTCCAAGCATCTGACAAAACAGGTTGTTGCCTACAAAAGCTCCTGCCTCTCTGGTGCCTTAGGGCAGAATAACACCTTTTGAAACTAGCTTCTGCCTCACTTTAGACTAACAGGGCTAAGCACCTTTGTTTCCAAGATGAGGGGTGCCAACTGTGACTGAAGGTATTCCGGGAGATTTTTTTCCCCAACATGATATAATGTCGTTAATTGTGCTCTTCAACCCTTTCACAATATCAATCTCCCGGATTGCTTTCTGTAGTCACCGGGAGATCAGTGCTGATTCCAGTAGACTCCTGGCAAATCTGGGAGGGTTGCCAACCCTATCCAAGACTCTGATTGGAACAGAACCCCTCTCCTCCCCCCCCCATGTTTTTCATTTGTGAGAACGGATGCCTAATAATGCCTCTACTTTTCTGCTCCCAAGAACCCTCTGCTAAAACAGAAGTTCCTTTAAATTCACAAACTTCCATTTTTTGAGCTAGTGCCTCATTTACTTTGAAAGGATTATGTATGTAGTGTCTTCTGGGGTTCATTGAACCAGAGAGCGAGTCAGACCTGTGAGCGCAGAAGCATTTCAATCAATTTCCAAATTATGATGCTTGCATTGCTGTCTTTAGAAGCTCTAGTTTATGGAATAGTGAGATGGCACCACTGAAATCCCTCAGTCTGTCAAGTGATATCAGACTTCTGTGCCTGTGGTTATTTCTTCAGTTTCTCTTTTGTACCAAGAAACGAACTACTTGCTGAGCCAGCTATGGACATAAAGTGAATTGATTTGGGGGCAGGACGTGGAAGTACAAGAGAGCATGCCCTTAACAGGATGCTTAAAATTGGGATTTACTGCAATTGTAGTAGAAGAGAGTTGCCCTAATATGCTTAGAACTAGGGAAACAATTTAGCAGTGATATTCTGTGAGGCCAAGTTTTATTCTGTTTCTGCCTCTTGGTTTAGTATACCATCTATATCTGGCAGTAGCAACAAGGTCTTGGAATATATTCAGAGATCCAAGGAAGAGCTAGAAAAGCATTGAAAACATATCAGTATCAACGTATTCATGGATGTTGGTTCCATGGCCTTATTGTGGTGAATTATACCGCTACTGAAGCAAAATGATTCTGTGGATACTGTGCTAAACGGAATCAGGGGTTTTGTTTGTGTGTTTGTGATTTTCTGCTAGTTGCATAATCTTTGTGCATTTTGGTCATCAGAGCAGAAAGAAAATCAAGGGTAAAAAAGTGACATTTTGGCAAATGTAATCAGAATAAAAAACAAAACAAAACAAACCACCCAGCAATGACATTTTTATTTTCAACAGAAGTAATACAAAATACAAGAGAATCTGTCTTGGTTAACCAATCTACCTTTTAGATAGCTATAATCAAGCAAGAAGGAGGACTTGCAGATAAAAATAGTTAGTACATTTGTCCTGCCTTACTGCATATTTAGCACATAACATTTTAATAAGAACACATACTTTCTCCTTGTTATTACCTTTTCTGTCTTGAGTCCTGCTGGATGACATGCTGTCTTTGCCATTACACTAGAATGTTTTTTGATTCTTGGCAGATATGCTGGCTGCTTCTCCATATTTTTATATATTTCTCATTCGGACCTGACTGAGAGAGTTCCCAGATCATTCATTTTAAATCAAAATGTATTGTTATTCCTGGTTTCTATCTCATTCCTTATTTCACTAAACACATAGCAAATGGGATCACTGTTACATGAAGGTACCCTGGTAACCTTAATTTAGGCAATTCTTAACTTTTGAGAGCTTTGCTCTGCTACCTAAACATTATTTTAATAATGTGTTTAATGTAACTTTTTGCAAGGGAAGAAAAAGCTCTGAAGGCAGAGAATTTTTATCGTGTGGAATGATATTGGCTCATGTTTTGGTCATCAATAGAGTTCAGACCTTTGTATTTACAACACGGATCTCTGTCGCTTGGAACCCAGCAGTTAGAGCATTTATCAGAGGACAGGAAAGAATAAACCATTACTCTGTTCCTATTCCTGTACCTGGCTGACACAAGGAGCAATTGCAGAGGAAGTCTTGTTTAGCCTCTGCCGCTCTTGGCTGGGGCATGCCTGATGCTGATGCAATCTTTAAATAATTTAGCTGCCAAACTCTGAGTATGTGCCACAAGTCTTGAGTATATGTGAGCTGAGATATTTTCAAAGGCCAAATTGGGCCTGTTTTCACAAGGATGTTCCTGACAACTGTTTCCCCTTTTGGCAAGTTTCAAATTGTTAAGTTGAAGCATGGAGGCATCAGATCTTCTCAACAGAACAGATTTTTTTTTAACTGGGACAAAACAACTTCATTCTTGAAAATGGCTGAATTTTTATCTGAAACTTTAAACTATAGGTTCGGCCTGACTCTCATACCTGGCACAGGAATCTTCAGCCCAAATGAATAAAATTTGACAAACAACTGGAAAAAAGGATGTTATAATGGGAAATGACAGGTAGCCATGATTAAAGGAGTCACAAACTTCTCTGACTAGAATACATTTTATTCGAGATTTGCAGAAATCAATCATGCCAGAAAAGGAGTTAATAAATAACATTTTGAAAAATAGTTCTTGCTTAATAAATATCTACATTTCAAGTATATAAAACAGTATATAAAGTATATAAAGGAATAAAGTGGTTGACCGTTTTTGTTTAAAAGAATTCAGGCATGAGAACTGTAAACCCAAAGCAATGCTACAGAAATGCTTGAGAGAGACTTTAAAGTCTTTTGTTTTAAAGTCAAAGATTATTTTTACAGTTTCAGTTAAGCTTATGTTAAGATGATGCATTTCCTTGTAAATCCTTGCATGGCTCCCAGAAGAAGCAAGTCACGTGGGGTAATTTCTCTGTGTTGCAAATGACAGACACCGGGGACTGCTGATGTACTTGGGCCCCATATGGTGGTGAGGGTATCATGAAGCTGATTTCTGCTTGAAATTCAGAATCTCATGAACTACGGAAACCTCGGATCAGTATACATAAGGAAGGATGATCTGTCTAAGGCAGTGGTGCTCAACTTTTGGCCCCATGGGGCAGGTCCATGAGCTAGATTGGGCCTTGTGCACCTGAATCAGGGCCTGCAACAACTCCATCTGCTGTGATCAGGCTCTGGGGCCCCATGCCACTCCCTGGCCTCATGTTCTGGGGTTGGGCCTGGCATCGTCCTGTGTGCCTTGGCTACCTTGCAGGGCCACAATCCTGCAGGGCTCCTCATGGAGCCATGGGAGGCCCCATGGGCCAGATGAGAAGGTGCTGGAGCCAGATCTTGCCTACAGCCTGAAGGTTGGTCTGAGGTAGCAAACCATTGAGTTAGTGTGGTCTAAAGGGCCTTGTTACATGTTGCACTGTGAGCCACACAAATGTTGATAAGCTTAGTGTTAGTTTGCAGTCACACAATTTGAACAACACATCTATAGGGAGTGACCACACCTTAATGGAACAGGAGCTGGGTAGTACAGATCAAAAGATAATTTTGACCTGAAGTGGTGTAACTTTGATCTACCTAACAAGTGCTTTAAGTCACTTAACTCCTGGATTGTGTGCACATTAACATTTTTAAGAGCTCCAGAAGCTGCCCAGAATTAACATGTAACAAGGCCCTAAGGGACACCAGTTTCTTATCCAGCAGAGCTGCACTGTGGAAAAATGCATCCTGGGCAGCCCTCTCACCCTTCCTAAAGAGCATAGAGCTGGGCAGAGTGCAAGGCATTCTGGGAATCCTAGCTCTCTAGAGCAACAGCAGAGTTGGCTACTGCTGTGGGGAGGGGGAATCCATCTCATTTTTTTGCCACCAAAGCCAAAGTCCAGAGGGCAAAAAAAAAATGCTGAATTTGGCAGCAGAAAAATGGGGGTCAGGTTCCCCCCTGCAACAGCAGCAAATTTCACTACTGCTCTATAAAACTATGATTCCCAGAATGACTTGTGCCGTGGCACATATTTCCTGAGCTGCAGTGCATGTCATAGACGCGCAGAAATCCAAGCAAGGCAAGTAGCCCCAAAGCAAGGCACCCACCCTCAACCCCACTTTAAGCAGCACATGCTCTACTCACCCACCCCATGTTACTGGTAGTCAGCAACACACAGGGGAGTGACGTGGCTGGCATCACATTTAGTGATCTTTGACACCCCTGTCTGAATGACCAGCTACCCATTTACAGCTGGTTAACTGGAGGTGGCTTTTGACAGAAGCCCATAGCAAGGCTTAAACTCTCTTCTCCAGAGCTTTAGTAAGATGCCTTAACCACTCTGTACCTGTACCCCTGTAGTATGCATAAGCCACACATGTATGCTCCTACCTACCACAAATACCACCTATATGCTAAATGACTGAACGGAGACACAAAACTTTTAACCATAAACATGACATTCAAGATGGACACTTCCTTTTGACCGAATAAGTCTGTATTAGCCAACTGAAAATTAAACAAAAAAGAGAATAATTACAGTCTAAAACATTTAGACTAGAACACTAAAAAGGAGAAGTTGCAGAATTTCCATACCTAATAGGAAATTTAGTGTTGGTTTTATGTGAATGTACTAAGACACAACTGTAAAAAATAGATATAAAAGAAAACATGTTTGAACACATCCCTGTCTTAATTTATTACGCTTACAATTACAAGAAGACAAAAATAGAAATACAGTGGGATACAGATCTTGGCCTTAGTTCTCCTCTTCTGTCCTAAGTTTGTACTCACTGGATCTTGAGAGAGTATGGGAAAGATGTCCCTAAGCCACTGTTCTTTTTCTGGGACTTAAAATGGCCTCAGACATAACTATGACTAGTCTAAAAAGCTGTGCTAGGAAAGGATCCAGCAAAGTGTATTTCACTCTGGCATGCCTGGCCCTACCCTTGGGATGCTTACTTGGTCAGGGGAATCCTTTAGGGCAGCTTTCTGGCTACTGTCTATACTTCAGCAGTCCAAACAGCCTAACAGGGGTTCAGGACTAATCCCTGTGTTTGTCCTAGTACTTTAGCACTCTTATGTTACTGTAGTGAATGCTCTTGCACTTTCAGTTAGGTGGTTTGTTTGATTTAATATATTTTCCATCTCAAACTTCTATGATCAGATCACTCCTGTCTGTGATAGCTAAGAAATGCACAATTATTCATGACAGCTCCTTGCTACAATTTTTAAGTAAATGGGCTTAATCTCAGATGATTTAGCTGTTTAATATCTATCTCTGAACTAATATATTCTAAGGATCTGGTCCAAAACAGTGAAAGGCAGAAATGTGCACATGGTATTATCCACTTGGCTGAGATAATACATCAGTCTGCTCATTTTTTCCCTAAAATGGAAACAAACTCCTAGAGTATAAAGCTTCCTGACTACTCAGTATTCATAGCTGTGCATGCAGAGTACCATATCAGGCGGCTACTGTTATGTCTATGAGATGCCCAAGCTTTGGGGTAAACCAAGCATAGATTAACCAGCTTTGACTATACCTATTTCACAGGTCATTAATCCTGCCCTTTCTCAGTTGTACACCACTAGAGATGAATGTTAGGATTTCTATTAGGCATAACCACATATGCTAGAGCAAAAAAATAAAAATTGGATTCTTGTCCCTAGAAGAGAAGATTTGTAAAAAGCTTTTTCCATCCTAACCCTTGGTGGTCAAGTACCACAATGAAAAGGGTAAAGGCTGTTCAAATACTGGCCGAGCCCCTATTTGATTTGAAGTGTTAAGAGCTACAAAAATATAACTTTAAACACAAATCAGGTTCTTTCATGAAATAGCATTACAGAGGAATACTTGACACAATATAGAAATATAAACTGGCAACCAAATTCAGAAGTGTACCCATGGCACTATGCTAATAGCTCTTGATATTGGTGAGCCAATATGTACACACACACACACACACACACACACACACACACACACACACACACACACACGTGCTCTGAGGGGGTGCTTTAATTCGAGCGGCTTTGAGAGCTGCTTTGATTAAAGGACCCACCGGGTCTCTTGTATGAGTATCCCCATGCTTCAAAATGGTAGCAGGGGTGTTTTATCTAAAACAAATCGAATGAGCTTTAGATAAAGTGCCCCTACCACCATTTTGAAGCATGGGGATACTGTTACATGAGACACAGGAGTGCAGTAATTACCATTCTCTATGCTTACGTTGGAGCAGCTTTCCTGCACATGTATAGGCACCCTTAGGTTGCAAGTGCTTATTGCAGGGCTAGCTGTCTAGCAGTAGTATGATAGGGCAGAACGCTGCTTGAGCAGGAAGGATATTGCTAAGGCAGCAGGTGTAAGCTGCCCTGGAGGCTACGCATTAGGAACAAAATGGAAGCCCCTGTGGGTGGCTGGGAAGCCATTTGACCAGTAGGGACAGGACTTGGGAGACACATAATGTCAGTGCCTGAGGGCAGGCAGCAGTCTGGCTTTGCAGGTGGCATAGATAGGAACTCCTGAGTAGGAAGGCTACAGGAGAGTGACTGACTGATAGGAACTGCTGCCCTAGGAACTGCAAGAAACTTACAGCCTACAGGAAAGTTAAGACCAAGTATGTGGAAGATTTTTTTTTTGTTCTATAGCTAGTGGGCTTATGTTTATGTTCTAGGTTATAGTGGTGGACTGAATGTGGCATAAGGGGTAATGAGAATAGCACAGTGGGATGCTTGAGGGGTGCACCATGGTTTAAGCCACAGGAGTGTTGGAGAGGCATGTAGGTGTTTTGAGCCCTGCCAGGGGGATAGGGTGAGGGCTGAAGCCCAGAATCCAGGTCCTGTGTAGTAAGCTAGGAGTTTAGCCAAAGAAAGGGGACCAAAACCCAGGTGGCTGATGCCTCAGTGGGGGGCTTAGAGGCCTGAGGAGGCTTGACATGATAATTAGTAATATCTGTGAGGCATGGGCATGGGAAGGAGGCCATGAATATCCCTTAAGACAGCAGGTGCCCTGGGGGGCCCACTTAATGCTTGAGGGACAGGATTGGGACCAGTAGGGTGCAAGAGGGACCTGCTGGCTGAAAGACGGACAATGGATCATTCTAGGACCTTTCGATAGCCTCCGTTTCATAATCCAATTATTCCAACAAAGGTATGGCAGACAAGAGGAAAGGGAGGGTACTTTAGAAGGCAGAACAGGACAGGAGATGCATGGTCACCAAGGGGTGTTATGGCCACTCCTTAAAGCCCCATTTTGTTACAATAGATATAGTTTATGCTCTAAATTTCTGATTTCAGACAGCTGAGCTCTAGTGAATCAATGAAGTATATAGGCATTTTAACCATCATTCATAGATATACTCCTAGCTTTAAAATACTGTAAAAGTTAAAAAAAACAAAACAACTCAGGACAGTATTGTATTGTTGGCCAAATATGATTTTTCTTAAATATGTTTGGACATGAATCACTCAATGATCTAATAATTTGAACCAGATACTTAGATTTTTAACTGAAATCCTAGCCTTTTGAAGTCAATGGTATATTCTCCACTTTTTTTTTTTAAGTACCAAATTTCATGTTAGAGTGTAATCATACAAACACACATGATTAGTTTTACTACTGTAAATAGCCCCACTGATTTCAGGATTAGGATCATGCTCTAAAATCTTAGATGGTGTAATATTTGTGGTGACTACTTACACATTGCCCCTGTGACTGCTCATGGAGCTATGAATTTATAACACCTAGTATCATTTAAAGTGAATTCATTCTATTTGTTTTTAAAAAAACCTACAAAACTTTTTATTCATCTTTTGATTGGCTCTTAATATCCTATTGTATTTTGCTATTTCAATTTTGCAGTTCTACACAAATATGTATGAAGATATGGAAGTGACCAGAACCAAAGCAGGTTCATACCTTAACATATAAAATGATAGAGCTCCATTGACATCAATAGAGCCCCACTAGTATACATCCACCAGGACCCAAAAGTGAAAGGCAGAAAGCAAAACAGCAACATGAAATATGGATTGATTTGTTTAGATTTTTATATTTAGTTTTTAAATTCCATTGAATATAATTTTGCATTATGATTTTTTTTTAATGTTTTAATTTTAATTGACAGTGACTCTTATTTAGATGGAGTGTTTTTTAATGTTTAACTTGCATTAAATACTTCCCTAGGCAATGATTAAGCCTTTATGGTAACACTCATGCAGTCAAGCCTCAGCTGGTGCAAAGTGTGAGTGCCACTGAAAATATTCTAGCATTTGTTACAGTAGTGTGAATCCCAGCATACGTTTATTGACTTTAGTATGGCTACTGCAGGTGTATACTGGTGTCTGTCATCAGAATTTGCCCCTTCACTCTACATATTTTGGAGTCAAGGCTCAGTGTTAATTTCAGATGCATCAGTTTTTATACATGGAATCTGTACATCTACACCTGCACCCCCATATGCAAGTTTTATTGCAGGTTTTTCTAACTATGCGATGATCTGTCTTGCTTTGGAGTTGCGGACATGCATGAGGTTAGAATTAGGCCCATATTACACACATGAATATAAGGTGACAAATGTGGGACCACCAATATATCTGTTGTTAATAACCGTATACTGTTATCATTGACATTGAGAACATAATTAAATCAGAATGAATTGAAACTGCCATCAGGGAAAGAGGACAGAGAAAAACAGCTTAATCCTCACCATGACACATTTTCATTGACCTACTTACAGTAGAGAAGAAACTTTGTCCCTTCCCACTACAGCAGAATGGATTTATTCAGCAATTTTGTAATGCAACTACAACCAAGAATATTCCTTCTCATTCCAGAAGAATTTAGAAAACAGAATGATATTGTTTCATATATTTAATGGTAGGAAGTGAAAGTTCTTTTCCAAGTAACAATATTACTAATCCAGTCAGTTCAGCAGTAAATACCGATAGAACTTTATTGGAAGGAAAACATGCTAGTTCTCCTTTATTGCATGCATACCAGCCTCTGGCTTCTTTACTGTTCATTCCATTCAGGAAGAGCACACACTAATTACAGATGCTTGCTCAGCCTAATGAAGGGTATTTATACCCGAAAGATTGCAAAGCAGAATTTTCCCAACTATTTGAGCTGGTCTAATAAAAGATATCAGATTTACCCAAAGAAGCTTGTCTGCCTATGTTCACATGAACAGCACTTTTGATTTCAGTAGGATAACATGTGCGAGTAAAGAGTTGCAGGGTCAGGACCATTCTATTCAGAATAAACCTGCTAAATTTTAATACCCCTGCAAAGTTTATAATAATTAGCACCAACATTCCTAATCCTGTCTGAAGGGGCGTCCCACTTCCATTTCTTCTGGAACTTAGTTCTTCTATATTCTCTTCACAACTGGGCATGTTTTGTCTGTTGTCTGTTTGGCTGCCACTTCCCTGTGCCAGGGACAGCTGAGATTCAGATACATTGGCACTTTTTATATTGAAAGATGCAGTAGTAACACAATTATTTTATTATATTTCTCCTTCCAGATCTTCATTGAGTCCTTCCCTCAGACTTGAAATGACTAAGGAGAGCTTCTAACATGAAAAAGGCTAAGGGGTAGTACTTCAAAAAGCCTGAGCCTGAACTGATTCATTCTTTGCAGGTTAGTCTAACCCAGCTAGGCTGAACTGGCTTGTAACTGCACAGACATCCCAGAAATGCAGGCACATGACTGCAGTGGCTCAGGCTAGAAGCTGAGGGGCACTAGAGCAGCCCTCCCTTCCCTTGCACAGTACTGAGCTGAGGGGGTGTGTGGCCAGACCCCTGCAATCCTTTGATTAGCCGAACAGGGAAGTGATAATGGTGTTCATTGCCCTTAGCTCAGTGTTTATCTCACCATTGAGAAAACAAAGGGCAGACATGACCAGCTACCTGTTGATTCTGCACGACCCTAGCCAGCATGTGGTCTGCTAGCTAATACATCCTCAGCAAGGCAAAGGGGAGTGGGGAATTCCTGCTTAGCAGGAAGTGGTGAAGGGGAGGTGAGGGAGCCTCTGGAGCTGCAGCCAGGGATTGGAGGGGAGGGGCCAGCCCTGCTGTGGAGCAGAGAGCCCAACCCAGAGAGCATACCGGGATACTGGGGGTGTCTGGTTTATCTTAAGCTAGCAAGGGGTTTGGGACAGACATTGCAAAAAATGGTTTGACCCAAATCAGTTAAGTCTGATACTACATTCAACCAGGTTTATCTCAAACCGGTTTCAATGATTTTCAAACAGGTTTATAATCACTAAACATTTGTTCTGTTGCAGTTTTAAACCAGTTCCTGATCACTTAAATTGGTTTATGTATAATGTCTGTCCCTAGCCAGAGTGTCTGTAAGATTTCTTAGGTGTTTCTGTCTAGAAGCTATGTAATAGCCAAACAATATCTATGGTAGGGTCTGGAATATTCCTGTCCCATACAAGGACGCAGATGTCTGATATATATAAATATTCTCACACTTTGTATCCTCTCTCTGCCACTGCAAACTACAGGATGCTGGGCAGTTGGATATGTGGTATAAACCAGTATGCCACTTCTTAGATTCTCTTTTCTGCCTGTGGCAAGTATTTTTTAGGAACTTGAGAAAATTAAGGAAGGGTGAAAGGTTCAAAGTCCCTTGAACATCTTCATTTGAAAAGCTTCTTACATCATCTGTGTGCTCACTCTTTAGAAATGATTAATTGTACTGAACTGCATGTAAGTGCTCTTCTGTTTGTTATGAACCTCCAGTAGGGTAATATTTTCATTCATGATTAATATGCATGTTGTCTCATAATTGGAACAGAAAGCAAGTTGATGGGGAAATATTTTTTAGAAGTATTTTGAGAACTATACAAAATGTCAGTGAATGGAAGTTCATAGAGAAGCAAACACTGTGCACGAAAAATACCATAGTTTTAATAATTAATTATACAAACACGTGAAATTCACCATCAGAATGAAGCCAGTCTGAGATTGGTGGTTAGCCGTGATAAACTGATGTCAGGCAGAAGGTACTGATTCAGAAAGGCATGAGCTTTCGCAAGCAACAGCCTAATTTATAAGAAGGTCATTTTAGATTAACAGAACTGCAAGACAAAGTAGTCAAAAATAACATCAGAACGTCACTATGCTGCTACATGCAACTTTTATACACAAAAGGGCCTTAAATTGTTGGGGAAAACTGGAGGAAATAGAATTCTTTGAGGTCTAATTTGCCCTTAGAATTCTGTATATCCAATCTGCAGAAATATCAGCCCATAACATAACCTGTAAAGGAGATGTGGGGCAGCAGTCCCTGTTAAATCTGAAGATTTTTTTTCCATTTCCAGCAGTACAGAGACTTGTAGGACTTGGTAGCAAGAATTTTAAAGGCACTAACATTTAAGCAGACTTAACAAAATGAAATCTCAGAGTTTTCTTTTTTTCCTGCTATGCAACCTGATTGCCATTGTGAGTGAGATTTTTTTTTAACTATATAGACTCCTGAGAGCAGTGATGACATTTCAGAGCCGTGTGCTCTACTACAGTACTTTTTAATCTTTTCAAATCAGATTGACAGTAGCTTTCCAAAGTAAAAAATTTACGTGAGTCCTATACACACATACTTTTTACACACACACATTTTATATATGATATAATATATGATATATGATAACATTGTATAGACAATATTGCTAAGAGCATGTATGTGCACGTGTATATCTGTGTGTCTGCACACATTTTAAGAGGCTAACAGAGAATACTTGAATGTATTTTGTTTACTTTAAATTGTAATAGAGTTTTCAAGCTTTAAAATCCCTGGACTGTTTCTTACTGTCTTTCACTGCATAGTGTAGCTACTTACATATGTACCACCAAGGTTCAAAGTGGGGGCTAGTACCATCTTAGGTCAGACAAATGGTTTAGCCCTGCACCTTGTCTCTAAGGTTAGGGACAGGCATTACACATAAACCGGTTGGTTTAAGCCTGTAACGGAACAGATGTTCAGTGCACATAAACCAGTTTGAAAATGGCTGAAGCCAGTTTGAGATAAACCTGGTTGAACATATCATCAGACTTAACTAATTTCGGTCAAACCAGTTTATGCTCAGACCCCTTGCTGGTTTAAGATAAACCAGATTCTCCCAACATGCCTGCATGCTCTCTGGGCTGGGCTGGGCAGGGTTCTCTGCTCCACATCAGGCCTGGCCCCTCCCCTCTGCTCCCTGGTATCAGCTCCAGCAGAGACTGAGGGCTGCTCCTCCCTCCCCATTCCCCTCACCGCCCTCTGCTAAGCAGAAATAACCCCTTCCCCTCTGTTTTGTGGAGAGGTGTCTGTGCACTAGCTAGCAGACCACATGCTGGCTAGGGTGGTGCAGAATCAACAGGTAGCTGGTAATGTCTGCCCCTTGTTTTCTTAATGGTGTGATAAACACTGAGCTAAGGTTCATGAACGCTGTTATCACTTCCCTGCTGGGCTAATTATAGCATCCTACTGGGGCCTGGTGAGGCCCCTCTCAGCTCAGCCCTGTAGAAGGGAAGGGAGGGCTGCCCCAGCTTTTAGCTTGAGCCACTGCAGACATGTGCCTGCATGTCTGGGATGTCTGTGCAGTTACAAACTGGTTCAGCCTATCCAGGTTAGACTAACCTGAAAAGATTCAATCAATTCAGGCTTAGGCTTTTTGAATGTCTGACAGAGGCAAGTCATAGAGGATTTAGAGTAGGGGTGCTCAATCTGCAGCCTTCACAGCCCTGAAATACAGCCCATAGGGCTCCCCACAGTCAGGAAATTTGACAGTGAGGGAGCAGTGGTAGCCTCCCTACCACCAAAAACCGAAGCCCTGCAGGGAGTGTCAGAGTCTGGCCATGACCCTATACCCCTCTGCAGGGCCAGATCCCCTTCCCTCTGCATAGCCGGGTTGGGCCAAGTTGTGCCCCATCCCTCTTGCAGGGCCAAGCCATATCCCATCCCCCTACGGGGCTGGATTGGGGCTGGGTCATGCTCCCTGCCCCTTGTAGTTCTGGGTTGGGGTAAGCCAAGTGTCCTTCCCCCACAAACACCTGGATTGGGGGTTTGCTGCCCCCTGCCCCCTCTCTGCGGCCATATGGAGCCTCACCGCATCTGTCCCAGGTGCCATATTGGGTTTACTGGCCAGATTAGGCCTACAGAGGGCTTGGGCACTGCCCATCTGGCCTACTGGCCAAAAAGGTTGAGCGCCACTGGTTTAGAGGGAAAGTATATGAATGCTACATGTCTAGAGTGATCCACTCCCTGTCATATCCTCCCTGGCATCAACCTGGCTGCATGCCCTATAGACTATAACAGGCCCTCAACATTTGGATAAGAGAAGAAGAGGCAAAGGGCATCACAATCTGTGAACATTTTTAGAAATTTCAAGAAAAATGGAATAAAAAAAAGGTTGGTAAATGTTACCAACTAGAGTACATTTAGTGGCTTCATTCTAGACAAGGTTGTAGCCTAGTTATGGAAGTAAAATAGGCATATGAATATTAAAGTAACACCTATTAGAAAATCTTATATATTTTTTTTTACCTTATTCAGTACATTTTTTGATACTGAGCCAAACAACAGAGTATAAAATGGAGTATAAAAATCTGAATTTCTCTCAGAAACTTTGCTCTGTGGTTTTGAACTATGAGTGTCTGAAAAGAATGCTTAAAATAAGCACTCTTTTACAGTTTAATTTGAAACCTAGATGAGAAGTCATTTTTCCTAACCAGCTGACCACTTGTTAGAGGTTTTTTAAGGCTTTAGGGCTTAGGGAATTAATTTTAAATTCTCTCAAATGTCAGCAGGGTTGGTATTTCTTTAGATCAATTGCACATTTGATAAATTTCAATAATTTGCTTGATATGACTGATCTGTACTGTTTACTTAATTATATCTTTTCTATATTTTATTACTGAATTTGCTATATATTTGTCAGTGTTTAATTTTGGTAGGATTGGCTCTTTGAACCTTTCTTAGTTCTCAAAGTATATCTGAAAGTCAACAGTCCACCTAATTCTATGTGCTGGATCCAGCTGCAAAGTGACCTGGCTCCACTATAGACTGGTGATCTATCATGCCGGGCTACATTATCTGGGCTACAAGGCTGCCCATGGGGCTGGAAATTTGGTAGCAAGAGAGCAGCAATTAATGCTGTCACCATTCCCTTAGAAAATTTCTGGACCCATTGGAAGTGCTGCAGGCCAGATGACTTACTTCCACTGGTTTAGTGCCTTTTTGAATTGGATTATGCTACCTGCCTATCCAACTTCATGTGGTGACAGGTTCTATAAGGTAACTACACATTTCATTTAAAAAAAAAAAACAACTTCCTCTTGCTTGTTTTAAACCTGCTGATCTGCTCTGATAGCATTTGACAAAGACTGTGCACACACTGTCCACGGAAATACACCCATTAACATTTTAATCAAGTATTTTACAACATTTCTGTAAATGTAATTGCATTTCTTTATGTTACTGCCAGCACCCAAGAATTCTCCACAAAGATAGATTAACTGAAGTATGTCCTAGCGACAGACCTGATGTTCCTTCAACAGCTCATGCTCCGTTCCCTGCTGCTTCTACCCCAGAGAGTAAATATCAGGCCCCATCCTAAATGGGGGTGGGGAGTTGAGAGCTGAAGGTAGTTAGGTTCTTATGCTGGAATATGGCTGCAGGAAGATCAGGAAGAACTAGGCTGATGCTGCATTGAAGAGAAAGATATTACAGTGATTATCAATCAGGCATAAATAATCAAGAGTGTCTTAAGCTGAAATTTCTGGACATGACCTAGTAATAAAATAGACATACCAACTAAGTTAAAACAAACTGTCACGTACGAAAACATTTTCTAAAGTAAGTCATGAAAGCTCACCTAAAATCTACATTCATGTTCCAATGTTTTACCAAGTGTAGCAGTTTTAGTAACATTTCTAATAACTTAATTTCCCCATGACTACAAGTTGATTTATCTTTACTATTTTCTACATCTTGTTTACATACATATGCACATGCAAACTTCAGATTCAAAATATTTTTGACATTAAAGAGAAGCTAAGCTGAAGAAAGAGCAGCCAAAAGAGATTTAAAAAGATGTATTAGCCATAAAAATAGCCACAACAGATGGCCATTATATGCTTTCTCCTTTCCCCACTTCATGACTCTCACATGTGTATTTATGAACCTTGGAAAGGGGACCAAGTTGTCCCTAGCTGACCATTTAAAGAACTAACAATTTCCCATCATGGCCAGATATTTTTAATATGCAACAGTTTTAAATGAAAGACCTGTTCTGTTTCTAATCAGCTTTTTCTACATTTGAATTATTTTGGGGAAAATGCATAAAATATCTTTAGTTTGCTAATTATTTGCTCGCTCCTACTGGGTGTTATTAAGCAACTACTGCAGTAACTAATGTTTCTGACAATATTAAATTAGCAAAAAAGCCCACCTTGTGAAGGAATGTGGCCTGATTGGCCTAAAAAGGATTAACTGCAGGGGTTTCTTTTTAAATAAAGATGGTTTATTAACCTAGATGTCTAATAATAAATGACAAAATTAGAATTATATGCTCAAACTTAAAGAATAGCTACAATAAATAGATCAATTAGGTCTGTAGCATACATTTACTTCATTCCTACTCCCATAAGTAAGGCTATGTTTTCAAGGTATGGGGTAGTGCAAGCCCCTGCATTGTAGGCAGACACAAGAATGCTGCATACTGAAATAGCATTTTGTATCTGTCATCTACTGGATCCAAATGAGAAATATAAGTGCACAGAAATTGTGCGTACAGATGCTGTTCCCCACAGGTGAAAAGGTGACCCCAAGAGCCAAGGTGAGATGTCCAAGAGCTAGCTTTCCACAACAGTTTGCTCTTAAAGGAGACTCAGTCTTTTAAAGTTAAAGAGTTACATCTGCATCAAACCATGAGCTCCATTATCTTCTCTTACCACTTCTAAGGAGGCCTTATTCCCATGTTCTCCCCAGGTCACACAGCACTTCATGTTGGAAAAATAAAACATGCCACTTAACACTGTCTATTTAGACTGCAGGTTTGGCTCTGCCACTTTAAGATGACAAACTGTGTGGGTACTGAGCCAGCTGGCACTTGATAAGGCAGCTCTCTAATTTCTGCTGCTGCAAGCGGGAACCTCGTCGCAGGAATTTTCAAACTATATTATTTCTTTTGAGAGAAAATAATCTGGGTTTATCCGCCAAAGCCCTGCTTTGCACCAATTAGCCTGTGCAGCACAAAGCATTCAACATGCAAACAGAGCCTGTCCTGTGCTTGGTTTGCATTTGTATTATGCCCACACATGGAAATATTAAATAACCTATTACCAGGTTGGGCATCTTAGCGGTTACCACACAAACCTGCCTGTTGTTCTGAACACAGCGTCTACCTGGATCAGCGAAGATGCCTCACATTCACAGTGCGGGCTTCACTGGTACCGCAGTGACCTGCTTTTCCAATCCCTGAACAGGCCCAATCAGCATCTGTAGAATACGTTAATTAACATTCATGTTTTCAGGTATATATCTAAAAACCAAAAATCCCCCCAACTCACCAGTTCCTGCCCAGCAGGGGGTGATCCCCGCTGCCTCTCACTGCCCTGTGCTGTGTAGGGGGCTCTGCATAAACCCCCTGAGGCCACTGCAGGAGTTGATGAGTGAGGGAGAGGGGGCGTTTCTTAAAGGGCTGGAGCTGGGGTGGGTGGGGGAGTGGGACGGGAGGTTGGGGGGCTCATGGCAGAGCCCTCCATGCAGTGGGGGTAGCAGGGATTGTCTGCCCACTGGGCAGCACCCAGTGAGTGGGGGGCTTTTTTTTTAAAGGGCCGAGAACTCGGGTGGGCAGCCATGGGGGCACTGGGAGAGCGGGTGGAGGTCAGGGAGTGCTCAGAGGCTGGGGGAGCAGGCAGGTGATGGGGCCTGGTGGGGGTCCCCCCATGGTCCCCTTCCCTGTCCTCCAGCCTCCCCTCCCTTGCACCCTACTTCACAGATCCCAGTTCAGCTCCCTGATGCAGCCACCGGGGACTGCCTGAATCGTTGAAGCTCTCTGACTCTTTTCCAAATTGATTTGGAGAGCTTTTAGTCAATTCAGACCTTTTTATTGGTTCCCTGATTTGATTCAGATTTGGAGATTTGGTCACCAAATCAGGCCAAATGTCGTTTGAATCGAAGCAGCACCCTACTAACTATCCTGTTTAATACCCATTGATAGACCTATCTTGCATGAATTAGTCTAAGCCTCTTTTGAAGCTGGTTAAATTATAAGTCTCTGCAGCATCTTGTGGCAATGAATTCCACAAATTAATTACATGGGGGGGGAGAAAGACAGAGAGAGAGAGAGAGAGAGAGTGTGTGTGTGAAGGAGAATTTGTTTTCTTTGTTTTTAACCTAATTCCTGGTAATTTAATTGAATGTCCCTTAGATAAGCTATGAATATATCAATTACATCTGTGCTTCTCACTTATTTTATGTTTAACTTTGCCAGGTATACTAAGTGTACGTGTGTTTCAGGCCAGACCTGTACCTAGAATTTGCCTATACTGATGCATTTGTCAGGTCAGAGCTCTGGTCATTCAAAACAGATTTCTTAAGCTCTGATAGATCCTGCTGAGAGTCACCTTTCATCCCAGCACTAGGTCTGTCCCTTACAAAACTTTACAAAATCCGACCTGTATTCTGGAAAACCTAAGAGACAGAAGGGGACGGAACATGGGAAGATGAAAACTAGCTGTTTTGAATGGGCTCTGCTGTGTCTATCTTCAGTGGAATATAGGAGGCTGAGTGAGATGCTGGCAGCTCCTTGATTTTATACTACATACCCCCCTTGGCAGTTCAGACAGCAGGGATGTGCACCAGTTTCTGTGGCATGTACGGACCATGACAGGCATTGTGCCAATGGACAGTCAAGCAAAGTGTTGTTCTGCTTGCACTTGGACCACTCCTGAAAGGCTGGCCAAGCTGGGGGTGCCAGAGCAATGACTGGCATAGGAGAAGCTGGAGCAAGCAGAGCTATCTCTGGCTATTTTGAGGCAGCTTTGCATTGCACTACAAGAATGATGACATGTAACCTGGGTACACCCAAGGGTGTGCCCTATTCTCAGTTGGATGGGATGGGTAGGTAGGAGGGGGTGCTGTGAGAGGGATGGCAGAATTTTGAGCAGATCCCTCTTTCTTCTATAGAGTTAGCCCAAGCCCGAAGTTCTTAACTATGTACAATTTATTGAGTTATAATATATATAATCATAAAACTAAATGCAGTAAAAGCTCTGTTAGCCGGCATCCCCCGGGAATGGGAGATGCCGGATAACAAAATCTGCCAGTTAATTGAGCAGCCCCGGCCACCGCTTCTCCCGCTGTGTCTGGGGCATCCCTCTGCCCCTTCTGCATCACCGCCCATCCCGTGGGCCCTGCACGGCCCCACACAGCCTGTTATGCTCCTGGGCTGTAGAGGCTCAGCAGCGCAGGCTGATTTGCCCTGGGCCATGGGGGCTCGGAGAAACCAGAAGTATCACAGTGGGCACTTCCGGTTTCACTTTATCTTACAAGCTGGCATGCTGGTTAGTGGAGCATGCTGGCTTGTAAGATGGCAAATAGTGCAGCTTTTACTGTATCATATACATACATTTACACAGTGAACATTAACCAATAACCGAGGTCACACCCTAAATAACACTATTTACAACATCACAATACAACATTTCAATTACAAAATATAAGCAGCAAATATGAACAATCTTAATACCACCTATTCCTTAATATAGTCCCTGACCCATGGCAAGAGAGAGTCCTCTTTCCAATGAGGTCCCTTGTGGGGGGTGTCCAGGAAGCACCAGGGGCCCCTCCCCTTAGGGCCTTGACTAGGCGGGGGGCTGCTCACCCAGCCCCTTCTCTGGGTTTGCCCACCCCAAACATCTCTCCCCTGTGGGACCCAAGGGTGCAATGACTCATGCTACCTCAGGTGGCAGTGGTCAGGGCACAGCTTGATGGGGTCTCCTCTGCTGGAGTGCCTTTCCAGGCCTCTCCTGTGATACTGTGCTCCTCTCCACCATGTGTCCCACTGTGGACACCAAGGGCTCAGCTCCTCTCAGCTGCTGCACCGCTGCTGCTGGCTCCTGGGTGTTGGGCCTCATGCTGCAGCACTGCCATTTCCCCATGCCCTAGCTTGGCACCAAGGGCTTTTTTAGCACATGCCGGACCCTTCAGGCTCTGGCTGACCGTCCTTTCACTGATTGGCTAACCCAAACAGCCTCTGCTGCTCCCTGGCTCTGCTCCCTCATGCACTGCCCTGCACACCGTGTGGCCTGCTGGTCCTCCGGGGTTGTAGGCTCGAGCCGCCGTTTGCAATTCCCAAAGCCCGTGCTCCGTGTGCCGAACCGCACACCAGGATGGGCCCGAGTGGTCTCACACCAGTCCCAGGGCTGGGTTTTCGCGCACCGTCGCTGTGTGCCATCAACAGCCTGAGTGGTCTCGCACCACTCCCAAGGCTGCTCCTCCAGTGGCAGCTTCAGGAGCCATGGGCCTATTGCCTGCTGGGGGAGAGCTCCCCAGCTTTTCTTGGCTCTGCTCTTCTTGGGTCCCTTGCTACATCTGCCCCTTATGCTGGGCTTGCATCTCCTTTTATATGCTCTAACAGTGCAAAAATAAGCAGGTTTTGGGGGTATGCATGCATTATACTTGTTCATTGTATGTTGCATTACATCTTATGTCTCAGTAACAGTTGTTTTAACTCAGCATGTTTTAATTAGGACCCTAACTCATATTTCTGTTTGTATGAGGTTCTCATGTCATGCTCCAAAAAGGTAGGAACAGTTGAGAGTACACAGCATACATATTCAAAGCATGTTTTTTTTTTGTGGATTTCAATTTTGTATTACCAGTTACATCTTGTTGAGCCATTTATGGGCTGATCCATATACGTTCAGCACCTCTTAAAATGGGGTTTTTGTTATTACCTTGTTTTGACCCGTTTTCTCCTCACATTCTTTACATGGGACTCTTACAACTCAACTAGTTATTAAAATATGGCTCCTTATCTTCTGTTTCTTAATCATTGATATTGTACTTATAAGTTATCCATGAATTATCCTTGTGCCTGCAATTCATGATCCAGTACACAGTGATTCTACTGAACCTATAAAAATTTGAAAGATAGCCTTGTTGGGAAAATATCCCCTGTGCAAATCTTATTAAAAGTAGAATTCAGCTAGTTATTAGAAAATTGTCCATTTTATTCATATATCCAGAGCAGAATGAAAGGTCAAATAAAAGTTGAGTCCTTAGTAAAGAAGTGTCACTTCATATTAGTGTAACAAAGAGACCAGAGATTGGATCACATATTACTAAAGATAAGCAAAGCAAAAACCCATTTATAAATTTAAAAGCAACAACCTATACAGGTATGGTTATTAAGTAGGACATCAGCTCTATTGTCCTTTAAGGTGACAGCTCTATCATAGCTTTGCTCTTGAGGGGGGAAAAGAGAGTTTCTGGTAGTTTAGAAGATCTCTTGACTTGATACAAAAACTTCATCATTTATAACTTTAAGGTTGTGGCGTACAGTGAAAGGAGCCAAGAAATTAAATGCCTTGCTGCAAGTTCTAATGCAGTCTTTAGCTTAGCCTTATTGTCAGCACATTTAACATTTCTGTAAAAAGTATACAAGAGTCATTGCCCATTGCAGAAGAACTGCTTTTAAGAAGTGTGAGTGTCTTACCTGGTTAAATTTAAACATAGTTCAAACAAAAGAAAACAAAACAAAAACAGAACCCTCCCCCCCACAAAGTCTGTGTAGACTATATTTTGATCTAATTGCTGTGTTGACTTTTAAAATGTTTTGTAAATGACATAGAAGTAACAATTTCTAAAAAAAAAAAACAAAAAACCTGACAAAATTCTTCTGATGGTACTTTTAGGTATCCTTCTGAAAATGTCAAACTGAGTTCACGTGTATATTTAAAAAATTGCATCCAGACTAAGAACTTTTGCGTCTTGTACATATTATTGTTGATACTTTTTTACATTCATTTGGGTGATAGTGGAAGGAGACAATAGCTGCCAGTTCTTTCCCACATCTGAGATACTGCACTAACCAGTGCTATGATTGCAGTGCTCCATAAATACACACCTACCACATAGGGAGAGGGTATTGTTTTTTTCCTCTAAATGCTGGTTTGTGCAAAATCTGTACCCAGTGTTCCTGTTAGTACAAGAATAGAAAGTGCATGTTACTTGTTCAAGTATCCTCTTTCTTGGATCTAATATGACCATCCATCTCGGATTGCTTTTTCCACTACTGAAATATGACTGGTCTAATTTTATCTCATCAGTCTGTATGGCTCCACTTAGATTTGAGCGCCAAGCTGGCTAGCTTTGTGGGTTTCAGACACATGACCTTGGGAGAGGGGAAGAGTGATCACTTTGCTAAAGCATCTTGTATCAATTCTAACTGTGTGGGTGGGTAGGGTGTGCCTGTACCCACACAGATGAGTTATGTATAAACATCTCAGTACATTGAAAGGACGTGGCATTTCTATATATTTGCTGTACTGGGTGTCTTGCTGTCAGTTTTCAGTTTGGCCACAGATGAATTCTGGTCCCATTCACCTGCTGCTCTACAGTCTTTAACCCCCTTCCTCCTTTTGCCTCTTCCCTACCCCTTAAAACTTGGACAGATGTTTTTCTTTTTTGTGTCTTCTAGAGGGAAGTCAGATGATTGACTTGGTGGTAGACAAAATACACAAAGCATAAACTAAACTCTGGGTAGCACTGCCTGTTAGTAAGCATGCCTTACACTTCTGATACTTTTTTACAGTTACTTATAACTTTAAACTATTTTAGCTACAATTTCTGTGCCTTTGTGAGACAGATCAGTTCACACATGCTCATTAGAGACTTGCTAGAGTTTAACAGCTTAACCTCTCCCCAGATTCCACTCTTATTGAGTTGGCTCAAAAATTTTAGCTCCTGACACTGTTAGGTGGTTGTGAAAGAGCTATGCAATGCTAAATGCACACCCTGTGTCTGGGTTCACTTCACATATGTAGAACCAGCAGCACCCAGCGTGGGCCACCTGGTGTCAAACCCTTCTTAGTGAATGACTGTAACAGCAGACACAGTAACAATCAAACAACAAACTACAAATGAAAGCCTTACAATAAAAACATAAAACCCCCCACAATATATACATTATATTGCTACTTCACAGTGAATAAGGTGCTAACCAGCTTAACTGTCTTTTATGATTCTTGTATTTTGAGTCCAGTTTGCAGCAGATTTGAATCCACCTTCTCTGGAGATGGTTCCAGCACACTTTATTTCTTCTTCCCACCAGGCATTCAGGAGCAGGATGCATGCTTCTCTAGTTGAGACAAGTCTTCCAGATTTGCCCTCAATTTCCTTCAGTTCCTGGGATGCTAGACAGAATTTTTACCTCTCTGAGAGCAGGAATCAGAGCTCACCCAGCCCTGATCATAGTTTTATAATTTGTAGGGTTGGAAGAGATCTGAGCAGATCATCAAGTCCAACCCCCTGCCATGGCAGGAAAGAGTATTGGGGTCAAATGACCCCAGCAAGGTGTTTGTCTAGCCTTGTCTTAAAGACCCCCAGGGTAGGAGCCAGCACCACTTCGCTTCAAAGTTGGTTCCAGATCCTAGCCACCCTGACTGTGAAGTAGCACCTCCTGATGTCTAATCTGAATTTACCCTCTGCCACCTTGTGACCATTATTTCTAGTCACCCCGGTGGTGCTCGGGGGAACAGGGACTCCCCCAGTGCCTGCTGGTCCCCTCTGACTAGTTTGTAATGGGCCACTAGATCCCCCCTCAGCCTTCCCTTGTGGAGGCTGAACAGGTTCAAGTCCCATAGCCTGGCCCCGTAGGACTTGCCCTGCTGCCCTCTGATCATGTCAGTGGCCCTCCTCTGGACCCTCTCCATGTTCGACATCCCTCTTGAAGTGCGGCGCCCAGAACTGGACTCAGTACCCCAGTTGTGGCCTGACCAGTGTTGCATAGAGGGGGAGTATCACCTCCTTGGACCTGCTTCAGTCAAGTATTTTCAAGAAGATGGTTCATTTCAGTCAACCAGATCCTGCTACTGTTCACATATTTCTCTCAGAACCCTTTGGGCTCAACTCCACACACGCTCCAGCCTGATTGCTAGGATAAAGTTATTTTTCTCTCCCCTTGATCTCAGTGGTACACCCAACATGGCCACCTGCCACCACTAGGCCCACCAAACATATTCAAGAGGGTCTCATAGACTTTCCCAAGATGGATGCATTTTGAAACGTTTTCCTTCTACAGTCCAGGGAATGTGGGGGGAGGAGGCTAGGTTTACACTTGTATAGTGATTGTTAGCTTGGAAACTTAGCATCTCGCACTTTGCTTATCTGAACTCCACCTGTATGTTAATCGTTAACCCACTTTTACTGATGGGGACCTCAGCTACCACATGACTTGCCCAGGGTCATAGAGGAAGTATGTGGCAGGACAAGGGCTTGAACCAAGTTCTTTCTTTATAAGCTCTGAACTATCCTTCTTTTGAACAGATTGCATATACAGATTCAGATTGCCATGTTTCTAAACTGACTGAATTTGTTTCACCTTTTCATGGCTTCTTTATTTTACTGAACTCTGTATGTGACCTCCTTACAAAATAACCTTGCATGCCCATAACTGAGAACTAAGCAGGAAAGAAGACTTTCCTTAGGAGGGTAGAGAAGTAAGCCTTTTTGTTCAAATATAAAGCGGGGCAAACCCAGACTGAGAGGAGAGTCTGGGGTAGACTGGGACTAGTGAAACTGATTTTCTGGGTGGCAGAGAGGAACTTTGACTGCAAATTGGACTAGCTGGGAAAGAAGACTGAGAGCTGGGGGTGGAGAGAGTGGGACCAGGGTGTTCACTGATCAACCTGAAGAGTAAAGGCTGGGATTACATTGGAGAAGAGACTTGGACTGGAACCTGGAAAAGACTCAAGATTTAAACAGGGACAGGCTGGAGGTAAGAAAGAAGAGAGTGAGTTTGAGCAGAAGCATATACTTCCAGAGTTTGAAACTAAAGATTTGTAAATTTCATCATTTATCTGGTGTTGGAAAATATCTGTGAAATGTACCAAATGGTGTGGTGTCTCATACACTTTCTCTCTTGGCCTATTGTGTAACATTGACACACTCTATTAAACAGCTGTCACATTTCATTCCGGTATAGGCCGCATTTCATTGGTGGATTAAATGCCCCTGGCATATGCCACGCCTACTTCAGAATAGTATGGACACATACAGGGAGCATCAAACTTGCAATACTACAAGTGACTTAATGTGAACAGTATAACTTCTGTGTAGTCTGGGCTTAGACCAAAAGACATCTGTTCTTTGGGAGTGTGGGGCTGCCAGCACTTACCTCAAAACATATTCAGGTTTTGGCATGAACTGTCAGTGGTCACTGTCTGAGGTTTCATGCAGTATTTGAAGTTCTGGGAGAGATGAGGCCGTTTCAAAAAAAGGGTCAGAGACATGAATTCCTGTGGTTAGATGGAGCTGAACAGCTGATGGGGTAAGGAAGGTTGAATCATAGCTACTGTTCTCTGAAGCCCAATGTGAGGAAAGCACAGTGAAGTGCACAATTATAAAATTGGTGTTCTCGTTGTACCAAGATACTAAGGCATTCATATATTCTGGTTGAAAAAGTGTGGTAAAGTATAGAAAGAGATGCATTGCATCTCTTTTTTCAGTAGCCTTTAAGAGAAGATGGTATCTGAGTTCTATTTACTAAGGTAAGATTTTAGTTTCCACAATAGAAATGCTGATTTAATTTCAACTTTTAACAGAGGTAGGTTTCATTTCCTCCGAGAAGTTTACCAGTCAGCACCAGTAGTTAACTGGCATTATTGCAGAACATACCAAAATTACTTTTCTTTGAGGAATACCAAAGAGTTTGGTTCATGTTTTAAAAGCTGAAAGGATCCATCTAAAAAAGCAACATAATACTTCTAAAGAACATGTTTTCCTGAGTTTGATCTTTGCTTCCATTCTCTACTGGGATTTTTCTTACCTCAGTAACTGTATTCATTTAACCAGCTCTGTTAGCAGTGAGGGTATTTGAAGCTCCTTGAATGATTCTTATGGAAGCTACTAAAGCTGAAGAACCTTTTATGAGGCATGTCAGCTTTTTATGAGTGCTGTTTATTCCTTTAGATTTCCCACTGTGTCTTCTTTATTCCTATCTTTTCATTTTTGGGGGAAGGGACTATCTTTTATCCTTGTATCTTGTTCAGGTCCTACCAGACTGTCATATATAACAGAATTATGTATAAACATAAACATGTTTATGTTTAAGCATATAGAACAGAAGACATATATAACAGAATTATTGTATCTGGATGGAATTCTGGCTGCCTTACTTTTTGGGTGTCCGATCTAAGATATCTTGGCCAGAACAGGATTTATTTTTTTAACAAAGGAATACAACACAGAACCTAAGAGGTTTGAAACTGATTTTTTCAAAGTAGTCTTGGGTGGATCTAGGATTTTGAAAAGGGGAATGCAGATGGTGTGGACCATCATTGCATGCAACAGGGATCCTGGTTTTCCCTGTTTAAAAATTGCCAATTCTCTGATTAACATCCCCCCCCACCCCCAATCACACATTCTCTGATAATTCTTGGGAGTGTGTGCAGCAGTGGAGAACCAGGGCCTCCCCTGCTCCCCGAATGAGCCACCTGCAGCCCTGTCCTACTCTGTGCCCAGGCCCTGTGGTTACACATGGCCCTGGGCCCCAAACCCATGCAATGCTCTGGCTGGGCCGCAGCCCCAGCTTTGCCCAACCCCCTCCCTCACTATGGGGGCCTCAGTTCTCTCCCCACCCCGACTTACTTGCCAGAGCTGCTCTTCAGCCTGCCTGGCAGGCATGTACATGTGTACATGCGCATGGTGCCCCGTGCCTGGCTGCCCTCTTATCACTTCCCCCAGCCCATTGCAGGCTGAAACTCTGCCAGCCTGCAAAGGGAAACCTACCGTTTTCTGCATTTTTCTCCTTTAAAGGAAAAAAATCCAGGTTTTTCTCTTTAAAATGAGAAAATTTGAGTTCTTCCTTGAAATGAGAAAATCTGGGTTTTACCATGTTTTTCTGTGGTGAACGGAAAACCCGGATCCCTGCATATAGCATAACATCTTTTTCTCCAGATAAAAATGAAACTACCAGCTTTACTAATATACTAGGGGCCTAGGCTATATTATTCATCTTAAGCTTGAAGCAAAAACAAATATAACTTAATTGGAAAGTGTATTAGCTTGCTATATAATATATTGTGTTCCAAAACTACTACAAACTAGGCGGAGTTAATGTTTTTAGCTAGCATTAACAGTAGCCTGTAGGACTGTGAAGAAGGATCTTCATTACCAGGAGCAGCTAACAGACTGCAGGATTTCAATAGAAAGAATAGCTTGCTTAGTGGAACATTAAGACTAGTAAGAAAGGAAAGATAGTCATTACCACCTGTTGAATGAATAGTGTAGAAGCAGTCTGGTACATAATAGTACCATGTACCATGAGTTCAAGTGCCATGAGCTTATGTACCGTGAGTTCAAGTGCCTCACTAGAAATATTACTGTCATTGCCAAGCAGTTTGTTTTAAAATTTGGGTGGACCAGGAATCAAAGGGGGGGAGGGGAGGGAAGCTGCACCAATGTATATCTCTGGAGCTGCCCCCGGAAATTATTCCTAGCTCTTAAGCAACATGTTTAAGAAGTCTCACAGATTATTGCAATGGAAATGTTTTAGGAAATTAATTGTGGAAGGAGTTCTTTCAACAACCTATGCAAGGTGGTGACTCTTTACATGTGTCATTGTCCTGAGGACTTTTCTTGGTGGGCTATGGATTTTGGAGTTGCCTATTTGTAATCTCGTTAGACAACAGCATGACCATTTTTGTGAGCAGCTCTGCGCTCTACTGAAATTATAGAAAAAGGCTTTTCTTTTAAACGAAACTTCTTATATATTCAAAAATTATTCATAGGATTCTCCACTGAATTCTGGTTTTCTGATGCTAAAATTCCTAAGGCAGTGAAGCACAACTCTGTAAAAAATCAAGTAACTTCATCAGTTCCAGGAATGCTCCCAGACCAAATGAGTCTTTGACAGAAGCCTGTGATGGTATCATTCCCATCTTTGTGAAGAGCGGGCTATTAACATTACAAGGACAGCTGGGCTGGAGTTTTTCAGAGGAACATTTATTTCACAAGAAATTGCTGATTACTGAAAGCAAAACTTCTTTAAGAACATACCATTTTGATAGAGCATTTGCTGGACAAGAAGGAATGTCTGGTGCAAGAGAAAGAGATGTTAGCATAGCAAAAACCCCCACTCATCAGGGCCCTCACTCAGAGATATGGAATAACAGGTAATGATGATAAAACAAACAAAGTGGTTCTAGCCAATCTCTTGTGCATTTCAAGATGCTAGGTTCAAATTTTGCTGCAGGTTGTAATAGATTATCCTGTAATTCTGGGCAAATTGCTTCACATGGCAGTTTCCCAGAGTTAACTTGGAACAAATCTTCAGTAATTAATGCCAAAGCTCAGCTAGTCTTTTGTTGGGGAAAATCTTTGCTATCAACAGGATTTTTCACAATGCATTATAGATTTACTTTCAAAATCCCCCAGACATTCACTGGGAAATCTTGTCACCGAAACACAGAGAGAGTTTGTCTCTTGGGCCTGGGAATATTTTTTTTGTATGCTTCCATTAATGACTGAAGCTTAATTGGTTTTAGTTTTATGTGTATATTTTCAGAGGATCATATATTTTCTCTACTCATCATGTTATTTCCCTGCGAGAAATGTATGCTGCTTCTGCTTGTGTTGAACGCTCTGAAAACCTCTTAAAAGTGCATTTAGTTTTTCAGTCTAAATTATTCCAGAAAGTCTCTTTTATACTCCTATTTTATTGGAGGAGTAAAGCATGCACTGACTTCTGGAGTTAATTCTTGTTTATCGTCAGTCTTAGTTTCTTCAGTTCTTGAATAATTATTTGTACTTGTGTCTTTAGTGCACACGACATGTTGATGTACTTTAAATGGCTACAAACAGTATTGCTAACCTTAAGATGTAAGTTGTAATTGGTAGATATATGCCAATAAATAATTTTGAGAGGAAAACAAGCTTTTAGAATTAGATTTGGCTTCCAGGGATTATACACCACAGATGATAGGTCAAACTGCCTGGAGCTGCTGATATGAACAGATCATAAGAATTGCAGCCAGGAGGAAATGTAAAAAATGGGCAATATTTGTCACAGTTCCATTTCTTCCTCAAGCATTCAGAAAAGTACTTATGTGTTTTTAAGTTGAAATAACTCCACATGGATCACATGCTTAGCATTAAGCACATGTTAATGATTTCCTGAATCAGCTTTTAATTTATTAAGCCATTTCTATGCATTACATTAAAATCTGAATTTGCTTGTTGATCTGGTTATTAGATGGTTCAGTTCGTGTATAGTCAAGCCATTCCAATGCATTGGAATACTGTAGGATGTGTATGGTATAGAAAGTTTGAATAGAATAGACTAGAATAAGACAGAATACTCAATTTCTAATTCTGCTGGATTCACTAAGATGTACATGCTGCATCTATCAGGGCCATAAAGAAAAAACTTCAGGGCCTGTCAGCTAATATTGATGAATACTTAGAAGTATAATAATAACAGCATGCATGGTGAATTTTTTATGAAGATGGATTTAGGTCTTTTTAGAACTTCAACTCAAAATGAATAAGCAGGACAGTTCTTTACATTGCTTTAGTGTAAATCCTGTATTTTATTTTATATATACAGTATTTTTACTGTCAGTGAAAGCCTCTTATTTAGGTTGTAGATATCTTTATCCTCTATACAGACTTGTATTCTGTTTTAGCATTGTGAAACACTAGTTGTACGTTCTAGTTTAATGCCTGATGTTTTATGTGGGTATAGCTAACACAGGAAGTGTGATTAAAACTCAGCTTAGAAGTTTTAACTGTGGTTGCGTATTCTGAATGTAAAATACCATCACTAGCTTTTCTAAAGTTACAAACAGTGTTCAGCTCAGAACTTGTGCCGCAGCCTAATATGGGTATAAAATGTATCTGCCTTCAGTATTTTACAGTAATAGCCTGCCAGTTCCAGTTTGGATCGTTCACATGATGAATTCATTCTAAGCAGTAAACACAAGAGTGTACAACGCCCTTAATACACTGTCTAGTTCTCTGTGTTCTGTGGGATCCAATGTCTTTTTTTCTTTCTTTTCTTTTTTTTTTAGCTGACTACGTGACTTTTTTTTTAAATTGGGAATTCATTTTTCAGCTGTTTAGTGTTGCTGTTTGCATGGTTATGACAAATCTAAGTATTGCGAAGTAGCTGTTTTTAGTTAATAGCATTTTTGTAGGACATGATTCCTTAGGTGAGATCCTGGTCCCACTGAAATCTACTTCACCCCTTATCACTGAATTTCAGTTCTTAGCATTTACAGCCCTACTCGCTGTTCCCTGCATAATAATGAAAATGGTGTTTTTAAACCAGTTACTAACTCCTGTGTTAGAATACTGAATCAGTAGAGCATACTGCAAATGCAGTTTTATTAATGTTTCCCTCAAAGTGTTATAATTTCTTGTGGAAAAGTGCACCAGACTATTGATATCTTTACAACTGCTGAGGACATTATTAACAGCATCTTTGGTGGAGGAACTTGCATTTAGAATGTAGATGAGATTTGATCCTGCTCTGTAATGCTGAAGTCTCTAGTTTTGAACTCCCACTGTAGAGGAGTTGGCAGGGGGAGCTCAGAACATCCTTCAGCAGCACACCTCACAGATTTCTGCTGATTTTTTTGGCCATGATGCAAGTAACATGTCAGCACCTGTGTTAAATATGTGGTTAAAAATTATTGGAGAGATTTTTTTTTTCAGGATCGTTCAGTAACGATCCTGTAAATCCTCTTTTGCAAAGTAATTTCTAACCCCCTTATGTTTAAACAGAGTCCCAATATTTCCCCCATTTTAATCAACAGACTTCTTTAACAGGCCCTAATTTTCTGCAGTTTAATGTTGCCAGCATATTCTCCAAATCTCATCTCTGTTATTCAGCTTAATTTGTCCTGAATGATAAAAGCTGCTGCTTCTCTGAAGGCTTAATTGAAAGGTTTTCTCAGTGATCCCAGTCTTTGCTAGCCTTAGCAATAAGGAGTTGAAACTGTGATCCTCTGCAAGGTGATATCTTAGACTGGCCCTAAGTAATGTTTAATTTAATGGCAGTGCTCACTTTTCATTTAGGTTCTATCACTTGGCTTACTTGCCCTCCATGTTCTTTGGGCAACTTAGCATTCCATCAGCTCAAAGAATTAGATTATTACTTAAATTGCTGTTAGGTCAAACATATGAGAAAAGAATGAGAGCTCAAACCAGAAGAAAATGCTTAGATGTATCCAGTCAACACATCTCATCATCCCATGCATCAAGGGTCAGCAACCTATATAGTCCATGAGGGTATGGCTTCATCAGCATTTGACAGTGTGGGGCAGTGCCACAGTCTGGTGTCTGAAACTTCAGTGGAGGAGGAGCTCTCCTTGTGCTGGACGGCAGTTGGGTGGCATGGGCTCCAGCAGCAGGGAGAAGTGGCAGAGGGCAGGTCCTAGCAACTGCCTGGCTCAAACACGAGGTGAGTCATTACAGCCCCCACACCTGAAAATGTTGCTAACCAACCCCAGCCCTATATTATTGTATTGATTGTTTTGCAGGGGGGGCTTGGAAATCAATTTATTTTAAGCTGCTTCTTGTTTTTAAAGGAGTTAAATAACTTTGGAAAAAATCATCTCTCATGGGCATAGGGATGGGGGGGATTGTTGTGTTTTTCATTTCTGGGAAGGTTTATCTGGTTTCAATGCCCTTCTGCTCCACCCACCCCATTCTTAGTGCATGTTAGACCCTGAGTTGTTGGTTACCCAGTAAATTGGGTTTGATTCAGAAAATACTGATGCTAATAGGTGGATGTTAGTGTGCTTAAGTGCTAAAGTATAGAGTGTTTGGGGCAGGGATCTGCCTTCTGTATGTTTTTTGTGAAAGGCCTATCCCACTTGTGGGTATTCTAAAATAGTAAATAAGGAGATGCAGTATATATGTCTTATAAATCCCTGAATGATGGAAATCCCTACTAAATTTTATTTTTCTGCTGCTTAACCATTATTCATTTCTTATAAAACAAGGAGTCTCATCGTTTAGGTTAGATTTTTATTTCTTTTAATGTTTTAAGCACTGATCTAGCAAAGACTTATGCATAGTAAAAAGTGCATAAGTGCCTTTCACTTAAAATAAAAATCCATTTTTTTCATCTTCCTATACAACCTTTCACCAAAGATATTTGAACTAAGGCAGTGGTGCCCAACCTTTTTGCCTGGCAAGCCAGATGGGCAGTGCCCTTGGTGGGGCCCCATCCAGCCATGCAGAGAGGAGCAGGGGATAGCCGGGCCTCAATCCAGCCATGTAATGGAAGGGGGCATGGTCCAGCCCTAACCTGGGCCCACAGAGGGAAGGCAACATGGCCCAGTCCTGATCTTGCTGCACTGTCAGGGGGTGTGGCCTGGCCCTGATCTTGGCATTTGGGGGAAAGGGGTATGGCCAAGCTCTGATCCGGCTGTGCTGGGGAAAGGGGCATGGCTTGGCTTCAATCCAGCTGCACGGTGGAAGGGGGCTAGGCCTGGTCCAACCTGGCCCCATGGTGAGGTGGGGGGCATGGCTTGGCCCTGATCCAGCCCTTTGTGGGGAGGGAATGTGACCCAGCCCCCCAATTTGGCCCCAGGCACTGGGGGGGAGGGAGAGGAAGGGGTGCATGGCCTGGCCCCAGTCCAGCTGTGCGGGTGGCGGGGATGCAGCTTTACTGAACAGGGCTTGGGGATCTGGCAGGAGGGACGGGTGGCACTATTCTCCTGCTGCAAAATTTTTCCACCCATGGGGAGCCCCTCAAGCAAAAGGATCTGCAGGCCACAGTTGGCCCAAGGGTTGGAGGTAGAGCACCCCTGGGCTAAGGGATTGTGGTTAGAACATATATCATTCTCTGATAATCTCTGTAACATTTTAACTTTTATTTTATTTTTTTTACATTTCTTGCATCTCCTATTTGTAGTATTTTCAAACATTGTTAAATTTATAGCTGGTCAACTTGAACCTTTATTAATTTACTGTAAAAGACTGTTGTGAATCCTTCAGTTTAATGTTTAGCTGTGGGAGAACTTGTTGAATTGATAAATAAATGTCATTGAAAAGAGTTAAGTTTGTGAGTTTGTTTTCTAATCTAAGTATACTTTTTAGATTAGGACAAAGCTGTTGGGCTTCAGCTTTCAGTATAGCTTTGTGTTAGTCTATGAGATCCCAGTAGTGAAATGAAGCTGGTTTTGTACAGAGTGGGGCAAAGTCATTCCTGAGGTAGTGCAGCCATTCCCTGGGTCACAGTCTAACACAGTGGTGTGTGACCCCATCTGTCAGATGCAGCCACTCTGCAGGCTGGCATAATCTGGCATGCAGGGCTCCCCAGAGGTCTGGGAACTTGGTAGAGCAGTGATAATGGAGGTAGCATTGGCTTCCAAAGCCAAATTTTTAGGCTAGGGGGGAGGGGGAGAGGGGGCACACAGGTCGCATTTTGTGCTCAGGCTGGAGGTTGAGCATCACTAATCTAATGCATTCAACTATGAAAATGTGCCCAGTATATCCTGTATACATCAGGGAATATGAACAGCTACTTCTTCTCTAACCTTACTATCCATATGCTCAAGGAAAATCTACCTAACACTTTTAAAAGGTGAATTTAGAGACAAAAATTAATAAGCTGGCTGGACACTAAAAAACAAGGACTAAACACTGATATTGGGTTTATGGCATATTGTTTAACCCAATTCCTGAATGCTTTTCATGTAGGAAAGGTGAAAGTAACCCTCCTCCCCTTTGGTAGGCCTTGATCTCCCAATAATCGGCCATATTTTTTCTGCTAATTGTATGTCTGCTACTTCTGAGAATTCCTCACCCACTCTCCTCTGCTGTTTTTCACTTTGCTGTGTTTGGCTTTCTGTGATCAAAGGCCCGATGAAGAATGTTGATGTTGAAAGCTTGTCTAACTTTATCTCAACTATATAGTTGGTCCAATAAAAGATATCACCCTAAGAAATCTTTGCTTCAGATAGAGTTAGAAAATACACTGTCAGTCTGAAAATTGGTTCCTAACTCAAATGAACTAGAATCTGGTATCATATCACCATCTAGAAAATATATTTTATGCATTTATTTGTAGGATCCATAAACCTGGATATAGTATGCACTAATTTTATTTTAAGGTTTAATATCTGATTTAATAACAACAAAGTCCCTGCCAATATTTTTGAATAGCCCTGAGTTAATTTTCAGTGATAAAAAGGACTGAGATAAAATAATTTATTAGGTTAATTTGTTCATTTACAGCACATAGATGTGCTAACCTGTGAGCAGAACAGGGAAGTAAGTTTGCTTTCTCGAGTTCCTCTTTCACGCCTGGGGAATAGTAATTAGCTGGTGGTCCTTATGTATAGCAGATTATTAACATCCTTTTGCTGAATGATGTATACAAGGCTTTACCCATGCCTAGCCCCCTGCTTGATGGAAATGGCAAGAGAATCCACACAAAAGGTGAAGGAAACCCATGGTTGGAGTTTTCACTGCCAGATGGTGAAGCAAAGCTGTTGTGCCACATGGCAATCCTCCCCTTTGTTTATCTCTGTGCTCTCAGGAAGAAATGAAAAGTGTTTATTTGGATCCTGCTGAGGAGGAGTGGGAACTACCTGCACACCTGCCAGCAAAGGGAATCCTAAACAACTGTTCCCTGTGCCATTTGAAGAGAATGGGAGTAGGGCCAGAGATTTCAAACTTGGATGCCTAAAATTAGGTTCTAACATCCATAGTTAGAGTGACAAATTTGAAAGTTTTGGCTTTATTTCGTATGCAGTCCTGTAGTGGGAGAGGGATGTCTCTTTTCCTTTGCAGTGGCAGTGACCCTTATACATGGAGAAAGCAAGTTGGACGTTTCAAAGTTCCCTCCATTGTTATGCCTTATAATGTGAGTAGTAGTGGGAATTATGTTTTGGGGTTTTAAAAATGTTCCCTTTGACAGATATCCTTTTGATGAGAAGGAAAAAAATCTCCTTTAGAAAGATGTTAGGTCGGAACTGGAAGTGAATTTGACTTGCTACTCCTCCATATTCATATATTCATAGATGTTGGAGTCGGAAGGGACCTCGGTAGATCATCAAGTCTGACCCCTGCACCAGGCAGAAAAGAGCACTGGGGTCAGATGTCCCAAGCTAGGTGCTTGTCCTGGCTCCTTTTGAAGACTGCCAGGGTAGAGGAGAGCACTACCTCCCTTGGAAGCCCATTCCAGATTTTGGCAACCCTTACTGTGAAGCAGTACTTTCTAATGTCCAACCTAACTCTGCTCTCTGTCAATTTTTGGCCATTGTTCCTAGTTACTCCAGGGGGTGCCATAGTAAATAGAGCATCTCCTGTTGCCCTCCCCTGATGAAATTATAGGCAGCCACAAGATCACCTCTGATCCTTCTCTTGCGAAGGCTGAAGAGATCTAGGTCCCTCAGTCTTTCCTTGTAGGGCCTTACCTGCAGGCCTCTGACCATACGAGGGGCCATTCTCTGAGCCCTCTCAAGATTCTCTGCATCTCTCTTGAAGTGTGGCACCCAAAACTGGACACAATACTCCAACTGCGGCCTGACCAGTACCGCCTAGAGGGGAAGCATCACCTCTCTGGACCTAATCATCATGCATCTGCTAATGCATGATGAAGTGTGGTTAACCTTGTTAATCACTTTGTCACATTGACAACTCATGTTCATTTGGAGTCAACTATGACTCCAAGTTCCCTTTACACTGCTGTGCTGCTGAGAAGATCATCCCCCAGCCTGTAAGTGTGTTGGTGGTTCTTTTTCCCCAGGTACAGCACTTTGCACTTGTCTTTGTTGAATGGTATCCTATTTCATTCTGCCCATTTTTGCAACCTGTCCAGATCCACCTGGATCCATTCCTTACCCTCTGGTGTGTTAACTTTGCCCCATAATTTGGTATCATCTGCGAACTTGGACAGGGTGCTCTTCACACCCTCGTCCAAGTCACTGATGAAGACGTTGAATAGCACCAGTCCAGGGACCGAGCCTTGCAGGACTCCACTGCCCACATCTTTCCAGCTCGATATTGACCCATCTACCACCACTCTCTGGATGTGAACCCTAAGCCAATTTGCCACCCACCTGACCCTGTAATTATCTATATCACAGCCTGTCAATTTATTTCCAAGAACAGAATGCGATCCTGCGTCTAAGCATTTTGTGACCTGGTCATAAAAAGAAACAAGGTTATTCAGGCAGGATCTACCTGCAGTGAATCCATGCTGATTTCCTTTCAGCATTATTTCCCCTCCTGGGCTCCCAAAAATGTGATCCTTAATGATTTTTTCCAATATTCAAGAACTGGCATTCCTTGATCACAAGAGACCTTAGCCTGGCAGAGTTGAGGTGTGTCAAGCAGACATAAAAATGCTTGGCAGAGAAAGATGGGAAAGCTGGCCCAGTGCCTGGCTGCACTATGCCTGTAACAAGCTAGTTCTATTCACAAGCACCAAAATCACTCAAAGATAATAAGTAAAAAAGGCAAGGGCATAGCTGAATGACCTCTGCTTGCAGCAGAGGGAGGTTTCTAGTGATCTAAATGAAACAGCTGACTTTGAGAAGCTTTGTGCCAGTTTTCAGCTTTCCCAGCTCAGTGACCAGGCATGGGTTTTTGGCATCAGTAGACATTCATTTGTTCCAGTCACCTGTAACCCGAAGTATTTAGAGCCTCAGCCTTTTCCAGCACTTTTAGGAAACATTTACTTTCTGAAGAATTGCATTTTAATAGTTCTTTCTGTGAAACTGGGGAGACTTCCTGGACTACCCATTTATAGTGATTCTTGGAAGGTGCCTTTTAATGCTACTGTTTTTCCAGCAGTCAGGTCATCTTCATCCTTTTGTCTTACAGTCCATAATGAGTTTATAGGCTAAGTGCCAAGAAGTGGCACTGAGCATTGTGGAGCTGCCCTGTCTCAGGGGAAGCTGAGAAAAGGAATCTACTTTAAAGACTGCAATTCTTACATCTGTATAACTGCTGTACAAAGACAGCATTCCCTTTGGTGCCCACCTGTGTACGTGCCTAGCTGATTAGGACCTGTCTTGATACTAATTGCATATCTTTCTGGTACCTGCGTGTATTTCCTCAGATATCAGGCACCACATCTTGGCCACTCCTAGAATGGGATCTGGGACCCTGGGACAGGAGTTCTGGGACCCGCAGGATTGTTTAATCAGTGGTGAATATATATCAGGAGCCTATAACTAGTGGTGGATTTAGGCAACTAGACAGTCTTCTTAAGCCAAACTAATTTGTAGATCTCAGCAATTAGAATAGGGCATAATAGGAAAAAGGATTTTAAGACAACAAATACTGTACATGCATGTCTGTCACTCAGTGTGCTTACCACAGCCTAATGGAAACTTAGACAGGCCTTCCTTCTTCAGACACCCCATTGGGGTTTTGGTATCAACCTGAGCAGTTATTTCTTGAAAGAGTGCTAGAACTTCTTTTATCCAGCCAATTATCCTTTCAAAGTTCTAGTTACCAGCCTTGGGTCTGTATGACGTAAGAAGCTTTATAGCTTGGCTGGAGGTAGAATCTCCAGTTAATCACTTTGGTATGTCTCTTAACAACACCTAAAGTTTAGTAGGACTAGGGACAGACATTACACATGAACCAGTTTAACTGATCAGAAATTGATTTAAACCTGTAACAGAACAGATGTTCAGTGCACATAAATCAGTTTGAAAATGGCTGAAACCAGTTTGAGTTAAACTTGGTTGAATGTAGTTATCAAATCAGTTATGCAATGTCTGTCCCAGACCCCATCCTGTTTTAAGTTAAATCTGAGCCCTCCAGCATCCCAGATGCTTTGCAACTATGGGTGAGGCTCTGCTCCAGCCCAGTAGGGCAGGCCCCTCCCCTCTGCTCCCTGGAATGAGCTCCGGCAGAGGCTACAGGTACAGCGGCATCTGCCTGGCTTCCTCCTGCTCTCCACTCCCCTCCATCCCCCTCAAGCAGGGATTCCCCCTCCTACACAGACGTCTTTCAGCATTAGCTAGCTAGAATACCACATTCTGGCTGTGGTCCATGCTGTGGGAGACAGGACAAAGGCAGACAGGATAGTGTTGGCTTAGGGCTTTTTGGAGCTAATCAACAGGTTGTTGGTAATGTCAGTCCATTCCTTCCTTGGAAAAAGTTGTTTAAGAAGAGCTTGAACTAATGAGAGAGGCTTTGTTTTGCTGATGGGCTGATAAATGCTAACAACTCATACTGCAGGGAGTTACAGAGAAACTCAATGCTCTGTTATTGACAAGGTGTGGGAGGTAACCCTTCCCTAATCAGAGCTTCCTGCCAGGGCCTGGCCACGTCTCCCTCAACTCAGCACTATAGAAAGGAAGAGAGGGCTGTTCTAGTGCACCCCTCCCCCCCGAGTTTCTAGCCTGAGCCACTGCAGGCATGTGCTGGTATTTCCTCAGTCCAGAGGGGATGTCTGTGCAGTTTGTGCAGTTACAAACCGGTTCAGCCTAGCCAGGTTAGACTAACCTGCAAAGATTGAATCATTTTAGGCTCAGGCTTTTTGAATGCCTGTCCCTAGCCTAGGGGTGTCAGACATCAAGCCATTGTTTGCTTCGAGGGTCCAGTAAACTGAACTGGCACATTGATACATTAGTCCAGGGATTCTCAACCCTCAGCCTGCAGGAGTACAGGTACAACAGTCGATCTAGGACTTTCAGTGGGTGGGTGTGGTCTGGATCAGGTCCTTGTCTTCTGGGGCTGGCAAGATTTGGCAGGCACCACTAGCTGCCCCCTCCAGGTTGGGAAGAGGGACTGAGGAGTGCTGATTCGGCAGAAATATGCCCCCATCCCAGGGCATGGCAGAATTGGGCCCTCTGTTCCCACAGGTGGCAGAAATGGAGGAGGAATCGGAGGGGATACAACTGAACCAACGCTACTCCCCACCCCCAGTCTGCTCCATAATGATGCACTAAACTGAATTACTGTCATTGCAGATGCAAGCAGCATGTATATGTCAGCAGGGTCTCACATCTCTGCTTCCCTGCCTCTTCCATTCTTTAGATAGCTGTATCTGAAATATAAACAGAACCTCCTTTGTAGAACACTCCAGGATGGGGTCCTTATAAAAGATGGCAGCATTTGCAAAATGTCTTTGCTTACTTATGTGTATAACCATAGCATAGTAGGCTTCCCATTTTTGAAGACCCACTACAGCTCTGGCCTGCTAAGTTTTTGGTAACAAACTGTGAATACATGGTGTACATATAAAATATACATGGGGAAGCAGGGGCTCTTGTTTGGGCCAGCCTTAAATATCCTGCCTGTGGTTCTTTTCAAATGGTATAATTTAGTAAAGAAAAAAAGAAACCCACAAAGTTGCGTGTGTAGATGAGGAAGTGCTAGTGACTTATCTTCAGATTTAGCTGAAGCCTTGGTGTGGTCAGAGCACTGGAATCACTGCCCGTGAGCTGCCATGTTTGCCATGGTGATTATTTGACAGCATGCCAGTGACCACTGCCGACAGTGTCTGAAAAGCTGACCTTGTAACAACATCCACCTTCTTTCTTTGGCTTTTGCTGACATACTCTAGGCTCTGGAAGCTGTTTTCAAAACAAATATATAATGAAGTATTGTGCTTGTAAAAGCAATTGTGTTTCAGTCTGTCAGATTATTTTAGGGTGTCATGTCTGCGAAAGGGCAAACTAGAGGGATTCACACAGAGGATGCAGTTCTTCAGGAAATGAGAGAGGGTCTGTGATTACAGGAACAATAGGGATCAAATAAAACCTTCATGAGATCAGAAATTACTGGTAAGACAATGACATTATCACACAGCACTGTTAAATTCGTTAAGATCCACAATATTATAGATAAAAGGTCATGTATAAGTAGGGGAAGTGGATGCAGCTATATAAACAATGCAAAAAGCAGTCAATGCAAGAATATGTCTTGATTTAACATTTGCAGAAACAAGACACTGCTGTCTCTCTTTACATAGACAAATAGAAAAAAGAAAGACTTAAATACCCGTTTTTGTTTTCAATCTTGAGGATTTATTCTGGAGAAATCATTGAGACTCAGAGTCTCAGGGCTCAGCAAAGACTGTCAGGGCTAGTAGGTCTACCATCCTTTTCTTGGCGTGGGGCACAGGTTGTTCTAGGTTGTGTCAGCTGACAATGATCTTTAAGGCACTTCACAACCATGGGGGATTGCTGAAGCACCTTGTATTCCAACCAAACCAACTGTCCATCATCCCATCATCCTTCAGTCCTGGCATGTCCGTCTGTGCCTGTAATGTGTTCCCTGGGCCATGCACTACTGGGAGAGCAGAGCTGGCATTGGCTGTACTGGCTATATGCCAGCTAGAGACTACCCCATACTGGGACAATCCTAGACAGGGGATCTCCACTTCCTTTGTGCCATCTGAGTAGTTGATGTGATGTCTAATCAACTGAAATGGCTCCCAGTCATCTGTCTGTCCCATTTCAAAAGTTCTGATGAGGAGAATCATGCTTCCATAATAGTGATTCCAAACTAATCATGTAGTAGGTTTGCAAGTTTAGTTTGTGTGTTTGTACTTTTATACAAAAATAAGTACCAATTATTTTCAATCTTCCTTGGACAAAGAGATTGCGAATAGTTTTCAGCTTTGCTTTTCCCTGTTATGCAGCACTAACCTAACCATACTGGATTGTGGTAGTTAAAGTGAAAGCTCATCAGGCAGATCTTTTTTGCTTTGTCCTTACCAGTATAAATGACTGTAATAGAGGCTATTTTCCTAAGCGGTATCTTTTAGATACTACTTTTGTTAGATCATACACTACATATGTGGTATGCTTGGCTTGAAAATTGTGTGTGCAGTGCACAGGTAGGACACACAGCTAAGTAACAGTTGTAATTTGTTTATCCATTATATAATGAAAATAAGACCCAGTAGACAGATTAAATTTATTAGACAGTGGTAAATATGAAAAACATGAATGGGAAGGTCAACTAGCAAAGCCCAGGGGCAAGCACACAAGTGTGACTTTGGTTCTTATCACCATAAACGCTACTAGAACCAATCCTAGCTGCTAGGAAAAGGGAGAGTTCTGAGATTTCTACCAAAGTGTTTCCTCTGAATTCTACAGCTTAATGAACCATTGTATATCAGCCACTGGTGAATAGATGTTTTATAAATTTGAAGCTCCACTCCCTTTTTCATTTTTTAAAGTGAAGGTTGTTTGGGGCTTTGCCTGGGCTAGGATAGAAGGTACATTGTTAGCACATGATATCACTGTTATATTTGAGAAGTCAAATGTTGACAAAGCACATTGCCTTTATCCCAAGCTAAACTGGCTGGGTTAACCAGTTAAGCCTGTGGAAACAATCTAGGCTTAAACTAACCCAGGTGAGCACATGTCAAAGTATATTCTGCCTTTAAATCCCATTTTATACAAAACCTAGCAACATTAAGCTGGTGCTTGGAGAGGTGATTCTAAGGAAAACACATTCTACTTGCTATGTGTTTTTTGTTGGTTTCCAGGTTTTCTTTTTGCCCTTTTTTGTCTTGGTTTTGATCTATAAAGCCTTGAGTGGTTTAGATCTTGCCAGCTTCAGACACTGCCACTTTCTCCAAAGTGATATTGTAGCCACTGAGCTCAGCTGCAATTCTGAAGCTTAACAGGAGAGGCTAACAGTAGCGATATGACCATGGAACATATTTCTCACCTCAAACCGCCTTGCAATGACTTAGTCCAGGGGTGGGCAATTATTTCTGCTGGAGGGCTGTTTAACAAGTTTTGGGAAGCTGCTGAGGGCTGCAAAGGTAGCCATGCCCGTTGACAGGTGCCCCACCCCCTGTTTGCCATCTTGGAACCAGCATGGACCCCACAATTCAGCCTGCCTGCTAGCTGCCAATTCCCCCCTACCTGCTGCCTCTGCCCTTCCCCTGCCACTTCTCTACCTTCCTGCCCGCTGCCACTGCCCCCCCCCGTCTGCCCACTGCTCCCCACCCCACCCAGCCGTTACTTCCCCCCACCCACCCACCCGCAGCTCTGGCAGTGCACAGTTCTTGGCTGCATGGCCAGGACCACAGAACGCAGCAGCCAGCCCGCCCCCGTGGTTCCCGGCTGGCTCCTGCTGCACAGCGCAGTCCCGGCCATGGAGTGTGCTGCAAGGACTGCATGTTCTCCACAGGCTTTTGAGGAGGGTGACTGAAAATTGTTGAGCATGGTATATATTACGGAGTAGGAGTACATCATCTAGGTTGAAATAAATGCTCTATTTTCTTGCATTCAGTGCATTCCCAAAGAAGACACACCTTTTTTTGGGGAAGGCAGAATGAAAAAGAAAACTTTTTCCCCAGAATTATAGCTACACAAAACATGGACAGCCTAATTTTCAGCTGGTTCCACCCTCCCTTTCCTGGTAAACTGAAAACTGAAACCCTAGATGCTGCTTGAAGACTGATCTCTATGGGTGAGTCTGTGATTCTGAAAAGAGCTAAAGAGTCTGTAGGGCTGTAAGATAGGAGGAGAAAGACCAGGGGCAGCTAGCAGACAGCAACATTTCCTCAAGGAAGGTTATCTTAATTAGTGGAACAGCGAGCCCATTGAAAAGGCGAGACTATCATTAACACCTGTGGAGTGAGGAACAATGGGCCATTATGTCAATTATCTCTATCATTATGTCAATTGTCTCTACCACAGGGATGGTAATACCACTGCTGCTGCCTGTGGAGCAGGAATCAAAGCAGTGTGCTTATATTCCAGGTAGAAAATCAGCTCCCCTGGTTAAGACATGCACCCCAATTTTGGAAGGCTGATTTGGAGGAAAAGGATGCAGGTGATATGCGAATAAATATGGTATTTGTTTGTGCAAGAAAAATTTTGGCTTTCTGAACCAGTAGTGTGGCTAGGAATGGACGTGTGGGTGGGACCCAACTTACAGTAGACAAAAAGTGATTAAAGCTTGATAATAAATTTACTTTGCTAATTGGATGGGTTGTGACCCACCCACGGCCGTGTCCTGGTTGATACCAAGCTTGTAGCAGAAATCTCTGGTTTAAAATTTCTAAGACCTATACCTTAGAGATCACGCTAGTAGTCTCCTAAATACACTAGTGAGAGCTCTTTTCTGTGTCGATTGGGAAGTTTTTTTTCTGGTAACGAAAAGCATTCAGGCCTTCAGCATTGGACATTAACTCAAAATCTGTAGAGTTTAAAATTCAGTTCAACTTCTTATTACAAGCTGGGTCTAGAATTTTGTTGCACAGTGTTTGAGTCATTATTGTACAGACACTGCTTGTAACAGACAGGTCTGCTGTCTTCATACAAAGACAATCAGAGCTCAGCCAATTTTGAAGAAAATGGTACATAACTGCCTGTGAACAAGTTCCTAGATTTTACTGACTTTTACGGGTTGTTCCCTTTTGTTTTCTTCTAAAATAACTGCCAGTTCATGTGGTTTTGAAATAATTTGTGCTGAGTGCTTGAATACAAAGAATGCTTCTGTGAAGAGAGCAATTTCATTAGGGCTCTTCTGACATAGCTGCACCTTGTCTCTATATGTACACTCTATGAAGTGTTGGGGGCGGGGGAAGGGGCAGGATTATATGGCAGAGACCTTGATTATGAGAGCTCCCTCATTTTCTACATTACTGTAAGGAAGACTGCCCCACCCCCTGGTGTGGCCTTTGATCCAAAAATAATTCTTCCATGAGAGACAGATATCTAGGTCACTAAAAGACCTACACAAATGACAGCTGGAATCTCTTGCTTTGAATGCTAAGGAAGGAGGGAGTTACTTTCTAGTAGGGCTGTGTGAAGCTTTGGTAGCTGATTTGATTCGGAGGAGATTCAGCCTGATTGGGTGGCTGAATCTCCAAATCTGAAATGAATCAGGAGACCCATTAAAAGGTCCAAATTGAATCAGAAGCCTCTGAATTGTTTTGGAAATGATTTGGAGATTCAGAAGGCTTGCAGCAAACTAACTGAGAAGAGGGATGGGATGTGGTGATCTTCTGTATATGGAAAAGCCTGGGGGGAAGGGGGGAAGAGACTGCTCTGATATTGACATCTGTAGCAGGCCAGTGACTGTGATCTTTCTATGACTTCCCTTCCAATCACAGGGTTCTGGGGGAGGGACATAGAAACAACATATAAAGCTGTATCTGAGGTGCAGTTTCCCAGAAACCCTTACACCTATCTTCTTGAAACTGTGGCTTCATGGCCGCAAAAGGGCTACCATCCTTGCTGTTCTCATCCGAAGTTGCAAAAAGAATGACAAAGTTATAGGTATTTTAGTGATTCCCCATTATAGTCTAGGCCGAATCTCCAAATCTGAATTGGCCAAATTGAATCGGGACAGTGATTCAAGTCACCAAAGCGAATCACTGTCCCTCCGAATCAGCCGAATCCAAAGTGAATACTTGCTGCTTCACACAGGTGTACTTTCTGGGTGCATAGAATGGAGTAATCAAATTGGGCAGTGAGAAGGAGGGGAGACAAGCCTCTAAGAAAGGAGTGTTTCACATCTACCTGCTAGAAGACTCAAGTTATGGACTAAACTTAAGCTTTTATCTTGGTTCATTTGAAACTCTTGGTAACATTTATTCACTTAAAACTTGGGGAGAGACTCTCTAGTGGAGACAGATTTCATTCCTAATGCAGGCTGCCTACACTCCCCATCTTTAGATAGTTTATGAAAATGATTTTATGTGTTAATTGATGGATACCCTAACACTGGCAATAAGTGGAACCCCACTTAGGCAGCACACAGTGCTAAGTAAAACCAGTGATTGCAGTAAAATGACTTGTATTCAGCTTTTGATGAGTAGACCCTAGTATTTTGTTTTGTACTAAATGACGCTAAGCATGTGAATTTCTTTCCCTTAGCTCTTCCATGCTGCCCCTCCCTTCTCCCATGAAAGAAAGAGCAAGTAACTGGTGAGCAAGTATACTGAAGTGATAGAACAAAAATTACATTTTTTCCTTTAAAACAAAGAAGACAAGAAAATGCTTGAGACGGCAGGGGAAGAGAGGATTTTTGTTTCTAGTCCTTGGGGAAGTTTGTCAAATGTCTCTAGATGAGTAACCTGAAGTCACCTACTGACTATGTGTGATGGTTGCTAACAGTCAAAGCCGCATGGTGAGACAGGTGCTTTAGTTGCTACAGTCTAAGTTTGACAACTATAGAGAACAGCCATACCAACCTGTCAACTACTCTGCTTAGTTTCCCTAGGGTGAGATGGGTGGTATTCAGAATGATCCCAGAGTAATGTCTCCTACTTTGCATTTTAATCAGAGCTGTTCCTCTCTCATTTTCTGTCTATGTATAAATCAAGAAAAATCTGACGTGCTTCAGGTGCCTGAAGGGTTCTGAATTGTTGCCCAAATAAGACAGAGGTTCTTTTCACAGTTCAGAAAATGTTTTCATTTGGGAGAGAAACCCTTGCAAGGATTCTAAGTCTCCAGAACTAATCTGGCTACCTGGATTTAGCTGCATGTCAAAGAAGCATGTGAGGAAAGAAAGCTGTCCACAGGTATTTTATGGAAGAGGTTATGATATAAAAGGAATGAACCAGAGCTGGATCAGCAGCAGAGCAGTTCCTGTCAACTTCAATGGGAGTTCTTCATAAATTGAAGAAATGGGCTACAAAATTAAATTTAATAAAGACAAATGTAAGGTTCCACACAGGAAAGAAAACCCTTCAATGTTGTAGCACTGTTGGGAAGGATCTGGGGGTTTGGTAGGTCACAAATGCAGAACAAATCCACAGTGAGATGCTGTAAAAAAAAGCAAATACAGTTTTGAGCTGCATTAACAGAAGCCTAATATGCAAGACATGGGAGTAATAGTACCAGTCTACTTGGTACTGGTGAGACCTCAGCTGCCATATTGTTTTGGCTACTGCAGTTCAAGTAGTATGTAGAGAAACTGTGGAGGCTCAAAAGGTGAGCAGCAAAAATGATGGAGGGGTTGGAATGGAAATTGTACAAAGAAAGGTTGAGAGAACTAAATATGCTTATTTTGGGTGGGGAAAAAAGGATGATGAGAGGAGACATGAGACCACTTTTCAAATATCTGAAAGGCTGCCATAGACATAGACCCTTATTCTGCTTGCCAGGGGGCAGGACACAAAGCAATAGGTTTAAACTGCCAACAGGCAAGTTTAGATTAAAGAAAAAAAACCCTGTTCTGTCAGAACAATAGGACAGTGGAACAAGCTGCCTAGAGAAGTTGTCGAGATTTCCAAGAAGAAACTGGATAGACATCTGCCTTGTATGGCTTAGGAATAGCACATACTGCATTTGTACTGGGTTTACAGTAGATGACTCATGAGGTCCCTTTCAGCTGTGTGAGTCTAGGTACACACATACTGACAGGCAAGCCATAGGTGCATATGATTATGTACCTGTATTTAAAATTAAAAGTTAGCAAAATGTAAACAGAGGGTTTGAAACTGCCCAATTTAACAGGTGTGAGCATCATAGTCACGAAAGGCCCTAGAAGTAGCTGCTTCTCAAGTTACATCCAACACAGTCTAGGACGTTCCTGATGGCTTGGCTAAATCCTCCCTCCCCGAAAGAAGATTACCTATCCTCTTTCACTTAAAATTATTAATCTTCACCCTTTGTTTAAACAAAAACCCATAAATGTGAAACAGCTAACCAAGTGACTCGCTGCTTCATTTAAACACAAACCAGTTCTTAAGCACACATCTAATTTACCAATTCACCAGTAATGTCCCTAGACCTCCACTGGGAAGGGGTTATGTTAAAGTGGGTAGGACTGAGCAAGAGCAATATGCACCCTAGCAGGGCTCCATGGATTCCCGTGTCACTCCTTGAGAACCATTTTCTGCAGGTGCAAGATAGAGCAGTGAGTGGTTTAAGCACTGTGTGTATGTAGATGTGTATAGACTGGAAATCTCAGATGGACTGTTAAAAGTAACCAGTTATTTTCCCTTTGTGCTTTTGCTATATTTTATAGTTAGCTTCTTTTTTTTTCCTCAGCAGACAAAGTGTTTGAGTGAGAGAGTCCTAAAGGAAGCAGAAACCTATGATCCACTATCTAATCTTAGACATATTACTCATAAATTCCTGAGCCTCTGCATCAGGATTGTGAAGGTACAGGAAATGGACTGTGTACCAGATACCAGTTTTTTCTTCATCCTTCCCCCTTAATACAATTTTGCTGCCAGAGAAGGAGGTTCTGGTCTTCTTTTCCCCAAAATGAAGTGTTGATTGTAGTTTTAATAAGAATGACTCATTTTATCTTGGAAAACCTTGTTTTGTGCGTTGGCTCAGACCAGTTTTACAGAAAGGTGCTGGATAAAAGTGGCACATTGTATTATACTGGTGCCAGAGCAGAATCCATCTGTCTCACTACGTGCTGATAGAACTGGTTCTGCACCTTAATGCCACTCCATTGTGGAGTACAGTTAAAGGTCCTCAGTTTGAAATTTGCTCTGTATCAACAGCCTACACTCAGTTTGAGGTCTCAGTAAAGCAGTCGTGAGAAAACATTAACAGACTTGCGAACACATCTGAGTTTGTTTATCCTCCAAATTCTGAAAAAGAGGCTTAAGCTGGATGAGTTCAGCAGCTGCTACCTCCTGCACAATGGAATTACAGAGGTGTTGAGGAGAGGGTAAGAAATATAGCCTCCCAAAAACAGGCAACAGGAAATATTCAAAGTAAACAAAGATTTTCTTGTGGGTATTTTGTAGGTGCTTAGTCTAGAAACTGAACCTCAAAATCTGAACAGTAAAGTGATTGTATTGATTTATCTCTTTCTTGTTTTTGCTGTTAGAAGTAGATGGTTTTTGCAAGTTCTATATATGTGTTTAAGGTACTGTACAATAATCCTATAGTCTGGATTTCTTTCAGATAATAAATTATTCAGTTGGCAAAGAAAAGCAAATGGATTTTTTTCCCCATTGTATGCAACTTGGGGTCATTGTACAGTGCCTAGGTGAGTCTTGAAGAATCCTTTCATTCTATCAGTAGATCATCTTTCATGGCATTCAGATGAAGGTTAAGCACTATTAGCCATGAAGCTTAAGGCATCTGCAGTTGGTTTAGGGAGCCAGAGGGAAGGTTTAGTCTTTCTGCTCACTTGATTTATTGCTCAATTATTAAAATGCATCTTAACAATTGTGTGCGAGAAGCAATGAGTGCTGCACATTTCTTTTTTATGAACAGCCTCCAGAATAGCAGCCTATCTTAATAAGAGGTTGTTGCTTCATCATGTTGAGGGAAAAATATTTAAGAGCTATTTTAATAAATGAGTGAGTTAGAAAGAAGAAAATGTGCCTTAGTCTTGAACTCTGCCTTATTTCTGGTCATATATGTTCTGACAATGAACAGTACAATCCAAGTCAACTTGTAATACTGGCTTCCTAATCTCCTGTATTTCTGTTGTGCTGATATTGGTCGTATAACTTATGGAATGTTAAAAGCTGAGTATGTATGCATGATTCTGCTATATTGTATGAGTGATGGGCAAGTACCAATTGGTTAATTAGTTCCCCACATTTATGCTTCCCACAGCTAATCTTTATATTAATCTGAACAGTGGGAGTGATGACTTTGATTAGGGAGTAATGCTATTCTCTTATTTAGAACCACCTATGAAGAGAGAAAGAGAGAGATTTTTATGTATTATGTGGGCTAAGTTAATTGCCCCTTTACCTGTGTCTGGGGTCTGAGAAAAGCAAGGGACAAGTAAATCAGGCTGCCTAGAATAAGACCTGAGGGATATTTTCTCTCTTTAATCAAAGTAATTGGAGTATTTGAATAAACCTATTTATAGCAGAAACCTATATAAAGTAGACTTCATTTGAGTTCCTTCAGTACTTGCAGAATTCATTGCTGATTTTGTATATGTTGCATGGGAGCCACACAGCTCAAGGAAGAGAATGGAGAAATTAGCATACTTTTGCTTTGTAATGTTTGTGACTCACAAGTATTCTAGACTTCCTCGATCTTTACCTTTAGAGCAGCACACTGCTAGCTCATGCCTCTTGTCTACTGTATCCTGTTTCCCCTCTCCTGAACCCTCTGAAAGTCCCAGGCTTCCTACCCCTCCCACCTTTCTTAGCCCCGGGAGTGCCTTGTTCTCTTGTCCATTGCCAACTGTTCTGGCTTGCTTCCTCCTTCCTCCTACCTATAATGAATGGTGACAAACCCCCTATTATGTGTTTTCCCTCTGCTCAATGATGTTAATGTTGAACTAAGCCTAGATTTTAGTGTATGGAGTTCCTATCTGCATATGTTTTCTTGTAGGAGGTGTTAAGGAAATATCTGTTTATCCTGGGTTCTTATATATTCTTTATCACTGCAGTATCTTGGCTCCTTACATTCATTAATGTATTTATTCTCTCCCTTCTCAGTTGGAAAGAAACTATTGTCCCTATTTTATAGATGGGGAACTGAACTGCAATCTCCTGAGTACATAGAGGCTTGTTCACTAAGCCGTAAACGGTGTTCTTTAAACATCCATTGGAATGCATACTTCCCTTTCCACTTGCTTGACCTCAAGGTACAACAGTAGAATTGTACCCATAGGCTCATGAAGACTAGGTCTGTTTGGCAATTAGAAAATTGCCTACCCAGGAGGTTCATGCCAAATAATGTCAGTACTGTCCTATTAGCAACCCTGAAACTGACTGATCAGGTCCCATCAATTTCAAGGCTAGTAGTAGAGACGAGGAGTAACAAGTAACTGAGGTGTAAACAGTTGAGGAAAGACTGAGTGCAGGCTCCAAGTAACAAGGTAATGAGTCTTTGTGGGGTACATGCTGTTTCTGAATTAGGGGTGCAGGCTGTTTCTGAATTAGGTGGCAATTAGGGGTATAGGCTGTTTCTGAATTAGGTGGCAATTTAACTCATCTTAAATGGTGGCTTCAGTTTCTAAACAAGTTAGTCTATGAAGTATCAGCCAGATTTGTGTATGCACAGTGGCCATGGGGCTGCAGCCTGGCCAGACCAGCATAGGCAGGAGCTGCCTCTACAGACCAACAGGTGGGACCCAATGCAGGAGAGCAAAGCCGGGCAGTGCCCCTGCCCTCTGTCTTCAGGCCTAAGGCCTGATGTCCAAAAGCTTGTCCAACAGATCTCCTAACTACATAGTTAATCCAGTAAAAGATATCACAAAAAAGCCTTTCCTTTTGACAATTCATAAACCATCACAGCTACAACACTCCAACTTTGGTTTCCATTGATATTGAAATCAATGGAATTTGGCAAATGCCTACTGCCATTTACATGAGTGAATGGCTCCCTGCTTTACAGGCTCCTTGGGTGACTTGCAGTATACTAACACTTACAGCAGTGTTTCTCAGTCTCTTAGACTCAAGGCACCCCTTGAGCTCTTAGTTTTCACTTTTTTTTGACTCTGGAAAAATAATAGAGAAATTCTTTTCGAAGAATTCAAAAGACCACAACAGATCAGTGTTTGTGAGGCCATGGATTCCTTTTTGATGTCTCTCGGTTTCTCTCATGGATCATGTTTGCACACCTAACAGTGTTAACATTACGCAGCACCCTTAAAAGGATCTCAAGGCATGGGCAGGTCTAGGCTTTTGAAAAGCAGGGCATAGAAGGTATGGTGCATCATTCCATAACAAAACAAATATTGTTCTCCAGTTAAAAAGGTCACTGATATGCCAAGGACCTAGGGCTATATTATTCAGTTTATGATCCAAGCAAAAGCTTGAGTCTAGGAGGCGGGGGCTGGCTGCCAGCTCCAAGTTGGGGTGGGCATCTGGTGCCAGGGGAATTCAGTGGACTGTTACCCCCCCAGCCTGGCCACAGACAGAACTGTTCCCTGCAGTACCAATACGTGGGTCCCCCAGATGCTCCACCATAGCACAAAGTGCTCCTCCCTACTCTCTATGCATAATACCTGCTGCCTCAAATGCCCGTAGCTTCCTTTTGCCCCCCAGTATTCCACATATCTTCAGACTTAGCCCCACCTCATTGTGTCCCAAACCCAGAGCCCACCCCCCTCATGCTCCACTGAGTCTTGCCGTGCCCCCTCACTGCCACCACAAACCTATTGTAGCCTCATCCCCATCAAGCTCCAACACCTCTGACCCCTTGCCATTTGCCTCATGCCCCACCGAGCCCTCCTCTACCCCTCTGAGCACCCAAACCTCACTGCAGCCCGTCACCTCCCAGGGTTCCCTCACACAAAATCTGTCTTGCACCCAGCCCTCCTCACACCCCATTTCACCCCTTCAGCCCCAAGCCCCATCTGCTTCTCACACCTCCCTGCCCCCACAACACCCCAACCCCTCCTCACCCCACATCCCTGAACCCACAAGCCCATTAGTGCCTGTAACTCTGCATGTAGCCCTTAAAAGTCCTTCTCCCCTCAAATGATCTCCCTAGCAGCCCTCCCTGCCCCTCATAGCCCCTAACCATGGCTCTGATGGGGCAGAGCTGTAAGTGTCCCACACTGCTACTCCTACCTACTCACAGCATGCCCATAGTTAGCCTCCACTGTGCCCATGCTCAACATACAAAGACTTGGGGTTAGAAGAGGACTCGCTTCAGCTGCTGGCAGCACCCATACCCAGGGAAACCAATCACCTTCATCCACCGGTGCCCAGCTTTATACTGCCCTTGTTGCACCACTGGTTCAGCCTCCCACAGCTTCTGTCATCTGTTGCAATGAATAACAGAGCAAGGGACTTGAACCAAGAACATGTCACTGCAGTAACTTACCTTTTTGCCTCACACTCGCAGCTCTCTCCTGCCACAGAGCTACATCACTGTACATCTCAGCATGCTTTTAGCCCTGCCCTCCCTTCCCTGTCTCTTATTTGTTGTGGGTTTGACATGATATAGGGAGCGCAAAGAAACATTTCCAGGAGGTGATAACAGACAGGATAATTATAGAAGAAAGGTTAGCTTAATTAGAGGAAGATCAAGGGCTGCTTACAACTATGGAGTGAAGAGACGAGCAGAAATCAAGTAGATAGTAATGAGCAGGGATCCTGGTTTTCTTTGTTTAAAAATCCCAAATTCTCTGATTAAAAAACCCCAAATGTATGCTTTTCGGCAATTAAAATGAAAAGCCACTCTATGTAAAGGTATGAATTGAACACAATGTTTTATTGATATATTTACAATTTTTAAGTAAGTTGGAAGCCTACCAGTGCCTTGGTCATAATAAGATAAATTCTTAACACTTATATATTTTGGCATTTGATTTTGGTTTTTCTGTCACAGAAAATCAAAGCTCCTACTGCCCCTTTCCTCACTAGGATGGAGGTCCAGTTACAGCTGTCCCTCACCTAGTTGCTTTAGGATGCTGAGCAGCCCTGATATGCCAGTGCCTCGCATTCCCAAGCCACAGCCCCCACAGCCCTGCTGGTGTCTCTCACTCCTGACCTGCAGCCCGCTGGTCTTGCTGGTGCCCCTCATTCCTGACCCATTGCCCCCAGTCTGTATGGGGTATATGGGGCAGGAGGGGTGCCTGATCACAGGCAATGCCATAGATGACATGTCAGGGGGGAATGGGGGGGCCACATGCTCCCCAGATTTGTGTGCCCACCATGAACATGGGACTGCCGCCTGGCCAGACTGGCACAGGCAGGAGTTGCCTCCACAGCCCCGCAGGCGGTGCCCGGTACAGGTGGGTGCTACTGGGCAGTTCTACCCCAGAGAGGAGGTGGGATGGGGGACAGTGTGGGCAGCCTGAGGCGATTGGTGGCAGTGGCTGGGCCTTGGCGGTTTGGTAGGCCTTCAGGCTGGTGTGTAAGCAGCTAGTGGCGGGAGGAGGTAAGGGCATTGAGGGCCCCCTGGTCCATTACTCCTCACTCTGTTTGTGCCACAGCTGGTGTTGGAGGTCCCAGCAGTGGCAACAAGTCTTTCTGCCCCACTTTGCCCTTCCGTGTTGAGTCCCATCTGCTGGGCTGTGGAAGCAGCTCATGCCCATGTGGTCCAGCCAGGCTGCAGCCGCATCCCTGCTGTGCACGCAAAAATCTGGGGGTCATATGTCCCCCCATATCCTCCTATTGATGTACCCTAGAGGAAGCTGCTCTTCACCACGCTGCCTAGCTGCCATGTGCATATGAGTGTGCACACATGCACATTTTGCCTCCTGCCTGATCGGTTTCCTCCAGCTCCCCGCACAGTTCCAAGCAGCCCCTTGCAGGCTGGAACTCTGCCAGTGTGCAAAGGGAAACCCGTTGTTTCCTATGTTTTTCTCCTCTCAAGGAGAAAATGCACATTTTTTTTCCTTTCATGTTTTTCTGTGACTAACGGAAAATGTAGATCCCTGGTAATGAGCCATAAAGTCAGTTGACACCCTCAGCATTACCTGAATAGAAATGCAGTTCTTCTTGCTGGGTATTTTGTTTTAAACTTTCAGTGGAGCAGGAATCAAATGCAGGGGGGAGGAGTGCAACTGCACTCCCAAGCCCCACCCCCTCTGGATTCACCTCTGGATTATAATATACTATTCATGCTATCTTGAAAAGACCTATGGATAGAGGAGGAAAGTTAACAAAGTTACCAGACTATGCAGCTTTGAAGATGATATTATGGTAGTGAGGAGTGAGCTAGAGAATGACCTTGCTTGAGTTGGGTAGGTTTTCCTGTCCTGCAAAAATTTCTAAGATTTAAAATATTTTTCTATTCTGCTTTGAAACAAAACTAAAACCTTTCAGAGTTCGTCATGAAGAGTAAAGTCCTTTGCCAGGGATCTGCAACCCCCACATGCATGCAAAAGCATGGCACACGAGGCCATTTTCCTTAGCACACTTTAACCGACCTAGACTCTGGGCAGCTTCTGCCAGTAGCTGCCCAGAGCCTGGGCCAGCTGCAGCTGGAAAGCTGAAACAGCTGCGCTGGGATCTGGAGCCCTGGCACCAGCTCCGTAGAGGCAGTAGGTACATGCACAGCTAACAGTGCATTGTGGGAAGGGACTGGGGCAGTGAAACCCTGACCCCACCCCCACCATCCACTCAGAGGCATGCGTGCAGCCACTGCCAGCCATAAGGATCAGGCCTGTTGCGGCTCCCCCATCTCTGGCATGCCAAGTCAAGGCTTGGGTGGAGGTTGGGGTGATTTTGGTACTCCAGCCAAAGATGCTGCTGACCCCTGTGCTATATTAAAGTCTCCCAGGGTTTGACCATTCACTTCAGATTGGAAAGCACCAGCTTCTGAGTCAGGAAGAGCGAGGGACTAGGACCTGTATTCAGTATCATTTGCAAGTCTCCTAGGGAAGGAAAAAAAAAGCCCTGCATTCACCAGCTGCAGCAGCGGCGATTGGGGCCTCTGGGCACTCATGGCAGAGCCCCTCCATGCTGAGCAGGCCAATGGCAGGCAGCAGGGTTTGCCCCCTCTCCTGGCACCCACACAGCAGCTGCCCCATGGCGTGGGTGCACTGTGGCTTGGCAGGGCACTGTGTGCTGTCTGGCAGAGCCCCCGCTACCAGTACTGCCATGCCCTAATCCCACAATAGCCTGCCCCCCTCCCCAAGTAACGCATTGCCCCTCCTTCCCCCTCCCACTGGGTAGCTTGTCCCAGCCCCAAGTCCTCCTTCCCCCATGCCCCTTCTTTCCCTGTCTCCCCCAACCCCAACAGGTTTACCAGCTGGAGGCAGCTGTCTCAACTGCCTGTTTAGTCTATAGCTGAATCTCCAAACCAGTGGAATCTTCCTGAAGCTTTCCAAATCAATTTGGATGCTTCTAATCGATTCTTTTAATTGGTCTCCTGATTCAGTTTGGATTTGGAGATTTGGTCCCTGAATTGGGCCGAATCTCTTCCAAATTGAATCAACTGCCAAAGGTTTGCACAAGCCTAGTAGGTAGCTTGACTACAGGGACAGCCTGAATAATCCTGATCACTCTTCTCTTCTGTCTGCCACCAGCTATGTTTCCCTTCTCCCCTTGTACCAAGTGCTATTTTTCTTCCCTGTATTTATCTGCCTTTTGGTCTGCCTTTGTTCCCCCATTTCTTCCTCTTTCCTACCTCACACATGCATATATTTTCCTGTCAAAATCTCTATTTCATTTTCTTCAACTCTGCCTTTTTCCAGTTTCAGGCTTCTCTGCTGCTAGTCCCTACAATCATTTCCATGTTTCTTTAGTCTACTAGCACTTCAGCTCCCCTTTCTCAGATATTATTACCATATTTACTTGAATATAAGACAACCCCCCAATTAATAGATTCTATATATGGACAATTTATAAATTTGTTATTATTTTCAATTTGTTTTTATTCTTTATAGAATCTGGGTTTTTTGGAGGTTTGCCTTGAATTTGTCCCTCTCCTACTGCTAAAGCAGGAAGATAACTCTGGGGGTCAAGTAGCACCCTTGTCCTCTGCCCATCCAATTTCTACTGCCTGCAGCCTCATTTCCACCCCCACAGTCCTTTACTGTCAGATGCTGCCCTCCCTGAGCACATGGAAATACGGGGCAAATTTTAAAACACTAATTTTTGAAGTAAAATGCCTGTAACAATTTGCATATAGGCAGTTCATTCAGAATTGATATGTTTTATCTTTTTTTAAACTGCTGCAAGTTTTAGCACAGGTACTCCATAAATATACTTTTAAGCAGCACTTTTATAGAGGTTATCCTTGATTTATGCAGTACATGCATGCCCAGAAAACAGTGCATAAATCGAATTCACATAAAGCAAACCCACTTTATAATGTAACAAATAGGGATACATTCCCATGGTGATGCGGGAGGGAGGGAGTGAGGCTGGGACTAGGGAAGGGTTAGGGGAGGGGCACAATGTAGCCCATCAACAGCTCCCTGGGTTGCAGCAGGCAGCAAAGTGGTGGGAACTGTGAGTGGGCACAGGGCGGTAAGCCATGGCTTTTGCTGCTATGCGCTGCTTGGGAGATCTGCGGGCTAGGGGCCTGTTCCGGGCTCTTCCCAGGAGGGCGTGGGTCCCCAGATCTGCACACAGGACAGCAGCAGGCTACCGCTGCAGGCTGGGACAGGCGGTGCCACCTAGGCTGTCCCTGGCACTCAGCAGGCAGATTGGGGAGGGCTATGGAAACTTTTGGGGTGGCAACAGCCCCCCTCTAGGCACTGCCACCTCATTCATGCAAGCAAGGCTGGGGCTGACATCGGAACCAGGCTCTTCGCAGTGCTTCAGGTGGACGGCAGCAGTGGTGCTGGGAGAGGGGCTGCTGCCACCCCAAATTCGCCATACCTCCCCCCAACCTGTCCACCTAACACCAGGGAGAGCCTGGTGGTGCCGCCAGCCCCAGCCTGCAACAGCAGCCTACTGTTGTCCTGCACATGGATTTGGCGGTCATGCGCCCCGTGGGAAGAGCCTGGCACAGTTCCCAAGCCCGCATTCCTCCTGGGGAGTGCATAACAGCAAAAGCTATGCCCCCTCCATCCTGTGCCCTGCATCTCCTCACAGTTCCTGCTCACCCCAGTCCCTTCTACAGCAGCTGCAGAAGCAGCCGATGCCAGCTGCCTGTAACTACTGGGCTGCACTATGCCCTGGAGCTCCCAGGGCTCGTCTTCTTTCCACTCACCCCAGCTGTTGCACCAGACCCACAGCCAGCCAACACCACCTGCTTGCACCATGGCAAGGTGCAGCCCAGGGGCTGGGGTAAGTGGGGACAAGCAGAGCCCCAATTGCATGAGTGAATTTACCTCACATATAAGGAATTTTGGGTAGAAAAAGGGTGATCACATAAATAGAATTTGCATATATGGAACCCGCATAAATACAGGGAAACCTGTACCTATTTTTATATAGTACAAACTAAGCATGATATTCATTCCGAAGCCAAAAGGTTTGTGATATACCATGTAGTTCATTGGTTTGAGCCCCAGCAGAGTTCACAGTATTTCAAGTAATGGTGACCACACAGCTCAGCACTGCTCAGTATGTGTATATACTCCAAATAGTCCTCCCCACTTCCTCCTGGAAGGAGCCAGGTGGTAATTAGCCTCCCAATCATGAACAGAACCAAATGTTCCTATCATGAATCCTGAGATCCTCCAAAAATCTATATGCAGATGAGCTGCAGAGTAACCTGATTCAGCTCCGCCTCATGGAGGGCAGGGCCACACTAATCATATATGACAGGCTGAGGGGGAGGGAGCAACAGAGGGATTCTGGGTGAGCTGTTTGGTGCCCCTTTTGGTGATGTTTGCCAGACATTTAAGGCTGGTAAAGAAACACAGATCACTGAAAATGGGGATGAAAGGCACAGCTCATCTGCGGGTGTGGAGAGGAAGTAAAAATGTATTCAGCGTAGTGGCTCACCATGACTTTAAAAAGAATTGGTGCTGAGGAGGACTGCACACAATGGGCACTAGTATAGATTTTATTCAGATGGGCTGCCCTAACCTAGCCTTGGGGTAGGGAAAATACTATGACCACGATAGTGGCAGGGAAAATACCCTGACTGAGGTAATACAATTAAAACAACACTGTGTAGTGGAGGGTTGCACCCTTGTTTGCTTGCGGACAAGACTCCCTACGAGAGCCTCATAGTTAACTTCCCGTTGGCCAACTTCCAATGGGAGGATCTCAGCTACACACAGACTTTATGGAAATGGGGAACTCCACCCTACCTTGTTTTTATGGCCATATGGCTGAGGGCAAGCAAAACCCAGGATCATCCAAATCCCAAGTCTCAGGGCTTGGGCCTGCATGTGGATGACTGCCAAAGGATTTGGAAGCCCCAGGTGGGGGGTGGAGGATGTTTGCCAGTAGCAGGGCCACATATGGTTCTTGAAAGACTCTCAGATTTGGAATTGATATGACTGATTTGACTTGGGACTGAAAAATTTTCCTTAAAAACCAAACAAACAAAAAAACCCATTTCCCATCCTCAGTCTGTGCATGATGCCCTGGTCTGGCTAGAAGGTACAGGAGGGATTGGTGGTTGTGGCTGGAACAGCATGGCAGTAACAGCAGCAGCAACATTTGGAAAGATGAGAAGGAAAAAGGGTGGATTGCACCTGTTGCAGAACAGTGGACGAGAGTCAGTAGAAGAAAGGAGTTCTGTGTAAAGATCTCCATGAGGCAGGGTTTTTGCTCTGGCATTTCAAAGCTAGAGATGACTCAGCTAGATGCCAGCAGGCTGATACTGTAGGGGATGCTGAAGGTTTGGACACTTGATATGAATTACCTAATCCAGATGCCCAGCAACTTGGACTAAGAGGTATCTTTTAGGGATGAGACAGCCTATTGAAACTTCTGGGAGACCTGTAAAGAATCATAGAAAGACCTCTTCCTGGCAGATTTTGATTTTGAGTCTGTCAAGGACACCTGAGAGAGTAGTCACAATTAAGATGTATGTAGATTTTATTGAAGAGGAAGATATAAGATTGTCACTATAAAGGCATGGCAAGAGAGTAGAGAACATGGACAAGGTACAAGACCTGGATGGGGCCTAGAGAACCTGGGTATTACTCTGGACAGACTCAGTAGGGGCAGGTGAGGTTTTGACACCTGCCTCCAGGAATTGTTTTGGCCCCACAAAGGACTGGTGATTTACTATGGACAGCCAAAATTACAATTGAGGTACAAGGAGGAGGGGCATTTGGCAGTTGCTTGCCCATACAGATTTGCATGGCATGCAGAAAAGAGTCATGGGGTGCAAACGTGTAAAAAGAAATAGAAGTATAATTTGTGTGGAGAATCGGGTCATGTGTTCTGTACCTTCCCTAGATTATTTGCAAATACAGTCAAAAGACAACAAGTTCAAGAAAGTATAGCAAGGAAAAGTAGGCAGGGAGGGAATCAGGTACTGTAGGGGGCACAGATGAGGGAAGAGGAAGCAGGTGAGGAAGAAGAAAATAGGCCAGGGAGGGAGGGAGAGATGGGGCCCATGGAGAAAGAGGAGTTTAGGTCCTCACAGATACTGGCAAGGATGGTAGTGGAGCATAAACTACAGGACACGCAAAAGGCAGTGCCTGGAGTTGAGAGTAGGTTTTCTAGAATGGATGCAGCGGGCCACTCATGGTTCTGCATAGACTTTATTTTGGGGGTTTGTGGACTGGAAAGTTTCAGTGGGAGAGAGAATACAAGTCTTCTCTGACCGCCTGCTACTGAGGACAGTGTTGAAATTGGGGAGAGCAAAGAATACCAGCCAGAAGGTAGTAGAAGTTAAATTCATGACTACTGGACAACAAACAAGTGTGCAGATGGTATAGAAGCCACCATGAAAAATGGGGAGCGATTAAAGGACTCTATACAAACAGAGGAAGATGTTAAAGAAAAAATTAGCCTTCTTTCAGAATGTGGGGATAAGAAGGGCCTTGGTAAAGTGGAAGACATTTATGAGATTGCAGTGGAGACTGTAGCATCTCCTGCTACTGGCAGAGAAGGGATTCCTGGTTGCAGAGGAAATTAGGGATACACAGTCTATTGAAGCAGTGGTTTAGAGAGAAAGGATAGAGAAATATCTTCCTTTTATGGAGGAAGGAGAAGAATGGTCCTTTTACTATACCTGAAGAAGAGAAAAAAAGTATTACAGCAGTGCAGGACAAGAGGGTAGTACAACCCAATGACAGAAGAGATACTGAGTGTGGTGAAGGAGTTTTACCAAAATTTATACTCCAGCATAGTGTTGCATCAGGGAGCCCTCGACTCCTTTTTAGCTAGGTTAGAGGTGAGCTTGAAGGACAGTGAGGCATCAGCTGGAGAAGGCATGGATTTTGGAAAAACTATGGGAGGCAACCCAAACCTTCAAGACAGGAAAGGCCCCAGGGAATGACAGGCTCCTAGCAATATTTTAAAAGACTTTTTGGGACTAAGCCCAGACCTGTTAGCTGTGTTCTAGGAGTAACTAGAGAGGGAGAAGCAGAGGGCAGGTATGGGCACAGTAATAATAATACTACTGTACAAGAAAGAAGAGTGGGAAAAATTGGAGAACTGGAAGCCAATCACCTTACTGAACAATTATAAGATAATGGCCAAGGTGTTAGTGAATAGTTTTTAAAAAGTCATGGGAAAGGTGATCCACAGTGACCAGGCTTGTGCAGTCCATGGCAGAGTAATAACTATGACACTACTACTAAAACGAGACATGATTTGGTGCTGTCAAGAATGAGGATTGAGTACAGCACTCCTGAATCTATTTAGAAAAAGCCTATGACCAGGTGGAACATGGGTTCTTGTTTGGCATGCTGAATACGATGGGAGTCCTACAAAAGTTCATAAGTTGGATCGAGACTTAACTTGTAGGAGTATGGCATAGGATGGTAGTGAATGGTCATCTAACAAAGGAAATCAAGGTCAAATCAGACATAGGACAGTACTCCTATTCATTTGCACCATGAAGCCATTGGTGCAGAGGATCAGGACAGATCACATGATCAAGGGCATGCCAATTCCTGGAGGAAGGGCACACAAACAAATTGCATGTTGTACATGGACAATGTTAATATCTTAGCAAAAGAGAGTGTGTCCCTAAAATGGGTGATTAAAGCATACAAATTGATACAAAGAAGCATCAGGGACAAAACTAGCCCTACAAAGAAGTGAGTGCCTGGTGCAGGGCAAGATGAAAGGAATGGGAAAACTGCAATTACAGGTCATAAAATGAATATGAGCCATCAGTGTGATGCTAAAGTTAGCAGAGCAAACAATACGCTGGCATGTATCAACCAATGCATCTCAAGCAAAACTAAGGAAGTTGTCCTCCCACTCTACTCAGCATTGGTGAGGCCACAGCTGGAGTACTGCATCCAGTTCTGGGTGCCACAGCTCAAGAAGGATATGGAGAAGCTTGAGAGAGTCCAGAGAAGAACCACACATGTGATTAAAGGCCTAAAGAGCAAGTCATACAAGGAAAAGCTGACAGATATGGGACTGTTCAGCCTACAAAAGAGAAGACTTTGGGGGGACTTGTTGGCATCTTACAGATATATCAAGGAGAGCATGTGTAAAAAAAAATACAGGTAATAATGAACTGTTGTGTAAAATAGTTACTTTTACATGGATGCAGTACTTTGACCATTAAATTTACAGAATGGATCCTCCCCAATTCCCACTGAAGTACAAATGAGTTTTACTTTTGGTGTCAGTTGGAACAGTATCAGACCCCATCTGTTCTACTTGCTGTAGCTCCTACCAAGTTACAAATATATAAAAGACCTTTTTCCCTCTGTTATTCATCATCTTTGTTCTCAAGTCAGTAAAATGGAAGACTTGTGAGTTGGGGACAAATATGTTCCAGGGTAAATATGAACGTGGTCAATTCAGAAATGCTTTAAAATGCTTTTACGTTATTACAAATAATGAGTGCTTATCAAAATAAAAATATGTCCAATGAAGCATATATGTGTCCTAATGAACTGATGCTTAATGATGATGATTTTGTAATCGGGTGCATTGTATTCAATATATTGTCTGCAGTGGGGTCAGAGCAGTTAGAAACATGCTGCCTGCATTTTGCCATTCACACTGAAGAATCATAACAGTAAAATATTCCTGTAAGAAGTCTGCATTGATGGAATTACTCTCTTCCTTTGGAACCATCACATTAAAATGCAGAATTCTTGATCTGTTACATTATTCACCTCTTCACCACAGTTGAATGATCTGTCATACTTATGTTAGCTATGGTTGCTTGATACTGTGATGCTTTATGATCTGCATATTTTCGGAAATGCTGCAGTTTTTATAATGGCTACTGTATAGTCTGGGAAAGCAAAATGCCCTGGGTTCCTGTGTATCTGTCATATCAGACAAGCTAGCACTTCATTAGCAGCCCTGCACCCTAGCACTGAGTCCCTCAGTACCAGTTAATCTGAAACTGTTTTAATCAGCTGTGAACACAGCTGTATTTAACTTGGTTAATTTAAATACAAGTTCCCTGCAGCTTGTCTTCCTCTCTCATATAACTGCATGGATACTATTTACGCAAGGTCCTTATTTGGAGGTCAGCATGGTAATTTATTAGCCATTTCTAATATGCTTGAATCTTAAGAGGACAGAATCATCTATGCCTTGTAGGCAATAAGCATGCACTTAATTCATTAGGCAACTGAGATTTTTAGGCTGTAGTTTTCAACACGGAATCATCACTAAGAACTGACAAGTGATACAATGACCTTAATGACCTTTCTTCCTCTTTTTGAAGGAGTTCAAAGGTAGCTGGCAAGCAATAGTTAAGTAGAAGGCAGGGTAGGTTTGCAACTTGTACATGACCCAAAGTACAGATGTATGTATGTGTGTGTGTTTCTGTGTGTATATGTATATATGTGTATATCACAAACTTGATTTCATAGACATAGATGTCATAGACATTAGGGGCTGGAAAGGACCTCATGAGATCATCGAGTGCAGCCCACCCCTGTGGGAAGTCAGCTAGGATCAAGTGACCCCCAACAAGAAATAAATCCAGCTGCTTTTTGAAGGAGTCCAGAGTAGGTGCTGCTCCACCTCTGGGGGGAGTTTGTTCCAGACCCTGGATACATGCACTGTAAAGAACTTTTTTTCTTACATTTAGTCTAAATTGGCTTTCCTGGAGTTTATGACTGTTAGACCTTGTAATCCCTTGGGGAGCTCTGATGAACAGGTGTTCTCCCAGGTCCTGATGTACCCCGCTGATGAAGTTGTAGGCTGCCACCAAGTCCCCCCTGAGCCTTCTCTTCTCCAGACTGAAGAGTCCCAAGTCCCTCACCCCCTCCTTGTACGGCCTTCCCTCCGGCCTTGGATCATACAAATGGCTCTCCTCTGGACTCTCTCAAGTTTCTCCACATACTTCCTGAAGTGAGGGGCCCAATACTGGATGCAGTACTCCAGCTGAGGTCTCACCAGGGCCAAATAAAGGAGGATGACTTCCCTGGTTTGTTTGAGATGCATTAGTGGATGCACACCAGAGTTTAGCTAGCTTTGCCCATCACAGCATCACATTGGTGACTCATATTCATCTTGTGGTCAATCATGACCCCCAAATCCCTTTTGGTTGTGGTGCATTGATGAAAATGTTGAAGAGTACTGGCCTAAGTGCTGAGCCCTGAGGGGCTGCACTAGTAACCCTGTGCCACATTGATTTGCTCCCTTCAACTAGTACTCTTTGGGTCTGACCCTGTAGCCAGTTGTCTAGCCATTGGAGTGTTTGATGATCAAGACCACAGTTCCCCAGCTTAACTATCAGGACATCGTGGGGACCTAGGTCAAAGGCCTTCTTGAAGTCCAGATATATGACGTTCACATCATCTCCCTTGTCCAGGGCAAAGTTACCTGGTCATAGAAGGAGATGAGGTTGGTCAGACAAGACCTGCCCGTCATAAAACCATGTTGGCTGGCATTCAGAAGCTTTCCTTCTGTTAGTCTGGTGTTGATGGATCCCTTGACAGTTTTCTCCAGGATTTTTCCAGGGATGGACATCAGACTGATTGATGTATAGTTCCCTGGGTCATCCCTCCTCCCTTTCTTGTAGATAGGGGCCATGTTGGCTCTTTTCCAGTCATCCAGGGCCTCACCTGAGTGCCACGATTTTTCAAATATCCCCGCCAAGGGGGATGCAGTGATGTCTGCCAGCTCTTTCAAGATCCTCGGGTGCATTCTGTCTGGGCCCATGGACTTATGAATGTCCAGTTTTTCAAGGTGTTCCCTCACCTGATCCACATTGATTTTGAGCCCATTGCCCACTCCCAAATTGGTTAGTGCCATTCCTGGCAGTGTGATCCTCCTGGGAGGGTGAAAAACTGATGCTAAAAGGTCATTTAGGAGATTGGCCTTTTCCTGGGCATCTGATGTCAGTTGCTTTGTTGGATCTCTCTGGGGCCCAATACTATCCTTGATCTTTTTTCTACTCCCACATATCTGAAGAAGGACTTTTTGTTGTCCTTGATCCCCGTAACTAGCCTAAGTTCAGTTTGTGCCTTGGTTTTCTGCTCTCTGCAGGAGTGGAGGAGTGCAAAGTAATCCTCTTTGGTAGTGCTTCTTGCTTACCAGCTGGTGTAGGCTACTCTTTTGAGCTTAATGAGGTCCAACAGTTCCTTATTCAGCCCCATTGACTGCAATTCTTGTGAGAAGGGATGGCTTTGCCCTGTACTTCAAGGATTATATTTTTGAGCGATGACCATTCCTCATGTACTTGCTTTTCTGTGGTGGGGGCAGGGGGGGGCAGGAGGGACGGTCTCTGATTGCCTGACTGACCAATTCTCTCAGTTTGCAGGAGTCAGCCTTCCCAAGGATAAGGACTTCTGTTTTACTGAGGGGTTTGCCTGCTCTTCGGTGAACTAAGAAGGTGACCAATTCATAGTCACTGTCACCAAGCTTCTCCTTGATCTGCAGATTGCTCACCAGGTCCTCCTCCTGGCCAGGACCAGATCCAGCAATGCCTCTCACCCAGTTGGCCCATAGACCTCCTGGGTTAGGTAGAGATCATTGATGCACATGAGAAAGCTACACAACCTGTCAGATTTGGCCGTGTGCTCATCCCAAAAGATGTCAGGGAAGTTGAAGTCCCCCATGATGATCAAGCATTGGGAGCATGCGGCTTCAACCAGTTCCCTACTGAATTCCCAATCTAGGTCTTCCTCTTGGTGTGTGGGGGGTCTACAATAGATTCCTACAAGTAAGTCACCCTCCCCATGTTCTCCTCGTATCTTGACCCAGAGGGTCTCAAGGTGCCCTTCCTGGTTTGGAAACTCACTCTTCAGGGAGGTGAGCTGATCTTTGACATAGAGAGCAACACCCCCACCCCTCTTCCCCACATGGTCTCTCCTATACAAGGTGTAACCCTGTACTGCCACCAGCTAATCATAGGTGGAGTCCCACCAGGTCTCTGTAATTCCTACAAGGTTGTAATCATTATCACATAGGAGAAGGGCCAGTTCCTCATGCTTGTTTCCCAAGCTCCTGGCATTTGTGTACAGGCAGTTAAGTCTACCATGTGAAGCGCAATGCTTCCCTGAGGAGTTAAGAGGGGCCTTTCCTTGGGCTGTCACCAGAGCAGGATCCCTGAGGTTGCCGGAGTTATTGATAGTGCAGCTGACATGACCTGGACTAGAACTGTTAGTAGACCACCCATCCCCCAACAGTCTCAGTTTAAAGCCCTGTCAAGAAGGTCACGCATTCCGACCAAGAAGAGCTTCTTCCCTTTCCAGGTGAGGTGGAGACCATCCCTTCCCAACAGTCCGCTGTCTCTGAAGTGTGGGCTATGGTTGAGGAAGCCAAACCCCTCACGATAGCACCATTCCCAGAGTCTTCTATTCACCTTGCTGATGCACCTATCCCTCCGGAGCCCATGTCCTGAGACAGGAAGGATTGAAGAGAAAACTATTGGTGCCCCCAGACCCTTGAGCCCAGCTCCCAGAGCCCTATAGTCATGCATGACCCAGCCTGGACTTCTCTGTGCCGGGTCATTGGTGCCCACATGGAGAGGATAAGCTTATCAGGAGACAGCTTGAGAAAACACGCCTGGTTCAGCAAGACACCAGGATGAGTCGCTGTCAGCCTGCCAAGAGTATGTTACGGGGCAGGCTGATCTGTATGTGACTTATCAATATATAAATAATTCTGTGCTTTGCTTTTGTTGAGAACGAGCTGCCCCTTGCTGTTCTCCCATGGCTATGCAAAATAAAGCGCTGACAGCCAAACAGTGATCCTGTTTGAATTTCCACATCATGAGGAGCATGGGATGGTGGTTGGCTGGATGGATGAGTTTGGGATCCTGTCTGTCACATCCCGGACATGAGCTCCAGGCAGGCAGCAGGCCTCATGGACCAGGAGGTCAGGGCAAGAGATTGCTCCCTCAGTCCCCCGAAGGAGGGAATCCCCCACCATGATAACTCTGTGCCTTTTCTAGGCACAGGTGCAGGCAGCTCTGCATCCTCACATGCTGGAGCCGGCAGAATGGCTGGATCCATTGATGCGAGAGGTGCAAAGTGGTTGTGCAGCTCCAGGGGAGTGGTAACCCTGGTGCTGCGCCTCTTTGGGCTGGAGACAGCCATTGTCCAGGCAACCCCAGGCTGGATTTCGTGGCAGTTCCTTGGTTCCACCACTCTGTCATGAGCCATCTGATAGAGAGCCTGAAAGTAAGAGTCCATTCCCTAATGGAGTATCAGTGTCCCCAGATCCAGCTGCCTGCAGTGTTTCTAGGCAGCTTCCACAAGGAGCCAGGGGCTCCATCTGAGTGGAGGTCAGGGCCAAAACTCCCGCCTGGGAGGGGGCAGGGACCGCAGACTTCATCTGAGTATAGGCCTTCTGTGGGCTGCAGCTCACTTAGCTATAACACCTTCCTTCCACTTCTAGCTCAGCATGCAACCCATCCCCTTTCAGCAGGTCCTTGATTTGCTGCTTGGGTGGAACCATGGTAGGGTTGTTCACGGTGGGTATTTAAGCAGGTCCTTTTAACAGCCCATGTTTCTTTTGTGGCAGAAAGGGCAGCTATTAAAAATATTCAATGGGAAGTGTATATAATTTAGATTATATATTAATATTTTGGTGACATGTTAGAACTTGCCGTCATGGGGATCTGTAGTAGAGAGAAGCCCTGCATCTAACACCTGATTTTTAGCTGATTTATCCATAGTCTTAAAAGTGCACAAAGGATGGAAAGAAGCAAGAACAGTGATGTTTCATGAACAGATAGAGGAATTCCATGGTAATGCCTGCCTAGACATAATTTCTATATTGTGCTTTAAAATCAGTTGGCAGGTACACAGGAGTCATATGATTGTGTTCCACAGCAGACTGGGGAAGTACATAACTCTCAACTTGAGGAAGAGCTTAATATTAAAAGAAAATAAGACGGCTTCCCTTACAAGACAAAGACAAGCCTGAGGTGGTACACAGTAGGATGTTGACTTACGTTCCACTTTCCATAAATCACTTAGCAAACAGGAGTGTTGTGCATTATGGGCTCAGTGGAGCACTTTGGGCATTTATACGCACGTTCTAGGAGGTGGCAGGGAGCCCTTCTAATTTAAAGTGCCTGGAGCATCATGTGTATCAGTGCCCCTATGCTGAAAAATAGTGGCAGAGGCGCTTTAACTAAAGCTAGTTGAACAAGCTCTACTAAAAGTGCCTCCACCACTATATTTTTCAGTCTGGGAACACTGATACATGTGACGCTGGAGTCTGCTGGAGCGCTGTAATTACCATGTTCCAGCAGGTTCAGTTAACTGAGTCTGTTCTGATTGTAATTACAGCGCATCGGAGCAGCCTCAATGTACATGTATAGGTGCTTTCTGTGTCTTGCAGTGGCTTACGCTGAAATCCATCCATAATATCCATATGTAATACATCCATGCATCTCACCACGAGGGTGGCCAAGCATTGGAACAGCATACCTAGAGAAGTTGTGGAATCTCCATCCCTGAATCTTTTCAACAGCAGGTTAGACAGACACTTGACTGGGATGGTTTAATCAAGGATAATCCTGCCCTGAGCAAGGGGTTACATCAATGACCTAATAAGATCCCTTCCAGCCCTACTAAGGCAGATGAACTGACATGCAACTGGACTTGTTCACCAGAAAATAGTTAATCTGTAGAAGAAAGTGGGCTCCAGTGATGGCATGTATTAACAGGATTATATGTGGAAGATGAAACAGCACCAAAAGAGTCACAGCTTTTCCTTTCACTTTTCATGAACACCAAAATTGGAGTTCTCCTATTTTTTTCACTTTGCCTTTTACACTCTAGTAGGTGGTTCTTCATATGCTCTTAGTTGGGAAACTTAATTATAGAGAAGCCTTGAAAATAACAGAATTGCAGCATTATAGTTGGTTGGGTTGATTTTTTGTTTTGTTTTTTGCCAGGCTCATCTGAGAACCCAACCAAAAGTAATCTAAATAGTTGTTTTTACCTTTCTTTTTTTAAGCAAAATATAAGAATTTGGACCTTCACACAACATATACATTCCACACTACATTGTCAAATAATATTTCTGGTGCTATTTTAATAATATTTGTTTCACTAGTGTACAATTGAGGATATCTTCTGGTTGTGGGGGGCTGCATATATGTGTGTGTGTGTGTGTAAGTAAAATTTTGTGTTTAAAAAGCACAAAACAAACATAAATTCAAAAAGTCTGACAAATGGAAGGTGATAAACTGGGTTATATTTTCCAGTTTCCCAGTTGGTATGAAAAACAGTGCAAATTATTAACAGTGAAAGTGTTACAGTTGGAGTGAATCCTTTAACTTTAACAAGGAATGGGAACTGCTGAAAAATGGCATTTTACTTGAGGTACATGCTATCTGCACAGATCACATTTTTAAGGATCAGGTATCTAATCCTAAACATTATCACCTGAAAATCAATTTTCATGGTGAAAGCACTGATCAGTTTTACTAGCTACAGTGTGAATTGTGCAAGTTTCCTCACTTGTACCATTTTATTTCTGTTCTAATAGGCATTACTCCAGCAGTTTCATGTGCTGATCTCTTCTGAGCAGAGACTGCTAATCTTCTCAAACTGAGGGGGGAATTTTGTAGCGTGGAAAAGCATTAGGAGAAAATCACATTTATTTTTATTTGTGATTTAAGCAGGAAATTAATCCATATTTTCAAAGGTGAAAATGAAGTGCATTAACCCATTAAATCATATTACAGCTTTTGATTTAAGGAGATGTTAGAGTAATTCTCAAATCAGTTGAACTTGCAAGGCTTATCATTCCAGAGTCTTAACCAATAAGGCAGACACCTTCCCTCTCCCCCATCCCTTGAAACAACTGAGGAAAGTTTCAAAGACCTGTGAGCTAATTTTAGTCAAAATGTTCTCAGATCTTGCTCACAATGGTTTGTTTGCACATTGAGTAAAATGGATGAGAGAATTTTTGGTTATTATAAATGAGGACACAATTTCCAAATGTGGACCTCTTAAGAGGACATCCAAACAATATGTTTTAATTATGAAATTAGCATGCAGATATGTGTAATAATTAATTAGGTGTTTCTGGGCCAAATAACAGATTTGGATGACCACATTTAGAAATGCAAACTCTTTCTTCTATGGCACAAAACATTAACTGAAAAAAACAATAAATGCCTTCTAACAGTGATGGCTTTGTTCCCTTAAGAACCCCACATTTTAGTACAGTGCCAACAGAAACAGCAGGCCTAATTTGCCAGAAGTCATGTAAGAAATATGGTGATTTACCCAGTGTTCTTAATCACATTTTCCTCAAAGGCTTCACTAGACAGGTTTTTACATTTATCACCATGCCATTCCTCTTACTTATCTTCCATGCTAATAGCAGACTGACATAGTAATGCTATCACATTATTGTAATTGTTGCCTGATGGTGGCCTATATATTTAATGTCACTTCTTTCTGAGTAGTGGTACATTTGCCGGATTCATCTATCTTTGCTTTTATTAAATTAAAAAAAAATTAGCATGCCTTCAGAGAAATTTAAGGGAAAAGACAGCATGACATTCCAGTGTATTAATTTAAAAATGCAAAGAGCCCTTGAACAGGAATCAAGGGTTTATTTCTGTTTAATTGCTGAATCGCTGTCAATGCAGGATTTAGAATCATAGAGAAAGAGGCCTGGGAGGGACCTCAGGAGGTCTAGTCCAACCCCTTGCTCAAGGCAGGATCATCCCTTTCTAAATCATTTCATCCAAATTTTTGTCTAACCTGCTCTTTAAAAACTTCCAAGAATGGAGATTCCACACTGTATCTAGATAAGCTGTTTCACCGGAATCAGTAAGACTGCTCAGTATATAAAATTAAATATGGGTAGGATGAAGGCCTGAGATAGCTCCATGCAACTTGTGAGGAGATTTACATACCAATAAATGCTTCATATTTCAAAATTTTGCGTGAACCCCATTTCAAAATTATGAAAAAAATCTCCCTTTCTCCTTGACTTTAGAAAGCTAAAAGGAGCATTGTCAACCTGAAATCTATTTTAGAAGGAAAAGAGTTAAAAGTAGTTTCAAGTAGCAAAAATGCAGCTCTTCTTAGTGCCTTACCTGTATTTTTTATTTCAAAATAACATGCTTTTGCTGTTCTTAAAAATGATTTTTTCTCTCCCTTGCTGCTGAATGGAAAACCCACGCAATTTGACTCAATAGTGAAACTGATGACGCACAAAGTACTGTTTAGAGCACAAAGCAAACAAATAAATAGAAATAGAGAAAAATAAGTATTTGTTGAAGCTTACTGTTTGAGTCATTCTCAATATTACTTGTAACAATAGCACATTAAAAATTCAGCTAAAATTGTGTTTATGCAATTTAAGGTGACTGTCTTTTTAAGGGCTCTGTCACGCAAATAGTGTGGTCCTCTAGGGAAAAAAAAAGGTATAAATCTCTTCAGGTTATTGTAGCTGTAGGGCAAAATAACTTTCATAGCACTTACTTTAAAAAAAAATAAAGGCATGTTATTACAGCTCTAGCAGAATAAACTTGAGAGCACATGTATACAATAAGGTAGTTAGGTGCTTGTTACTGTGGTTGTTGTCAAAGTATTTGAACACTATTTACCTCACCTTGTAGAAGAGACTCTGCTTCTGTCCATTTACTCTGGAAATGCACAATCCTAGCTTGAAAGCAGAGTCAAATCAAATCATAGATTTCACCAAATCTAATATACGGCTTCTAGAATCACATGACTTAAGCAGCATTTTATCTTTCTTTTTTTGGAAGATGTTAGTGTTTAGCACTCATGGTTCCAAAGAAAAGTTAAAAAGGTGATCTAAGCTTAACCCATTCAGCAGTGTCTTCCAACAGACCCAGATTTGCTCAGGTTTGGCTTAAAGGGGTCTGGCCCGTACATCTCAATGGGATATTAACAGGACAAAACACTGCTCTGGGCGGTTCTACCATTGTGGTTCCAAAAGAAGTCGCAACGTATGTCAAGAGAAGAGCACAGTGACTCACTCTGCCATATAGATAGTTTTGCTGCGGGGGATGGCCAGTGCCCTTCTTGCCTCTCCAGGGAGAGGAACTTGTGTTGAACGGTGGAGTACACATCTTCTATCACTCCCAGGGTGGTATTTAGAGGGCAAGCATTTAGAGGGTGGAGTCACCGTAGGACCATACCTTCCTGCACCCAGTGTTCTGGTTTCCTTAATCCAGCCTTTCCTGCAACACCTGCACTTTTACCCTTCATAATTGCTCCTGCTCATCATTCAAAACTGTCATGGTGGATTGATGATTTTTATAAATGAGGATTAAAAGGAGTTCACTAAATCTGTTTTTTACTCATAGTTTAGGCCGGATTTTGAATCCAGAGGTGAATCTCTTAACTTCTAACCTTGCTCTCTCTCCTTACTACTTATTTTAAACTGATGCCAGTAGCTACATATTCCTGCTTTTCATTTGCCAAAGGTGATGGTATCTCAGAAATGTTTTCAGTGTTCAGTGAACTTCTGGCTTATAGTAGTGGCGTTGTTGCTTGTGTGATTCCCTGCTTACACGTAGCATGTGCAAACCTTTTTGTAAATATAAAATTAAAATATCCTTCTCTATTTTAGGCTGAGCCAACAGAAAGATCCACAGTACAGTTAACCACTTGTTAATTATCTTGTAATGTATTCAGACACTAAACTTAAAAGTGTGGTATCTAGAAAGACAGGCAAGGTTCTTTGGGTAGATCTGGTATCTAGAAAGAAACATCAGTGCTACAGCATTCTTACAGTGCAGCGTGTCACCAGGTACGAACTCCATTAGGTCACAAAGAAGCACTCCTTGTATCTCTTTCATCGCACCATTTTAGTACTTTGACTGTTTTTATGATAAAGTTAGTTGTTTTTTTCAAAGCACAAAATCTGCCAAAAAGAGCATCCGGATGTATTCATCATAATTATGGGATAATGACTTGAAGATTCCAAAATGTTTTACAAAATTTTGCACTAGAGTAATCCTTACATTCATCCCATGCCAAAGAAACCAAAATTAGAGTCAGGACATAAAGAAAATTGTCATATCCTGCTGAAACTAGAGGGAATTTTGGCAAGCAGAATTTACCGGCCCCAAAACTGTAATTTGGCCAGGACATGAGGGCAAAGATGCCTGCGCTTAGAAGGCAATGAGATCCTTAACTATAAGAGCTCAGAATCCTTGACATTTCACCTAAAGCTATTACCTATAACAGATGATGACACTTAACACTTTGTTGGAAGGCTATATATCATCTCTGCATTTGCACTGACTCAGAGGGAAGAGTGCCACCTACTGATGTACAAGCACGTCTTCCAGCATTTTGGATTTTCTCTGAGGTTTTTACTTAAATACTGGCCAGTCCTTAGGGTTTTCTGCTTATGAGATCTGTTGTGCTGATAACTTGAGCTGGTGACTGCAGGAAAATACATTTGTAAATTAATATCTAGAATTTTTAGAAAAAAATACTCCATGCTTTCTCAGTAGGTTGTTTCATGTGGTGTGAGGGTCTCTTCCAGCCTTGCCATGTTGAGCTGCGTAGTCCAATAACTGACATTTGATTTTAAAAAGAGACAGTGATCATTTCATTAAAGCAGACATTAAGTATACACTTGAGTTGCCCACTTTGTGTACCCTGGTTTACTGCATACATGTATGTGTGTCTTCAAACACATATGTACTGACTTGCAAGACCCATACACCCTTTAGCATTGCTTGCCTGACTGAAATAGAAATAAACATTACTATTTTAGATCATAATGGTCATTAAAGACACATGTGCACATATGTGCACATGTATGCATTACACTTGATGTTGGAGAGCTACAGTGCTGTTGAGGTTGCCTAGTAACCAGTGGGAAGTGTGTCAAAGAGCAAGAGAAGCCTTAAATGAATGGCCAGCAGCATCCGTATTAATTTCAGGTAAGTGGTGGTAGGCTGATTTTTGGACTGACTAGCCTAAATGGTTTTGTACTGTTTTAAGCTAATGCTTTCCTAGAAACTACATGTTAAAATAAGAAGCATGGTATTTAATAAAATATTTTCTTTTGGACCTTGTGAATGATCATAGTGGTAAAGGATCCAATTGTTAATTTTGTTGGGATATCTTAACAGAATACACTGAGGAGTGTTTAGAACAGTGGTTCTTAACCTTTTTAGGCTCAAGACACCCTTTAATAGTTTCAAGGCACCCTTCTCAAAATGCCAGCTCCTAGCTTTCTTTTGTCCTTTTTTTTGTCTACAGAAAAATAATAGAACAGTTCTTCTGTTAGAAAGAAGTCAGAAAGACCAAAACAGGCCAGAATGTGGTTGATGCTATGGATTCCTATTTGAAATCTCTAGGTTTATTTTGTGAATTGTGTAGATGTTTGCACACCTAACAGTGCTAATATAGCGCGCCGTCTTGGAACATCCTGAGAAGGATCTCACCGTACTCCAGGGTGCCGCATCACCCTAGTTAAGAATCACTCACTTTTTATCAAGAGCTAGTTGTCTCAACAAAGTGCTTCTTGACACATTCTTCTTGCATCTTTGTTCCAATACCTTGGGAATATTTTAATTTTCATTCTAGAATTTAGTAATATTCCTATCATGCAAAGGTTTTATTTCCTGTTGCACACTGTTGCTTAGTTTTGTGCACTGTGCTACTGAGTTCAATGCCACATTGTAATCACCACATTCAATGTAAGTGCTTGTTAGGAATATGTAAAGTACCTGAAGGCAAGAAAACAAAACTAGTCCTGACTAAATACACAGATGGAAAATGAAAAGAGACAACACATGTTTTGGAGTAGCCAATGAGATGAGAAAATTCTCTTGAAAGGAAGGCAAACTGAAATCTACTCCCTAAATATTTATCCTATTGTGTAGAGTGAACATAGCAAGAGGAGATATGTGTGTTGCCTTAGCATGTTCTGAAAAACTAGACCATTATGGAATACTTGCTGAAGTATTCCATAATGGTCCTCAGGATGCATGGGCTTAATTTTTGAGTTTAAGAATGACTTGAATAGACTGGAGAAGTGGTCCACAATCAATAGATGAAAATCAGCAAGGATAAGTGCAGAGTTTAGTACTTGGGATAGAATAACTGCATGCATATAGATTGGAGAATGACTGACTAGGCTGCAGTGCTGCAGAAAAGGACCTGGGGGTTACAATAGACCATAAACTGAATATAAGCCAACAGTGTGCTCTTATTATGAAAACAATCAACAGTATACTGGGTTGTATTGACAGGGGTATTGCTCACATACAAGGGAAGTAATTCTTCCCCTCTATTCAACACTAATGAGGCCTTGGCTGAAGTACTGTGTCCAGTTTTGGGCCCCAGACTTCAAGAAAAAATGTGGACAGATTGGAAAGAGTCCAGTGGAGAACAATAAAAATAGCTAGGGTCCTGGGAAGCAAGATTTATGAGGAAAGGCTGAAAGAACTGAAGTTGATTAATTTGGAAAAGAAAAAATGGGGCAGGGACGGGGTCAGGATTTGATAACAGTTTTCAAATAACTGAATAGTGATTATAGAGAGGTTGGTGGATTTTCCTCTGTGGCTGTAGGGGGCAGGACAAGGAGTAATGATCCCTAACTTCAGCAGGGGCAGTTTAAGTTGGAGATAAGGAGAAACTTTCTAACTATAAGGATTTCTGTCCCTGGAAATTTCTAAAAGCCAATAATTGGTTGGGATGGTTTAGTCAGGGATGATCCTGCCTTGAGCAGGGGGCTGGACCAGATGACCTTGTAAGGTCCCTTTTAGTTCTACTTTCCTATGATCCTAATGCTCAGTTCTGCCACAGCCTTCCTATGTGTCCTTAGGTAAGGCATGTATGCTGTCTGTTTCTTTGATCCGCCTGTATGAAACAAGGGTGACTTTTTAATGATTCAAGAGTCATTCTAGACTCTCCAGGAGTGTTATGGGAATACACAACTGTATTTCATAATTATAAGGAACTCAATGATAGGAGCTTTCAGTAGAGCTAAACACAACTCTTTCTTGTGCAACAGTGCAAGATGGGCACTCTGCTGTATTAAGACTCACAGGGTTGCAACTTATGTTTCACTTCCTTAGAAGACAGTTATTATTCCTTGGCCACGTCAGCAAGAGGATTTGGACTGAGCTTAGCAGTAGGTGCGTGCAAAATGGGCTGTATTTGATTTGGATTCAGATTCAGCCCTGATCGGGGACAGTGATTCTTTTCATTGATTCAAATCACTGTCCCGATTCGATTCAGCTGAATCCAATACTGCAGATTCGATGCTGATTCAGTGATCAGCGATTCGGCCATAGACACAGGTTTAAATGTTTTTTCTACATACCTCAAGGTGCCAGGCATGGTTCATGAAAGCTGCGAGGGTGGGGTGGATGGAGCATCCCACAGGAGTGTTGGGGGCAGTCACCCGCATGCTCGGTGGTGAATGAGCTGGGGACCCTCCCATGCTCCTGTGGGACACTCCATCCGCCCCACCATCTCAGTATTAGCGAGCCGTGTGGTACCTTGAGGTATGTCAAAAATACATTTAAAGCTGTGTCTATGTCTGAATCATCGAATCTTTCTGAATCAATTCAGAGGGTTCTGATTTATTTGGAGAGATTAAAGGGTCTCCTGATTCTATTCAGATTCAGAGATTTGGCCACCAAATCAGGCCGAATCTCTGCCAAATCAAATCAGCAACCAAATCTTTGCATAGCCCTACTTAGCAGCATTTTATTTATATATATATAAATATATATATATAAGTTTTTGATTTTGCTTTGACATGTCCTGGCACAGGTGATCAGCTTCCTTGGGCAAAACTCAATGAGCAAGGTATTCTTGTGGTGCTTGAGGGGCCCAGAGCTGCTCATGCTAGGAATTTCCATGCATGACTTTTTCCTCATACAGAAATGCTCCTCAAGGATCTCATGGCATGTCTCTGCAAGCAGGAAAGCCAGGGTTTCCTTGCTTAGAGACATGCCCCTGGAGAGCTCTGCCTGGGCCAGCCAGAGAGTGTGGGCAGCTCCAGGCTGCCCAGACTGTCCTTCCACAAAGAAAATAGATGTCTACTGCTAAATAGCACAAATTAAAACCATGTTTGCTAGAGCCACAGATTTTGGGTAATTTGTGGCATGTCAAGAGGCATGGATGTCTGTGTGGCTGGCTTTTGTGCTGCCATAAAAAGATTTTTGGTGATATCTGTTTCCATCCTAACCTATATAGAAGATATAACAGATGAAATACAGACAGTGGTCTGTCTTAGCACTGCCCCTATTGGTAGAACTCCTTGGGATGTTCAGTGGTAACAATGGTGAGATTTAAAAAAGAATAAAATAGTACAGGCAGCCAAAAATGAACAGGATACTTGAGTATATTCAGTATTTCACATGTGTAGGCCTCCAAGGAAAACACTCAGTCCAGACTTTCTTATCTTTGCTCAGTGATCACACAACAATTCTATCCCCCTTGATATTGGTACTTCTAGCTTGAGGTAATAGTAAAATATCCTTTACAAAAAAAATTCATTGTACTTTGTGATTGTCTGGTTGTCTTCTAAAAATCACCATGGAGACAGAAAGCTTGTTTGATCAAGCTTTTAAATTGTTTCTGGTGACCTGAATAATAATATTTCATATTTGTTTCTTTCCATCTCAGAATCTCTTAGTACTTTACAAACATTTATAAAGTGAGCATCACAGCAGCTCTAAGCTCTAAGAAACATCCCCTTTTTTACAGAAAAGGAAAGTTAGCCAAAGAGAGGTTAAAGACCAGCTTGTGAATCCCTTATGTTGGCATTTGGGTACTAAGACTTAGAGACTGACTTGAATTATGTGGGTACTTGCTTAACAATATCTAAAAAAAGGTTGCACAAATCAGCTCTCAATAACCTGTTCTATATAAAAAAAATGAAGCTTTGTGGTAGCACTGGAAATAAAACTTGAAGCTTTTAGCTCACAGGCCTGTCTCAAACCCATCCTTCATCCTTATCTGGTCTTATGGACTGAAAAATTTTATGACCTTTTTCTGCACTTGCGTTGCATCATTTTTTTCCATAGAGTCCTTTTTATCCCATATTGGGAGGGGGCGTTTCTGGTTGTTTGCCATACCATAGGTACTTATAATATGTAGGTAAAATAAAACCTTTGTAGCTTTTCTACATTTGGTCTCAGAAGCATGTAAAAGATGTTCTTTTATGCCCTGTTACAGGGCAGTATGTCCCTGTTGAGAAAGCCCATCTGCAGCAAATTGGGATAAGCAAGAGCATCCCACTGGGAGTTTAGGAAAACTTCCAGAAGAGTAAGGAGGAAGCAAGCTGTGATTGGAACAGTGTGCTGCAAACAGGGGTCATTCTGCTGTGCTGGGACCACAGCAAGAGGAGTTCCCCTCTTCATACCCAGGACAGGGCAGAAGGATTTGGTTTTATTTGTTTCTTTAAGGCTAGGTACAGACAGTCAAAAAGCCCGAGGCTGAATCAATTCAGTCTTTGCAGGTTAGTTTAAGCTGCATAAATGAAACTGAAACAGAAGTGAGCAGACATTTACCTTTCATTCAGAAAATGCAGCCACATTGCAGTGGCTCAGGCCAGAAGCTGGGAGACGCTAGAGCACAGCCCTCTGGCTATGTGTTCCCTTCCTCTTCCTGATTCCCTCAAGGTTTCTGGGATTTACAATCCAGAATTATAACAGCAGGACTCTGCAGGGTTGCTCATCACTTCCTCTTCCTGCTTCAAGGTGCTTCTGAGATTTGTAGTCCACAGTTGTAGCCAGAAGTAAGTTTGAACAGGAGAAAGGGTCTTAACCCCCTCCCTGGCCCCAAACCCCAGTCAGGGTTTGCTGGGGGGAGGATTGGGAGGCAGGGCAGCCCCTCCCCCCCATAGACTGGACTGCATTCCCAGCTGGGCTAGCCACCCATCACCCCCTTGTCAGCCAGCCCTCACTGCTCCAGCTACAGAGCGGAGGAGCAGGGTCAGCCCTGCTCTCTGGAGAAGACAGCACCGTCCAGCCTAGGGCTAGAGAGCAGGCTGGGATGCTGGGGAACTCTGATTTAACTTATACCAGGAAGGAGTCTGGGACAGAAGTTTCATAAACCAGTTTTAAAAAAAATCAGTTACGTCTGATATTACATTCAGGCAGGTTTATCTTAAACCAGTTTCAGCCATTTTGAACCTGATTTATGTGCACTGAGTTTCTGTTCTGTTACAAGTTTAAACCAGTTTCTGAGCACTTAAACCACTTTGTGTAACTTCTGTCCCTAGCCTAAAAGACCTGCCTACAAGCCCCTTTTAGATTACTACTTCTTGCCCAGCTCATTAGTAGAGTTTGACTTGGTGATAGTTCAGAGAAGCTCCCCTTCCCCCCCAGGAGGTTTTCATCATCACTTCCACTTTGCACTGATTTGTGAAGCAAAATCCTGATTTTACTATGCAAACTAGCAAAGTATTGCTTACATATTGCAGCCAGTCTCTATAGCCCTAAACTGTTCAGGCTGCTATATTTCACATTTGAAGCTTAGATGGCAAACAGGAGCATAGACTGGGTGAGAAATGCTAGTTGTGAAATAAACAGTCTTAGTCCAAAATATTTTGAAGTGTTTCTTGATGTATTTCAAGGCTTCTTAGTTTCTCAACTTTTGGAGATAAATGCACAATATGTAGCATTTTATGAATTTAGAAAGAAGGGCTAGTTTCTCATAACTCCTGTTTAGCTCTGCAAAAAATTATGTCCCCTCACATCCTGCTAAATAGCAACTCTGTCTGGATTTGTGGACTTGAGATAGGTTGCTTGCCCAATACACCCACCTGAAAGCAAGGGATAAGGAGGGGTGATGGGAGATGTTTAGGTGAATGTTTCAGTTCTTCTTTAAAAAAAAAAATGTTTCTAGCCTCCACAGTTGAAGAGAAAAGTCTAAAAATACAATTTGAGTATTACCTAAGACTCGGAATCCCAAAGGGTTGTGTTTTTTTTTAAATCCCATTTTTATGAGACTTGACTCATGCTCTTTTAGTGTCTGAGGTTTGCAGGACTGGATACTGACTTGCCTGTCCTACTTGCTGGCCTGAGCTGCTGGCTGGTGTCCAGGGTAAGTGCTCCATGAATTCAGTATGAATGAAGTAGTCTACACACTCCCAAGAGTGACTTGGATCTGAGGAGGGAATGTGACTCTAAGCCAGTTCATTCTTTCTCTGCCAGTCCCAGAACAGTGCAGCAACTCGCTGCTCCCTGTGCAAGTCAAGACGTAAAGTTAAGAGTCTAGCCTTAACTGCTGAGCTAAGCTAAATTAATACCAGGTAGCTGATTATTTTATGTGGGTCAGTTATTTTTAATAGTTTTAGTTTGGATGGATGGGTATTTTCAAAGATGATCAATAGCCCAACAGCCAGAACGGGTGTTAAGACTCAGGCCAGACACACTGGATGATTGTATTATCAGGTGCACTCTCATGGCTGAAAGCCCCAGTCATCCTGGATGCTTGTTCCTAATACCAGCTCAGCCTCCAACATTCAGAAGAGGGACCTTGTATTGAAATTTAAGTAAATCAGTAGCATTTCTGACAAGAAAAAATGCTTGCAAAAGAAAATGTATTTATCTTAGCCTACAGCTATAAAGAGGTAGTTATTTTACTAAGTGCCATGTGCTCGGTACTGTAGAAGACAAGAGAGTCCCTAATGAAGAGGGTGTTTAAAAAAGGGTAGTTTGTCTCCTTTGAGTGTATTTGTCTTTGGCTCAACATTTTATTTTTTCCCCCCAGAGCGTGTATTCCTTACTATGTTCAAGAGCAATAAGCACTTGTTGCTTCAAGCTATAACAGGACCTTACCTTACAAAAACAAATGCCAGCTGGAAGCTAGTTCCCACATAGTGCAGGAATGCTTAAAAGTGTCTACCAGTTTTAGAAATAATGAAAGCTTCAGAGAGATTCGCTGTGCTCCCTATGAATTGGGGAATACCACTCAAACTGGTAATGCTGCCAGAACTGAAGGAACTTGTGAAGTGAATCCACTGCAGTTAGTCACTACAAAAAAGGCGAGGAGGGAAGACTCTCAACGTATTAACTAAGTGACATAAGTCTGCTTTTAGTCCTGGCATGCTGGAGCTGATATGAATTATTCAAAATGTGGCTCTATTAATCCTTGCTTCATCTGCCAGTCTATAAAGAATTAGCAGGTGCTGTATTCCAGTGCAGTCATTGCCCTACATGTCCATTCAATGGGACAGAGCCATGATTCACAAGATATGGTGGCTTTCAACAGGTGTTTGGATAAGCAAGGAATGAAAAAGATTTCTGGATTTTTGTTTCAAAGTAAATATTGTTATGCAAAACCCTTTGTTTATATTAATATTCTGAGAATACAGGTGACTTCCTTTTAATATTCTGTTAAGCACTCTCTATAGATTTTTTTTACCTTGCCTGTTTTCTTAAGCCATTAAAAGTCCACATGAAAGACAAATTAAATAAACATCAAAGGGAATTTTGCTTTGCTTGCAGCATTTGTATTTTAAAGCCTAAACCAAAGGACTTTTAAGTAAACGTGTAACAACTGGAACTCAAGCCAGATATGTAACTTACTTGTGTTTTAAAATATTTTCCTAACTTCTGCCTGGCAATGGCAATGATTTGGCAATTATGAAATGCCTCCAGTAAGTAAAAATGAAGTAAAGATAGTAGGAGTTTCTTCTTACTTTGGGCATACAAAAAGGGCCACCATATTGTACCTTTGAACAGCATTTATATTCTTGGCGAGGGAGAGAGAAAGAGATTTTAACTCATATACCCAGCATGTTAGTGTAAAGACATACTGCTGAGGGAACTTCATTAGGACTACATTAAACAATTTAATTTAATTCTTATGGAACATGTCAGATTGATGGCTCCTGCCAGTGTGCCATCCATTTGCCTGGGAGAAATGTCTGCTGGTGAAAGGTTAGCTTTCATGCCCATCTAATCATTGCCTGTCTTCAGAAATCATAGGTATCCTCATGAGTGATTGGTGCCTCCTGAATCTGGGGGGGCACCCACAGAAGCTGCCAATGGTGGGGGGAACAGCCCTACTGACAGCATCAGTATTGGCTGTTGGGGGGGGCACTGGCTCCATCAGGAGGGCATGTGCACCCCTGTGTACCCCGTGCCAGTCACCTATGTGTATCCTAGGAGTAATTTCATCCCTATGAGACTCTGCATCAGTGTAAGAGTCTGGCTTCAAGGATCTAATTCCGGGACTGAGGCCTTAGAGTAAAGAGAATCCATATTCTCTTACCACTTTAGAAGGGATCAATAATCATAAATGAGACTATTGCGGTGAAGACTGTCAATGACCTGTGATTTTATATAAAAATGTAAATCACACAATTTAAAGCATTTAATTTTGCTCCAGTTAGTGGTCCCATATCAGTTCATTAATAGTTAATTTAATTGTTCATGTTGATTGTTTAGTTTTTTTCTGAAGAAATAACACTGTTCCACTGGCAAAAATAAATATAAGCTTTTTTCAGGCCAGGACAGCAGCAATAGTTCTTCTGTCTTATTTTTGTACATTTGACAGCATAGTATTCATTACCTGTATTTACTATGCAGCTTTGCTGTTGTATTTTTGTCTGCCGAGTATGATTATGTGATTGCGTTTCCTGCTGAGGCAATGACCTGAATTTTGAAAACAACGAATGGCATGAGTAGATAAATAATCAGCAACTGTCTAATGGATCAATGGAAATTTTACTATATTATCTCATTTGAGTTTTTAAAAAATTAAACCCAGGAAACAAAGTCAAAATTACAATATCATTGTGCTGTTCTTTTTAGACTTGATCACAATCTTAGGTCTCATAGGTAGCAGAAGTCTAGTTGGATTAGATTTACTACACAAAAAAAGAACCTGACTTTTACAGGGTGGGTGGAGGGGGGAAAAACCAACTTTTTGTCAGTCTTTTGTATTGCAGCAGCTGGATTCACCGCTGCTATGGAAACACACCACATGATGAGGTGTATTAGATTGCTCCATGTTGAACGTAAGGGGGAGAAAGAACTCAGCTTTTTATTGAAGTTGAAGGTTACTTTAGAGTTCCTAGTATAGAAATGTGTACGGTCAAATGCTATAGTTCCCAGCATATGTTGTACTCAAAAAGAAGGATTTGGGGCATGGTCCTGTATTAAACTGGAGACTCAGGTAAGATACAACTTCAGCTATTAAACTGAAGTCGTCTTATCCTCTCAGATGCAGCAGCTGAACTTTCTAGGAGGCTTTCCGTGTTTTTTCCCCAAGTATTTTGCTAATGTTTTTATTTATTGCTTTTGCTACTGTAAGAGCTCCCTTGTAGTTTAGGATCCAGAAATTTACTTACCCACAGATTATTATTAGTCTTACTGATGTTTTTAGCAATCGGTTCTATTAATGTCTACTCTCCCCTGCATCTGCTACGTAAACTTATCTAAATCCTTTTGGAAAGATGTGTTTATACCATTCCTGTCTTCACATTTTATTCTGTCTGCTTAAAATTGCCTGCATTCAGCTGAACCAAAGTTTACATAGTTGTAAGAATGTAAGTAGCAAGCAGAGAACAATGCAGTTGAGTATAAAATGTTTTCCCCTGTTAACCATTCATCCAGGGATAGACAGCTATAAACTGTTAATAATGGCAATGGATTAACCTGTTTAGTCAGAACTATGCTCCCAGGTCAATGAGGCATTACAGTCTCATACTTTCTATGCAGGAATAGTTTCCAACCTACTTTGCTTAAAAATGAATGACTTCCAGGTAGCATTTGGTGGCAACACATCAAAGTTTGAAGGCAAAATCGGCTCACGCAGATGGGGTCAGAAACGACTTATAGCAGTACATTACTTAATCATGTACCTGATATGATTTAGATTAGGGCAGGCCAGGTGGTCATTGCTTAAGGAGCCTCCAAAATTTGGGATGCATTGTGTGAGTGTACCCCTTCATTTATTTAGCTTTAACGACATATTTCTTCCTTAATATTGTACCCACAATTCCTTCACTACATAGTTAGTTGCCACTCAGTCATGAAAGACTGGCAGCGATTAAGAGTTTCCCACCAAAGTAAGAACTGCCTGGCACATATGCCCTCTAGAAAATTTTGTCTCATGAGAAGAGAGTGGCAGCAAGCACGCCTTCATTTTCTAAATACTGTTTATATCAATTTGGAGCCATTGTTGACCCTAAAGATGTGTGGTCATTATATCTCTGTCCAAAAATACAATATGAAATCAATTTGAGAGTACACTTTTTATATATTCAGTAATTGTATGGGGGAAGTTTGTCAGTGTGACAGCATCGCAGAGTGTCTTTCAGTTAAATGCTGATAAAATGGCAGGAAAGATTTGCCCAGTTCCTTCATATAGTCAATAGGAATGATTCCCAAATAGGGTACCTTATATCCTTTCATTTGTGCCATGGGGTGCCACAAATATTAGCACTGTTAAGGATGCAAACATGGTTTACAAGATAACCCCGGAGATTTCTAATCAGACTCCATAGTGTGAGAAACATTCAGACCTGTGGCAGTCTTTCTGAGTTCTTTGCAACAGAAGAATTGCTCTATTATTTTTCTGTAGTCAAAAAATGAGTGAAAACTAAGAGTTGCTATTTTCCAAGGAGTGCTTCAGGTCTAAAAAGATTGAGAACTACTGGTCTATGATAACAAAAGAGCATGAAATACACGGTCTCCAGTGCTGAATAAACTGTTTCTAGTGCCTAAACTCTCCCAGTATTACAAAAGATATATATTTATATAACCATGTTGAGGACGGACCAGAGTAAGAAATCTCATTCCTACCTTAGGTAAATCATAAGCATTCTCATGGAAACTGAAGACTAGTGCAAAGCTAAGGTCCCAACCCATTCAGTGATTCTAGAGGAGGCCTTATGGTTATGGTATAATTGAGAAAAAAGAATGTTTGAATAGTAGGAAACTTGGCGCAAGCAAAGAGTAAGTATACTTTAACCTAGATCATAGGGAGTAAGTTAGTATAGCAAAAGTTTAAACTAGATCCTTCTGCTGTAATGAGGTGGCTTTTAACAGAGCCTGAGAAAGAAGTAGGCATTGTGCCTGTCGGCTCACAAGACAGAAGTTGTGAAATAAGGACATGCATAAATGAGCAGTTCTGTTAAGTCCCAGTATGAAATGAGCTAGCAGGAGGTGAATTATCTGATGAGAAGCAAAGTTTTATTAAGGTGGAAACTTTAATGAGGAAAAGGAATCAAAAAGTGGGGGGGGGGGGAAGTCAAATGAGACCATTATTTAGTTCTGTTTCCTGTAGTGTGGCAAAGAATGGAAAATGAAATCATGTTATCTAAGCAGTCATAGAAGAGTTCATCCTTTCACCTCTCTAGCGTTAGGGACTTTGTCCAATTCAGTAGATGAGTCACTAAATTCAGAAACACAGGGATGTTTTCCCCCTAGAAAAATAGACTCCAGACCACAATGTAAGATAATTCATTCCTTTCATACTGCAGAAACATTCACCTCAGCTGACTGATGGTGTTACGCTAGAGAACTCCACTGCTCCCTAGTGTATAGGGAATAAAAAAGGAGTGGGGAAAGGAAGTAAAAGACGACTCTAATTAAATTTATAGAGCGGAAGTACTTATCCTCCTTGCATTTGGTCATATACAAGAGGAGAAAATAATTGATTGTTATTAATTATGAGAAACAAAAATGAAAATCACCATATGCAGCAAGAGCATTTATTTTTGCCAGAGTAGCACTACTGTAAAAAGATGGTCATTTCAGTACTGGAAGACCACATTATCCATGGGGTCCAGCAGCAAAAGAATGGAAGCATTTCAGAAAAGAATTATTAAGCTGCTTTTGTTACAGTTACCATCCACTCTATCTGCTTCATTTTTCTAGGGTCAATTAGAGTCAACAAATGATCTTAAAGATGAATATCCTAGGGTTGAAAAATGGTCACTTTTGTGGGTAATTGTGATTTTTGGTACTTAAATTGAGGCTGTTGTTAGGTTACACGTGTGCAGAATCTCAAGCTTATTCCCTTTGTGTTCTGTTTTTGTTCCTTTACCTTTCTATTGCCTAGCACACACTGCATTTTGTGTTGCAACTAGATTGTAAAGCATTTGTGTTGAAATTTGTGTTTTACATGTCAGGACAATGCCTAACATAGTGGTGCCCACATGCTGACTGAAGTCTCAGAGTACTGTTTTAATATAAATAATAAGCTTTTATAACAGATGGATGTCTCGTACACAGACTAGTTGAGAAAAACAGAAGACTGCTTAGATTTGCCTACTTTACCAACAGAAGCATGATTCTTCTATTCTGAATCTACGCAGCATTAAGAGTATTAATTGTATTGGTAAATGAGAGATGTACCACATCTGCCCATTCTTAGAAAAACATCTTGGGGAAATACCATTTCAACACACTTCTTTTATTAATGTTAATCAACTTTTCATTATTTCGCTTTTGTAGAGGGCAGTGAAATGGACAAACTGTATCTTGTGAAAAAAATTAGTTCACCCTAATAGACATAGCCATGTGTCATGTCAGAAGAAATCAGCTTTTTGTAGGTGATCAAAACAGAATCAAATTCACAGTATTAACTTTAAGGCTATGGAGTATAATATGTTTTATAAGCAAATAACATGAGCAAAATTCTGTATAAGGAACCACTAGTAGTGACTAATGTTTGTAGTTATATCCTAGCAGATAGTCATCCCATGCCCCACTTGGCTGTCAGATGTCTAAAATGTTCTTCAGAGGATAAATATATACAAGAATCCTACAGATGGTACCATTGAGAGAGCCACATCTGAATGTTTATTCAGCTCAAATCAAAATGGGCAAAAGCAGTTCCAAGAAGGACCATGAACTTCATGGGTCATTTTTCTTAGTTCTGTTTTGATTCTATAAAAATGCAGTTAATTGCTTCTTTTGCATAGGGAAGAGCTATATTCTCAAAGTCTGGTGTTTCTAATAAATACATATTTCAGAAAAAACCTTTCCCTATCAATATTGAATAGAAGTTCCTCCCTAAGAAGAGTTGTTCCCATTGTTTTAGAAACTTTTCTCTGTAGCTATGAAGGTGAGAAATTTATGGGCTTCTTCATGGAAGTTCTTTTTATGGGCTTCTTCATGCTAAGTTTCTTGTGCAATCTCTTGATTCTAGCAAATGTGTCAGTAAGAAAAAATGTTAAATATTGTGGGAGTTGGCAACATTGTAGCTTGTCTATGACTCCCTTAAACTATGATGACCAATGCATCTCTTAGAAAGAAACAAACCTTTTCCTCTGCTGAGAAGTGTATCTTCAGCCAGAAGATAAAGCCAAAGTGCAACCTCAAAAGTGAGATCAGGAAAGGAAAGATTTGCCATGATTCATTGGGACTGGAGATAAGGCATTGGGACAGGTCCTTGGATAGCAAGTTGAATGCACACATATAATGAAGAGCTCCTAAAGAGTACAGACTTTTACAGACAAGTGAACCATATAGCTTTAGTTAGAAATTAATATTCCATGACTGGGTAAGGTGGAGAGCTGAGCTGTCCACAAGCAGCTCAGGATGATATCTTATGGCTCAGGAACACTGGCTCTTGAAATGGAGGAGTACAGTGACTGAGCTATCCCTGAGGAATATAGTACTGACAAAGCCTCCAGATTCTGACAGTCTAGCTCAGGAAAACATAGACTAAAGTTAAATCCAGTTATACCATAATAGGGAAGTTCTCTTTACTCTCTATTGTACATTCTTTGTGTTTGTGCATCAACACAGGGCAAGGGAAAGTTGAGCCTTTCCTTGTTGATGGACAGTTGTAGTGGCATGATTTTCAGTGGCACAGATATCTTCAGACCACTTGCAAATGCTCAACCACGTGTGAATGAAAATTTGCTTTGGGAATCCTTTTCATTTGATCGCATAACATCTTTTCTTCTTGATTGGTCATTTAACACTTGTAAATAAGCATTTTCCCCTCCAAGGGTGCATACACATGTACTAACTTTTTGACAGTTAAGCCGGCATAATTTAACTGTCAGAGAGTATGTGCCACATGTATGTGGAGCAGAGTTGGTTTAAATGCAGTGCAAGGTAATACACCTCTGAGGCTTATTATCTTGAGCTGCATTAGTTAAATTGACTTAGCTCACAAGATGGCTGCCATCATGTCAAGGAACTGTGCTTGTGTATACTCTGATGTGGTTTAATTTAAATTGGCTTAACTAAACTGATTTAAGTCACCATATTTTAAATCAGTTTAGTATGTGTGTACGCTAACAGTTCCGCCTTATCTGTCTGCATACCCTCCATCTGCACATACACAACATGACTTGTACATCACTGCTATAAATCTGCATACACAAAATTACCACATTTATGGTGGATTATTATTTTTTTCATGGTTTCACAAGAAAGGAATAAGAAAAATGTTTTATGCAGTAAATTATTTTAACAATGGTAAGTGGGAAACTGATATCACAATGGCTAGAGGTAAGTACAGAACATGCTTCAAGCCTCCCCACCCTTTACTGAACAGAGGATGAGATTACGCAGTAGAGTAAGCTAGTGCTGCTGCTGCTTCTTGTGTCCTGTCTGAGATTATTGATGACATTTAACAGAATTTGCATATTCGTTAGAATCTAACAGGTCCATGACATCAGTGCTTTTGCTATAGTTGTTACAGCAGTTGGAATTAGCAAATGCTAATTCTAAAGAATGTTAATCTGTGTTAAGATTAACTAGTGCTGGAGATCAGTTATACATTCAGGATTAATACCTCTAATGTGCACTGCTCAGACCTGCCCCTGAAGGGTGGTGAGCAAGTGCATGGCTAGGGGCTGCGAGTCTACTCCTTGCCTACTGTGCTCACTGGCTATGTAGCCTGGCAGGGAGAAGAGGCTGAAGGATGCCCCTGTACCACTTGGATTACTATCTCTGCTCCCTAAATCATCGTGCTACCCTTCCCCCCATCAGCCACTGGATCCCACCCCCTATGCCTCAATTGGTGCCTCCACCCCCAGATGGCTGTTCTACCAGCCCAAGAGCAGAAGCAGTAGTGGCAGCACCAGGAGGGTTTCCTCCTCCCTGCTTGCTCCCAGGCTCCCTGCAGCCCATGCCACCCCCATGAACTCAGATCCAGTCCCCACCAGGCCCTGCAGCTGCTTGGCAACTCTTTGCCCTGCCAGCCTGCTCTCTCTCCACTTCCTCTCCTTCAATGCTAAGGCTTGGTGGGGGTTGAATCTGGACTGACAGAGTTGGTATGGTCTACAGGGACCCCAGGAGCAGACAAGGGAGGAGGACCCCCCCCTTCACTGGCATCCCTTCCACTCATTAGGGGTGTGCAAAGCAGGCCCTATTCAATTCAGATTTGCCCCAAATCAGGGACAGTGATTCGATTAGTTCATTTGGATCACACTCCCTGATTCGATTTGCCTGAATCCAAATCTGAAGGTTCAATGCTGATTTGGAGAATCAGCGATTCGGACATAGGCACAGCTTTAAATGTTTTTTCTACATACCTCAAGGTACCAGCGCAACTTGTGAACGCTGAGATGCTGGGGTGGATGGAGCATCCAATAGGAGCGTGCCTCCCCGCCCCCCCATGCTTGGGAGCAAACCCAGAAGTGGATTGGAAGCAATTCTGGTCCACTTCCAGGTCCACTGGGGAGTGTGCTGGCGGGCCCCCCATGCCTCCCCGGCTCAGCGATGAGCCACAGGTGGACCCTAGGTGCCCTCCCAGGAGGCACCAGTCGCCAAGCGGAAATGCACCGGGGGGGGCCCTGCACACTCCCTAGCGAGCCCAAAAGTGGACCGGAAGTGCTTCTGGTCCACTTCCAGAACTGATGCCAAGCACGCTGGGGACCCCCCTGCACTCCTGTGGGGCACTTTATGCACCCCAGCATCACAGCATTCACGAGCTGCCTGCTACCTTGAGGTATGTAGAAAAAACATTTAAAGATGTGTGTATGTCTGAATCACCAAATCTTTCCGAATCTCTTCGAATCAATTCAGAGGGTTCTGACTTGATTCGGAGAGATTAAAGGGTCCTCTGATTTGATTTGGATTCAGATATTTGGCCACTGAATTGGACCAAATCTCCACCAAATCAAATCAAAGACTGAAGCTTTGCAGAGTCCTACCACTCATGTTGATCAGAGCAGCAAGGCAATGATCTGGGGATGGAAGAGACAATGGGGGGCAGAAGGGGCAATAGAGATGACAGGGGAGCAATTTGGGGGTCAGGGTAAATTTGAGGGACAGAGGAGGCAGCAACCCAGCAGCTCCCCACCCATCCATCCACTCCCCCCTCCAATCCTGACCCCCTTATCTCTTCCCTTTGGCTCTCTTCCCCTGACTACCACATTTCACCCCTTTTCTCTCCCTCCCCACTCTCCCTATCCCCACCCACCTGCCTGGCTTTTAACAGCCGTCAGTTCAGGGCTTTGGATGATATCTAGTCCACATGGCAGCAGTGTCTCCTGGGATACTGGAGGAACTTCAGATTGGTGGTTTTACCTGAAGTGACCACACAGAATTAATTTTACTCAAGTTAGATATCACAGCTCAGAGATAATCCTAGCTCAAAGTGGCATAATTTAAAGATGCCTAAAAGGCACATAGCTCTTCTTAGTGAGCCTTAATGGGTGATCATTTAAGTTGTAAGTGCTCTTACTGTGGTCTAATTGCAATGTGTAATCTCACCCAAAGAGAATCCCAGGTATCTCAAATTCTGTTAAGCTTTGGTGAGGTGACCAAGTAGTCTACATTGTAGGTTATGCTGACCACACCAAACACATTGCTGTTATGACATAAAATTGTACTCCAAGGAACCAGTTTTGTAGAAATGAAAGGAAAGTGCTTTAACCCAGTGTCTCACCTATCTACAAGCTGTAATTAAGAATGCTACTCTGGCACATCTGTGTCATGAGGTGAAAACTAGAAGTCTGTTAGCTGCCTTCACTTACAGATATTTTTGTGTGGAACTGCTGCTCAGAATTAAAAGTGGCAGATTAGATTCTCAAGCACCTTTTAACAACAGCAGTGAAGTTGTGCCCAGGAATGCTAAACTGGGAAAATAAGAACATCTTGTTTTTAATTCTGCTGAAGTTAGTGATACAAAGCAAGAAAATAAGCTTTTCATAACTTCCAGGTTTCATAAATGAATCACACTCCCTGATTGCCAGTTTGTACATGAAAACTCTGCTGACAGGTCACTTAACAAACTATTGCCATTCCAGTCAGACTGCCTTTAATTTATTTTGAAGATATCCTGGAATTTTATGAGTTTTAAATTATATGGAAAACTAACAGATGAACACTGAAATTAACAGACTAATTGAAATTGAAATTTTTCAGTGGAACATTTAATTTATTTTAGTTAAAATGTTGATTTTTTTTTTAATTGAAACAAAACTTAAAAGTTGTGTGTATTTACACACAGAATGTTGATTGACCTCAAAGGCAATTGCCACAAATATTGTATAAAGAAAGAATAGTTTCTGAGAGTGTGATTCCAGGTATCAAAGGAATGAACTTTCCCTTTACTGAAGGGCATTTTTTTTTATTATTTCCTATGCAGACACCAATTTATTTCTTTATCCTTCAGAATTTATATGCAAATAGCACAAACTAACTTCACAAAAATGTTCAGGCCAGCCAGTTCCCTTGATGTCTCCTGCCAAACAAATTAGTTTGCCTTACCTAACTGGTGGAAGGGACTGACTCACAATCAGTTAGCTTAATTTTCCTAACAGGGCCCTCAAAAGCTGTATGCCATAAGTCAGGGGTTGGAAACCTAGGGCCCGGTGGCTAGATCCAGCCTGTGGAGTCATGGCTTCCATAGCATTCAGTGGCAGGGGAGCTCTCCCTGCCCTACACTGCAGCCAGGTGGTAAGAAAAAGTGGCAGAATGCCTGTTCCCACCTGCCTACCCACAGACCTGATATGGGCCACTCTGACCTCCTGCCAGAAAATGTTGCCAACCCCCTGCCCTAGGAGGATGCAAAGGGAAAGAGCCAGTCAGTTTCAGTTTTCATACTGGCTGGCCTTTCTGGATGTATCCATTTTAGATGTCAGATGAAGGCTTTGACCCTTCCAAGAGAGTATTGTATTCACAACTTTAGGAGAATACGGGGCAGCTTTAATTGTAATGATGTAGTTATGTAATTATATATATTTTTTTAACTTTTAAAAAAGGTTATGTGGATTCAAAGTATGTGTAGAGCCTTACAAGACGTTATTTGGAATATGCTTAAAGACGAATAAAGGATTATTTTAGAGATTATTTTGTTTGAAAACAATTTAGGCTTATACAAATTATTTCCTACACTAGTGAATGTTACTTCCAAAAATATCAAAATAAATAGAATATTTTATGGAAAATCTAATAGGTGGAATATTTTGAATTCTATTTTATCCCTTTAGATTAGTTCATCTGACAAGATTTCTGTCACCGGGCTTTAGGGCAGGGGTGGACAGTTATTTGGGCTGGAGTGCCACTTAATGAGTTGTGGTGAGCTGTTAAGGATCATGGACACACACACATGTATGCATACTTATGTACAGATGCACATGCATGAGTGCACACGCACACTCACACCTGCACACGCACACTCACACCTGCGCACGCACCTGCAGCTCTCCCCGCACCCCCTCCTCCACCCCAATACCTAGCATGTGGCCCGGTTGGCAGGAGCAGCTCCAGCTGTGCCCACATGGTGCGGCCTGAAGCAGCATGTGGGAACACAGTGTAGCACCATATTAATGGTGCCCACACCCCTACCAAGTCCCGGCATGGCCCAGCAAGGCCCAGATAACCCACAGCCCTCTTCCCCCTGCACCTCCTTCTTTGCCATTGTGGAGACCTATACTGAGCTTTGACTCTCACCAGGAGCTGGGCTACCTAGGTGAGTGCTTGAGCCCACAGGCTATATTAAAGATAGAAAGCCTTGAGGAGCTGGTAGGTGCACTGGCCCCAGAAATGCTAGTTTGGGGCGAGGAGCCCTGAGTCTGAAGTCAATTGAGGGCAAGAAGCCTTGAGACTGAAATGGATTGTTTGAGCTTGTTCAGACTCCAGAATTGAGGGGCAGAGTTGACAGAGCTACTGGAACTAAGCTACAGGCTGGCCAGTCTAGTTAAGCCTAATCAGGACTTAGAGTAGTTTGGAAGTGGAGCAAATATGAGAGGCCAAAAAACAACTGCTGGTGGGCTTACTACAGAGAGCACTGATTTGGGCCAGACTAGCAGCGCTATGATGAACAGCATGGAGAAAAGTACCTAAGGTGCACCTCCAGTGACTGAGGACTGCCTTCCAAATTATAACAAGAGGTGACATCAAAAGGCATGGCAGCCAGGATAAAAAGGGGAGGTGACTAAGAGGCTGAAGGACATAAGAAGAGGAACTGAGCGCTGCCATGAGGTATCAGAACAAATGTCATAGCACTGAACCTGCTACAGTAACCTCTCGCTGCTACATTTCATGCGATAAGTTACATTCTAATTATTTATTGTTAGTCTGGATCCTCACAACCAGGGATCCTGGTTTTCTCTATTTAAAAATTGCAAATTCTCTGATTAAAGTAGACCCCCAAAATCCATGTTTTTCTGCTATTAAAATGAAGCACCATTTGTGTGTGTGTGTATATATATGTATATGTGTGTGTGCGTATGTATATATGTTTATATATGTATGTGTGTGTATATATATATAATATAGTAAATATATGTAAATATATCAATAAAATATTGTGTTCAATTGATACCTATACACATATATATTTGCAAATTGGTATTTTTCTCTCCTTAAAAAAAGAAAATCTGCATTTTACCATGGCGGATTAGAGAACCTGGATTCCAACTCATAACCTTTCCTGTTGAAGGTGAAGAATTTCCTTATGGTCCCCACTCCATGCTCACTGCCACTGTCTGTTCCATAAACTTGTGCCCCTTACTTTCAAATCTCTTCACATTTTCCTTACCTTTCTTACAATTCTTCTTCCTACTCATATACTCACACTGGGCTGTTCCAGTGCCATCTGTACTCTTCCCTATATTGTTTTTCTTCCCTCATGCTCTTGGATGATTTGACCTTCTATTTGCTACCCACTGGAAGTAATCCCTAGTTCTTGACTTCCCAGTACTCTTTTTTTCCAAATCCCATATTTTAATACTTCCTAAAAGAATCTTCTTTCGTGTGCTGATCAACAGTAATCTCTCCTCTTTTTTTTGTATCTTTAATATCGAGGTTTTTTTCTATGTTCATAAAGCACTGTGTAAATTTCTGGCTCTGTATAAAGGATGATTATTAACTAGAGCCTGGCTGCAATTATTCTTACCGTTTTTTATGCTACCAATTGCAGCAATTATTCAGAGATAAGCATTTAACTTCAGCAATGAGGCATATTTATTTGTTTTATTATATGTATCAGAATCTGGTTTAACAATGTCTTTGTTTTTCTGGTTTTCTGAGGGGAACTAAGACTTTCCATGCTCTAGTTAGGACTGATTTGTTGCTGATTATAACAATGCTCTCATAGAGAAGAATTCCTTTTGATGGGAGCACTTTGAGTTTCTAATTTCTATCACACTTATTTGCCTGAAGTATCCCAAAGTGCTACACTTACTCAACTTATTTCCATCTACATAATAATAACTAATGAAACGGTGAAATGAATCTGTTTCTGAAATGGGAAAGTGTGGATGGAAGCTGTGAAAGGAAGAATGGGAAGGAGCAGTATTTACTCAACAATATAGGAGAGTGACTTGCTTTAGTTGACACCTTATTCACTGCATCTTCACATTTTTTGAACTCCTTGTAATGAATTTGTTGTAGTGGTCCACTCTATCCAGCAGAAAGTAGCGTAAAGGTTCACATTACAAGGCACACTTTTACAGACTAACTGAATCAGAAGTGCATAAACAGAGATTAGAGCCTGTAGAAGGAAAACTTTACGCTAAATATGGGGAAGGATATCTCTTTCTAGTTGGTTAATGAAATAGATCACACAAATAATTTGAAATACTGAATGTGGAATAAAATAATTAGCTATTTGGGGCCAGATTCTAACTTGTAAGTTGCTGGTAGGTTGCTCTCTTGGAGAAAGGGGCCAGCTAATCCATGTAAAATCAGCAGAGCATGCTTCTACATTAACCTCCATTTTCTGGTCAATGCCTTCCCGTCAAGTGTGCATGTTGGGGTAAAGAAGTAAGAGAGTTATTTTGGTGTAAGATCTCATAGATATTCTTATTTGTACTGAGGTGGGTTTGACATAAGACTTGATATAGTATAACTCAGTCCTGACGGGCATCTAACCTGTGACATGCAAAGCATGAACATAAGAGAATTGAGATCTGCCTTTTTTTAAATTCCTGGCTCCTGTTTGAATGTAGCTGGCAATTGCTTAAAGCAACACAAAGAAAAGATGCTAAACCAACCTATACCTTTTTACCTTCCTCTATTTTAAAAGTCTAGGAAAAAGATGGTCCTTGCAACAGTGCTTGAAAATCAGCAGACATGGACTGTGCTAGACTTGCACTGAGGTGTGTTTAAAGTTAAGGGCTGCTTATCCTTCCTGCTAACAACCAGGGTCTGTCTGCTGAAGTCGTTCTGCAATGTGCGTGTGCAGATAGAGGTTATTTAAACCTGCCAAAATGGTAGGAATCACTTTCTGAAGGCATAGGTAGAAGTAGGTGAATCACCTAATTTGTCAGTCTACAAATAATTAATGTGTTTGATCTTCAGGTGTCCTGTTCCTTATGTCTTCCACTCGGTTCAAAGGAATCATTCCAAAAAACAAATTCAGAAATTAACCGATCCACTTTATTTGCTGTCCTCTGCCCTGGTAATAACAAGGAAGTCAAACAGCAGCAAACCTTGCAACTGCTTCTCACCTTAGGACAAAGCTGTTCAACTTCAGAGTTGCTGGGGCCATAGGCCCCCTGGCTACCTGCTATGTGGAGTGCATGCCACATGGGACTCTGGAATGTTGTGTGGGGACCACTCCCCTTTCCACCCCTGCTGCTCCATAGCAGCACATCCAGGTTTCCTCAAACCCCGCCAGCTACAGGCTCCCTCAGCCCAATGGGCTGACTTGTCCCATCCCACCCCACCCCTCAGAGGTTGCTTGCAGCTTGCAGGCCACCAGTTAGGTATCCCTGGTTTAGCATATTACCTGGCAAAGTACTAAACTGCAACAAAGTCAAGACCTGCAGTTCATGGTACTTTTGCCTGTTGGCCACAGTTTGGCACCAGTGCAGGTGTTAGTACCTTTGAGTTAATTCTCCATCAACACTCAGAATAATACAATCTAGTAAACAAATTAAGGGAAATGTTTGCAATGGTAGGAGAAATCTTAGTAGACCTAAAGTTTCTGCCTGTTCAGAGTGTCCTGACACCCATGTCTGAAATCATGGATACATTACAATTCCTAAACAAAATGGAATGTTCTAGGCAGTATACTTGAAAGTGAATGTTGTACAGTGGAAACATTATGTTTCATGTCAAGACTTTTTACTTAATGATGCTATTGATCTTGAGTTACTTGTTGATAGAAGGCACACACAATTGTGGTATCATAAGAGCTGGAAGCAAAAAGTGAATCTAAAATCCCACCTTGGCTCTAGACATTCTGAACTTTTAGGGAAATACTAGTTGTTTGCTTGCCTCAGAGGTGCCATCTATCTGGGAAAATATTCTGTCCCTTCTATCATGGCTATCCAGGTATAAAATTAAAGGCCCCACAGGCATACTTTAGAAAGAGCAGGCATAACTCTAATGTCTGGATTATATTCCATCTTTCTTTTAAAGTAGGTTGTAAAGGCCAAGACTGTGTTGTGCTATTGCTAATGGAGTCCTGGCCCTTAAAAGATCCTAATGCTGTCTAGGGTGAAAAATTTTGTTCCTGGTGTATATAAATATACCTGCAAGGCAAGAAGAATTTTAAAGGGTTGTGACTGTATACAGAACTCATAGCAATCTTTTTTACGGTTTTGGAAGCATTTTTGGGATGATTTGTTGCCTGAAATAGCCAGTATTTCTAACTTTTTTCTCTAGTAAGAGCACTGTATTCCATGTCTGTGTTTTTTCCATTTCGTCTGTGTTTGCTATTTATTAGATACCAAAATTATGGACAGCCAACAGATAGATGGAATGAGTGATTAAAATCATTACATCAAGATCATTAGGTTAATTTCCTATCATTGTAAAACAGCATATAATTTTAAAGTTAAAACCACCTAACACAGCTAAATATATAGGCAAATGAACTGGTATAATGATGCATGAAATCTCCCTTGTGAGTGTTCCACGACAGCAGTATGAGGCGGTGGCATTTTGCAACACTGGCTGTTTTCATTGAGAATCTTCTCACATACCTGTATTAAATAAAATGATTACTAATTTTTTGTCCCATATTCTCAGTTCTGTTTTGACAATGGTCTGTTCACATTCCCTTCCAGTATTGCCACATTGTACTGTTTCAGTGTTGTGGTCCTGCAAAGTATATTTCTGTTAATCTTGTCCTCTGTGAACTGTATACTTTAAACTAATTGATGTATATTGTCAACAGTTGTTAATGGTGTGGGGGTGTACAGTTTGAGACAATTTAAAAGCTGCACTTTTAAAAGCTCGCTTTTACTTTACTTTTAAAAGCTCACTTTTTTTCGCTCTCACTCTTTGCAGTGCAAGCCCTTCAAGGGATCTTATGCTAGGCACCCAGGAATGGAGGAACCCAAAATACTAGCTATTTTGAAACTGTATATTATTATTGCACCAAAGGTGAAATATATTATAGGTAAAATCCTAGCCTCATTGAAGACAATGCAAGCTTTTCAGTTGGTTTTAGTGGGGTTAGTACTAAACCACACATACATACCACATATATAGAAAACCAGAAAAACTGATTACTTTCTCTCTCTGTCTCACTTTAATATGTGTGTGCATGTGCACACAGACACCCCCTCCCTTCATTTCCATTTTTTGTTATAAATGTTCTGAACTAAAGAAAGAGCCACTTAAAACCACAATCTTTATGAAAGGTGTCAGGCCACTGGCAGAGATTCATTAATCAATAAAGGATATGTATTATGCTTGTATATTGGCCAATATTTTTCATTCCAAAAAGAGATGATATTTAATTTGACAGCCCTGCAGATAAAACCTCCTTCATTCAGATTTCACAGTCCTTCTTCAACAGGTTTCTCAGTTTAAAAATAGACAATGCAAGTGTATTTATTGGTGCTTTCAAATTCTATATGAAACATTTTCACATGCAGGTTGCATATACGAATATATATTACTGTAGTAGTTTAGAACAACATATTGGGCATTAACTAAGAAAAATATACATACTTGATTAAACAAATAAGCTATGATTAGCATGAAAATAACACTTTTCAGTTTTTAAAAGGGAAGGACCAACTTGCTAAAATAAATAGACTCCAATTTTTCATGCAGGTAGAACTCTGTTTGCAGAAAGCAGACTGCAAAGTCAGAGTCTATTTCTATTTCAGATATTTCAAATGGGAGGGAGTCTGTGGAATTTGAAAGGAAAGATATCTTGACTTTACTTTTTGTGGAGGATGACTTGATGAAGTTGGGTTTGTGACTGTGTATGTATATGTATATATAGCATATATTGTCTCTCTCTCTGTCTGTCTGTCTCATATATATAGTTTATAATGGTACGTATTTACCCTGTCTCCTGAGGCTGTTTTGAAGCCTTTCATTTTGTTTTGATTTCACTGTTTTGACCTCGAAACAAGTTGAAACAGTGTTGAAATGAAACACCTGGCAAAATTTCGCAAAGCCCTACTAACTACTTCCCTTTAAAAAGGAAAAACATTCATTCCACATGCCCATGTATGTACAGCAAGCTGCAACATTTTCCTGCGCTCAAGAAACATTATAGCCAAGGGAACTGTTCATCTACACTGTAGACAGCTATGATCGAGAGCTTGTAGACTAACGTGTTTAATTGTACTGATGCGAGTTTTCGTTAGGGGCTTAGGTTTTTCAGCATCTAGGCTAAAGTTGTCCAGGCCATATGAGTCTAAGAAAATACTTTGCCTTCCCACACCAGTATTTCCTTGAGTGCAAGAAAATGTTCTAGTTTACTGAAAAGAAAGCTGGTCCCATAATGGAAATGTTTCCCTCTTAAGGAGGAAGAAGTATGTAGATGTGCTATTTGAACCATTATTACTTTGGGGAAGGGCTGTGGGTCATAAGCCATAAACATGAAAACCCTCTCCTAGAAGGAAAAATATTGTAAAATATTTCTGTGAAAGTAGGAAGAGGCAGAACTCTGGGCAGCTAGTGAAAATAATTGTTCATTGACCCGTGTGGGTGTGGGAAGCACTAAGTTTATTGCAAATACCCACATTCAGCCTGATGACCCCTAAGGAAAGGTCTGTAACATACTACAATATTTTTTTTTATTTCTCTGAATACTTGAGAGATGAGGAATCTTGTACATTTTAATCTTTTGCTGTGTCATAACAATTGAACCGGCAAGAAAAAGACTCGCATGATGTGTTGAAATGCATGTTTGTGGTTCTGGGAAACTTTATCTAGCTCTGGTAGGTTTTTTTGTCTAGTTTTGGTGTACTCTTAAAAGAGAAATGAAAGCTCTTCAGTTGTGAAGTGCTGGACAAGTTCACTATTTGTTTTCTAATAGTAGATGCTACTATTCACACATTGTGTGATTAGGCTATGTAAGTTGCTTACCTGTACTGTTAAACTGTTTGGTTAATGTCTTCAACTGTTTCTAAGAATTGCAGAAACTGAATCTCAGTTCAGTGCACACTGGCTGTGCACACTTTCATAAAGTTACTTATTTACAATGCTATAATTTTATGAAGCATTTTTAAAAGCTTTCCAGTTTCCCCGCAAGTGGATAATACCTCTTATTTTCAGTTCATACAATTTCACCAGATCTTTAAGGAAAAATGCAATTTTTTGCTGTGTGTTCATGGTTCTGAATCTTGACTAATTTCTTGTCATGGCTAACATCGCTTTCAAAAAGTACATTGGTGTTATCTTGAACTTAAGACAGAAATACATTTTCGAGAGCTAGAGACCCTTTGCTTAAAAAATCCTCATCATCTTGACAGTGCCCCCTTGTTAATGCACAGGTTATATATAGTCCCACGAGAGTGATAACTTAAGGTTTAAAATGTCTACAGGCAGGTTGAGACTATTGCAAACTGCCTGCTTGAAAGAGTTTTTACTGTTGCTGTTACTGTGGAATATGATCTAACCCACCCTCCCTTGTGTCTTTTGAGTTCTTCAGTGCTTCTGTAGTGGGAGGACAAACTTCATATAACTAGTTTTGTTGTTATAAGGGTTACCATACAGCATGGGTGAATCCAGGATTTACTAAAGGGGTAAATCCACTGTCCTTCAGAGCATGTGGGGATGGGGACAAGATGTAGCTGGAGCCCCCAGCCCAACAGTGGACCCCAGGGAGCCAAGCAATGAGCAGGCACATTAAAAAGGGGGACCCCCACACACATTTCTGTCACTGTTCTTAGATGATCTGTCATTGGAGGAGAGTCCCAGAGCTGCTCCTGCTCCATTCATCCAGGGGTTGTTGGGAGCAGTTGTGCAGGGTGCCATGCTTGGCTGATGACAACAGGTTCCTCTTTCCAGCATCTGCTTCCTGCCCACCCATCCTCCACAAGTTACCCCAGCTTTCTGGGAGCAGGTGCTGAAGGGAAAAACCAACCCACCACTGCTGAGGGTGTGTAAAGTGACGGGAGTGGCAGAGAGCAGGTGTAGGAAGAGGAAACCTGCCTGCTGCTGCTGTTGTCCTCTGCCAAGCCCAGCAACCCATGCAGTTGCAGCCCACAGCTGGAGAGGGCTGGAGTGGTCTGGGGCCCCCAGGTGTCAGCAGACAACAGCAGCAATGGAAGGTGAAGTGTGCAGCATCCCTAGAGCCCCTCCCCCCCCCATCTGATGCTATCTGAAAAAAACACATCTGGATGCTGCCACTATCTTAAATATGCAGTTGCTGATGTAGTGAGGCATGACTGGTTGGCACTTAACAGGACCTATGACAATGTCCAAGTTATTACCCCAATTGGTACCCTGATACCCGTCTTTGTTGTATATGAGTGCCATCAGCTGTTCGTTTTCAGATTGTGACTAGCATTTTAATGGCATTTTCTGTCTCTCTGGCTCTGCAGCTGGAAATCGTTTCAGTACTTAACCTGAAATGAAGAAAGAATGCAGGGTAGGGAAATGCATCATTGCAGGATTTTCCATTGTCAAAAGTATCTTTTTAACTATTTCTGTCCATTAGATGGAAACATGCTGTGTGTGCTAATCACTACCTAGAAAGAACACAGTGGGAAGAAGCTAAGCAGTCTCCCATATAAGAAAGAAGCACATTCTGTATTGTACAATATTTGATTGCTCACTTTGGATATTTACACCATTACTGAAAATTGGCGTTTTGATCCTGAATAAATGAATGAAAAAATGCACTAGCATTTTCTTCAAAAGGAGTTTCCTAGTGTTTGTTATAAAATCACAAATACCTGTAGAACTAACTTTTCTGCCTCTTTCCAGTTCCTGTTTCACGCTGCTTATGATAGAAATGAAGTTATGCTCACTTGCACTAAATTGAACAGTAAAATACTTACCAGCAACTTTTCTTTTAAAGCTTTTCTAGGATACCTGATACTAAATAAGTTTCATCTTTGACACCTTGGCACAGGAGTGTCAAACTCATCTGGCCCCGCAGGCCAGAAGTATGGCCAAGGGCCAGTCCATAAACCAAATGAATGGAGCAGGGATGGCCCCATGGGCCAGACAGGGCCTAGAGACAGCCCCCTCCTTGCATGCTGGATCTAGTGCCTGTGGTACTTGCTCCAGTGGGACTGGGACTGAGTTGCACATGGCACCCACTCTGGCCAGACTGGGATTTAAACACCATGCAGTACTTACTCCAGCCAGTCCAGGGTGGATGCTGTTTGCAGTGTGGGTCCTGGACAAGCTAGAACAGGTGCTGTGTGAAATGCAGTCCCAGACTGGTGGTCAGACTGGGTGCTGGATCTGACATGTGGAGAGCTCATGGAGCTGTCCCCTGTGTTTTCTTCCCATGTGCCAGATCTAGTGCCTGCTCTGCTGGTGTGAGACTCATGCTGCATGTGGCGCCTGCTCCTGGATTCACATGATGTACATGACACCCAAAGAATGGCACCAAATTTATAGGGAGATTTTGTATTTCCCAATTTAGCTGTGCCATCTTTTGCATTTGGAGTCTCTCAGCAAAATAAACGTGTCAGTTAGGCTCCCTCTACACGTTACATGTACTATGCAATTAACTGGTTAATTATACACTTATTTTAGATTGGCTACACATACAGAGTAACTATCACACCATAGGGTCCATCCAGCCATAAAGTTCAAGCTGGTTTCTATCCAGGTTTAATTTGAACATGTAGCATAGCTATACCCCTGTGGCTGGTTGCCTCCTAGCTGAATGGCCTCCCAGCCACAGAGGTGCACCATGTGCTGCCACAGCCAGGGCTGGATTAACTCATAAGCAACTAGACACATGCCCAGGGCCCCGAGTTGCGGGGTTGTCCGGTCCTTCCCTCCATGGCAGCAGCACAAATAGCCCTGTCTGCCTCCCTTCCCTTCCCCTCCCCTCCCCCAGCACCACTGCCACAGCAGCTGTTTTCTAGCAGTGGCTCCAAGCTCCACTCCCCACAGGTGGCAGCACTGGGGTGGGGAGTAGGGTCTTGACCACACCAGGGCCCATGAATTTGTTTGTCTAGGGTCCAGTAAAGAGTTAGTCTGGCCCTGGCCACAGCTGGGAGCCCCATCTGCTATGGGACTCGCAGCTGTAGGAGCCTGGTACCTGCTGGTGCCAAGGGAGTCTAGGATCACAATCCCAGGCTCCCCCATGCACCAGCAATAAGGCATGATAGGATCTGATGTTGGATCCCATAATCAAGTTTCCTGCCATGTACAAGGGCTGTTCAAAAAGCATAGAAACTGATGCTGTAGGAAATAAAATATTTTATTTCCAGGGGTTTTGGCTTAATCTCCTTTGAAGTATGTTCCTTCTGCAGTCACACACTTCTGTTTCTGTCATTGTTGGAAGCACCTCTGATAAGCAATCTGTGGAATCACTAAAAGCTGTTCAGTTGCATTTTGTTTTATGGTTTCCACATCACAAAATCTTCTTCCTTTCAAGGTTTTCTTTAGTTGAGGGAAGAGAAAAAAGTTGTATGGGGCCATATCAGATTAATATGGAGCCTATGGCACTTGTGGGATGTGGTTTTTGGCTAAAATTTGGCTAAAAATTGCTTCCCAAGCTCTGCTCAGTGGGCAGGTGCATTGTCTTGGTGAAGCAGCCAAGAGTTGGACACCAGCACTCTTTCCTGCTTATGCAGGGGGTCGGACTCAATGATCTATTGAGGTCCCTTCCGACCCTAGCATCTATGAATCTATGAAACCCACTTTTCCAGTCATTTTTCTGGTCATTTCATTCCCAAATCACCAGTTAGAATTGAATGACAAGAACCAAAAAAAATTCAAACTTCTGCTATCTCTTGGACAGTCAATTGCCTATCATTTCAAGCCAATGAAGCCATGATGAAGGGTGTCTGGAATGCTCATCACTTTCAACTAATGATCATCCTTCTTTAAACCAATTATACCATTCAAAAACTCTTGCACAGCTCACAGTGTCATCACCAAATGCTATTTTAAGTAATTCAAATGTTTCACTTCGGCATTTTCCCAATTTTCATGAAAAATTTAATGCACATGCATTGTTCTGGACAATCTGACATAACAAAAGGGGATGCGAGATGCAAACAATCTCACCTCAACTGCTGGCCACAAAAAACTGGGGAAACACCATGAGCTGCAAACCTGTCCAGAGAAGTCCCAACATGCCCAGATATGTTCAGCAAAGCCACGCCCACCTCCACCCTCCTAATACTTTGTACCACAAATAGACATTGAGTCTTGATACTTTTTGAACAGACCTTGTGTGTGTGGCAGGGTAGGAGGCGCAATTGTGTGGGTTTCTCATCATATTCCGTCATGCCTTTACCTGAACATCTAAAGGAGCCCTTAATGTTGTACACTGCAGGAGAAATATTTCCTTTTAGAAATTCGTCTGTTGACACCATGTCTACAAAAAAAGGGAAGGGGTAATAGGCAAGAACCATGCTAGTTATGGAATCTCAGCTGCAAATTTCAATAGCTGGATGAATTTGCCCTTAGGATTTCAGTACCCGTGTTGGGCCTGTATCTGGAGCACTGAAGATTAATGTTTCCTTCCTAAAGTGCTTCCATCAGAGGAGAGCACAGAAAGCTTTTCATGTCTGAAGAAGGTAGGATTCACTCTGGTTTCTTCATCTGTCTTGTAAAAAGCAGTGTGCCTCTTGCCTACGTGCTTTCTGGAATTCGCTCATATCAAAGGCCCTCACAGAAGGCTCAGCCCAGATTGCTTCTTCCAGGATGCTGGCCCTATATGAAAAAACCTGGGTGTCCAGAGCTAGGGACAGACATTCAAAAAGCCAGAGACTGAATGGATTCAACCTTTACAGGTTAGTCTAACCTGCCTAGGTTGAACTGATTTATAACAGCACAGACATTCCCTCTGTACTGAGGCAATGTGGGCACATGCCTGCAGTTGCTTGGGCCAGGAGCCGGGTGGGGAGGGGTGCTAGAGCACACCCTCAGCTACAAGGAAGCTGTGCTGGGTGGGGTGTGGCCAGTCCAGGCCTAACTGGCCAGAGGGGGTTTTATTTCCCCCCTCCCTGTCCCACTGGCAGGGACCTGAGCCAGGTCTGATGGGTGTTCCTCCCTCACTGCTGCAGCGCCAGGCCAATGTGGCCTCTGAGGCAGAGGGGGCAGGGAGGGGGGGGTTTCCCTCCTCTACTTCCACTGCCCCTGGGGGACCACAGCTGGATCTGCCCACCCCAGCCACAGCACTCACTCCCTGAATAAGCCCCTTCTGCCCCGCTCTGCCAGATGCGGGAGGGAGTGGATTTATCCCACCACTTGCTGTGAGCACAGAGCAAACAGCTGCAGTGGCCGCAGTAGGCAGACCCCTCTGCAGTGCCTGGGGGGAACAGAGGGGGGAATAACCCTGGTCTCTGCCTTCCCCCAGTGGCCCTGCCAGCAGCGTCTGGCCCCACCACCGCCTGACTCCTGGAGTGGTGAGGGGGGAGTGACTGTAATGAGGGCAGCAGCCCTTTTCATGGCTTCCCGGAGCATGAGCCCCTTCCTGGTGAGGGGGTAGGGGGTGGGATACAGTGTGGGACTGCGAAACCTGCTAGGAACCATGGTGCTTTGTGGGGGGGGGTCTTGCCCCCTCCAAGCCCTGGTGCTACTGCACGCAGTCCACAACAGCTCTGCCCACCCCAGAGCAGCCCCCCACCACCACCAGAAAGGGGCTCACGCTTCCTGATACTATGACAGGGGCTGCTGCCCCCATCCCAGGCCCTGCCCCCTCATTGCAGCGGCCTGCTGGGGGTGTGGCCAGACACTGGCCAGCAGGGCCCCTTGGGGGTGGGGGCAGAAGAGGGGTATTCCCCCTCCAGTGTCTGGCAGAGATGGCAGCAGGGGGTTTATTCCCTCACTTGCCCCAAGCAGGGAGTGAGCACGGTGGTTGGGGTGGGCAGACCTGGCTGTGGTCCCCCAGGGGAAGAGGGGTAGAATAACACCCCCCACCGCCGCCCCCTCTGCCTCAAGGGCCATGGTGACCTGCTGCTGCAGCAGCAAGGGGGGAACACCCAGCAGACCCAGCTCGGGTCTCTGCCAGTGGGACAGGGATGTGGGGATTAAACCCATCTCTGGCCAAACCCCTGGCCCTGCCTGTCCCTACTCTGGCTGGGGAGCAGAGGGACAGAGCCAGCCCTGCTGAGCTGGAGCAGAGAGCCCAACCCAGAGAGCATGCCTGGATGCTGGGGGACTCTGGTTTAAGTTCAACCAGGAAGGGGTCTGGGACAAACATTGCATAAACCGGTTTGAGCCAAATCAGTTAAGTCTGATACTACATTCTACCAGGTTTATCTCAAACCAGTTATGACCATTCTGAAATGGGTTTATGTGTGCTGAATGTCTGTTCTGTTACACGTTTAAACCAGTTTCTGATCACTTAAACCAGTTTATGTGTAATGTCTGTCCCTAGCCCAAAGCTACAAGACTTTCTTTTCCCTTTTTCCCTGCTGCACAGGCATCTGAGGCAATAGACAAGATCTGGAAAACTGGCTGTTGATGAAAGCCTTCCATCTGCCGAATTCCAGGTGGAAAGCCTCATTCTGGAGCAATTTATTCCTCTAAGCACTTGAAAGACTGAAAACCTGACTGTTTCAAAAGCTTTTTCTGGGGAGGATCATCCCTACCATAAGATGCCTTTCTATATAATCCAACATCCTGTTCATACAGACCATGCCAAAAATCACCTGACAGAACTCCCCTAAATAGCAGATGGAGTGTTTTATGAGACAGACTGCTGACATGCAGGTTCACCCTCCCAGCAGTCTGCCTACCCCTCCTTCAAAGGGTGCTCTGCTTTGTTTATATCCCTTCCCCTGCTTGTTGCCAACCTGTCAGTGACTTTTGTGTCATTCTATTCTGCTGCTCTGTCTGTTCACAGTACTTGCAAACTGAACATGAGAAAGTTCTCTGGTCTAGTTCCTTTTGCAGCCTTCAGAGTCTGTTTAACACAAAGGAAGTGAAAAGAGATCCCCAGCTGTGTGCTCTGCTCCCTTTCTTTATTCTGTATCTATACTGCAGGCTGCAGAGTGAAGCCAAAGAACTGTAGCTTTCACTAAGCAGGTGTGCTGGGGTGGTATCATTCAGAAAAATGGTAGGGGGAAGACTGGAAAACAAATTGAGAGGCAACGTGAATAGCATTAAAGGATAGGAAGCAAAAGACGATGGAAGTGGTGGTTTGAGTAAAGAAGAAACATAGCATAGCATAGAATAATAGGACAAAACAGATGGTGTAACTCCACAACATTCAGACCACCTGAGGATTTGGCTCAGAAACGCATACTAGATCTGGGATGGTCAACCTGCAGCATGTATGGCCCAAGTGGCACAGGCAGCCTCTGTGTGTGTCATGTAGCAGATCATGGAGGGCACGGGCACCACAGCAGTAGATAGGGCAGAAAGCAGTGTATCAGACAAGGAGCACAGAAGAAGAAGCAGGGCAGGGAAAGTGGCTTGGTGTAGTCCTTGGCTAGGGTACAGGGCTAACTTGTGGCACACCTGATAGATCAGGGGCTGGCAAGATCAGGCCCACGACGGACTCCATTTCCCTGCAGCCCCTGTCCATGTCGCTGTGGCTGGTTTCCATGGAAATCCCAGAAGTGGCAGGGCCATGACAGTACAAGGCCAGGGTTTCTATGGAGACCAGACCCAGCAGCACTGGCAGGGCATGCTGGGTGGGGAGCTGCTCCAAGGCTAGGATCATGTGATGGTGACAACATAGTCCAGAGCAGAGCTGCGATTTGCTGCCCACATGCTCTGGATGGGGGCATGTAGGCAGTGGATCACAGCTCTGCCCCAGCTCCAAACCACTCTGTCACCGCTGCAAAATCCCAGCCCCAGCCCTGGAGAAGCTCCCCCACAGCCACACGCCCTGCTGGGGCCATTCTCCGTGGAAATCCAGGCCCTGCAGCGACATAAGCAAGGGCTGTTGGACAATGGAGTCTGGCCACCAGCCAGATTTGCCTTATTGCCCACCCCTGTGCTAGATCTGTCATCTCTTCACAAATACAGGTTTGCTTATTTGGGTGAAATGCAGTGCACATTCAAGTGATTTGTCCATGGTTATATAAACAGTCTCAAATGAAACATCTTTCTGTACCTCCCTTGAGAGACTTATGGCAGTGGCAGGCAATTATTTTGGGCAGAGGGCTGCCTACTGAGTTTCAGCAAGCCATCGAGGGCTGCATGACAGGCAGCCCAGGACAGTTTAATATTAATTTTCTAAATTTTTTAGGGGCCCTGCAGGCCAGATAGAATGGCCTGGTGGGCCACATCCAGCCCCCGGGCCACATTTTGCCCACCCCTGGACTACGGTCTAATACACCTTATGCTCATGAAGCTTTCCTTCTAAACCACCAGCATTTTCTCTGTTTTAACATCACTCTTATTCCTACTTAAGCCCTGTGCATCACACCAAATAATTCTGCACCCTACTCAATATTCATGGTGTACAAATTTCTGAAATATTCTCTTCCTAGTTCATCATTTAATAAAGCTGTGTAGATACAGTTGTTTTCTTCTTCCCTCATAAGTTAAATGTTCCAATTTCCTCCTCCCACCTCCCCCCCAATGCACACACACACACCGAGTATTTCTTTTGCCTATCCCTTAACTCCCTTCCTTTGTTTAATATATTCCAGATAATGTGGTACCCAGAACTGATTATAATATTTCAAGGGTGTTTGACAAAACCTGACCTATGCAGAACACCTATTGCTTCCTGCTCTGATTTGATTTTGCAGCCCAAAACTGAACTAGTGCTTTCTTTCTAGTGAAAAGAATACTGGGCTGGGTTTAAACAGAATTATTTTAAACAATGCAACTTGTTTATATGGGCCCAAGCTTGTATATGTTGGTTTACAGATAGCTAAAATTAGTTTGGATTGTATTTGAATATAATCAACTTGACCCACTCCAAATTAAGATTTTTTTTTTTACTGATTTGAGAGTCATCTCAAGCTGTCACTGAGTCTTAATTGGACAGGGATATGTCAGGTCAAAGAAATAACATTTATTGAAGACTAATTTCTCCTCCAGATTCTCGGTTTTGTTTAGCTTTCTGTTTAATAACTAGCTAGCTGTTCTGATTTTTAGAGAAACCTTCAAAATGCAATTGGGACATAAACCAGTGATGCCTGCTGGAGTTTTGGAAAAAGCGCAGAAACATAGCTCTGTGAGAGTTATCGCAGCTCCTCTAAGAATACTTCACCCTCGGGTGTCAGTTCTCAAGTTATCACTTCCAAGATGAAACTGCACATGATTTCTCTGCTTTCCGACCAGACTTTAGGCTGTATTTGCATGGCATTCGCTCCGATTACCTCAGTAAGTCTGTTAGGCATGGTACCTGCAGTTCTGTCCCTTCTGGGGCATCTGACCAACGCTGTGCCAACCAGACAGCCTTCTTAAATAATTGTTTATTTACAATCAAAGCAGTTCACAGAAAAAGATCCCAAAATAATAAACAAGCTACACGTCTACAGCTTCCTGTAGACTTGTCATCCCCTGTAGGAGTAGCTAGTTCTCAACCTTTTTAGACTTGAGGCACCCCTGGATAAACTCAAGGCATACTTGGAAAAAGTTTTCACTTTTTTGACTACAGAAAATTAATAGAGCCGTTTCTCTGTTGCAAAGAACCCAAAAAGACCACAACTGTGAATTTCTATTTGAAATTTCTGGGTTTACCTTGTAAATCATATTTGCAAACCTAACAGTGGTAACGTTGTGTGACATTCTGAGGCACCCTTGAGAGGATCTCAATATCTCAGGGTGATATGGCACCCTGGTTGAGAATCGCTGCCCTGGAGGTTTTGGAAGGGTTCAATTACTTCAGATATTCCTGTAAGCCTTGTCTAGGTACCCTGTCATTCTTTGTTTCCCACCAGCAGGTCCCCCCTCCTCTGGAGAGTCTTTTTAACTGCTTGCATCTCTTTAATCACTATGCTCTCAGCCTTGGCGAAATAGCTGGATAACTTCAATCTGAATCTTGCAAGTAGCAGCTTACTGCTCATAGCTTACCCACTATAGTTGTTCCTTGCAAGTGTTTGTTGAGGTGACTGTTTAGCTAAAGTAACTGTGATTTCTGCTGCTTTTTCTAACATCCTCCTTTTAATCTAGACCAGAGGTGTCAAACTTACCTAGCCCCTATGGGGCTGAATCCAGACAGCAGGGCTTCTGATGGCCTGGGGTTAACACAGCTATTAACACATTTCTTCCTCCTTATTCTTTGTGAGTTTGAGACCTGTATGACAGCATGAAGTCTAGCTAATTTGACAGTGTCTTGGAAAACCATTTGAGGAAAAAATTATTGGTTTCTCTTTGTATTTGAGGACCTAGATTTAGGACAATGCAGAAAATGAAGTCTCTGTGCTATCTCTATTGAGCAGGCTCCTCTTGCATACCCTTCTCACCAACCCTCCAAGGGATGATTGTAGTATTTGCTAGACAAACTTCAGGTAGTCTACTGGCTTGGTGTGTCTTGGAAAGGGTCAGACCTCAAAGGATACAGGCCTCTAGAATTTAAATTTCCTTAACCAATTTCATGGAAGAGGTTGGAAATTCTCCTATCTAAAAGAAAATCACTTTCAGTTGCCAAAGTATATCAAAGCACATTAAAAATATGATAGGGACTAACAAGAGCCACCTGGTCCAGTGCTAGACTGTAGTATTTAGTGCAGCCTCATCATCCTATTACCAACATTAGTGTAATTTTGCTCCAGGCATATCTTTCAAGAGCCATTTAAATTCCTGCTGGCCATTTGTTTTTGTAAGGGAAGCCAGAGTAAGCAGCCCATAAAGAAGCTCCTAAAAATAAAGAGATTTACCTGGTAGTGAGCAGCTGCTAAGGCAGGGGTGGGCAATTTTTTCAGCTGGTGGGCCAGTTAACAAGTTTTGGTGAGCTGTCAAGGGCCACAACATAAAATCTTTCAGAAGATATCATTTTAACAAATTATAGATTAAAAAATCATATACTAAAAATCAAACATCTGCTATAACATATTTTATTTAAAAAAATAATATTTGTCCTGATTTTTTTTGGAGTCATGTATATAGAGGCAATTGCATAATATCTCAAAATAAAGTCTTCCTCTTGTATACTGCAGGGACAGAGAAGTGTGGAGAGGAGGTGTTGGGGAGGTATTGGGGAGTGGTGTGCATGTGTATGTCAGGAGGCTGCCTGCATGCTAGGTCCCAGAAGCTGGCCAGGGGTGGCGAGAGCAGGGATAGGACATGCAGTAGAGCTCACCTGGGCAGTGTGGTGCATGCGCAGTCCAGTTCCCCTCCATTTAGCCCATGGTGCCCCTGCAGCACTTTGCATGGGGCTGGGCCCTACCCACTCCCACCTGGGGCAGCCCATGCTTCACTCACACCTGCCCCGTGCTTGCCAATGGCACTGCACTGGCCCTAGCAAGCATGCACAGCTCCTCCTAGGTACTGAGCAGCTCCCTCTGCCTCCTAGGTACTGCAGCCTCCTAGGTACTGCGCAGCTCCCTCTGCCTCCAGCGGCTCTTCCTCCTGCCCCTGCTGTGCCGCTCCATGCAGCAGGTAGCATAAGGAAGTAGCAGTGGCCATGGGGGCATGTTCTGGGCACCACATGTCCAGCCAGGTGGGAAGGAACTGCAGTCATGTGGTTCTTGCCCCAGCACACCTGACTCCAGCTCTAGCTTCTTCCACCTTCTACCCACTCTGCCTGCCCAGCGTGATGACCAGCCACCTGTGGGTAGCCGAGTGGGTGGAAGGCAGCCCTGCTGGGAAGCTGTGTGTGCTGGCCAGGGCTGAGACAGTACCATCAGTGGGCCTGGGGCAAGTGCAGGTGGGAGAGCAACACAGACTGCCCCAGGCAGAAGTAGGTGGGGGTTGGCTCCATGCAAAGTGCTGCAGGGGCAGTTGCAGGCTGGATACAATCAATTAGTGGGCTGGATTCAGCCCATGGGCCATACCCTGGTTCATATGCATCCCCCAGACCACACAAGGCCAACATGCAAAAATAATGCATGGCTTCAAAAATCAGTTTGCGACAAGATGTCACCATAACTGATTTCATTAGATCAGATTTTGATACCCTTATTAATTCTTTTGCATTGAAGTCTTCTGATTGAGCCAGTTGAGTGTCCTCAGAAAGTAAGGTAATATTCAACACAAGTAAGGGAATTAGATTCTGGCAATTAATTTGTCCAAGTATTCAGGGAGATATGGCACAATATTTTTTATCTTCTTTTATTGCTTTACATCCATATTTAAATAATGACTTTAGTCATTGTGCTGTATAACTTGCGTGCAATGCAATAGGTAGCTCGGCAGAGTAGCGTGGCTAACTAGAGGCTTTTTATAGAGAGGGAAGTGTTGAAATATTACTGAGGTAGATATTTTTATATAGAGCATGTCAAAGGATTTGTACAGACTGCAGGAGCAGTTACCATAATTGATACAAACAGAAATGAAAGGAGAAATGAAAATGATCCCAAGCTGCCTCTGTTATGTTGAGTACTGACTGTGCTACAGAAGCAAGCTTGTGGTTTTTACCTGAGCCCCAAGGTGAAGTGCTCGTATCTGCATTTTGGTGATTTAGGAGGGGAAAAATTGCTCCAGAGTAGAACTCTTGTGGCAAGGTAGAGCCCAGAGCAGTCTTCATGAATCAAGAGTTCAAGTGGCAGGACTGATAATGCATTACAAACTCCATCCTTGTTATTATGAGTCTGCCAGGCAGCACTGCAGACAGTGACCTTGGAAACAATGGTTCTTGGCCTGTGGACTGGCAGGTTATTCAGCAGTCCATGGGATTACACACATCTGCCCTTTTAAGCAATTTCATGCTTAAGGGTTTTTGCTAGTTGCTGTTAGTGGCCAGGAAGGACTTTTTCCCCCTCTGGATACTACTGGCTTCAGGGGAGAGGATCCCCTTCCTCTGAAACATATGGATGTTAATCATCATAAGGGATCATGGCTTTCTCTGATGAAACAAAAATCCAAAATTTTCATATTAAAAAAAACAACATACCACTATATATATGTATATACATTTATATATATATACATATAATAGTGCTAGGTCCTGGGAGCTGGCCAGCAGTGGGGGAAGCATGAGAGAGACAGAGAGAGATTTTGTATGTGTGTGTGTATAGAGAGAGATTATATATATATATAGTGACATTTTGTTTTAATCATGTAGAAATGTGGATTGGTCGGGGGCGGGGCGGTTAAATCAAAAATGTTTGGGTTTTTTTAATCAGAGAAAACCAGGATCCCTGACCATCACTAATGCTGGTGGCAAGGAGGTTCTATCTAGTGGGTCATAGAATCATAGAAAATTAGGGTTAGAAAGGACCTTGGGAGGGCATCTAGTCCAACCCTCTGCTCAAAGCAGGACCATCCCCAAATAGATCATCCCATCCAAGGCTTTGTCTGCCTGGCTTTTAAAAACCTCCAAGGCTGTAGATTCCACAACCTTTCTAGGTAGCCTGTTTCAGTGTTTTACTACCCTCCTCTTGAGAGAGTTTTCCTTAACAACTAACTTAAATTTCCCTTGCTTCAACCTGAAACCATTGCTCCTTGTTCTCTTCTCTGCCACCACTGATAACAGTCTAGCTCCATCTTCTTTGGAACCACCCTTCAAGTACTTAAAGCCTGCTGTTAAATTTGCGCTCATTCTTCTTTTCTCCATACTAAATAAGCCTAGCTCCCTCAGCCTCTCCTTATAAGTCATGTATCCTAGCCCCCTTACCATTTTCATCGCCCCCCACTGGACTCTCTCCAATTTGACCTACATCATTTCTGTAGTGGGGGGCCCAAAACTGGACACATTACTCCAGAAGTGGCCTCGCCAGTGCTGACTAGAGGGGAATAATCGCTTCCCTCAATCTGTTGGCAATGCTCCTACTAATGCAGCCCAGTATGCTGTTAGCTTTTTTGCAACAAGGGCACATTGGTGGCTCATAGTCAGCTTATTGTCCACTGTAACCCCCAGGTCCTTTTCTGCAGAGCTGCTGCCGAGCCAGTCGGTCCCTTGCCTGTACCAGTGCCTAGAATTGTTCTATCCTAAGTGCAGGAGTTTGCACTTGTCCTTACTGAACACCATAAGATTTTTTTTGGTCCAGTCTTCCAATCTATCTAGGTATCTCTGAATCCTAGCTCTACCCTCCAGCATATCTACTACTTCCTCCAGCTTGGTGTCATCTAGAGACTTGATGATGGTGCACTCCATCCTGCCTTCCAGGTGATTGATGAAAATATTGAACAGGACAGGCCCCAGGACCAGCCTCTGGGTCACTCACCTTGATACCAACTGCCACCTTGACATCAAACCACTAATTACTACCCTTCAAGTCTGACAATCCAGCCAGCTTTCTAGTCACCTTACAGTCCAGTCAACCTGTATTTTCTCAGTGTGCTTGCAAGAATGTGTGGGAGACAGTATCAAAAGTCTAGCTGAAGTCAAGGTATATCACATCCACTACTTTTTCCAACATCCACAGAGGCAGGCATAGATTTCATAGATTTCATAGACATTATGGAAGGGACCTCGGGAGATCATCGAGTCCAGCCCCCTGCCCAAAGGGCAGGAAGTCAGCTGGGGTCATAGGATCCCAGCAAGATAAGCATCCAATTTACTCTTGAAGGTGTTCAATGTAGGTGCTTGAACCACCTCCGCTGGCAGACTGTTCCAGACCTTGGGGGCTCGGACAGTAAAGAAATTCTTCCTTATGTCCAGCCTGAAACGGTCTTGCAGGAGTTTGTGACCGTTCGACCTCGTCATCCCTTGGGGCGCTCTGGTGAACAGACGTTCCCCCAGATCCTGGTGGTCACCCCTGATAAACTTATAGGTGGCCATCAGATCACCCCTGAGCCTACACTTTTCCAGGCTAAAGAGTCCCGTGGCTCTCAGCCTGTCATCGTAAGATCTGTTTTCCTGACCTCTGATCATGCGCGTGGCTCTCCTCTGGACTCTCTCAAGCTTCTCCACATCCTTTTTGAATTGTGGAGCCCAAAACTGGACGCAGTACTCCAGCTGCGGCCACACCAAGGCCGAGTACAAGGGGAGAATGACGTCCCGGGATTTGCTCGAGAAGCATCTATGGATGCACACCAGCATTTTGGTCGCTTTACTAGCCGCAGCATCGCATTGCAGGCTCATGTTCATCTTGTGGTCAATGATGACCCCCAAGTCTCTTTCTTCTGTAGTGCTAACCAACGTAGCACTGCCGAGCCTATAAGGGTGCTGCAGGTTTTTCCTTCCAAGGTGGAGAACCTTGCATTTTTCGGTGTTAAACACCATGAGGTTCTCGTCTGCCCATTTGCTGAGCTTGTCCAGGTCAGCCTGGATCACCCGCCTATCTTCTGGCGTGGATGCTTTGCCCCAAAGTTTGGTGCCATCGGCGAACTTGGCCAGTCCACTCCTGACTCCAATGTCCACATCGTTAATGAAGATGTTGAACAGTATGGGTCCCAGGACAGAGCCTTGAGGGACCCCACTGGTCACAGGGCACCATGATGAGTGACTGCCATGAATCACAACCCTCTGGGTCCGACCACGAAGCCAATTTCCCAGCCAGCGGATCGTGGTGGAGCCAAGGCCACAACTGGGCAGTTTGGCCAAGAGGTGATCATGGGATACCAGATCAAAAGCTTTTTTGAAGTCAAGATCTCATCATAGAAGGCAGTCAGGTTGGTTAGGCATGACATGGCCCTGGTGAATCCATGCTGACCATTCCTAATCACCTTCTTCTTCTCTAAGGGCTTAGAAATGGATTCCTTCAGGATTTGATCCATGACTTTTCCAGGGACTAAGCTGAGGCTGACTCCTTCTTCTCTTTCTTAAAGATGGGCACCATATTTGCCCTTTTCCAATCATCTGGGACCTTCCCCAATCACCATGAGTTTTCAAAGATAATGACTCTGTAGTCATATTAGCCAACTCCCTTAGCACCCTCAAGTGCATTGCATGTGGTCCCTTGAACTTGTACACGTCCAACTTTTCTAAATAGTCCCTAACTTGTTCTTTTGCTACTGTTGGCTGCTAACCTCCTTCCCAAACTGTGCTGCCTGGTGCAGTAGTCTGGCAATTGACCTTGCCTATGAAGACTGAGGTGAAAAAGGCATTGAGTACTTCAGCCTTTTCCAAATATTCTGTCACTAGGTTGCCTTGCATTCAGTAAAGGACCCATACTTTTCCTGATCTTCCTCCTGTTGCTGATATACTTGTAGAAACCCTTGTTACCCTTCACATCCTTTCCTAGCTTCAACTCTAATTGTGCTTTGGCCTTCCTGATTTCATCCCTGCATACCCAAGCAATACTCTTATGCTCCTCGCCACTCATTTGTCCAAGTTTCCACTTCTAGTAAGCTTTCTTTTTGTGATTTAGCTTACTGAAGAGAATTCTGCTAAGCCAAGCTGGTTAGCCATACATGCTAGTCTTTCCACACAACAGGATGGTTTATTCCTATTCCCTCAGTATTCCTGAGAGATCGCAGAACAAAAACAGAGTCTCCCTATGCCTGAAAAAGGGTACTTGTGCCTAAAAGCTTGCAAATAACTTTGTTCCAACGACTCAGTTCATCTAGTAAAAGATATCACATTTACCCAAGGAACCTTGCCTGCCTGTGCCCTCAGTAAGGTTTCTTTAAAATACAGCTAGCTCTCCTGGACTTCTTTCCCTCTCAGACTGGCTTCCCAGGGAATCCTGCCCATCAGTTTCCTGAGCAAATTGAAGTCTGCTTTTCTGAAGTACAGGGTCTTTTCTCTGGTGCTCTCCTTTCTTCCTTTCCATCTCTTGGTATCTGCTGCCCAAGTTGCCATTTACTACTACCTTTCCTGGCAGCTCCCTTCTTTTTGTGAGCAGCAGCTCATGAAGAGAATGGGCCCTAGTTGGCCTCTTCAACACTTGCACCAAGAAGTTGTCCCCAGCACTCTCCAAAAACTTCCTAGATTGCCTGTGCACTGCAGTTTTGCCTTCCCACCAGATGTCAGGGTGATTGAAGTCCCCCAAGAGAACCAGGGTCTGTGACTGAAAAACTTTCTGCTAGCTTTTGAAGAAAGTCTCATCCACTTCATCTTCCTCTTATAGCAGACATCCACCAAGACATCACCTTTGTTGCTGTCCCTGAGATTTTCTATAGGCCTATCTCCAGTCTGAGTGGAGCTCTGAGAAATCAAACAGCTGTGTTACATAAAGCACAACTCGGTAATCCCTCCATGACATCTCGGATCTGGACTTCGGGCAAACAGCAGACCTACCGAGACAACAGGTCAGGCTGGCAGATTCCCACGGAAGGGAATTTCCAACCACCATTCGTTGCTTCCTCTTGGTGGCAGTAGTCTCCATCCTCCCAACCTTTGGGATGCCTGGCCTGGCCTCTTCTACCGAGGGAATGTGCTCCTCCTCCTCTGTTGCTTGGGCTTCATAACTCTTCTCCAGGCAAACTGCTGCAGGTGGAGATGAAGATTTCTGCTTGATGCCAGAGTTCACAAGCTCCCAGCTTCCACCTCCTGGGAGTCTATGTCCTCTTCTTTCTCTAGTGCTGCTTCTGGCAGCCCTTCCTCCACAGTCCTAGAGGTCTCCTCCAGCACTGAATTGATGGCGTCCTTATGGAGGAGGATGCTTCAGAGGCTTGCCACCTCATCTTGTAGCTGTCTTGCCTGCTCCTTGAGGGACAACACCAGGAGGCACTGCTCACATCACAGGAGCTACCCTGTTTGTCTGTAACTGGAAGGAACTTGCAAGCTGCCATCTCCACAGAGCCAAACCAGGACCTGGGTGGAGGCCTCAATGGTGAATGATCCTGCCTGGACAGACACCTCACAGAGGGCAAAAAGGAAGAGCAAGCATTGGCATTGCAACATCCTCCAACCATTTCTCTTGGTCTCTTAATCTGCCCCTACTGTCTTACCCCTCTTTCCAAATAGACCTTCCCTAGCAATCTCCCCTGTGAGTTGACCTGTTCACTGTTCCTTGTTGCTGAAAGGTTCCCTTGTCCTTGCTAACCTGCTTCTTCTCATCAAGCTTACAGTGAAGAAAGGTGAGAAGGAGTTTCTAGGCAAAATCCCTAGCAACTCCCCCCACCCTGCACCCCCCACTCTGGACTCTGGTTAAACAAGGAGCTTAAGTATTTATCTAACTGCTCAGTTTTAGCAGTTAGATCAATTAATTAAAGAAAAAAAATCTTTAAAGTTTCCCCTTCAAGCGGGGGTGGGGCAGGGGATCAGACTGACTAGTGAACTGTTTGCAAACTGTCCTATTTGCTGCCATGGTTGCTTGCTCTTTGTCTCCTCTTACACCTTCCTTGGACTGAACTGGCTCCATCCCATTATTAGGGCTTTTGTCAAGCACAGGCAGCAATCATCCAGCAACCAGCCAGCTAGCAGCACTCCCAGCTGCTCAGAGCTCACACCCAAACACAGTCCACCAAACACTCAGCAAGCCACACACAGGCAGCCCTGGCTCATGTATCTTCCCAGAAAGTAAGGGGTTGGATTGGCATGGGCGCTGAGGCATATAGGTGACAGCCCAGAAGTTGCAAGTTTGCAGCCATAGCACAAAGTCTGTCTGGTGTGGCTTGTCAGATACCAACGAATTGGCAAATTATGCCAAGTACCTTGTTACAAGGATATGAAATAGGAAAGGAAGTGTGAGGTAGATATTTTTTATACAGAGTATGTCAAAGGATCTGTAGACTGCAGGTCTGCATTGTGCGTGTATCTGTTTTGTCAAGATGTCTCATGGAAGAAGAGCTTGATGTTACATACTTATTGTTCCCAGAAAAATTAAGCATATTTTATGCATCCTAGAATAATTGTCATGTGTGAGCATCTGCTCTCCTGTTTTACTCTCACCTGTCCTTAGAACATTGCTTCTAACCACTTTCCATGAACAAAAATCTCTTTTAACAGCTGTTTGGGGATTTTAGAAAGCAGCAGATTTTTATGCAAAAATAACTGCTATTTGTATGGGGTTTCCCACCCCTATTTCTCCTCCTCCCCTAGGCTCCTTCCCTCCCTGCCATCTGAAAGGTAAATCCAGGACAACCGATATTTGTCCACTGCATCTCTGCATCAAGTATGAGGGTATGAGACAACATATTTCTACAAGCTGAAGTGTTTATGCTCCATACAAGAGATTTTTACAATCTAAACGTTCTCTTGCAATACAGTGAATGTTGTTTTATTGAAATGTTCCTTTTAAAGCATATTTTGTATTTACTACCGTAATTTTAGTTTTTTAGTATCGACTTGAGGAGTGTCAGTGGTAGTCTGTGTATCTGAAAGGAATGAACAGTGAATGAGGTTGTACCAGCATATTCCTGCTTTGTCTGTTTAGAAGCGTCGTCAGACATTAGCTTTGCATATAGTATTTCAGACATCAGTTTTGTATTCTGGCTTACTGTACAAGTCCATTTGCTTCATAATTATATTGTACATCATCTTTTGCTGTATGCTACTGTAAAAATAATATTGTATAATAAAATAATGTCAGATTTTAATTTGGTTAAAAGTAATTCAGTGTATTAAGATTTTTGTTTCAGAACACAGGAGTGTACACCTAGCTTTCTATCCTTTTGGTTAGCATTTGCTTTTGTTTCCTGACATCCTCTACCTGCTGAAACAAGGATATTTTGCTCTTCAATTATTCATTATTCTAGCTTTTCAAAGCATGATGGCTAACACTTTAATGGTGTAGTGATGATGACACAAGATTCCTGACATGCCATTTATAAAATCCATAGTTTCTGGTGATATACTTGCCTCCAATAAATTTCCAGATATGTATTAATTACTAAAAACTAATAAAAGAGACTGATGTATAATGAGATGTATAGTAATACAATGGTAATTCAGATACCTGGGATTCTGGGTTTGGTGTGAATCAGAGATAGAATGGATTTTCATCAATGACAGCTTTATAATTGGAGAGCTTACATTAACCTTCTGAAGCAGCATATGTGGGGAACATAAACCCTTCTCATATGTGTGATGTAACAAAGAGTTTACTCCTTAGTTCTCTTGCAGGAGAGCTGAAGCTGAAGGCCTAAAATAGCAAATATCCAAATAGTTAAGTAGTTGGAAAATAGAAAAAGATATTTCTCTCTTTATTCTTCCATGATATCCTTGCATACATCCTGCTTTGGCAACAAAATTGTGCACCCTAAATACTTCTGCATCACACTCGGTGTTCCATTCTTCACTGGTCAGTAATGTCTTTGCATGTAATTATGGGTTCTCACATACTATAATACTTTCTTATTTGATTCATTCTAGCTGCTTGCTTCTGTTATATTGGATGATATTCTCAGTGCTCTGTGCAGCACATCCGTTTCTGGATGTATTCTCATTTCTTGTATTTGTGCTGCTTTCATGCTTTTTTTGGTCATATGTTAATTATAGTCTAAATAAGGATGATTTATTCTGAGCAACACAACCCTGATTCAGCGGTCCATCCCAATTCAGCAAAGTACTTGCTATGCATGTTTAAATGCATAAGATGTATCTCATGTTGCAATCCCAATTACTTCAGCAGAACTTAAGCATGTATCCAAAATATTTCCTAGAGCACCTGTGTTTGCCGAACTGGGGCCTATATGAGTTTGCCTTTCGTATGCACCCACTGTTGGAAATTAGAGAGATCTTTTTGTCAGGCTATAATTTCAATGTATGTTTTTATAAATTTTTAAACATCTCATTGTTTGGGTTGCCTTGTTATTTCTTATCTATCACCCTTGTATGCAAACAGGCCTATTATATCTATTTATAATGCTGAAGGGCTCTGAGGCTATGTAGGGGTGTATGCAGTGTGTAGGCATATTACAGGTGTGTATATGTATAATATAGTTGTGTGTGTGTGTGACGTTTTTGACTGGTATAACATTGAGATTAATATTGTGGAAATTAAATGGCTAGATGAGTAAACTGTCTGAAAGTGATATAGAATAGCAAAGGCTGCTGACTTAAGGTCCCTCTCTCAACACAGTTGGAAATACTAGTGGTGTTCTCAACAAAAAGTTGTAGTCCTAATCTCTAATCCAGTGGTTCTCAACCTTTTTAGACTCAAAGCACCCCTCTTCGTTGGTGTGAAGTATGCCAACCACTGGAGGGACCAGAGGGAGGGAGAAGGGTGCACTGGATGTAGATGAAGGAAAGGGGGAAGACTTACCTTTCCAGTGGCAGTGGTTGCTGCTGCTATAGCAGTGTCAGCACCCTAAAAGCCAACTCTGGTGCCCCATTTACTCCCTCACTTCCTTCTTCCTTCCCCTCCTCCCACATACATATTGGGTGCAGGGCTGTGCCTGCTTTGGGAAAGGCTTTTGTGGGGACGGAGGGAGGGAGGAGCACCATTTTGTTCACTCTATTCACTCCCCCACCCTCTGTGCCCACCCTCCAGATGCACTGCTTGATGGAGCACTGCGCTTCCTAGCTCCTGTGACCAGGCAGGGACAGTATAGGGCTGCCCTGCAGTAACAAAAACTCCCTGGGGTGATTCAGGCACCCCCCTCATAGTTAGTGCCCAGGGCTGGCACTCCACTTGCCCTGCCGTAGTTATGCTACTAGTACTGACGTTTACTTAGGGTCTGATAATAGTTTACTTTTGGTGCGGCATGTTAGGACCATGGCCATCAGCCATGAAACACTGCAGGAACTGGGTTTCTCTAACTTGAACTGCTGGAATGGTTTTCCTTCCACATTGTATCTGTGCCATGGAGAGACCCAGCAATCTTTTTTTTTTTTTTTTTTGGTTACAGAAAGTGTTTTAGCTGTACAGCTTCAGTAATTCTACATTCTACCAAGAGTTTTCTGTTTCAGCTCATAAGGTCAAGTGTTATTCTGACAGTAGTTGAACTGCAAGTAATTAACAACTGCATTTGAGTAAATATGAGTAAACATGAATTTCCATTTAATGTAGTTCCTACAAGATGTGAGAATATTTTTAGCAAGCAGCAGTGGAGCAGGAAAATGTGCTGCAAATCCTGGATAAGGGGGAGGAAAGAGAGCAAGATATTTAAATTCCTTTTGGCTTCAAATGTGATAATGAAGAACTATTTTTAGCTTGTGACGTTATTTGAACTTCTCTAAATCAGTGGCTACCCAGTGAGTAGCTTTGGATACCTAAAACTATTGAACATCCAAAGCAATGAAAAGCCACATGATTCTGTGCTGACCAATTTATTAGTTTGACAACTCATTAGTCCTTTCCTTTTTCATGTCCTTGTGACAAGGTATTTAGCAGAATTTGCAGATTTGTTGGACTCTGACAGGGCTGCACTGTGAGTGCTTCTGCTGTGGCCTGTAATTTGTGATCTCTCTGGGCTGTCAACTGAGCACATTGGCACCTGTGCCACCCCAGCCCTACAACTCATTAGCATAATGAATTAGTTTCCCATATTACTAGAAGGAAATTTCAGGTGATTTCACAACAGGCACATGTACAAGTTCATATCTTCTCTTTATAGTTACCACATCTGTTTCTTTAGAGGCGAGATAAAACTATCCCTTGTGCTACTGTAAATAATCATCACGTCTTTCTGTAAAAATCCTAGAAGCAATAGTATTGAAGTGGACAGTGCCAGGAAGCCCTCCCCAACCTAATTCTGTCACTGACAGCATATTCTAAAATGAATTTTGTTTCAGTTATGTCAGTGCAAGGAGAATTGAGAGATCCTTTTGACTAAGTAGGAGTTTAATTATATGTGAAATGTTGCAGCCTGCCTTGTGGCTCTGCAGTGCCAAATAAGAGACATGCATGAAAGCAGGAGATAACATACATAATTTCAAGGGCAGAGGCCTTTAGGTATGCACTGCCTGTATTCAGGACTTTCCCTGCCTTTTTGTTTGCCTCCTGGATTTCAACAGGGGTTTCTCTGTCAAGAGTCCTTTGCCTGCTTAAGTATAGTAGAATAGCAAACTAGGGACTGGAAAATCACAAAGTTGAACCTTGGATAAACAAACTACGCCTTGAGTGAAATTCTGGCCCCAAAGATGCCAGTGGCAAAACTCCCATTAACTTCACAGGAGCTAGGATTTAACCCTATATATTTAAAAATGAGTAGACAAATGAGTCTGACATTTTGCTATGAGGTTTACTTTGAATGTGGGAAGAAGAAAATTGAATTTAAAGGTACAGCATTATGTTATTGCTAAAGGGAATTATATTTTTAAATCCTCACACAAAGTGAGTAACAGCTTTGAAATGCAAAAATGCATGAGGACAGTAAAGTGGTTTTAACACTTTTTGTTTCAAAATTTTTAAGAAAACTTAGAGCAAGCACAATCAGAAATGATAAGTAGTGTTAGAGATGTGGTGGTAAGAAAGAACTTTGGAGAGTTTTCTCTGAATTTAGGGCAGTTAAAAGTTGATCTCTATTATACAGTACAGTTGATTTAAGATATGCATTGTGGAAAGGCCCCTCAAAGCTTACCAAACTGCCTTTGTTAAACAGTTTGTAAAGGTGAGAGAACATATTTAAACCTCCCACCATTTTAGCAATGTTACTTCTATCCTGGTAGCTTTACTGTAGCACTTTTAATGGGATTACAAAAATTGTCAATACAGACGACCAATGGTTCAGTCTGGGAATGCTGTCTCTTAGAGTCCAAATTCTTTTAGGGCCAATGATAGCATGGGGATGGAAAAGCCCCTTCTTGGCCTGACAGTTTCAAAAAGATTTTCAAAAAGACTCAGCGAGCGCATCCAGACAAACATGCATGTACAATATGCAGTGCCACAGATCCATCTGCGGTGCTGCACACCACACACAACACATGCAGGCATTCCCTATGCTGCTAATTTGCACTACTAATTTGTAGAGCTGTGCGAAATGGCACCATTCCATTTCGCCTTGAGTTTCGAGGTTTGGACAGAACAGGGTTTCATATCGAATTTCATTTCTATTCAAAACAGCTGTTCAGTTTTTCTTCACTGAAACAGTGAGGCTGTTTCAACTCAGTTTCAACACTTCACTAGGTCAGGCCTGGGACAGGGAGTCAGCCCAGATGGGCTGACTTCCCATCCTGGGCAGTAGATTGGGCCAGGCCTGCATGCACTACATCGGATCTTGTGCTGCTGGATCTTGCGCCAGGGATGGGAAGTCTGCCCAGCTGGACTGACATCCCATACCCAGCGCTATGGTCGAAAGATTTCGACTTTTGAAACGTTTCGAATAAACTTGTTTTGTTTCAAGGATGTTTCAATGCTGTTTGTTTTGTTTTGATTTTGCTGTTTCAACCTTGAAATAAGTCAAAACAGTGTCGAAACAAAATGGCTGGCGAAATTTCACACAGCCCTACTAATTTGCATTGCTGATTTGCCAGTGATCCCAGTGTCAAAAACCCTGCAGTGGAAAAAAGCAGGACGGCGCATATGGCGACAGTGTGCACTGCCCCAAACTGGAGCCTGGCTGGTTCGAGCCATGTTCTGGCTGCTGGCTAGGCTTTCTGCTGCCAGATCACTGCTGCTGGAGCCCTGGGAGGCCCCCAGGACCCCAGGTAAGATTGCTGGGACAGGCCAGGTGCTGGCTGTAGCCTTCTCTGCCCCACCCAGGGCAATGTGCTATGCAGCAGAGCACATGTGCACAGGCATTCCTCGGGGACAAGTAGCAGCAGTAGTAGTCCCCAGGGAAATGCATGTGCCTGCACATCTGGATCCGGCCAGAGTGTCTCCCAAACTGCCTCTCTTGAAGTGAATAGAAACTTTACCGTAAGTTTTATTGGAAGCAGAGTTATGCTGATGCTGTATGCAATTTTGAAAATCCCTTCCTAAATTTATGGTACTCTTACAATGAAAAGTCTGTACTAGAGCTTTTTTCTTAAAAAAAAAAAAAAAGAGGAAAACATCCTGTTAAAGGAATTAATCAAGTGACAGAACCCGATATTTTAATTTAAACATTCCAGGACAACATAAAATATGAAGAGACAGAGTTGCTGAGGTGAACATTTGATATGAGCGTAGTATCAGCTTTTATTTTCTCCTACACTGTAAGTAGCTCATCTAGATAAAGTACAAACAAGTACTGTAAGTGCAATGCAATTATACCTAGCCTCAGGAAAGAGCATCGAACAATTTTATTATATTGCTAAAGATTAGTGCTGGAATGTGAAGCTGAGAGACCTATTAGAGGACTGTTTCATTAAAAGAAATAAAACAAGACATTCATAAGGCACCACTGAATCCATTAAAGAGGAAAGGGGTCTGAAATGGCCTTTCTTGATTCTTGTTATTAACTTCAAGGATTGCTGAATTTGGGAACTCTGCAAATATGCTTTTAACTAGCATTTAAGATCCCTTTTAACTGCCACATCATCAGGCCAAATTCAACTCTGCCATAACCACACTTCTGTCAGCTAACTTGTATCATTTACAGCAGGCTCAGATTTGATGCACAGTATCTATCAATTGTTGAGAAAGGAAGAGTTAATATGAAACATCTTCCCAATATGAATCAATCATGTTCATTCAGTGGGAATTTGGTTAGATTTTCCAGGAAACTTTAAAAAAAAGCTATGGGCTGGACCTGAAGTGTAGTTTAATTTTCATTAATCAACATCTTTGATGCTATTCAGTTGTGGAATGAAGTAACAGGTTGCAGATTATGGAGGACAATTTACTGGTAAATCAAATTGTACCGAATGATGGTAACTGATGGGTTCAGGCATAAGGGCTTAACCTACTTGCAAAGAAATAAATTAAAGAAGAAATGTGTAAATAATGAGTTTAAAGCTGGGGAGTCTGTTTTAATAAAAACAGAACTTTATTGCTTAGTCAGAGCTGGTTTTAAAAATTGACTGGCTGTGTAGAAAACTGTATTTCCTGTTTTGTCTAATATATGGCAATTGTACAGTAGGAAGACAACAACTTTCTACTCATCTACTTGCCTCTAATTTTAAGGTCTAATTTTTAGCACTTAACCATGCAACTCAAGTAAAAAAGAGTATTATTTCATGAGACTGGGAGCACCAAAACATGACTGGTAGAGCATGGAAATAAAGATTCTGATACAAAGGGTGATGGGCCTTGTCCTCCTGGAGGAAGGAAGGAATATTCTGTACTACTAGAAGTCCCAGGTACTCTTCTAGATTGTACTGGCCTTGTGGGGCAAAGCTTTCTGTCAGCAGTTGCAGCCTGAAGCTCTCACTCAGATACTGTGAACCTCTGAACAAAACTGGCCAAAAACCAAACAGAGCAAATTTTTCTCTTCTTTTTACACATACCTGTTACACTGGAAGTAGCTAGGTTTATCCAAACTTTGACCTGACCTGAATGTTATTGCAGAGGAGAAAAAGTATTTTAGTCATTGCATAAGAGTTCATAAATTGTTCACACTATGACCAGTAGATGTTAGTGCCTGATTTCTCTCACTGGCACTCTAACTGTGACTCCCTTTGTTTTTCATCTTTCATAGACCCCACCTATAAGCAAGGCCTTTTTCAAAATGTTAATTGGGAAGCCTCTCTCAGACTATAGTATAAACATTTCTAGAATATGCCAATTAACTTTTTCCTGTCTACAGCTAATTATTTCAAACAAGACCAATAACAGTGCTACTTGCCAAGCAAAAGTCCTTTTCATAAATCGTGACTTGAGAAATAATAATGAACCTAATGTAAGAAGGCTCGCTATTGAAAAATGATCATTAAAATAATCAATTGATACTGTAGCAAGTAAAATTCTCATGAAATGAATTATAGAATCATAGAAAATTCGGGTTAGAAGGGACTTCAGGAGGTCATCTACTCCAACCTCCTGCTCAAAGCAGAACTAGCCCCAACATAGAATCATAGAAAATTAGAAAATGGACTAGACATATTATAGTATGTTACAATATTCATAAATCAAAGATGTCCAGCAGCCAAGAAGGGGGACATGTTTTTTGTTTTCTTCTTCTGTTGTTTTCCTAGACATTATAAAAAATATTTATATTTAAAAATTCTTTAAGTATACTAGCAATCAGGACTCGTAGTTGAGGTGATATGTTTTATTAGACCAATTATATTTTTGCAAAAAAAGGTCTTTTACTGCAAGTTTTTGGGCACAAACACCCTTCATCCTCAGGCTTTGGAGAAAGATTGTAAAAGTTGTCCTGGGTTGAAATGAAAGTTCATATTTCATAGGAGAGTTGAAGTTGTGGTAAAATCTCCTGTTTGGAAGAGTTCATTTTATATGCAGATTAGGCTCAGAGAAAAGTTGGAATAGTCTGTTTACCTCAAAGTTGTTTGGTGTTAAGCAGGATGTATTCATATTTCCTTTTTGTTATGGTGTTTCATATTTCACAGAGGAGTAAATAGATGGAATGCTTTTCTTGGCAGGCATTTCTCATCTGGTGAGGTGTCTCTGACCTCTTTTTTTTCCCCCAAAAATATCTAGTTGGTCTAATAAAAGATACCACCTCTACCATGAGTCCTGACTGCTTTTTCCTCTAGTCCAACACAGCTACAACCTGGATACATTAAGTATACTCTGCATTTTATGGACAGAAAGGAGAAGGTTAAAATGAAGATCATAAATTAAGATTAACTGTTTATTTGTTGTTTTTCTTGAAGCTGTACTGAAGTGACAATGAAAAAAATTGGTTCAGCATATCAATATCAAATAAAAGAAAGTCCTTTATTTTTAGAGGTTGAAAATCTTGTGGTTGAAAGCAGGTTTCAGATTCTCAGGAGGGGCATCTGCAGTACATTGAAGTTACATTGAAGTTTATTGTCTCTCTTATCACCACACTTACGGTATTCTTCCTGCCCACATGGAAAATTTCTTTCTTGAAGAGGAAAATGAATGGTGGAAGGAATTAATAGAAGACAAATACACTACAACCCATATTACAGGAATTACATATGTTATATCATCTTTTCATTAGTGTTTAGTTCTTTAGTTTTTTGTTTAAGTGCTATTTTCTGTAAGCAGAAGAGAAACAAATGGAATGAGATAATGTTTGAAGTCATTTTGACCCAACACTGGGGACTGAACTCTGGGTATCTCAAGCTGAAATTCTCTATAGTCAAGTTTTGCTTCCAAGAGCTGCCAGACCCATAGTCTGTGGGTCTGGAGGAAAGGGGTGCTGTAATAACCTGTAGATCAAGATGTTGGTGCCTTTTAGTATAAGCTCATAATCATGCGGTACATTTGTATAGATACGTTGAACTTTCTACCAGTGGAACTTAGAAAAAACATTTTACATAACTTCATGTAACAATGTTTTCTCCTTTTTATGGACAGAAAGTTGAGTAAAATGCAAAGGAGGAATAGGAGGTGGCTAGCTGAAATGACTGACACTCACTAGCACTTATGACTTGTACATAATATTTGTTCTATTATTGCTCAAATACTGCTGTTTGAGTTGTCTTTTAAAAGACAATACTGGTATCTTTTAAAAGACACTAGTATTGAAGATGAATACTGGTGCAGGAATTCTCATTTATAATAGGTCTGTCACACATCTCTTCCTGTAAGTACTACTGAATTTAAATAGTGAGTCTCTGGAACCTGAAGAAAGTTCTCAAAGAGTCTCAGAAGGCAAAGCATGACTTCCAGTTGATAAGGTATAACACTATAACAGTACTGCTCAGCCTGTCTGGCCCTGTGGGCCAGATCTGTGGTGGACAGTTGGTCTGTGGGCCTGCCTGCCTGACCCCATGTGCTCAATCCAGCCGTAGTGCACCCCTGCAGGTCAGCATGATCTGGCACATAGGACCATATATGTCATCTAGACCACAGTGCTCCCAACTGGGCTGGAAATCTGGTGGTGGGGAGCAGCGGTAGTGTTAATTGCTGTGGCTCTGGAAGTGCTTCATGCTGCCACTGTTTCCCTGCTGCCAAATTTTTGGACTTGTGGGGAGTCTCATGGCTAAGATGACAAAGTTCCATGGGCTAGATCTGGCCTGCAGGATGGCATTTGAACACCACCGTATTATAGCATTTTAGTATCATCTGGTAATAAACCTATTGTATTCTCCAGGGGCTTCAGAGACCTAAGCTAATGTTCCTGGTTGTGCCACAGACTTCCTATGGTATCCTAGGCAAGTCAAATAATTCTTTGAATGCTTACAAAACTATAAAATGAGATGAATATTCTTTCTTTGGATAACAGGAAGATAAATGTTTTCATGCATTTGAGGTGTTCTGGTATGATTCCAAAGACTAACTGATATATATTTATTTTTATATTTGTTTTCTATTTTATATCTTGTTTTATATTTGTATATATAAAAGAAATACACCTGGTGGCAGCCTATAAGTACATCGGGGTGTGCATCAGGACCTGGTAGAACACCTCCTGAACCCCCAAGGGTGACAAGGTCCAACAGTCACAAACTCCTCCAAGACTGTTTTAGGCTGGACATAAGAAAAATTTCTTTACTGTCCGAACCCCCAAGGCCTGGAATAGACTGCTGCCAGAGGTGGTGCAAGCACCTACTCTGGAATCTTTTAAGAAAGGTTTGGATGCTTATCTTGCTGGGATCCTTTGACCCTAGCTGACGTCCTGCCCCTGGGGCAGGGTGCTAGACTTGATGCCCGTCTGAGGTCCCTTTCAGCTCTAATGTCTATGAAATCTATGAAATATGGGCAGAAATAAAAACAGAATAAGGTTGCATCAAAGGCCACTCTCAGCACTTTGAAAGACTGAGGATTTTCAATGTTTGAAAGACTATGTGCTATCCTAAGAAAATGGAGAAGTTGCTGTATGATGTATGTGGCTTGAAAAATATCACTTCTATTTCACATCTTCAAGGGGGTGGGTTCTTCCCCATTCGTTGCTGCACCCACATATGAGACGGAAAGGAAAGATAATATATAACTAAACAGTATGCTTTAGATATAAACAGACATTGATAATGGGAGACATGGAAATATTTCAAACATTTTACATGATGAAAAAAAGCTGAAACAATTGCACTCCTTTTGCATATGTTTTCCACGGTATTTCAGCAAATGAGTCTACTGGTAGGGATGTTCATGAAACCAATAATTATTATGCAGTTGTTAGACAATGATTCTGAATTTATAAATGAAAGGTTTTGCTCATAAATATTAAGTCATTCTAACCAGAAAACTGAAAGGGGGGGGTATGACCCCCATGCCAAATCAAAATTAACTTGATTATCAAGTATCAATAATTAATAATCAATAATTAATTGGCCGCACCAAGGCCCCTGCCCCGCCAGAGCTTAGCAACAGGTTCGCACCTCTTGCAGCCCCAGCAGAGCCCATGCAGTTGCCGGCTCCCGCAGGCAACCCAGGCTCGACCGCAGCTACTGGCCCCGCTCTCCCCAAGACAAAGCGTAAGGTGTTTGTTGTGGGAGACTCCATCCTGTGGGGCACTGAGGGGGCAATCTGCCGCCCCGACCCCTTAGCCCGGGAAGTCTGCTGCTTCCCGGGAGCCCGCATCCGAGACATTGCGGAGAGGATCCCGCAGCTCCTCCGGCCTACTGACCACTACCCCATGCTCCTGATTCATGTGGGCACCAATGACACGGCTCGGAGCACCCCCAGCCAGGTCATGAGGCGCTACAGGGAGTTGGGAGCGGGGCTTAGGGGTCTGGGAGCTCAGGTGGTGTTTTCCTCAATCCTCCCAGTCTCGGGCTATGGGCTGAGGAGGGAGGAGAGGAGGATCCATGCGGTGAACCAAAGACTGCGGCGCTGGTGTTATCGGGAAGGCTTTGGCTTCCATGACCACAGCCCGCTCTTTGGAGAGAGAGGCAGCGAGCTGCTGGGAAGAGATGGCCTCCACCTCTCTCCCCTGGGGAGGAGGCTCTTCTCAGCCAGGCTGGCTGACCTGCTCCACCGGGCTTTAAACTAAGCCCACTGGGGGATGGGGGGACTACTGCCCCTGCTGGCCCGCTGAACGGCCCTTGCAGAGCCAGCGGACCAAGGCACTTAAAGGGGCACTTAAGGGAGCCCACCCCTGCCCCAGCCCTGGCACAATCTGTGGGCAAGGCAAGAGCCCCCAAGGGCACACTTGCCTGCCTGTACACTAATGCCAGGAGCCTGGGCAACAAGCAGGACGAGCTCGTCCTCCTGCTCAGTGCAAAGAAATATGATGTCATTGGGATAACGGAGACCTGGTGGGACTCCACCCATGACTGGACTACGGGGATAGAGGGCTATACCCTGTACAGGAGGGATCGTGTTGACAAAAGGGGCGGGGGTGTAGCTCTCTATGTGAAGGAAAGCTACATGTCCCTGCAAGCTGATGTTGGCGACTGGCATGGACAGCTAGAGACCCTCTGGGTAAAAATTCGTGGGGAATTCGGCACAGGGGACACAACGGTGGGAGTCTACTACAGACCTCCCACTCAAAGTCCCGAGCTTGACCAGGAGTTCGCCCGGGAACTGACTGAGGCTGCTTGCTCCAGGACCTTGGTTGTCATGGGTGACTTCAATTACCCGGACATCTTGTGGGAAGATCACTCAGCTAAATCTGAGCGGGCGCAAAGCTTTCTCTCATGCGTGGATGACCTCTACCTGACTCAAGAAGTCTATGGGCCAACGAGAGGCAAAGCGCTGCTTGACCTGGTACTGGCTACGGGGGACGACCTAATCGGCGACCTAGTGATTGATGGGAAGTTGGGTGACAGCGACCACGAGCTGATCACCTTCACCATCCGCCGTAAAGCTGGCAAGTCAGTCAGCAACACAGAAGTCCTTGACTTCAGAAAAGCCGACTTTGACAAGCTCAAGAGGCTAATCAGTAAGGCCTCAGGGACCGTGACCACAGGGAGTTGGGAGTTCAAGAAGAGTGGTTGCTTCTCAAGGAAGCGATCCTCAGTGCACAAGCTAAATCTATTCCAACACGGAGGAAAGGCAGCAAGAAGGCACAGCAGCCCCCCTGGCTCCAGAGACCTAGCGGACCTCCTGTGGCTAAAAAGGAAAGCATACAAAGGATGGAGATCGGGATTCACCTCCAAGGAGAATTACTCCGCGCTGGTCCGGTCCTGCAGGGAGCAAACCAGGAAAGCCAAGGCTGCAACTGAACTCCAACTAGCTTCAGGCATCAAGGACAACAAAAAGTCCTTTTTCAGATACGTGGGGAGCCGGAGGAAAAGCAAGGGCAATGTTGGACCCCTGCTAAACCAGATGGGGCAACTGACAACTGACGCCCAGGAAAAAGCCAACCTATTAAATAGGTACTTTGCGTCAGTCTTTCATCAGTCACACAGGATGCCCATGCCTGCTATGGGACAGGGAAATCTGGGTGATGGGGATCCCCTACCCTCCATCAATGCTGACCTCGTGAAGGAACACCTTGAGAAGCTGGATACCTTCAAGTCAGCTGGCCCTGACAACCTGCACCCCAGGGTACTCAAGGAGCTGGCGAGCATCATAGCCCAGCCCCTGGCACGGATCTTTGAAAACTCCTGGCGCTCTGGTGTAGTGCCCGAAGTCTGGAAGAAGGCCAATGTGGTGCCGATCTTCAAGAAAGGGAGGAGAGTGGACCCGGCTAACTACAGGCCCATTAGCCTGACTTCTATCCTGGGGAAGATCTTAGAAAAGTTTATTAAGGAGGCCATCCTTGATGGACTAGTCCAGGCTAACATTCTAAGGGACAGCCAGCATGGGTTTGTTGCGGGTAGGTCTTGTTTGACCAATCTCATTTCCTTCTATGACCAGGTGACATATCACCTGGACAAGGGAGAAGAGATTGATGTCATATATCTTGACTTCAAAAAAGCTTTTAATTTGGTATCCCATGATCACCTGTTGGCCAAACTGCCCAGTTGTGGCCTTGGCTCCACCACGATCCTCTGGCTGGGAAATTGGCTTTGTGGTCGGACCCAGAGGGTTGTGATTGATGGCAGTCACTCATCGTGGTGCCCTGTGACCAGTGGGGTCCCTCAAGGCTCTGTCCTGGGACCCATACTGTTCAACATCTTCATTAACGATGTGGACATTGGAGTCAGGAGTGGACTGGCCAAGTTCGCCGATGACACCAAACTTTGGGGCAAAGCATCCACGCCAGAAGATAGGCGGGTGATCCAGGCTGACCTGGACAAGCTCAGCAAATGGGCAGACGAGAACCTCATGGTGTTTAACACCGAAAAATGCAAGGTTCTCCACCTTGGAAGGAAAAACCTGCAGCACCCTTATAGGCTCGGCAGTGCTACGTTGGTTAGCACTACAGAAGAAAGAGACTTGGGGGTCATCATTGACCACAAGATGAACTTGAGCCTCCAATGCGATGCTGCGGCTAGTAAAGCGACCAAAATGCTGGCGTGCATCCATAGATGCTTCTCGAGCAAATCCCGGGACGTCATTCTCCCCTTGTACTCGGCCTTGGTGAGGCCGCAGCTGGAGTACTGCATCCAGTTTTGGGCTCCACAATTCAAAAAGGATGTGGAGAAGCTTGAGAGAGTCCAGAGGAGAGCCACGCGCATGATCAGAGGTCAGGAAAACAGATCTTACGATGACAGGCTGAGAGCCACGGGACTCTTTAGCCTGGAAAAGCGCAGGCTCAGGGGTGATCTGATGGCTACCTACAAGTTTATCAGGGGTGACCACCAGGATCTGGGGAAACGTCTGTTCACCAGAGCGCCCCATGGGATGATGAGGTCGAATGGTCACAAACTCCTGCAAGACCGTTTCAGGCTGGACATAAGGAAGAATTTCTTTACTGTCCGAGCCCCCAAGGTCTGGAACAGTCTGCCAGCGGAGGTGGTTCAAGCGCCTACATTGAACACCTTCAAGAGTAAATTGGATGCTTATCTTGCTGGGATCCTATGACCCCAGCTGACTTCCTGCCCTTTGGGCAGGGGGCTGGACTCGATGATCTCCCGAGATCCCTTCCAGCCCTAATGTCTATGAAATCTATGAAATCTATGAAATAAACAATATATGGAGCAACAGTAGAAATGATTCAGTGAATAACACTGTAAAATAAATCTCAGAAAAATGTAAGTGGTTCATGAACAATTCTTAAACAATAGACATTCATCTACATTCATAAGCATCTATCTAATAAATGTATTCACCAGAAACTATTTCCTCAATACCCCTGACTACTGACAGATATAATCTTTTAAAAGGTTGTTATTAGCCCATCAACACCTAGAGAGATGAAAATTTACTGCAAACATTTGTGTCTGCTATTAAAAACTCAATTAGAAATATCCGGTAGTGGGGAGCTCATGTAATGTTTAAGGGGATTACACAGACTTTCATCATATGGGTACTGATATAAGACCAAATCTGGCTGATATAGTAAGAACAATAGTGCCACTTGCCCTAAGTTCAGTAGTCTGTATGAAGTGACATAGAAGTCTTTCTTGAGTTCCTAGTGGGGCAGATGTTCACATCACAAAATATCCACATCAGATGAAACCTTTGGCACTTTTCTCAGTAGCATCAGAAAACAGACAATAACTGAAAAATCTTTCTAGAAAAAATGTATTCAACAATTTTTCCAGCAATAGCAACTGATAAGGACCATTGATATAGCACCTCTTATAAATAGTTAACTTCACTAAACTTCATTAGAAGACTGAGTAAAGCTGCCTTGGAGAGTCATAAGTGACTGCCTTCTTTTTTCTGAGCAATCACTGGGGGATATGGCAAATTGTTTTTCTATCCTTAGAAATTGTGTGGTAGGCTTCAGAGTTCATTACTGTTCCCCTTCCCATTAAATATGTAAGCTATAGGAGGCCATGAACAGTAGGGCTGCAGTGTCTCTGGCATGCAGATAGAGCATTCTGTTTTATTTCATAGACTCTATCTGAGATTGGTGTCTAGGTTAAAAATACTTATCTGAAGTAAAATCCAGACCATAGTGTGGTGATGCTGGCTTGCTAGAAGGGTTATTTTGAGCAGCTAATGAAGATTGTATCTGTTCCATTTTTGGATAAAACTCAAACTCTTCTATGGTTTGAGTTTGCCTGTCTAAAAAGCCACCTCCTTTCTTCAAGCTGTCTTTGAAATTATCTTTAAATTATATTGTCTTATTTTTGTAAGGTGTTCATCTTGTCTATCATAATAATCATATGCATCAGAGTACAGGTGGCTAGAGAGGCATTTTATAAACTCAGAAATACTAATGACTTCCATCTTTTTTATTTATTCTATCTTTATGTAATTTATTCATAAGATCCCCTTATTTGAGGTAATGTATGCAAAGTATTATATACTGTATTTTGTGTTAGTTATCAATAGTCACATAACACTGAAAAACTGAACATGGCTTTTGGGAGTGGAAAGAGAGCCAGGAGAAAGCAAAGTCTTGTGTATGGAAGAGGCTGTAATGCCTTTCCACCAAAAGGGGCCTCAGAAAAGCTGTCTTAGAGCTGATGTGGACACATGCCATAGTAGTTCACCTTAAAGTTTCTATGGGAACTATTACAAAGAGATGTACAGCTATGTTCAGCTTGTGAATTATATAAACTATTTTCTGATGATTTTTGTCTTCTAGAATGATTGAAGATTGTGGGAAAAGAGGAAATACCATGGCAGAAAGAAGGCAGCTGTTTGCAGAAATGCGTGAGTACTTTGTATAAATATTCCACTGCAAAAAATGAACTGGATATAATCTAACATTGGTAAATGTCATGTGAACTTTCTATTCCAAGCAATTGATATCTCATTCTACAAAATTCATTTTTCTACTATGAAATCAAAATAGCAGAAGGATAGCTATTCAGAGGTAATTAATAAAAAGATGTAATGCCTACAATAGCACAAATGTAACGCGTGAATAAAGAAAGCAATCTGTCATAGACCCTGGATTTTATAGCATGTAGATGATATTATATACATAAGAGTTCATATAATTTGCTTCCCCCTAACACACACACAAAAGTAAGAAAGGGAAGAAAACGTGCATTAAAAGTACTGAATAAAAGGAAAATATTGAAGGATTCAGAAAATAAATCTATTTTAGGTAAATAAGTTCCCAATTCAACAAAGCACTTAAACATATAAATAAATCCCTTTAATTTCAAAAGAGTGTGATCTCCAAATAGAGAGTTTTTCCTGAACAAGGCATAGATCGGTTTGTGGCATTCATATTTAAAATGATAGGCAGAATCTGAAGCATCTCTCCATTTAGTGAACTAATTGATTTTTTTTCTTCTTCCAGATGCCAATTATAATCTTCTATGAATTAGTGTCCTGTCTAATATTATCTTACATGGAGTGCTAAGGTCAAAATTCAAAAGGCACAGCCTGATGTTGTCTCTCAAAAGGCAAAAAGGCATAGTCAAAATAAATGAAATACTAATAGATTTATCTTACATATTTACATATATTCACAGGGGAGTTAACTGGTGGAAGTAGCACCAAATATGGACAGGAAAACTTGTTTCCATTGTGGGTGCTGATGTACATTATCCAGGAGAAAAAGATTACTGTGGCAAAGTCTGAAAACACCAGACAAGGCTTGCAGTTCATTGCATTGTTTTATTTTCAAATTGACAGCAGTATTGCCTGTGTTGAGAATACCTGAAAAGAACAAAATGCAGCCCTGAGCTGAACAAAGGCAGGTGAAGCTATTTTTGTCAGCAATTCGGGCAGGGGTATCAAACATATGGTTCATGGACCAGATATAGCCTGTGGAACCCCATGGTCTGGCCTGTGGTGCTGCCCCATTGACCCACATGCTGCACACAATTAGCCCCATGCCACCCAGAGCCCTCACTGGGGTCAGCATCCTGTGCTGTCCATGGCACTTATCCAGGCCAGCCTCCCAGGCTGTGCTACCTGCCAGTGCTCACTCAGGCCAGTGTCCTGGACCTGCCCGGGCAGGTGCTGCATACACTGGATGCACTGATCCAGTGACTGGACTGGTCCCAGTCCACTCACCTGGCCTGTGGGGCCAAATGAGTTTGACACCCTTGATTTAGATAACTTAGAAACTTGATATTTGATTTGCCTTATTCACAAGTGCACACACGTGCTCCTTACTATTTGTTTTTGCACAACCTCTGTGGAAGCAAGGTCTTTATTTGGAAACCAAATTTCAGACTGTGTGGAATTTGAAGAATGAGAAAACTAATTATATATGAAACAGAAGCAAAGCCAATAAATTTCTTGCATTTTCTACTCCATTTGTCCAGAAAGTCTTTCCCCAAAATAATAAAAATCACAGCGTGTCCTAACAGCAGAAATGGCAATATTTTTTAAATATATGTTCCCTCAGCACCACTTAATACCACTCCCTACAAAATGCATATTGGGTAAAATCCTTTAACTTCTTTATATCTTGTAAAGGAGCTAAAGTGACAGAAGCAGATACTAAAAGCTACAGGCTCTTCCTGCTGTGTATGGAAAAAAGAGTACATAGTGATTCTGATTAATAAAAAGAAGACTTAGTGTTACAAAAAATATAGCTAAGTTTTTCCAAATGCTGTCAGTAAGATCCTAACAGAGAAAAGAAAAACCTAGTATTTAACAGCAAAGCATGTCTTGAGCAATATAAAAAACTTTCAGAGCCTGATACTTAGTTGAGGGTAACTTCTGCCAGTAACAGATGGTATTAAGACAGCCAACTGGCAAAGGGAACTAGCAGAGAACCCTGGGAAGATGGTGTGGACGAACCTAGTCAGGAATGGAGCAGAGGCTGGGAAGAAATCAAAATCTCATTCTTCTTGTCTCAGATCCACAAAAGTTTGAAGTGTTTTGTTTAGGTCCAACAAGTGCCAGATTGCCCAACAAAGAATGGGAGAATAATGCTAACACATATCCATACATACAACTGCAAATCACATGACCCTATTAATGTCTAGAGACTTCTCAAAGAAAGGATTTGGAAAATGAGGTTAAAATACAGGACTGGACCATATTTCATTGTACTCTATTCCGTTTACAGTCTGATGTTACGTAGGTGAAATTGAATTGAAAAAGACAGATATTTGAGAATTCTGGTCCTGTGCATGCCCAGGACCACACACCAGCGAGCGCTGCAGGCAACACAGCCTCATACCAGGCCCAGCTAGTGCTGCATATGCCACAGGGCCAGTCTGGTGCGATGTATGGGTCAATGGACAGCCACAGGGGCTGGATTATGGGGCTTTGTGGATCATAAGTTTGATACCCCTGTATTATGGAATAAGCAAAATCTATTCATCTGCCTTTGAGCTATTTAAAATGCATTATAAATAATGAATGGCAACATGGTAGTTAAGGATCCAGACCAGATTCTCTCCCTCATTTGTTGGTGTTTTGGTGGCATGGGTGAAGCTATCAGATGAAGTAAGATCAACATACCTGGCTTCTGAGTAATGTCTCTTCCGAGCCCTGGCATAGATGAAATGTCATGGGCAGGCAAAGGCAGCAGCAGAGCTCTGCTGTTTCTACCTATGCTCATCATGCAGACATTTGCTTTGGGAACTCTACCAGAGTTGAAAGTTATAGCAGCCAGGGCCAATCTGTATATGCATCAGGGATCTAAATGCTTCAGCCTCCCACTGCACTGAGTGGACCTTAGCTCATTCTTGGCAGTGTGTGCATGAGAGCCCTTCTACACATGCAGACAAAGGCACAATAAGATCTAATGCATGATCCACATAATTGCACCTCCTGCCATGTCATACATGCATAGCAGGAGGTGTGATTGTGGGATTGCACATTAGATCCAATCGCATCTTACTACCAATGCAGGGGGAGCCTGGGAGACGCAGCTGCTGTGAACTCCCAGCCCTAGGGGCTCCACACACCTCCAGGGCTGGGGGATTACAGCCATGCCCTGTGGTTGCTGGGACCCAGCTCAGTCCTGGCACTGGGAGGTATGCTGCCAGCACCCAGAGGCTGCAGCTGCCAGTACCCAGAGGCTGCTGGGGCTAAGAGCAGCATTGCCAGGTGCATGATAATTATTGTATTTGTATGATAATTTCAACCCTTGTACAATGTACAATAGATAATGCTAAAAGTGTTCAAAATGTATGATAATTTTTATGCAGTTAATTGATGCGTCATATAAAAAACCCAAGTCACTCTCAGGGAGTTTTAACTGACTTTTGGGTTCACTGTCAGTGCTTTCTTATGACCGCTTGCCTTGAAATGAAGAAATGCTTCAACTTTGATGACCCAGTTCTCAGTCACATTGAATAAGTATTTGACAGGGACTGAAGTGAGGATGAGCAATATTTGCCATTTAACTGGAGACTTACAGTGAGCAATATAAAGTAACTGCATAACGATCACATAACTAAATGACATTATGAAATAATACTAAAACTTTATTTTAAATGCTATATATGGTCTTAAATCAATACAAAGTCAAAGAGGTTTTCTGCTTGCCTCATTTGTAAGGTATGTACCTAATGCTGTAAGTTGCAAAATAGTGTAGAAGATTTACAGTACACAGACTTGAACTGCAAAACAAAGAGAAAAGAATAATCACAGTAATGAATACAGTTTAGCCAGTTGAAGAAAAAGTTAAACAAAACATCATAGTGGGCAGTGTCCCAGGCTGAGCTCCATGGGGCTGGCAGAGCCGCTCAGAGTGCAGCCTGGCTTAGGGAGGTTGGGAGAGCCAGGACTGTGCTCCAAGCAGCTCTGCCAGCCCCATGGAGCTCAACCTACCCTCCCAGTGCTGCTGGACTGCTCCCGGGGGTGCAGGCCCCCAGATCTGTGCGCAGGATGACAGGAGGCTGCCACTGCTGCCTGGGGCCAGTGGCAGCACCAGTCTTCCCAGTGCTGGATGCAGGCTGCACCCAGTACCAGTCCCAGGCAGCAGCCTCCTGTCATCCTGAGTGCAGATCCGGGGGCCTGCACCCCCAGGAGGAGTCCAGCACAGCCTCATATCCCTTCCAGGAGTGCAGGCTCCCAGATCTGCACGTGGGATGACAGGAGGCTGCTGCTACTGGCAAGTGGCACAAGTTTTGCTTGTCAGCACCTTGAGGTGCAGTTTCCCAGAAACCCCTGTCTCCTTGAAACTTGGCAGGCTTCTGACCCTCAGAAGGGACTACCATCCCTACAATTTTCATCTGAATCAGGCAAGAAATGACAAAGTTATAGGCATTTTCATGATCCCCCGTTATAGCCTATGAGCGAAACGTCAAAACAGCAAAACAGTTTCAATGAAATGAAATGAGACAGTGCTTCAAAACAAAACAAAACGACAAAATGAAACACTGTCCCTTCAAAACAGCAAAACAGAAGTCAAAACAAAACAATGCAGTTTCGCACAGCCCTAGTTCCCAGCCACAGGGGAAACCCTGCTACACATGCAAATCAAAGCTCACTAGCAACCAGCTATAAAGTTAGCACACATTTTTGAGGTCTAACTTGGAGCTGGTTGGAGCTTTCTATGGCATGATAAGTAATTTTGTGTGTGTAGCTGGTCTCAAGATATTTGGACAATTAACCAGTTAATTGTATGATTGTGTAGAGGGGGGCCTGTGTGTGCGTCTGATCTGAAGTTTGTCATCTAGACATTTTTAGTTCAGCAGTTGTAATTTGTTTTCTAATTTGGTCTTCTGGAAGTACCTCATTCTGAACATACAGGTTAGTTCTGAATATTTATTTATTTTTTGTTCATTTTTAAATATTAAAATTAGATGGAGATTTTCCCTGGTGTTGGAGTCAGGCCAGTTTGCCTTTTAGTCTGCAGCTGGACTAGACTGTTGTCCAAAGTGATACACAGTGGACTGAATATTCAATGTTTTCCTTCATAAAAGACTTAGCACTGTGAATCTGGACCCAACAACTCCAAAACAAACTAAACAGCTTTGAAAATGCTCATTAATTCTACTATCTTCTTTGTTTAGTGTATATATCGTCAATAAGGAAGAGGTATAAACATGGTTCATTTTATTGTAGAGATTCACTCTGTGCCAGTGTTATGCCATATGTATAATTCTCTTCCACTAGGGGCTCAAGATCTGGATCGCATTCGTTTATCTACCTACAGAACAGCATGCAAACTTAGATTTGTACAGAAGAAATGCAACTGTAAGTATGTATGTTAGCTGGTAACATCAATTACCATCATTAGTATTATGTCATAGCTAGGCTGGCAGCCCGTCTATACTAGTCCTACCGTGAGTGGAGCTCCTTGATGGAACCCTTAAAAAGAGTCCTTTGTAGATGCAACCCATGTAGCTCAGCAGATGGGTCATTTGTTTTGAGGTTCTTAGTATTGGTGCTGCAGAAAATCTGCTGCTTGTGGTGTGGTAATATTGGAGAAAAACCAGACTCAAAGGTTTTTAAAAGGAAATGAATCTGGAGAACAGTCAGCAGAGGACTAACCATAAACCTACCAAGTTCCCATGTTAATGTGTGTTTACCCTGAGTGAGGGCAGTAGGATTTGTCCCATGTCCCATGTCAATGTATCTGTCTTCCATTCAGAAGGTATTGATATGATCACGTTCCTTTCTTTTATCTTTCAAGTGTGTAATAAAGACAAGGGGGGGATGCGGGAGGTGGGGTCACCCCCCTGCTTCAAGTGTGTAATGCAGGGGTTTGCAGCTTAGGTTCTGTGTGTTGAATATGGCCCATGAAGAAACTGGATCCAGCCCATGAAAGTCTAATCTGGCCTTTTAGTAACTGCATGCCAGTCCCCTGCTGCTGTCCGTCCTGTCCACCGTGTTCCATGTTTTACTAATAATGTGCCAATCCCGCACTGCTACTCCAGCTATCCTGGTTTTGTGAGAAGTACTGCTCTCTTGCCTCCCCTAATGCAGCCCCTGCTTTCTATTCCTGCCAGATTAACTGCTCCAAATTGTTCCTCACCACAGTTTTTGGAAGCGTGTTTTCAGCAGAGGCTGCATTAGGGGGATGAGAGAGCGGGCCTCTACACCAGGGGTGGGCAAAATATGGCCCACGGGCCAGATTCAGCCCACGAGGCAACTCTATTCAGCCCGCGGGGCTCCTAAAAAAAAGTAGAAAATTAATATTTCTCTGCCCTTGGTTCCTGTCAAAAATTACAGGAACCAAGGGCAGTAGGGTCCAGGGGAAGTCTGATAGGCTCCCACAACAGTGGGGCCCACCTGGCCCTGCCCCCCCAGCTGGAAGCCCCAGCCCCGGTTTCTAGGCTGGGAGCACATGGCTGCCCTGGCATGGGAAGCTCAGATAAGTGTGTGGGGGGAACCCCGGGCAGGGAAGGAGTGGGGGAAGTGGCCCTTCCCATCCATGCCCGGTGGCCCACACTGCAGCTGCTTGCAGCCCATGTGGGGCTGCTTGTGCCTGCTCCAGACAGCCCCACACAGGCTGCAAGCTCCTGCAGCATGGGGTACCGGGTGGGGGAGGGGCCACTTTCTCCCCACGCTCAGCTTTTCCCTGGCCTCCTTCCCTGCACAGAGAAAAGTGACCCCTCACCCGCCCCATGGCGGGCGCTCCCTGCTGCAGGTGCTCGCAGCTCATGTGGAGCTGTCCGGAGCATGTACAGGCAGCCCCAGGCCAGCCATGAGCAGCTGCAGCGTGGGGCGCCAGGCATGGGGTAGGAAGGGGCTGCTTTCTCCCTCCCACCCTGCGCTCAGCACCAGCTTGTAACCCGGCCCCACTGCCAGGCTGGCAGTGGGGGGGGCGTTACAAGCTGGTGCTGAGCACAGGGAAAAGTGGCCCCTCACCTGCCCCATGGCCAGCGCCCCACGCTGCAGCCACCTGCAGCCTGCATGAGGCTGCCTGTGCCTGCTCCAGTCACCCCTGCGTGGGCTGCGAGCGCCTGCAGCAGGGAGCGCCGGCCATGCGGCAAGTGAGAGGCTACTTTTCCCCATGCTCAGCACCAGCTTCCATGCTGGCAAGCAGGGGGTAGGGGCTCAGCGCTGTCCCCCACCTATACTGCGGGGCTGGGGGGCACTGGGAATGAGTGGCTGGGGAGCCAGCAGGAGCACAGGACCCACACCAGTGTCCCAGGGCCAATCCCGGTGGGGCCCAGAGCAGGGTGGTAGGAGCGCGGGGTCCCAGCCGGCAGGAGTTCTATGGAGCCGAGCCAGCTCCGCACTCCCTGCTGGTGCAGACCAGCCCAGCTCCACAGACCCTTGCCGGCCTGTGCCCCGCTCTCGGCCCCACCAGTGCTAGCCCTGGGACATTGATCCCAAGACGGTGACCAGGGGGCGGGGCACCTGTCAAGGGGTGGGGTACCTGTCAAGGGGTAGGGCTACCCAGGCAGCCCTCGACAGCCTGCCAAAACTGAGTAAGTGGCCGTCTGCCCAAAATAATTGCCTGCCTGCCCCTGCTCTACACAGAGCCAGCACAATTCAGTTGGCAATAAAAAATCTACGGTCTTGGCAGTTGGGTTGCAAGCAGTGGTCTACCTTATGTAAAAGGTTGCCAGGCCCTGGTGTAGTGCATGCATAGTGCACTCTTTCCACTGCTTACAGAGGTTAACTCTCCTGCTGCAGTGAGGTGTCCCACACCATCTGCACTCCACCTTTTCAAAACCGTAGATAGTCTTCTGGCAAAAAAGATGAAATTTTCACTTAATTTCCATGGCAACTGTATAGGCTACTCTTGGGTGATAACATAAAAATCTAATTCAGCTGACAATTACAGCAAAGTCTTCATAACACTAATTGCTAAGATAAATGTATACACATCAGATGAAAACTACAGTTATCTATAGGGGAGAATAGATGGGTGAAAACATGGGTAATAGATTCATTCTTAACATCTATTAAATATGTACCAGGTTTGTGAAAATTTATATAAATAATGGTAATAGTATACCAGGGAATCTTGCACCCTTTCGTCACTGATTTGACTGAAGCTAGTCATACAGTAATAAATAGTCCATGGGTTCTGACACCTGTTCAGTAGCCTCTGTGAAATGAGTTGCTGGTCTCAATCCTATGCAAGGTATTCGTATTATACACCCTATCATTATTGGTGTCCTCACTGGCAGTCTACTTAGGGAAGTGATATGTTCCACAAAATAAAGTTACCACACTTTTTTATGAGTAACTTGACCTTGGATTGAAGTGCTTTCCTGCGTAGTACAGCTATGTACATGTGTCTGCTTTACTTTTTATTTTGTAGTAAACATTCATGTGTCCACAGCCTAGCATTCAAATTGTGTGAGGGAAGGGATGGCTCTTCCAGATCAAAGCCGAGACACATGGTTAAACAAAGTGAAGAATATCTGCACTGTAGCTACTAGTATTATCTAAATATACAATGCTGATTTCAGTCCTCCTCTATGAGTATTAAATACAGTTCTAGTAAGCTCCATTTGAGAGACCTAGGTGTAGTAATTTTTCTCCAAAGTAAAGTCAGTCATTTCCCTGTTGTAATTTCATATGTGACATCAAGATCAAAATGCTAAGTAGATCAGAACAATAACAACAGAAAAATAGAGATCAATGTTTATTTTACTATTATGTGAATTCTGCTGCAGGTGAAATTCTGACCTCTAACTTAAGTTGTGACTCTTCACCTCTCCCACAATTTTAAAACATGGGTACTTGATCAAGACAACCAAATCCCACAATTGGAAGCTCACTTCACATGTGAAATAGACATTGGCATACTAGACGTGGAAATCTCATTTACTTGTTTATTCTTGAAAATGGAGTTCCCTTTATATAGAGAGTTCTTCGTGAAAAATGATAAACCTTGTGTCTTAGCCTGTATCCTCTTTACCACTTCAGTTCACCAAACCCTGCTGAAGTCAAGAAGGTCCAACAAGGCTCTACTTTTTGAGGCTGTATGTATGAACTAAGGTTGAGCATATACTGACTTATTTTTAATTTTCCTGCATGGTTATTAACTTATTTCTGCTTTGGGGTATCTTGAGTTTTAAAAACGCTACATTAAAACATTAAAACAATTTTCTATAAACAAAATCAATAGCAAGTAAGTGAGGACTGGAGGAACACAATGAATTCGAGGAACTCCTTCATTTAATCTCTTCTTCCATTTATCTTTCCTGTGCTTAAATATAGCAGCACAGGTACCCTTACTTCTGTCTTATAGAAAACAAGAGTACCTGTTACTATTAGAGTGAAAGGATAGCAGTATGGGGCTGCAATTTATTGTAGGCAGCTGAATTAGGAACCAAGGGCAGTAGGAAGTAGGGCAGCTGCTAGAAAGTAATCAGCTAAAGGAGTCTGAAGACTGGAGCTACAAGGTTATGGATAACTACTTGGGAGCAAGCTGCCCTACAACAGGCTTCAGGCAAAACCCCAGCAGAGCAGTAAAGTGGAGCCTATAGAACAGACAACAGCAGAGGAGGTGAGCTTGTCCATCTATGGAGTAGAAACAACTATGCTAGTTTCTGAGGACCAGAAGCAGGTGACTGGAAGAGGTTTAAAGCCCAGGGATAGATGATCAGAACTCAGTCTGGCCCAGACATCTGAAGAGAGGAGTTCCTGTAAGCCCAAACTGTTAGAGAAAGGAAGCTGTTGGCCTGGAAAGATACCCTGAAGACTGCAAGGGAGCCAGAGTGGGGATGAGGGTTCTGCAGAGAGACCCAAGGGTAGGGGTTTAAGGGTTGTGTTAGAGACTAGTTGGTTTATATTTTGTTTTGGTTTCACTGCAAGGTTTCATAGATTTCATAAATTTTAGGGCTAGAAGGGATCTTGCAAGATCACCAGGTCCAGCCTCCTGCCCAAAAAGTGGGAAGTCAGCTGGGGTCATATGACCCCAGCAAGGTAAGCATCCAAGCATTTCTTAAAAGTATCCAGAGTAGGTGCTTGGACCACTTCTGCGGGGGAGTCTATTCCAAACTCTGGAGACACAGATGGTAAAGAAATTTTTCCTTGTGTCCAATCTAAAATGGTCTTCCAGCAGTTTGTGACTGTTAGACTTTGTCTTCCTTGTCACCAAGGTGCCCTGGTGAACAGATGTTCTCCCAGATCCTGATGTACACCCCTTATACACTTGTAGGCTGCCACCAATGAGCCTTCTCTTCTCCAAGCTGAAGACTCGTATACCTCTCAGCCTCTTCTCATACAGCCTGTTCTCATGACCTCTAATCATGCACGTGGCTCTCCTCTGGACTCTTTCAAGCTTCCCACTTTCTTTCTAAATTGTGCAGCCCAGAACTGGATGCCGTACTCCAGCTGCAGCCTCACCAAGGCCAAGTAAAGCAGGAGGATGACTTCTTGGGTCTTGCTTGAGATGCATCGGTAGATGCAAGCCAGAGTTTTATTTGCTTTGCCATCTGCGGCATCACATTGGGGTGGCATAAAGGGGAGGAGGCAGTTACAGAAGGGTCCCAGCAATGTATTGGAATGGAAGCCAAGGGAGAGCCCTGAGAGGACTAGGGGGTCTGATGGCTGATGACAAGATAGAGGTGGAGCCCAGTGAGTAGGTACTAGCTGAAGCAAACAGGTGACCAGGGAATTTCACAGGTGGGAGCAGCCTTGAATGGGCTAGGGACCTGGGTGGGCTGAACCCCATAAAGGTAGGAGCGCCCAGTAAGCTGAAGCTTGGACAGGGCCAGTGGCCCAGGTAATCAAAGCATGGCTGAAGTCAGCTGTAAGGAGTACCATGGATGTGACTGTGGTTGAGGCTGTAGGCTACACTCAGGTCCAGTAGGGCTGTGAGTAGTGCTAACAGAGCACATGCAAGGACAGTAGGGCCTGAGCAATGCCAGTAGTTCACAGTTAGTGTCAACAAGGTACCAGGTGGTTTTTACTTAGCAGACTTGGGGTCCATTAGCACAGGCATGGCAAGGGGTTTCTGGCTAAGTGAGTTAAACTAGGTTCATTGCAGTACTATTAGGCTCCCTCCAGGACTCTGGGGGCAGCCTTCCAAAGTAATATAAAGATTACATCGAGACATGGCAGGAAAGCAGTTGAGGATATCCTGAGATGCCAGAGTGGGTCAGGATTCGTTTGGCTTCTCTCAGGGCCTGGTCTAGCTACAGTCTGTATGTATATTATTTTCACAAGAGTGTGTTTTCTAAATGTAAAAGAACAGGCCATTCTTTATTTTTCGGTCACCTGTGTCTTTATGCATGTTTTTTTACCAAGACTCACATGTTTGCCTCCTTTTAGTTACAGAGATTTAAGCAGAAATCTCACCATTAGCATCACTGTTGTTGTCCTGAAATGGCTAAACTGGCATACATGTTTTCCATTATTGAATAGCTTGCCTACTCTCTTCCTGTTAAAATTTTGTTTTCCTAAGTGCTATACTGTGATTGGTAAGGAAAGATCTGGCTCAAGTTAATTCATTTCTTCAGTATACTTTTAAACTCTGAATAATGGCCATCCGCAATGAAGGTTTTATCTAGACACTGTAGTATCATACCAAGTGTTGTCCTTGAAGTGGTTAATAATACAGACATCTTGCTAATGGCAGCAATGCTCTTTTTTCACTGACATTGCCATTGTGTATTATACCATAGTACGTTCAGGAGAAAAAAGTAAAACAGGCAAAAATAGTTCTGCTATATCTGAACTTAATTTAAGAGTAGATAAGAAAAGACTTGAAGACAACTCTACTCTTAGTTTGTAGCTCCCCTTGCTACTCAAACTGTCTGTGTTCTTTTTTAAGCTCATCTGCCCTGCCCACAACCAGCTCCTCTCTCTCAGACCAGACAAGGCTTGCTGTAGAAAAAAAATAGTTTGAGAAAGAGTATATTTAAGAAAGCCTTTTAAAAGACCCAGTTTAGTAAATTGCAGGGATCTGCTCTCAGCTGCAGGTTCAGAGTGTCTGAGGATGGAAGCAGAAAAGTGGTTTAAATGCCAGAGAAGTCCATGCTCTAAAAATAGAGGTTTTATTCATGCCAAAGCTTCCCCATAAAAGTACTCATTAGCATATAGTAACATGTGATAGTATCAGGATATCATTTAACAGGCTGGTACACTGTATAATGAACAATGGCATGTTTGTTTCAGCTTTGGTTGGTGCGTGTGCATGCATGCACACACATACACATTCCCACACACATATGTTCATCTCTGCTTGTTCCTTTCCGAATTCTTTTCTCTGCCAATGCAAAAGAACGCTTTGCTGAAAACAGCAGAGGAGACAGAAGTTTTCACTGGTGAAGTGGATACTGCCTAATGTGTGGTACCGGGTGGAAGAAAACCCTGTTGTACCAAGTCGTCTCTTCCTACAGATAGTTCTTTCTTTTACTGCTGCCCAGAAGTTATATGAGTTGAGAATGAGGAGGGGAATGGAATTGCTAATTTACTTTTTCAAGGCATAATACTATGGTTCTAATGAACTAGCAGAACTAGGGGAAGTAAGCAGGGCGCTAGCCCAGGGCACTGACTATGAAGGGGTGCCAGAATCACCCCAGAAGTCTTTGCTATTGCAGGGGCAGCTCTGTGTTGTCTGGCCATAGAAGCTGGGCAGCACAACCCTGCACCCAGCAGTGTATCTGGGGGGGCAAGTGGGGTGAGTGGAATGGTGCCTCTCCCCTTGGGAACCTTTGCCAAAGTAGGCACAGCCCTGTACCCAATATGTATGTATTTGGGATGGTGGGGAGTGAATAGGGCACCAGGGCAGCTCCCAGAGAGCTTGTACCATGGGGATGCTGCTGTTGCACCAGTGCTGCAACAACATCTGCCTTCAGTATTCAGAGAGCCTAGCCAGGTAAGAGTTCCCTTCCCCTAACCCCAACTCTCCTGATCCACAATAGTTGGCCTGCCCCACTGTTACCTGGGGTGGTCATTGAACTCACTACACCTCTGCAAATGAATAAAATTAGGTTACAGTCAATCTGGACAAAGGAAAATAACATCAGTGATATTTAGTAAACATCCCCAAAATCACAAGTGCATAAGTTCATGGTAAGGCTATGCGATTTGGGGAAATTATTGCCATATAGAAACCTTTCTTTTTAAAGAGCTCTCCAACCACTTAAGCCAATGGCCAGCTTAAGGTCAGGTGAAGGGAAAGAGTCAATACCAGTCATTGCCATTCTTTGTTAATCATGCTGAGAGGGAATCTAGTCTAGTCTCATTCTTCAAGTGGGAGCGAGAAATTCCATAGATAAACTTGGAAAAGATAAGTAGAGAAACTTGAAAAATGTGCAATGTTGAGTTAATTCAGGAAATCTCTTGCATGTTTAAACCTCTTCCAAGCCACGGGTTTTATATCAACATTACTAATCAATCAATCAGTATTAATGAATAACAAAACCCTTGCTGTAAAAGGCTTGCTGTAGTCAAGTTAACAAGGTATTTCTTTACTTGCCAGATTTGGGCATTAGTGACTTATGAGCTGATCCAAGATGAGGAACACATGTTTACTCATGCAGGGAGCTTGTAGTGCTCTGGGATCCACTATGTTAGTGTTGAACAACACTAAGATTGTTTTCCTGCTGCTTTCTTTCTGCTGTAAATAATGTCATTGATTAAAAGAAACACCACGTTTGTAGGTATCCCAAATACTTATGGGCCAAGATAGCTAACATACCTTAGAAAAAAGCATAAATTGATAGCTACATTTGCATACCATTTTGCATAGTTCCTGTAGAGGTAGTAGGTAGGCTGGGGAGCTCATGGATAGAGGGTGCAACTACACAAGATGCTGACTGTGTAGTAACCTAATAACACTGCACATTAGCAAGCCAGTCAAAAACTGTGCTGATACACTACTGTGAAGTGTTATTAGGCTATTGCACATTAAGAGTCACAAAAAAACTGTGTACTGGCTCTCCTGTGCAGTAACGTGAGTTACTGCGCATTTAGTTAATACTTCATTAAGTAAGTACTGAGTTAAATGTGCAATAACTACCACACATTAATGAACATGTGGATGTGCCTAAGCTAGGGAGACCCAGGAAAAGCTGAGCTTCTGGGGCTACAGGCCCTGGGCTAAGGTGTCTCTCACTAAGCAACAGACTCATTGCTAGAGCTCACAAAGTGGCTAATAACCTGCCTGTCATGGTGGAGCTTCCAATAGAAGTTTTATGCAGTTTAACATTGCAATACTAACTATTATACTGACTCTAGTGGTACCAGAATCCACAGAGATTATCCTCTTGAAAGGTTTCACGGTCTTAGGAATAGAAGACGAAAAAACTGAAACTGCACAGCAGTTCTGGTTTGGCCCGTTACAGACCCAGATGGATCAAGATGAAGGTGCTAAGTATTATTTATATAGATTTGAAAAGCAATCTGATTCTATTCTATTCAGTCTGAATGATGTAAGGTGTGCTCTTCAGCATCTGGAATCATTGCAGAAGCAGTTTATTTTTGTGTCCACCGAGAGGTATACTATATAAAACCTGCGAATAGCTTCTGAAGGAGCAGCTGGAACTTGATCTCGCTGCAAATATCCAACAGAAACTTTTTGAATTTAATGAACTGGAAAATGTTAACATAGCTGCATTGCATTCCAATATGTATGTCCTCTGGGAGTTATGCAAATTAATACAGAAAGTAGATATGTCTTCTTCAAAATCAAAGATCGGAAACCATAGAACACTAAGAAATGTCATGTATCATGTCCTGAAGACCTTAAGACTTGGCTTTGATAGGATTTTATGGCAAATAAATAACAAATGGCAGGAAAGGGGGCCCTAAACTAAGAAGTCTGTACTGCTGGTTGTATAGGCTAGGGACAGAAGTTACACATAAACCTATTGGAAGTGATCAGAAGCTGGTTTAAACTTATAACAGAACAGAAGTTCAGTGCACATAAACCAGTTTCAAAGTGGCCAAAACCAGTTTGAGATTAACGTGGCTGAATGTAGTATCAGACTTAACTGATAGAGATCAAACTGGTTTATGGAACTTCTGTCCCAGACCACTTCCTGGTTTAAGTTAAATCACAGTTCCCCAGCATCCCAGCATGCTCTGCATGCTCTGCATGGGCTGGGCTATCTGTTTCAGCCAAACAGGGTTGCCTCCTGCCGCCTGCCAGCTTGAGCACTGTCACTGCTCCAGCAGTCTGAGAAGGGATTGGGGGTGCAAAATCCTGTTCTACAGTACAGCTGGGTCTGCCTGGCAAGGGGGCAGAAGCACTTGCCAGGCATCCCTAGTCCTCCCACCCTCTTTGCAGCTCCAGTGGCAGGAGCAGGAGCATGGCCAGCTATTGGTAGCCTGAGGGGAAGCGGGGAGTTAATCACCCCATTGCAGGGGGGCATGGGCACTGATAGGCTCTGCTTGTGTACCCGGGGCTGTGGCAGCCAGATGCCAGTAGCCTGAGGGGAAGGGAGGTGGGGTTAATACCCCCATTGCAGACTGCATCTGGCTCCATCCCATGCTGAAGATCCCCTCAGGCAGCACCCACACCACAGTGCCTGCGCTGAGTCCCTCAGAGGAGCAGCAAGCAGGCAAGGCCGAGGCCATGGGGAGGAGGTGTGGGAGGGGAGATGTGACCTGGCTTCAGGTGCAGAAGGGAAGTGAGGGGGAGCTGGGGCTAATCACAGAGCCCGACTCACTGCTGCCTCCCATTGCAGCAGTGCGGCCTGAATTGGGGTGGCCGCAGGGGGCAGCACCCGCTGTCTCCAGCCCTGCACAGGGGTCACAGTTTGCAGGCAGACTGCAACTGGAGTGTGGCTCCCTGCCCTCTCCCTCTCCCAGGGGTGGTGGCAGAGCGTACCATCTCAATGAGCAGAGGAGAGGCTCCTGTCACCCACCGCCTGCTCACGGCAGCACCAGGTACCCGGGGCCAGTTGCTATCCATGGGCCAGTTGCTACCTATGCCCTTGGGCCACTGGGCCAGGCTGGACCAGGCTTTCCCCCTGCTGCTGCCAACGACCCTTGTCCACGACAGCCTGCCCTGAGCCGCTGTGAAAAGGCAGCAGGTGACAGGTACCTCACCCCTAGTTGCCACGATGGTTCACTCTGCCACCACTGAGATGGGGAGTGGAGCAGGAGCAACACTCCAGCTGCAGTCCACCTGCAAACCACAACCCCACGTGGGGTTGGAGGTGGGAGGCAGTGGGCACTGATACCCACCCCTCAGGCTACCCTAGCCTGGGTCACACTGCTGCAGTGAGAGGTAGCAATGAGGCTCCATGATTAGCCCCAACTGCCCCACAACCCCTGTCCCACATCATTTCCCCGTTCCCCTCAAGCTACCAGCATCTGGCCATGCTCCCACTCCTGTGGCTGAGGCAGCAAGCAAATGAGCAGGCATGGGTGGGCTGGGGACCTCTAGCAAGGACTGCTTCCCTCCTCCCCCTCCAGGCACACCCCAGCTGGGGTCTCTGAAGACCAGGGTGGGGGTTTAAACCCCACTTCAATTATACTCAGGCCTGCCAGGACCTGGCCACATCCCTCCCCATCTCAGTTTTTGTCCAGCCAAGTACTCGCTCTAGCACCCCCCCAATTTCTGGCTTGAGCCACTGCAGGCATATGGCTGCTTTTTCAGAATCGAAAGTGAATGTCTATTCACTTGCTTGCCAGTTCAATCTATGCAGGTTAGACTAACCTGCAAAGATTGAATCAATTCAGGCTTGGGTTTTTTGAACATCTGTACCTAGCCATAGCATTCAGACCTAAGGGCTGAAAGCAAGTGTATGTGACCTGACTTTGTGATGGGAAGTAGTATACTGAAGTACAGGTCCACATCATTCAGACTTTATTTTCATTGATTTGAACTGCATCTGCAAGCAAAGAGAAACCAAGTGCAGAAACTGAGCCATATGTGTTACATCAGTGGTCTGCAACCTTTTTAGGTCAGAGATCACTTTTGAAATTTAAAAGAAACCGAAAATCTACCCCTGCTCCCCACCCAGCCAGTAAGTCTGTGGGGAGCAGGGCCTCAGCCCCCTCAGCCGAGGATTGATTTCAAGACGCTCCAGGATCCACAAGTTGATCAAGATAGACTGGTTGTTGACCACTGTGTTACATGATCAAAGTGGCTGATCCCATGCATGAGGTGGACTGCTGAATTCCATCGGGTGCTTCTGGATGGGATTCAAGGGTAGCCAATTTGTAACACACACTGTAGTTCATGCCTCTGAATGAGGTAGTAGTTCATGCCTCTATAAGATTTGTCCTGGCTTCTATAATTGTCAAGTAGAGATGGCAAAAGGGTAGGCAAGTATTGTGAGGTTGCTATGTCCTGGCCTCAAGCAGCATTTGAAAACTCTCATAGAACGTTGCTGCTATGGAAGAACTTGGAATCAACAGCAAGCAGATTACTCCATTGCTTCAAAATTAGTTTGGGAAAGACAAATATACATTTTCAATAATGAAGTCACAAATTCATCCAGGCGCCTCAGTGCTATCTCTAATATAAGTCAGAAGTAATCTTTCTATGTAAGTTGTCTTGTATTCAGTCATTTATCCATAACTTTCCAACCCTTAGAGTAGTAAGACAGCCCTAAAATGGGGAGAGAAAGTGACTAATCACCAATGCCCAAATGTATGCTAGTAATTTGTGAAGTGCCAAAATACCTGGTTCAGTCCACCCCATCATAACTTTTGTGTGTTGGAATGCAGATATTTTTGTACAGGCTTCATTTTAATATTTGATTTTGTTTGAATTTTAAAATTGATTTGTTTATACAGAAGAACATGCTGAGATAAAATATCCTGTTCACACACACATTCCCTCTGGGCAGTGGTGACAGCAGTAGCAGAAAATAACAACATATCGTAATCAAAACTATTATACAATTAAACGTTACTGAGTTATACAGAACTGTACACCTGGAAAACTACAGCTGGCCTTGATGGACTTTGCTGAACATGTTGTGAGATTATTCTATTATTCTGTGACACTGGCTGCAGAAAAAGCAATTACCGCTGATTTCCCTAGATTGGAATAAACCATTGGCTGTTGCAAGCTTTGAATTTAAAGCCTTGCTGCTAATTGTAATATGGGGCACAATTAGATCATACAAATAGGGAGTTCATTTCCCTGATGGCTTTAAATTCAGCACCATGGGGTTTCAGTTTTTTTGTTTTTCCCTTCAATATTCTTTTGAATGAAATGTTTTGTTTTGTCTCCTGTGAAGGATAATACTACTGTTTACAAATGAGTGGAGCTGCTTCTACTGACTGTGATGATGACCTGCTAATTTCCATTCTTGGCCCCTGATCTCAATCATTCTCTTCCTCTTATTTCCATTGAGTTTAAATAAATACAACTCAGGGGCATGTAAATAAGCCAGCTTAATTTCCATGCATGCCTTTGGGCCTTTTTCTGACCTTGCCTGGCATTTTAAGTTTGGTTTAAGTTCAGACAATTTCCCTTCCTTGTAAATGAGAATAATTTCACATCTGGGAATGAATTCTAATAATTTATAATCCTACTTGTTTTACACATTTTTGTTTAAGTCCCTTTCCTTATATCCTGTGTTGCTCATTCTGATATTAAACCAAACTCTTCTCAAGCTAATAATATTAAAGTTATGCCTAAAATTGACACTATGGTGCCGGACTGTAGATAGGTCTGTACAGATTATTGATTTGGGGGGCTGGCCTCTAAACTAGAATTTAAAAAAAATATTTGGGTATATTTGGATCAAAACAAACTAAGACTTCAAGGGTTTCTTTGTTTTCTGAAATGAAAAACTGAAAACTTATTTCACATCACATGAAAGATGCTGTTTGACACAAGCTGAAACATTTTGTTTCTGGACTTTGTAATCAAAATGACATAGAAGACCATATTCAGAAAACTGCCAGTATGAGTGTCAGTGTTGTCTACTCGTCTTTCTCCGGTAGTTCAATAGTTAAGGGCAGTTGCTCATGATGTGGTAGAACTGGGTTCATTTTCTTTCTCAGCCTGATGAGATTTTATTCAACACCACCCAACTTCTAGAAGAGTAACCTAATTAGTTGAGTGTACTCTGCTCAGTATGTTTAAGCACAGAAAATGCTTTACAATGTACTTGGGTCAAGTTTTTAAACTTTGTTGTGTAGCCATGGAAGCTAGAAATGTTGGGTTTTTTATTTTTTTTAAATGAAAGTTGAGATTCCTATGTATTTGCATAACACCAGGAGAGGGGGCGTTAAGAAAAACACAAAATGTATCAAGATTCTTAATATGGTAGTGTGAATTGGCAATTCTGCAATTCTGTATTGTTTGACTAATGTAAAGGAACACATGTTAATAACTCCAGGAGCTTTGGGGGTGTTTTCCCCAACTGTTTTACTCTAATGCTTTACCAGATGCCCAGTACCTTCTGGTTTCCCAGGCATTTGAGGAGAAAAGGTGGTGTGTGTCTGAATGTATACATACAATTTTTCTAATCATGAGTTCAAAAAGGTTTATTATCAGCATGTTCCCTGCAGGGAACTACTCATTGAATATTTAAATCCATAACTGTTCGCTGGCAGTACAATATCCTGAAACTGTTCCAAATTCTCTTTTTTTAAAAACCTATTTATAAAGGTTTGCATATATGATTATTCTTGATAGATCATAACAGCTGTTAGAATGCTAGTGAATAATATATGTGTTTCTTAATTCTCATAGAATGGGTTCTACTATAAAGTTGATATTCCACTGTTGTCACCTGTTGGAATGAGAGAGAATAGTGGTCTCAGATGTTGATTGGTATCTTTTAAAGGCTATCACTGTAACCCTAGCCACCACAGGATATATTACATGTTGCTTATTGGATCTTTGGCTTCCTTTTTATACTCCAAAATTGTGCCACAATGGCTGTGTCTACATAAGACAGAGAGTGCACAGTAGCCCATCACTACTATGCAGTAGCATCATGTAGCAGGAAGTGTGGCGCGACACTGCTATGCAGCAATCATGGGCTACTGCACAGTCAGCATCACAAAAAAGCTGTTTGGTGGCACAACTCCAATTACTGCACAGTCATTTGGTACTTGTTTAGTACTTGTTTATACAAGTACTAAATGACTACACAAGAGTGACTATGCAGTCAGTGTCTCGTAGACACAGATGTAGATGTACAAAATGTTCGTTTGTTCAGATATTGATTTTCAGAGGTTGGGCATCCAGCTGAATTTAATGGTGGTGTGTGAGTGAGTGAGCAGTGGCTATGAAAATTATGTACTACATACTGTCTTAATGAGTTTCAGGAAACTGTTTTTTAATCTTTTCTCCATTTATAATTAAAAGTGACAGAGTGGCACTGCTGGAGTCCAAAGTGATCATTTAGTTTCTTCCCTCTGCTAAAAAGATGCCTCAGCCCTTGTTTAATACTGTTACTTCTTGTAGTCAAATTATTATTCTTCAGTTTTTGTTCTCACCTGTTTCTAATCCTCTCTGCTTGAACTGACAAGAAGGATTTTACTTCTAGTGGCCTTTGTGATGGAGGAATAAAAATACTCAGGTTTTTTTATAAACTGTGGTCCCTGAACAGTTTTTATGCACTAACAATCATAAATCATTACTGACCTGCCATGCTTTAAACTTGGATATCCTAAAAAGAAAAGTTATGGGTACAACCTCAGAGTCAGGACTGCCAGGCCTCCAAATCCTGGTACGAAGAGAAGGGCAGGAGATGGATCAGTCTGGACTGGCCTTGTCTAAATATTCTTCCCTTAAGTATCTGCTGCCTGCCACTGAAAGACAAGGTACTAGGCGAGATGAACCTGTGGTTGGATTCGGTGTGGCATCTCTTATATTCCACGTATCCATTCCTATTCATTATAATTCATGTCCTTGAAGGCTATTTCAAACAAAGAAAAAAAGAAATACCATCTTTTACAGTAAAAAATACTAAAGATAACACAAAAGCCACGCACTCATATCTTCAGGTATATAAACAAACTGGTGCCTATTTACTGACAAGGTCACCCAACTTTTGAGAGTTTCTTCCACTGTGACTACTTCATCAAGCCAGAATCTTCTTTATAAAAGCCCTATTCCTTTACCATTTCTCACTTCCCCTTTCTTTTAATTATCTGACATCCATTTATTCAACATCCCTAACCTCACTGCAACTCTTTCTGCACCTTGGCTCACTGTCTTCCTATCAATCTCTTAATTGTATACACTCCTACCTCAGCTCTACTTCTCGTTTATACTTGACTCCTTGCACTCTCCCCCATTTCCATTCTGTTCTGTAGAGGTTCTTATATCATGCTGATCACTCCAACACCTGAGCACCTTCCAATAGTGCAGTAAGCAGTGTGACTAACATCTGTCAAATGTTCTCACATTCTTTCCCTAGGAAAATAATAGTGAAGTGTTCTGTTTTTATGGGGATTTGGAGGCGGGAGGGTTTATTTGTTTAATATAAATATATGCCTTTCTATTAGAGGAGGTAATTAGTCAAATACATGTGGCTTGTACTGAAGAAGGCAATTAAGTTTATGATGGTCCTTAATTTCTAAGGAAGTTCATTCTACAGTTGTAGCCCAGCCCCAAGACAGTTGTTTCTTTCAAACAGACGAGGTTTACCCTTGCAGAGTTCTACTGAGTGAGAGGAGCACAGCCGTCATCAACAGTTTTCATCCTAAATTTGAAGCAGTCTTTAGATGTCCTGGGCCCAAGCCAGGGAATGCCCAAACCCAAGGAGTGAGACTGTCAACATTATTTGAAGTTATTTTGTTTAGAGAACAAAGGCCAGGTTTGATGTGCTGGCAATGAACTGTGCTCCTTAGGGGTTACACTGGGGCAATCTGTACTATTTGGAGTTTTTTAAATGCTGAAGGCTTCATGCCCAGGTATATCAACATTGCCTACTGGGTATTATTATGGCAGAGCTTTGGCTCACCATCTGCCTCTATGCTGTCAGACACCTCTAGATAATATCTAGGCACTATCTGGACCTCTTCCATTCTAAAGAAATTGTCTTCGACATCTTTCTGGCCAACTTCTCATCCCTGACTTGCAGGCTGCAACCCAAAAAGATAATCTTCTCTCCCTTCGTTCTCCATCCCTTTCTGCCTTATTTCCTTCTATTTTTATATAAAATAGATAAGGAAGAAACCGGGAAGCTGACTGGAAGTATGAACCTTGTAAGAAATTGCTTGTTTTTTCTTGATGCTCAAACCAGTGCTTTCTCCACTGGATAGTGTCCAAGGTGGAGATCTTGGTTGATGCTTTACAGAAGGTACTGTCCTTAAGGAGGAGGACCTTCTTCCCATTCCTTTGTTTCCATAAGTGAAGTGTTCCTTTCTAAGCCAGCATTGTTTTCTTTTGGTTCTCAAAGAATTATATTGAAAAGCCTAATATATAGTTAATGCTTTGTTTTAAATTACGATACAATAATATCTAGGAAATTGAAAGATAAAGCTGTAAGTTAATCATGAACTCAGAGTCTTGTGCCTAGAGGTTGCAAATAGGATCCTTTTTATAAAATGGTTCCATTCAAAAAACATTTCACATAGCATGTACCTGAGAGAGCAGAAAATAATGGAAATAATAAAAATGCCATCCTTAATAATAATTTCCTGGGACCTGAAGTAATTATACATACCAATACTGTGATATTTTTAGTATGACTCTTGGAATGTGCAGAATGAATATTCAGTTATCCAGTGTTGCTGGTTAGATCCACCTCTTTCTTATCCTATTTTTTATTTGCAATGAAATGATTTTGTATATGCTGATCTGTATGCTAGTTTTAAGGCTAAATTCAGACTGAATTACATCTGCATCCTCCTGTAGGCTACAGTGGAATTCTAGACCTATAACTGAGAACAGATTCAATCTTCAGCATTGCTTGCAATAAAAAATCTGTGCTCTTTAAACATTTTTAAAGTGTATGTGTGGTTTTAGAGTCTTGTTCTCTCTCTTCTTTTCTATGGAAGTAACTTACGAGCAATGTAATTGAAATCATTGGAGTTACCTTGGTATTAAATAGCTGTGAATAAGAGTCGAATCAGGCAGTAGTGATTTTTTTTTTTTTTTCATTTTTGAAAGCTTGTGTTGACTTTCTTATAAATGAAGCAGTAACTGGTATCACACCATGACTCCTCTGAAGGATTTGACCTTTCCATAGCTCCTTTTTCCACATTTCATTTTGTTTCCATCAAATAATGTAAATTTTGCCTCTATCTTGAAAATCCATTTTGTTTTGGATTTGCAGGAAATCTTAAAAGATCACATGTGTAAAATAAAGATTGACAGATAAGCAGCCATGTATATATCAAGATTTTTACTTCATCTAGGAGCATTGGCAACATCATTAAAGAGCTTCTGCCACACACAGGAAAAGCATAAATATGTTATACTTCATCTAAATCCCATTTATTTGTCACTCTATATTTTGTACTTTGTTTTCTCTTATTGTTTTTGATTGTTGAGATATTTCTGTGTAAATTGAAGCTTCTCCCCTCTCTTTATCCTATTCCTAATGTCCATTTTATTCAGTGATGCAGCAATTCAGAGTTTGACATCACAATTTACTGAGATGGAAGCAACTGTGTTTGTAGCACTGGATTTTGGTGTTACTGAATGAATCTGCTGGGAAAGAGACAGAATAGAACATAGAAAATTTCTCTTAGGAGATGCATACCTTGGAAATTGGCAATGATGGAAAGCCAAAAGAGAAAGAGTGTGTGACAGCTAAAAAGCGTTGTAGTAAAATGTTTTGTACGGTTTCCCATAATGAGACAGCATCTCCTTAAACCAGAATAGTGAAACCTGATCAGAGAAAATGGATAGTTTTGCTGTTTTCATAACATAGGTCTACTGCTGATTGTGACAGTATGGAGCATCTTAGTTGCCTCTCCTGGCCTTTGCCAGGGACTAAGGACTGAACTACCCTCCTGCCTCTATGGCCTAATAATTATCAGAGAAATTTTTAGCAATGTAACAACACCACAGTAAGCTCCAGAGGTGACTGCCACAGTTTGTCTCAGCAAAGTCCTTCTACTTTGGAGGTTGACCATGAGCTTATACCACTGTTTAACTGTAGTTACACCAGTACACATTTCCCATTTTAAAAGGCTTTTAAAAAGTGGCTCTTTTATATTAATTGAACAACACAAGGGATGCCTACATCATGCCTGTCTATGCAAAGTGTGTCTGTTCTGTGGATGGAGAATGAAATTTGGGCATCAGGCCAGTCCATCTGGCAACTTTCCCAAGCCTTATACTCTTTAAAAAAAAATTCTTAACATGTTAAAAAAATTAGGTGAAGTGTCAGTGAGCCAAAGTCAGTCCATGTTATGTGGGGCAGACAATACAAATACATAAATAAAAACTGGATTGTCCTAAGAAATGATAAGTTCCATGAATACAGAAGTGATAGTACATCATTCATCTTACAGTGAATATATGTTCACTTCATTGGTCTCCACCTTGTATAGTTGTGTATAGCCCTGCCAATCCCAACTATTAAAAATTCATGAGTCAAACCCGCCCCCACCCCACAATGTTGAAAAGTTTTGTTTTGTTTAAGTATAATACATATTGGACTTCTTAAAATTGTCCTTTTATTTGTCAACCTTTAAGAAGTCCCAGTTGAAGCTTTTCTCCATAACCAAAACTGCGGAAATTAGATTTTTGTTGTTGAAATGACAAGATTTGCATATAATCGCATTGTTCCCAAAGCTTGGAGTTTTAGAAAAACACCAAATACCCTGAGATTCCTGATGAAGTCCCAAGCATTGGTTACCAGGGTTAAGATGCTGCAGAATGACCAATGTTCTGGTTTTACATCCATTTCTCACTTACTTCGGTACAGGAATAAATGGCTGCACAAGGTGCAGAAGCAAGGATGAGTTGGCCCTATTGTATTGTGAATTTTGAAGTCCATGGAAAACACACAAAAATATCTACAGTTATGGGGGAGGAAAGTGTGGCATTAATCAGACCTGTCATTTGGTGGGGGGAGCAATGCATACATCTAGAGAAAAAAATTATCACCTTGATAACGATATTTAAATTCAACTTAAAAATATTCTGGTATTTTCTCCTCACAGGTTCTGCATTATTTGCCTGTCCCGAGAGACATCCATCACAAGTTACTCACACTGCCAACTCACTAAGCTTACTATATTTATTCAAATAAATACACTGACAGGGCTCTTTTCTGGAGGGAGTGGCTCTATTCCACAGCCTTTGATTTGTGTTAGCCAGCCTGACATAATGCCAATTGTATAGTTAAAATCTGATAGCAAATGCCTGCTAAGCTTACTAAATATGCATAGTAGTGCCATCTTGTGGTTAGAATTGTTTTTAACAGCAGGTTTATGCCTGATGATACCCTGCTTGCTTTCTGAAATGACTTCTGCCTCAGGATATTATTCAGAATCCTACAATTATGCCAGACCATAAAATAGTGCTTTTCCTCTGAAATGCCTATGTACCAAAATGTGAGCTGCTGTTTTTTCAGCTTTGTCTGTCCGAATGGCTTCTAAATTTGGAGTTTGATTTCTTTTTTTAAAGTCCACTTAATGCAGTGCCTGTCACAAAAAGTGGTAGCTCTATTGAAAAGGAGCTTCCTTTCTCAGAACTCCAGTTACTTGATGCATCTCTTTCACCAGCCACCTAGCCTTCAGTCTAACGTTTATATCATTTATTGCTTTATATAATCTTGAAGGACAACGGTTTTAATTACTCAAGAATTTTACTCAAGTCTGTAATGTCACTGAATGAAACTCATGTCGTACACTTCAGATCTGTTTTAAAGAAAGCGAGAGAACCAGTGTATATCACAAGCATGTACATAACATGTTTTGTCTCTTGAATTCCAAGAGAGGATTCCCTTGCACTGCATTTTTACAGAAGATGTTTTTAAAAGTCAATGAAAACCAAAATGTTTGATTCGTGTGAAGATGTGATCCTGCAATCCTTGAACACTCAAAGTTGCCACTTCCCATTAGAAAAAAAAAATGTTACAACTCTGAAGAAGGGGTATTTTCAAGTCTTTAGCCAAGTAGCTTGATTGGTCATCTGTTTACTCTACAGACTTTCAACCATTTTATTGCATGCTAGTTAGGTGACTATTAGAGATCAAATTCACTGACTCCATTATAATCAGTGTAAAGGGAAATACAGTGCTCCTTGCTTATTTTATACAGTTTTTGCTTGATTTGGTATTTTGCATCTGTGGTTTAGTAGTGATTGGGCTGTTTCCATTTTTTTTAAAAGTGATAATTTCCCCAGGCTTTGGTTAATAAGAAAGCAACACCAGCTTCCCAAACCTAAAACTGTCTAGCATATCACCTCTTTTCCCTCTCCTGGGAGGGTCCACATACATCTCTTCAGGTATCAAGTAAGTTTGAATGAGATAAATCCTCATTTTGAGGAAGCAATGGCGGGGGAAGGAGCAATCTTTATTGTAAAGTAAACACAGTGTAAGCCAGCATCCAAGAAAAGAAATTACTCTCATAATGGGGCCTGTTCTTTTTGAATTCTCCATAGATATGGGAAGGTACATGGGTTGGGGGAGGAGGGGGGTTAAAACAGCATATTTCAGTATATCAATAGCTTAATGATGCTTCCTCTGAACGTAATAATAGCCACAGCCTGAAATGATAAATGTTTCCTGCAGGCTAAGTTTGTTTATGGTGCTACAGTGATCAAAACCATAAAATCTGTTATAATAACTTTTAGCCTACGCCAGGCAAAATAAGAAGGATATAAAATATTTGGTTGAGAAGAAAAGTACCTGGATCTGGGGTGAAATAGCAAAGATTTGGATAATTTGGTTAAAATATCTCCTATTTTAGTTGCTTATCTGCATAGAGTCTTTGAAACATTTGAAAAAATACTAAGTGACTCAATTCTAAAAAGCTTTTCTAATTATTTTTCTGGTTTAATAGCAAAAGTACTCTTTCTTAATCTATAGTGCCACAATTAGAGTAGCTAGAATACAGTTATTGTAACTTCCTATTAAGAATGCTCCCACACTACATGGAACAAATGTAACACTAGTAGTCGGAAGAGGGAAAGCTGTGCTGTTGAGAAAGAAGCCAAATTTAACAGCCATGTGCCTTGGTGGCTCCTTAGCATCCTAAGAGAGCCCAGATGGAACATACTAGATCAAGACTATTTGATCTAAAACCGTTGAGGCCACCAGGAGCCTCTCCGTTAACTTGAATCAAGCCGTTTATCATTTCTGTTGGTCTCTGTCTTACTTGCTTCCATGTCTACTGAAATGAATGTGTTAGTACTGACTCCTCCCTAATAAAATGTTAAGGATTGTATGTGTCTTAAGAGTATGATAAATATAAATTTAATTTGAATTTAATATAAACACCCTTGCACAGGGCTGTGATCGTCACTAGTTGGGACTTAAATACTTTTTCCAGTTACTCTCAGTTGTCAAATATTGTCAATATATCAACCTCTTCCCTGTTTCCATACTTCTGTATCTGACTGATACGTGTCCCTTTGGCATGAGTTGACTGCAGTATTTTAATTTCTATAAATAGTGCCTTAAGTATTTTCTTTAAAACTTGGATATCAGGATACTGGAATGGTTTAGTGTCAGTGCACTATATAGTTCCTAATATTTCTCTCAAAGATTATACTTAGTCTACAAGGATAAAAAAATGAATATAAAAATATGAAAAAATTATTTAAATTGAAGAAATTAGGAAAACAAACCCAAATAAAATGTCAGGAAAGTATAATGAAATAGGTTTTCAATATCTGACTACATATTTACAATCTAGATGTCAACCACACTCCCTTTCTTTGCAACTGCATGTAAGGAACAGCCTAAAACCTTCTTTTGTCTTACCGTGGTGTCACAGTATGTAAAGGTTGCAAACAACTGCCCTTTAGCATATAGGTTTACTTACTGGAAAACACTGAACAAGAACTTATTGCTTACATGTTGCATCTGATTTAATTCAAAGACCAACCCGGCTACAAACACGTGTGGTTTAGGTGGAAAATGCACCTAGTTGTGTGCTGTATTATACAGCTGGTAATGAGAAAGATAGAGCCTTGTTACACAATAATTTGGGGTGGCTTCTGTAGCTCTTAACACCTGTATTGTCCACACATTAACACCTTGACCCTGGTTTTAAGCACTCATTACAGGATATGCCTCAAAGTTATTACACTCCAGAGTGGAATTATCTCTGATCCATGCTACCCAGTTTGTTTTACACTAAGGTATGGCCACTCTAGTTTACATCATTATATAACCCCCCTCCCCATGCGCATCTCCCCCACTGGCCTGGATCAGGCCCACTTCCCCCCCCCAACCCTCGCCAGCACCATAGATCCCTGTTCACTGCCCTCCTGCCTGACTCCCTCCCCACTCCCTCTGGCCCTAGTTTACTTGTGGCTGCCTGTACTATCTGTCCTGGGGGAGCAGACAGGGAAGAGTTAACCTGTCTGCCTAGCCACTGCTCTTCTCGGCTGAGTCTACCCAGGGAGCAGCAATGGTGGTGGCCAAGCAGACAGTTTAAACCTTCCCTGCCCTGGGACAGGCAGCCAGGCAGCTACAAGTAGGTGGGGTTGGAGAGGAAGGCAGGGGGGAACCCCAAAGGGCAGCAATCCTCCAGGCCCCTGATGGCTGGAAGTGTGACTGCTCCAAACCCAAACTAGCACTAACACAGATCTACATTTCTGCAGCTCACCTTGTAAAGCAGGGGCAGGCAAAATGCAGCATCTGGCCCACCAGGCACTTTCATCCAGCCTGTGGCAGCCCACAATGAATTGTGCTGTGCCCAGCCCTTCCACCCATGAGGGTGGGAGTGAGGTGCCCACACATATGCAAACCCCCAAACATACCCTATTGCGCCTCGGTCCCACCCTCTTGGGCGGAAGGGCCCAGCCCAGTCAGCAGCAGCTTCTGGGCAGGGCTTCTCCTGCAGCTGCCCCATGGGAACCTGCTTGGCTTCTCCAACATCCATCTCACTCTGGGAAGCATCAGGGCCAGGGCCAGAGCAGGGGGTATTGAGTTGCAGCTGGGCAGAAGTGCAGAGCACAGCATGGAGCCTGCACCGAGGTAGGCAGTGGGAGCACAGAGCTTGGCTGGGTACAGTTGTGGGTGTGATAGAGGGTGGGAGTACAGCAGCAGCAGGCAGTGGTGCTCAGGATACTCATGCCCAGCAGAGGCACTGGTACCTGGTGGAGCATGGCTCTAGTCAGCATTGCGTACAAGGGTCAAGGAGCATAGCCTGCCTGGCCACCTCTATCATGGAGGCCATGCGCCTGCAGCTCTGGCAGTCACACCAGGGAAAGCACTGCACTGGTGCTGACTGCCTGCCCTGCCCCCTGCTGCGCAGGTCCGCAGACTCTGCCAGGAGTGGAGGGAGCCCTGCCCCCTGCAGGGTCTAGCACGGGACTTCCCCTGGTGTGAGTACAGGAGCTGCAGGCACATGGTGTGGAGCCCCTGTGATAGAGGTGGCCAGGCAGGATGCACTCCTCCCCTTCCCCCCCACCCAAAGTGCAGCACGCACCAGTGCCCTGAGCCCACCCACCTGCGGCTGCTGCTGGCAGCAAGAACTGTGCGCTGTGTGAGGGGTCCTCACATACCCCACCCTCCTTCACACCCCACAAACCTCACAGACCCACATCCTGCCCTACAACCTCCTACATATATAGACACCCCAACATACCCTATGGTTCCCACACACAGCCCCACTGCTTTACAACCCCCCTCACACCCCCCTATACCCCACCATACACACACACCCCACCATACACTCCCACACACCTCCACACCCTACCATATACACACCCCCAACTCCAAGCACACCCCACAACCCCCAAGTGAGACTTTATTTTTGAGTTACTAGTGAATCCTTTCTATATACAGTATACAAACACAAATCATGCAAAGTATTTTTTTTAATAAAATTAAAATATGGTAGGTGTTTGACTTCTGGTGTATGATTTGTTTGTTTTCTGGTTCTAAGATGGCAACCTCTCCCCCTTCCCCCCCAACACACACACCTCCCAAAAGGAGTATTTCCAGGGGGCAAGGGGAAGGTCTTCTAGTGGCAAAAGTTAGAGGGCAGGACTTCAGGTCCCAAGATAGCACCAGGGGGTAGAGCACTTGTCAAGGGGCAAGGCTACCCATGTGGCCCTTGACAGCTCACCAAAAGCCGTTAAATGGCCCTCCAACCAAAATAATTGCCTGCCTCTAGTGTAAAGCATAACAAGATCCATAGTCACATAGCAAACACATCTCTTCTGTGGACTGCCCTTATGGCACTGATAATAATGAATGGCTCTAGTAGCTTGATTTGTGATAAGGTCTATAGATTTTCATCTGAAAAGAAGAATCATCTAACATATTTTATAAGATTTGGCAGACTTAAGAAATGGGAATCTTTCACTTTTAATGAAACCCACATGAAATATCTGACATACATTCAAGCCCCATTGATTTCAAACAGAAACATTTAGAAGTTTAAACTTAAGCACATTTTTACTTCTTTGATAAAGTGAGATTTCAATTAAATATTTATAGATTTGTTAGCAGCTTAAATTTAAAAATTTCTTTGAAAGCTTTCCCCTTACCCCCATATCTAAAGCAAAGGGAAAAAATTCAGTAAAATTTCTGTTTTAACAATCTGCCGTCCATATTTAGTTTTGATTTAGTTAAAACTACTGTATGCTAAGTCCATTTGAATTGATTATTAAAATCAGTTGACTTCCTATTCCTGATGAAAAGTATTCCCACACCTCTGGATAGATTTACTAATAAATAAATAAAACATCATATGGACTTTATGATTCCTTGGGGGGGAAATAAAAATTGGAAAAGATGATGACTTCAGAGTGAACAAATCAATTTAGTGTTCAAAAGAGATAAACAACCTGTTTCCAAGGGTTTTTCTAATTTATTACTGTTTTAGTTACTTGGATGGATTTTGGTTATTTTTTTTTTTACTTCTTTGGCAAAGTCTTTCCTTGATGGGTGCTACTTGAAGTAATTTTTATCCTTCCAGATTAGTATTGTATCTAAGATTAGCTATTCTTCAGCACGCTGGGGTTCCAAATAAATTATATAATGAAAAGAACACTTCATTTCTGTCTGTGTAAATAAAATTGAACTGATTTACTTTGAGGTGAACAAGAGTCACGTCAGTTCATCTATTTCCTTGTAAAGTGGCTATTAAATATCAAAAAGAAAATGGCAAGTACTAAGTATCAAAAGAATTCAAAATACAAAGATTTCCCAGTAATTAAGAGACCAAAAAAGCAGACCAAAACCTATAAACTTGTGTAATTAATTAAAAGATATGACACTGCAGTTTCCCTCTGCATTCTTTGCAGTTCTGGTAAACTGCTATACCTGTTAGAGAAATTTAACCTGATGATAAATTCATAAAATGATGGAAATATAACTTGTTTAGCTTCTTCAAATTAATTGATATTTTTAAAGCAAAGAAGCCTTCAGAGGACTACAAGAGATTGAAAGGATGAACTATACAATGACAAGGACATGTACAATTTACAGTTTACACTGAGTGAAGCATAATTCTCTTTTCAGACAGTCACCATTCTTTGGTTGTTAAATATCTTGTAACATCCCACCATTTATAAGAGTTACTGGTAAATACAACTGCTGCAAAGAATTAAGCTCTTAAATTCTATCACCTCTTACATTGTATAGTACTATCTAAATATTAAGATTCGATATAAATTATTTTTTCTCCTATAAGGGGGTTAGAATTTGATCATGTAGTTTTTTCTCTTTAAATCCTAAAGCCTAAATATTCAAGATAGGCCACTGTCTTTTTGCTTAATATATTGTTATTATTATTATTATTATCTGGCTAGTTTATACAATGGATGAGGTAAAGTTCTAGTCCTGTATACAAGAGCTAGGTTCTATTGCTGTTACTCTTTATTATTAGAGTATTTGCACTGGGACATGGTGGGTTTTTTTATTACTCACCAAAAACCCTGGGTCCTATGCTACTATCCTACACTTAGGCAAGTAGCTTCATTATCTTTAGTGTGCCTGTTGACATAAATAAAGGTTGGGAAAAAAACTGTTCCCCTTACACTGTTGTGACAAGGTCTGGGGTATGGATCAGGAACAAGTATTTTATTATTTGAAATGTACAAGAATCAAGGGTGATTGTTTCATTGGACTGCCTGTCTAGTTGGCAGTGATGCTGAGCAAGCTTTCAGGCATAAAACTCTGAAGAGGAGCACTCTCTCCAAGAAAGTTTGTCCCACATCTCTCCCAACAATACAGCTTGTCCAATAAACAGTATCACCAAAAAAACCCAAAAAACTTCTTCCCTCTCTGACATTTCCTGATCTGTCATGGCTATACCAACACCCCAACCTACTACCCTTGTTTGAAATGTAATTTGTAGTGTATTTACTTGTAATTCTCTGGTATTCAGCCAGTGCCTTCCTTCAAAATGTAAGGGTTACTGGAGTCAGTATGGCATGAAGATAAACAGAATTTCTGTTAGCTACTGTGGCATAGAAGTGAAAATAGTCATCATATGGCCGTCCCTTTGCTTATTCCTGCCCTGGCCAAGTGAATTTTTTGTTTTGTTGTTTTGAGTGTTGTTTACAGTCCACATTTCTTATTGCTCAGAAAGTCTGCTGATACATGGAACTCTCTGATGGTGTTTAAATACTTAATCTTGTGAAAGTTAAAATAAGAAGATAGTAGTTTTCAGAGAGGATCTTGTAGCACTGATTTTTAAGTTAGTCATTGACTAGAAAACAGCATAACAGAAAATCCAAGGATGACATAATTTGGCCACTGATGGTAGATTTGACAAATGAGGGATGATCTGGTTCATCAGTGTGTAGGCATTTCAATGTGTTGGCTGTTTTTTGTGAAAGGTCTCTGGAAAATGCATGGTCCATATGCGTTGTACAAAATAATGTACTGTCCAAATGCTAGATAAAGTTTCTTCCTGAATACCTAATGATCTTTCCAGAATATAGAAAATACATTGATGGATTTCTATTTACATATTCTTTTAGGCACATGCAGCAAATTCATGCATGAAATCAAGTGAGGTCTGCCTTTTCCGAGAAAAGTGTGGTGGCCATAAACCCAGAGGAAAACACATGTAGAAAAGCAGACTCCTTTCCCATTTGATTACTTAACTAGTGCAGATGTTAGATCTAGAACAGCTCCTATGCATCTCTGAGCTCTTGTTATACATGCTTCTAGTTTTTATGGTAGTGCTCAAAGCACCAATGAATATTAAGGTATTCTTAGGTTAGGTAGTGTACAAACAGGAAACGGGAGACCATCACTGCCTTCAGAGTAGCTGTTCTTAAACAATGTAGCATTAAAAGCCAACTTGAACATGAAATTGCAAAACAAGAAATTAATCTCTAAAGTGCTGTGTTGCCCCACCTTCTCTCTGACTTCAGTCTCACAGGGCTAACTACCTATCCCAAGAAAATTGAGGTGGACCAGGAATCTATTTGGTCACTAGGGTCAGTAGTAATTCCTTGGTGCAAGACCAGGCCATTTTTACCCAGTTATGCCAAGTTCTGATAGTTGTTCCTAAATTATTGAAGGTTGTAGTAGATTCTTGAAGAGATCAAATGGCCCTTCTTAACACTGAAGCACAGGATTGAATGGCTTAGATTAGGACTGGGAGAACTAGGTTCTTTTCTCAACTCTTTGGACAAGTCATCTAGTTAATGTTTTCAGAAGTGCACCATATTCTAGAGTCTGCAATATTTGAGTAGACACCTGTGAAAATGTTCATTTTAGCATCCCTGGACTACAATTTCTTTGTGTTAAATAGGGGAAATAATACTTTTCAATCCCAGTAAAGCACCTGGAGGCCCACAGATAAACATCAAAACATAACTATGGAATAGGATATTTATTGAGACAGCTTCAAGCTGAATCAAAATATTTCTGAAAACATACACAAATAAATACTTTTAGTACAAATGCATGACATTTTCCAAGGAGAGGGGGTTTTTGCCAATAAAATAGGTCATTGTATCCTTTGACATAACATTTTTTCTTAGCTTTGTGGTATGTTCTGTGACATACTGAGGAACACAAGAGGTATGAGAGACTTTCAGTTTCAACGTTAGCATTATCCCGTCTTTTAAATGTGTTAAGGTGCTGCTAATTAGTCACTGGTCTACTAGCCTTTGAACATCTCCCTTCCTAGTAATTGAATACAAATACTGGTATATTACTACATAATGAATAATACAGTGGGAAAAGGAAAAAAATCCATGAAAAATATTCCCCCAGCACCTAAAATAGGAGGCCCAGCTTACACAAAAAATAACATTCTAAACCTCACTTTAGCCTCTTTCCCTCTTCTCAGGTATTATCCCTTATTCCTTATACATCTAGTATTTTGGCACTAGCATGCACTAATCAAAGCTAAATTGCTTGGGTGGAAAGAATTCCTGAAACCCAACTAGTTGAATTGCTGGAGAAGAACTTGCTTGGTCCAGCCATTTAGTCTGAACTACCCTGAGAGCTAGACCATCATTCCATTCCATAGACTAGTTGTGAAGAACTAGACCATGGAACTATGCTGAAGCTACACACTTGGGTTTGCTGTCTTTTGACTACACTTACCTTCCAATTAAGGTGATGCAACCTGAATTAAGCCCATTATCCCCATCATTCACCAACCTGTTACTTGCCCTTCCATCAGTGAGCAAAAAGTACTTCTTGATTCATCTCTCGTTGACCCTGAACCAACCTAACTTCTGCTACATTGTATGGTCCCCAATCCGTCTCTGACTACTGGGTGAATTATTTAGATTCACTTTATTTGTGGAGATGTGCTGTCTGTTTAAAGACACTTTCATTTGAGCTTATGTAGCTTCCTTTTATCCCTGTTTGTCTTATTGTTGTGAGTTTCTGGAAGTCAAGAGGGTTTGCTAGCACTAGGAAATCTACAGAAAATGAATTTGAGCTCCACTCCAACACTTCTAATGGAGTGACACCCCTCCTCCAGTTGGAGAATAGGTAACAGGAGCAGAAAAAATAATGAACATCTGACTGTGTCCTCTATCTAGGTGGGTGCAGGAGGACACTTCAGCTAGGCTGGTGAAGGTGTCTAAGGTCGCCTATAGGGGTTTCCTTTTAAAACAGAGACCTAAGATTTCAGGTTGCTCCAAGCATGGAACTGCATCATGCAGCCTTTTCCAGAAAAGTGTATGCATCCAATACATAAAATGGGTTCTGCTGCTGTTAACCCACAGAGAGGGAAATATAATGTAATAAAATGTAAAATAAGCTAGTATATTCAGTTTCACTTATCCACCCAGTACCATTATGCATTTCATACAAGCCAGAAAGTTTCAATAGAAACATTGTTCCAGAGACTAGCTGTGAACTTGCTGTGGTCATTTTCTATGCTGCCACTTGAGATGCTGTCAACATACTGGTGTCTGATATGTGATTAATTGTGATTGGAAGAACTGAAACAATATTTCTATATCTATAACAATAGACTTCATTTTCTATGTGCAGATATGACATGTTTTAAGATGTGTACAACAAAATTCTCAGGTTGCAATATAAGAGCCATGTAACAATGTTACCACTATAATAAAAACAATCTGTATTATGACCATGTAGTTTTACTGAATGTGATTTATGAAATAGAAGCATTTCAGTAGGTATAAATGTTATTCAGGTTTAGGAAAAACACCCAGATAATTCAGATAAATCTAGATTTTTGAGCTGGAGTAATTTTCTTCCATTTGGAATAATCTACCAGTTTTAGACTGGAAATTTTGATTTGTAGTTATCTGGTAATGTTGCCACAGTAAAATTAAGATGCATAGGGGCTTTCATTTTTCCTTTTAAGCTACTTCCTTTTAAGCTAAAATTCAGTTTGGGCAGGAACTTAAAAAGGAAGAAAAGATTTTACAAAACATTTCACAAGTGTATTTAAAAGAATGAAATCTGTGTTAATCATTAGTACAGATCTATTTTTTTTCAAAATTGTAACTTAGTGTGCCAGACTCAATAATAATACATTCTGCTTTTATGAAACGCTCTCATTCTGACACAAACTGCTCAGTAGGATTTTCCAAAGTGTGTAAGTTTGAAAGTCATTGCTAGTTGCATGTAGCTTTCTTAGGAACTTTTGAAAATTAGACTACTACATAAATAAGAGAATTTCCAAGCTGTTAGTCATATAGATGTGTTTCAGGATGAAAATTAGGAACATGCTTAAGTCACATCCATTTAAAGAAACTTAAGCATCTGATGAAGTATTTTCACGAATACATAATACTTTCATGAATTATAGCCATATTCACAACTACTGTTGATCTCTTGTGACTGGATCTCTTTCATTAATATCAGTTTGCTTATTATTTGTTATCAGCATATTTAGGCTTTTTCCTTGCCCTACCCCCACTGTTCTCCTGAGTAATTTAAACCCTAATGACAGGGAAAATACAGTAGATTTATTAATATATAAAAATACCATCTGACCTGAATGGACTTTGTCAACCTACCATAGCACAATTGATTTAGTTTTTCAATGACTGATGGGGAATTTTATTTATATTTGATGGCTGTTCTCCAATTGTGCATAGTGCATCTGGTGGACATTTGGAACGTTATAGAAGCCTTGCGAGAGAATTCATTGAATAACCTGGACCCAAGCTTAGAACTGAATGTGGCTCGTCTGGAAGCTGTGCTTTCAACTATTTTCTACCAGCTCAACAAACGGATGCCAACCACTCACCAGATCAATGTGGAGCAATCCATCAGCTTACTGCTCAACTTCCTGCTAGCAGCCTTTGATCCGTAAGTTTCCCTTTATCATCTATATAAGCTTCTCTATGTATTCTGATCAGTTTTTGCCTCTTTCTCATGCAGCTCTGAAAAACAGATGAGCTAACTTAAATTCCTGCTCAAAATAATGAATGATTAACTGGTGCCAGTAAGTCGAGGGAAACTAGAATAAAGGATCTTGGTTCTGTTCTCAATTATAATCAGTTGCATCCAGATCAACTCTGATGTCATCAACAAGGTTATTCCTAACTTACTCCAGGAGCTTATATAGGAATGGGACTATTCCTAAAATATTGTAACTTCCCTTCTTAACTTGCATTGTTATATATTGGCATGTCAGAGACCTGAACCCTTTGCTATGTTTCTATGGTAGTGACATGGGTTAGTAATTCCTTATTTTGAGAGAACTCATTTTGCTTCAAGTTCTTGTAGCTATGAGCATTTTTTCCTGGCTTGTGCCTGTTTCCTGACTCTAATACAACCTGTTATAAGACCATGGCAGATATAGGATAAGGATCTAGAAGTGGCAATAAAATTCCTGTTCATTACTTCCTAGACCATTTATTGCCCTAACTAAGTGTAAGAAGGGTGAGCTCAAGATGGAGATTGATTCCTATTTTAACATTATAGATGCAAGTGTACTGTGTCCGCTATGTACATATATTATGTTTATTGGATCCACAAACATCAGCATGTTAGTGCTGTTCTTAAAAGCATTGGAATAGCTTGAAATCTCAAAACAGGATAATTGAGAACAGCCTTTTAGTTTGACAGAAGCAAATTACCTATTACCTTTTTACTGTTTGCATTCTGAAAATGCAGAAGCTGAAAATATTGTTTGTTTGAGAAGCATTAAAATGTCTCCCTCCCCCCCACCCCTCATCCCATACTCACACAAGATGGACTTGGTGCTCAGTATTGTGCCCCTTTTCAGAGCCCGAGCTTAGTCACCATGGCAACAGCTGGGGGGAAAGGCAGTGGTTCCACATGACAAAGCTGCAGAGGCATTGTGTGCCTGCATCCAGCCTCCCTTCCTGCCCCCTCAAAGGGAAAAATAGTCAGTGGGTTGTGAAACTGTAGCCTTCAGGATTATTTTTTTCCTTTGGAAGGTAGTAAAACAGGGCATTTTAATTTATGCAAAACCCTGAATTTGTGACTGTGATAGGAAATGGAGGAAAATGAAGATGCCCAAACATGTGCACTGGTGTGTCTGCAAGTAAACTGCAGTCCCGTTGAAAGCACAGAGAAAGCCCAAGGGCTGTGGGAGCGAGAGCTATGACCGTGTGTTTGTTTTAGTGCTTTAGCTGGGTAAAGACACCAGCCATACATCTCAGGATTGTACAGGAAAATGGAGGCAAAGTATTTACTCCTCTGTTTTTAAATGATGAGACTAAATATACTTAAAAGGCAGAGCTTCTACCTTCCCTACAAATGGCACTGATCCAAATGAAGCTCTCCTAGGGAGTGAATTAGAGGGTTTCAAGAAAAAAATCCTTACTCGGGCTTCAGATTAGCCTTTCCACTTCTAACTCCTGTGCTGAAACTGAACTGCCTGATGTAGGACCTAACAGTATCTTATTTCCCAAAGGCACTGGACGTGGAGATGCCCTATGGATCCATAAGAAAGCAAATCCATCAGTCTCCCCCCTCCAAGTCAACACTTGGAGGAGGGGCTCTCAAGCAGGCAGGCAGGGGAAGCTCATCCCTGCACATACTTGCTCTATTCCCCTTCCAAAGGAGAACTCCGCTGTGCTGAGAGCATTCTGGGGGTTGATACAAAAATGAGAATGAATTTCTCCTAACAAGCAGTGCAGCAAGTTCAGTGGTGAAAAACAGATATAGAGCTTGTTTTAAGTATGACATCTCTTTTACCTGTTTTTTACCCCTATAATGGAAGATACTGCCCACTGTGTCTTTAGACTCTGATTAATCTGATGATGTGTAAATTTGTGTAAGGAATTTGAATTTGTGTAAGTAAGTGTAAATTGGCATATACTTGTGTTCAGTTCTGTTTACTTGGCAGTGTCCGTTCAAAAATCCAGCCACCCGTCTTTCAGTGCCTTAGCACTGCATGCAACATGGTCTTGGTGTAAATAAGAACCAGGTCCTCTGTAACAAAAGGTAGTTCAGTGGTCTGTTCTTGGGCAGACAGGTTTTGGGTGTCTGAACCTTCATTGCTGAAGGTAGCCCAAAAAGGGCATTCAGTTATGTTCATTTCATGGAAGACAGACAGAGGTTAACACAATGAAAAGGGGAATAGAACAGATTAGAGGTATATGTGGGGTGAGACTTTCATACAAGCAAAGACTGACAGTAGTCTCAAATGTATCCAGGGTTTAAACTCCAGGACACTAAACTGTTACATTTATAACCCCATTGATATTGGTACCTCACAGATTATGAGTCTTTAAGTTGTACCCTACTAGGAACCTGGGCTGCAGATCTTCCAACCCCAGACAGAGCTTTTGAAAGCAAAGCAGCTTCCTCTGTTGTCTGGAGTGTCTGAGCTAGCGTATAGCTGTTTCTTCTGGAGGAGGGCTTTCTAGCTGGCAGCTCACAGGCTACATCTGAGAAGTTAACTCACAGCCCCTGAGCTCCTGGTCTAGGTGTCCTCTCCCTATTGCTCCTTTTGCTGCCATCAAAGTCTCTGTGTTCTCACACCCTCCCCCAGCCTTTACTTCCTGCTTCTGCCTTTGGGATCTCAGGGAGCCTATGGCCTGGGAAGCTCCAAACCCCTGTGCAGTGCAGGAAGACCCATGCAATGCAGCACAGTGTTGAAGGGAGAAAGGGGTGGGGGGCGGGAACCTGTAGTATGATGCAGCATGCTGTAGAGACCTGTGCTGCATGGGAGCAGAGAGGCCACGAGGTACAGCTTGCAACTCCCAGCCATTCAGAAGTTGGACAGCTCTATTCTAGATGACTGATTGATATAACTTAGTCTCATAGGCATTTACACCTACTCTATGGCCATTCAGCTGGGGGCAAGCCTGGCAACAATGGAAAATTATGCAGAAAGCTTTGAAGGGCGGGAAGGAGCAGATTTAAAACTTTCTGCACAAACTTGATTTTACAAATACTACATTTTAGAAGATTTTTTGGGTTTCCTGGGACTTTCAGATAACCAAGGTTATCTGTGCTTAGTTCTGAAAGTAGTAAAAAAGGGGGAAAATACAAAAGTGTGTAGAATGTCACATGAAAGCAGGTTGATGCTACCCCTTGTCATAACACAGAAACAAGAGGGAACTGTGAAATTAAAAGTCAACAGAATTAAAACACCTAAAGAAAAATGCAGTTCCATTCAGTGTCCAGTCAGTGTGTGCAATTTGCCGTCATGTGATAGAGGAGCTTAGGAAAATGAGAGAACAATAAATAGAGGATGAAGATCAGATATCCAAAGGGCTGGACTAATGCATGGCTAATGTGCTCTTGTTATTACTGAGATCCTGCATGAATATTGGTCAGTTATTTTGCTCAAGGTTGTGAGCTGCAGTCATGAAGTGATGCCTGCACTTGCATCAGTCTACTAGGTTGCTATACAACATGATGCTGACTTCAAACTTTCCTGCTGAACAGTTTACCACATACTTTTGTCAGGGTCTTGATACCAGCCTAGATGGAAGCTGGTCTAATCCAGCACAGTACTTCTTAATGTCATAATGTGGAATATGTTGCAAGCTATCCACCTCTTTACTTATTCCATTTGAAATTGAGATGTTTCTGTACATAGCTGCATTGTCAAGGAGGTTGGAGTTTGCTTAACTACCTATTGGGAGTCTATATTATGAACAAAATTTCTGCCTCCAGACTGTACAAAATCTAACTGGTAGGGCTTTATTTTTGAATGGCAGAGTGAAAGCTTAAAACCTCTGACCAAATATACACTAGACTCTTACTGGAGACAGACTGTAAAGAAGCTTAGCATATGTTCTGAGGGGAGGTTTTCACCTGACTGCTGTCATAGCTGTAAAATATTAAATTCCCTGCCCCCTCAACTTCTGCTAATTGATGCTAGGTGCACAGTCCAGGTAAGCATTAAAAGGAAGAGAATTTGCAAAAAGTGCAGTTCAGAGATTTAGCCATTACATGTGTTGCTGCACAGAATGAAAGAGCTCTGCTTGATTCCAATTAATTTCCTTATTAAACTGCATCTATGAGAATAGAAACTCTTAATTATAGCCCCTGACAGTTCAGAGTTTACTGCCACAATTAAGATATTAAGGAACCCCATAAACATCTGAAGAAATTCTATTCCCTTTGAAAGTGATGCTACAGCTTAATAAAAATAGCCTATGCTTCATGTCTAGTCAGCTATAAAATCAGTTTTTCTATGTGTCAATCTAATAGGATAAATATGCTGCCTTTCCAAACCACACAGCAGATGCTAGGCTTGCTTTTCTTTTGTTTTCTTCATTACGTTTTCCCTTATGGCATTTTCAACCTGGTTATAGCTGGATAGATCTGTAGGTCAGAGTGTGTGTGAATCAGGCCCGGAGGGAAGTGTTTTGAGAAAACTCCCTGTGAACAGGAGCAGAGTCTGGTAGACTGAAACAGTGTCTGAAACAGAGTGTCTTTTTGAAAACACTGACTGATCAGGGCTGGGTGAGTTCTGGCTCCTGCTAGCTATAAGGTAATAAACCTGTCCAGTGCCCCAGAACTGAAGGAGTTGAAGGGAATTGGGGGAATTGGCACTACTTCACAGTCAGGGCGGCTAGGGTCTGGAACCAGCTTCCAAGAGAAGTGGTGCAGGCTCCTACCCTGGGGGTGTTTAAGAGGAGGTTAGATGAACATCTTGCTGGGGTCATTTGACCCCAGTAATCTTTCCTGCCATGGCAGGGGGTCGGACTAGATGATCTGCTCAGGTCCCTTCCGACCCTACAAACTATGAAACTATGAATTTCCCTCGGCCAGAGAAGCATTGAATTCATTATCCCTTCCCCCCTCCAATAATTAGGTTCTGTAGAGAGAAAATTTATAAATTTTGTTGTTTCCTTTGAAGGCTTGTCTTAAATTCATCCCCACCATCACTGCAGTGGGCAGCCAGGAGGCAGCTGGCTTGGGATGCCCCCAACTCTTGTCCCCCAATCACATTTGCCCCCTGCAGCTTTTCCCGTCACAGTGCCTTTGCCCATGTTACCTGCCCCCAGCAAGCTCTGCCCTTGCCTTCTCATCACCACTTTGCCCTCTTCCCTCCCCCTCGCTCTCCCCTGCAGTCTCTGCTCCCCTCCCTTCCCTGCTGCTGCTGGTGTTTTCTTAGTAAGGTTTTCATTCATTTATTTGTTATTTGTTATTGTGTTTGTCATTCTTATAAAAATTTGGAGGCTTTTTAATTCATCATTATTCACTGAAACAAATTTAATGTTAAGTACCCCACGCTAGCTGGTTTGTGTGTATGTGTGTGTAGTGAACCCAGAAGCATTGTGCACTTAATATCACATGATCCTCTTACTATCAGGAAGTGTCTTATATGTCTTGTTCAGACATTTAAAGAGAGAACCTTATGCTCTGCAAAGATGCCTGTTTAAGAAGATATGGGATTTTTTCTTTGAAACAGTATGGAATTACTCTAGTGCCTTGGCTGATATCGTATTTTCTATGGGTTGTGAGTGCACATGTGCACACATATGTGCATATGAATGCTGTTGCTACAGGAGCTGCTATATTGGTCTATGCCAGTGGTTCTCAACTTTTTTAGATTCAGGGCTTCCCTCTACAACTTTTCTAATTTGGTGCTGCCTCAGCTTACCTCAGTGGTTCATGAATGGGTGTAACTCACCTGCTTTTAAAATACCTATTCAATGTAGGAAAAATAAATGGTAAGTAGAAACAACTGCATTCTTAATTGGTAATGAAGGAATTAAATGAAGATAAGCCCTGTTGGAAATGCTGTAGAGTTGACTATTTTTTCTAAGTTGTTTTGGTTTATTTTAGCTAGAGGATCATATTTCTGAATGGTGAACATGTCGACCTGCCTTCAGCTTTCCACCCCAGAGCCACAGGCTTTTTCTACACTTGAATATTATGGGAGCAGGGGAGGTAAATGGGAAATATGTTACATTTAAATTGTGAATCTTGCAGTCTGAATTGATTGGGTTTGACACTGTATTTTGTATCGGCATGCCTATGTGCCAAGCGCACAAGCAAACTGGCAAAGGTTGCGGCACACATGTGTACTTCAGTCTCCATTAGGGTTATCTGATAAGCCTGAAGCAGGCAGGAGTGCCCACTCTTGCAACAGCCCTCCTCCGTCCCACCCTGCACAGAGTCTCTTGGAAATAGATGCACATGGGGCAAGTAGAACTTATCAGATAACCCTAATGAAGGCAGAAACCTGATGGTCCTGTTCTGTAACTTCTTCAATATGAAAAGTATTAAATCAAAATATTTTCTGGTGTCTTCTTCTTTTCCTAGCAACACTATAAGTCATGCAGTATAAGTTGGGGAGATCTTTTTAAACCTTCAGTCAAGGAGCACCGAGTTCAATATGTAACTACATGCTGCTATCATCCAGTGGCTGGGCTACTTGCTCTTATGCAGTTGCACTTTCCTCAGGAGGCCTTAATATTGCTAATAGAAAGGAGCTTTATTGCTGAGCAGAACTGCTTGAAGCATTTCTGGGCCCTAGGGACACTGGAAAGTCCTAGACCCCATTATCCTGTCCAGTCATCAGTCATGCATATATATAAATTTTGGTGGGCAAATTGAATTTACACTAACTCTTGTTATGTATTTATGACTACAAATTACTGATACAAAATAGTGTGTCAAAACCAATCAATTCAGACTGAGAGATTCGCAATTTAAATGTAACACATTCCCTTTCTATCTCCCCTGCTCCCATTATTATTCGAGAGTAGGAAAAGCTTCTGGCTTTGGGGTGGAAAGCTGAAGGCAAGTTAACATGTCCACCATTCAGAAATATGATCCTCTAACTAAATAAAACCAAAACAACTTAGAAAAAAATAACTCTAGAGCATTTCCACACGGCTTATCTTCATCAAATTCCTTCATTGCCAGTTAAGAATGCAGTTGTTTCCACTTACCATTTATTTTTCTTACATTGAACAGGTATTTGAAAAGCAGGCAAGTATGTCGATCCAAAAGATTGTGTATAGAAAAATTGACAAAGGACTCTGAGGTGATGCGCAAAAAGGAGGATGGCAGAATCGAAACACTGAGCCAGATTTTTAGCTGATATATAGACCATGGAGTTTCATTAATTTAGACCAGTGAACAATCTGGCCCAGTGTGAGTACACGTATGCCAAGTGTGGAACCATGGGAATGGTACATAGTGCTTTATCATATGTTTTTAATCTTCTGAGGTTTAACAAAGAAAACAGAGACAAAAATGAAAAAGATAATATGGACCAAAAAAACTGCGTTATCAATTATTGCTATTTATGTATCCTTACGTTCTTAACTGCTGCAGCAGTTAATTTATTTTTGTCTGCTCTATTTCATTTTTTGGCAAAGAAAAATAGTTTAAGCAAGCTTAGAAGTATTGCAGTAAGGTAGAATCTCCAGTGTTTCAAATGGAACAAAAAGGAAATTTTGTTGACTGAGCTGTAATGCTTGTTTAGTTAGGAAATGCCGGAAGGCTCTCACTCTGTAAGCTCTGAAGTCATCGTAGCAGTGAATCACATAACTTCATTTCTTAATTCTGCATGAATATTATGCACATCTTACTTTGCTTTGGTGCTTAACAAAGGGATCATGGGACTACGTCTTAGAAAATTAGGTTATCTCTTTGTTCTGGCAAATGCAATTTTCTCCATTAAAAGGATGATTGATTGTTAAAATGATGATTGACTAGCAATAGAGCGATTCTGTATATGTGGACTACACATTAAATTTTCACATCTTGTTTCCTGGCTATTATTACTTCAGTTTAAAGTACCTTGGAAAGTGACACTTCTATCATTTATAAATCCTTATACAACAGGTGTCCTGTAATGGAATCAAGATAGAAGAGTTTATGGCGTAGTTTAACCACCCTAATATTGTGTAATGCATATGCACTCCTATTAGTCCCACAGGCAGAAGGTAAAGTGAGTTTGTTACTTTACAAGACTGGAGAGTACTGGCTGACATTGAACCAAGAATGTTTTTATGATGGTGATGTGAACATCTTGCCTGTGCTATGATTTAGGGAAGACACGGGAAAAATACCACAGATTTTGGATAATAGATAAATGTTGCTCCAGTTTGATTTTGTGCATTAACTGTCTTGCAAGGAAATGCTGGGGAATTGACAAAGTCAAAATTTTAAAATCTTGCTACCAAAAAAAGTTAACGTAAAACCAGGGGATCTTTAGGTGGTATGTTGCTACTTTTTTAATGGAATTATCTATTGTAGCATATTCATGTTGCTGTGTGTGATAGCCTTCTACTAGGGTGTTTTTGGTTGGGTTTTTTTTACACACCAAGATAATTTATTTTTAGAAATTAAAGCATAGAACCTTATAATGAGGATGCAATATGCTAACCCAGCAGCTGTAATATACTGTACCAAGGTTTCTGTACAATAGACAATCATTGAGGGTCTGCAGGACTTTGGTATGGAACTGAAGCAGCTAGTTTTTGTCATTGATTGCTTTGGCATGGTTGAGTAAAAGATCAACACATTAAGATGCACATTGTATACAGACCCTACAAATAAACAACTGTGTTTCTTCCAGGAAGAAAAAAATCCTTATCATTTAACTGAGACATGACTGGATGTGTAGGAAAACTGTTGCACCTTTTTTCCTGTACCTGATATGCTCTTATGTGTTTGTGTGTTTAATAGAATTGTTTGAAAGTAAATATAGCTAGAGTCTTAACTCCTCCATGTAGAACAAATGTGTTGTGCTGTTACTCCACCAGGGAAGAGGGGATAGTTCTGCATGGTCGTGTGGTACTAATGAAACTACATTTACCATTAGTGAGCACTACAGTATGGTAAATGCGCACTGGGCCAAAAGGAGACATTTAAAAGTAAGATTTTTTTTTTAATTAGGTTGTGTCAGAATAGGGCTGATCCAAAGTCCACTGAAAACAAACGGACTCCTGTTGACTCCAGTGGGTTTTGTATTAGAGCCCTTACTGATCATTTTTAAATGAAATGCTTTCTAGGAGTTCATGGGATCTATATATATAGATAAGGCGGATGGTGTACAATAGCTAATCTGTGCAACCACATGATCCTTAGCCATTCCCTGTTTTCCTTCTTCTGGAACAGGAAGTCTAGTCTCTGTATATAACAAACCAAGCATACTGAGCCCTTAGGTTGATTGCAGCCTTTATTTAGTCCTATAGTACCAGTAATCATCATTATCTCAGTGCATAATGTGCTGACCAATATGCTAAAATTGTTCCAGCAGCTTAGTATTAAAGTTCTAAGAAGGTTTGTGAAAATTATGGAAGACAGTTTTTCATTGTGTGTTCTCCCTAAAGAAACCAAAGACTGAACTTAAAGGATTGTGCACTTTGCATAATATGTCATAGGGTTAAAATGTATAACGGTGCTGTTTAGATAATACCACATAAAAACTTTTTATTGTTGAACAGGGAAGGACATGGTAAAATTTCTGTTTTTGCCGTCAAAATGGCTTTGGCGACTCTTTGTGGAGGAAAGATAATGGACAAATTAAGATGTAAGTCTTTCTTATGTATATGCATATCTGGTATTCATTTTGTTGTGGGTCTTTAGTAGCAGTGTCTGAGGTGATTAGAGAAAGTTGTGGTTTGATGATGCTGTCATTGGTATCAGTACAAATTCACGCATTCAGATAAGTCCACTTCACTGTTCAGACTGAGCTTCAAGTGCATTTTCAATATTTGGAGCTAAGCTACGTTGATTCTGATAAAAGCAGTGCAAATTTAGTTTCTTTTTGGGTCGATTGAATTAAAAAACTTTATAACTACAGTGAAATGCATCAGGTTTCCAACAGTATGAGGTATCATTTGGCAGTTTCCTTGCATTCCTCTTTCATAACACCTAGTCCCTTTTTCACACTTAAATATTAATATCTTTTTTACACTGTCGAGATTCTTCTGCAGGGTAGAATATCTCTTCCTTCTACCCTACAGGGTACATTCCCATTTCCCAAAGACACCCAGCCAGGGTATATTCTATCCACAGAAGCATTAAAACACATCGTCTTTTCTACTGTTGTCCATTGGTGATGCATAGTGGGTACACGTAGCTGCATGTGCACCCACTGATATTGGCTGGGCACCCCCTGGAAGCGCCAGCTGCGAAACCGGAAGTCCCAGCAGAAGTGCACTTCTGGTTTTGCTGCTGGTGATTGCAGCCTTGGCAATCAGCCGCTGGGGGACCTACCTCCCCTATCAGCGATCGGGTGCCCCCTCCCCCCCCCGATTCGGAAAGCACCAGTTGCCCACGCTGTTGTCCTTTGGCTCATCCTATCTAGAGTGAAATGATTTTTTTTCTTTTTTCTCCTCATTTATAGACATATTGGTTATACATAAATTGGGTACAGGTAGACACTAGGGACAAATATTGGTTTCCCTTTGCCTTCTTATTAAAGCAACAGAATCTATGCAGTGGCAGGCTATCATACCACACTGTTTTTCCAGTAGCAGTCTCCAGGGCTTGAGGTTTCCATCCACATGCATTTAGGGTGATACTCTATCATTTAGAATTGCACAGGTGATCCACCACAGTCTAAAATATGTTTGTGGTTTCTTAAGTTAGAATATTCTACCAAGCCTTGAATCTTGCTAAACAGTTCTTGAGTCAGAAAGTGGATTTTTCCATTGAAAACAACAACAAAAACAAAAGAAGGGAAATGTGAAGCTGTAGAATAATAAATAATGGTACAAGTTATATTACTATAATTAAAAGACAGAAAAAGTTATTAAAATCAAATAGAGCATTTCAGATAAGTTCATTGTTCTGTGTGTCCCAAGAATAACAAACAACACAATAAACTCTGCCAAAATTTAGATTTGAAAGGGTAAGTTGCTTCTGGGCAAAAATGTGATGGTGCACATTTTGTCAAATTAGATCCATTGTAGCTGAGTAAGTTACTGCCTTATGCCAGGCATAAGGCACCAGCTACAAAAGAATGACATCACAAAGCCATGAGAATGCATGAATATTTTAACATAAACATTGGATCGATGCTCACATGCATATTTTTATTTTGCTTCTGGCAAGCTGGCTAAAAGTAAAGGTGCAAACGGTTTATGGAGTTTTCCATAAACTGAGCATAATTGTCTATAATCACATTACTTTCACATCAAATGTTACTGAGCTAAGCGTGGACATATGTGTAAAACTAAAGTAAACCTTTCCTTTTCTTGCATTTCTTTTTTCCCCCTCAGATATTTTCTCAATGATTTCAGATTCCAGTGGAGTGATGGTTTATGGAAAGTATGACACGTTTCTGCGGGAGGTTCTTAAATTGCCTACTGCGGTCTTTGAGGGTCCTTCATTTGGTTACACAGAACAATCGGCAAAATCCTGTTTCTCTCAACAGGTAATAAAACATGGCATCACTGAAGTAAGCTGTCAGTCATTCATCCTTCACTCTGTCTTGCACACACAGACATGTGTTTACCCTCATAGCATTCATTCATGCTGATGCTGTTTTCCTGTTTACATGGGTGTGCCTGACTTGAGCTCCTTGCAGATAATTAAGAACCTAATTGTAGCCTTCACACCAGAGGTATTATAAACACTTGGCATTCACCAGTGAGAAAAGAACTTCACATTTTCACCTCTTTTTGTTGAAAATGGAAGCTAGATATCATAGTACCACTCCCCTTGCAGAAAGTCTCAGTAGAAATCAAGATAGTGCTGAAAATCCATTTAAAGCAATATTTCAGGGGTGTCGGTTGTAGCCTGGTTGGTCTAAGGATGCTTCCTTTCTGCCTGATGTGCAAAGCTTTAGCCACTAATTCAATTTGGAGAAGATTTGGTCTGATTCAGAGACCGAATCAGAATGAAATCGGGAGACCAAAAAAACCCCTCTGAATCGATTCGGAAAAAGATTCCAAGATTCAGAAGGCAGTCTTTCAGAGGAACAGAAACTGAGAAGAGAGAGGGGGAACAGGCGGGGAAAGACTTACATCTGTAGCTGGTCCATAACTGTGATCTTTCCCTGAGTCCCCTTCCAATCCCAGTGCTCTGGGGGAGGGATGTAGAAACAGCACATAAGCCTCTATCCGCACCCTTTCTGCCCCTTTTGTGAGCTGGTTCTGCCTGAGCTAAAGAGGGGTGAGCGGCTGGCCCAGAAACAGGTAGGTGAGCAGAGATCTAACCAGCACCAGGAAGGCCCCCAGTTACAGGCTACCATCCCTGCTGTTTTCATCCAAATCTGCCTTAACACACACAAGTGATGTGAGTTTTGCTTTCAGCAGTTTGAGGTGTAGTTTTCCAGAAACACCTGCACCTATATCCTTAAAACTTGTCAGGCTTCATGCCCACAGAAGGGGCTACCTTTGCTGTTGTTTTCATCCAAATCTGCCAAAAACTGACAAAGTTACAGGTATTTCAGTGATTCCCTATTATAGTCTATGGACGAATCGCTAAATCTTCTGAAGCCAATTCGGCCGAATCAATTGGGACAATGATCCAAATTTCTGAATTGAATCATTGTCTTCTGAATCGGCCAAAACTGAATCCAAATCAAATACTTCTTTATTTGCACAGGCCTAGTAACTGTACCTGAAAGCTTGCAAAGAAGAACTTTTCCAACCATTTGAGTTGGTCTAATAAAAGATACTGGATTTACCCAGAGAACCTTGTCTGTCTTTAAACAAATATGAGATTTGTCATATCACATCAGACAATGTGGATAATATTGGCCAAGTCCACACGAGCAATGGTTTGAGTTTGCAGCAGCACAAATAGTATTGACACACATTTGTGCCCTTACTTCGTGATGCAGTACAAGCCCCTCCTCGTGTGGTTTGCAGCAGGACTTATTGTCCCCCTGTTTCATGGGCTGCATGGGGGACTGGCTGGGTTCCAGGTTGCCTCAGTGCAGGGCTAGCAGCAGGCACCCCCACGCTGAGGTATCCTATGCCTCAGTAAGCCAAGGAGCAGCGTCTGGAGACAGGGAAGCAGGCAACCAGATGAGCCCTGGAGTGCCCTCACACTAAACACCCTGCGTCCCAGCGAGCCACTCCCCAGCTGGCTGGGGCACAGAGTGCCTTAAGATAGGGGAGCAGACAGCCCTGGGCTCCCTGCTCCCCCATCTCTATGTGCCACTTCCTGGTGTTTGTCCTGGCACACAGCATTTTGGTGTGCTTTGTGCTGCTTTTTTTTTTTTTTTGCTATCAGGAAATCTCAGTTCCAAATTTGCCCCAGTACTGCAAATTAGCAGCACCATGCACAGTTTATTATGCAACATGTGTGGTTTATGGCACCACAAACTGCACGTGCCTGCACTTCTGAATCTGGCCATTGAGTCTAATATCATGTCTGGTACTTTGGAGGAGTGTGTAAATATAGTCCAAAAAATACCTAGCTGACTTGGAAGTGCAATGGTCTTCCAGGATGGAAGGAAAGAATACCTTCTTGATCTTACCATGCATAACATAGAAATAGAAAAAATACAAAATAATGAATGATACTGAAGCTGGGAAGATGTTAGGAACAGAGCAATATTTTCTTTCTGTTTATTCTATTCTTTTCTATGGAAGAGGACTGAGGATTATATTGTTAGAAATCATTTGAATGGAGATGACCTAGTGATCCTGCTTTTATGCAATGAGGGGCCTCATTTTTGTTTCACACATTTTCATTACTAATCAGTGGCCACTCCAGCTAACTGAAGAGCATTCTTGAAACTGATTTGTTGGATCATCTCCCAAACGATGTTTGAATAGGCCAAACTGAATCCAAATCGAATACTTCTTTATTTGCACAGGCCTAGTAATGGTACCTAAAAGGTTTCAAAGAAGAATTTTTCCAACTATTTGAGTTGATCTAATAAAAGATATTGGATTTACCCAAAGAACCTTGTCTGTCTTGAAACAAATATGAGATTTGTTACATCACATCAGACAATGTGGATAATATTGGCCAAGTCCACACAAGCAATGGTTTGGGTTTGCAGCAGCACAAATAGTATTGACACACATTTGTGCCCTTAGGTTGTGATGCAGTGCATGCCCCTGCTCATATGGTTTGCAGTGGGACATATTTTTGTTTCACACATTCACATTACTAATCAGTGGCCACTCCAGCTAAATGAAGAGCTTTCTTGAAACTGATTTGTTGGATCATCTCCCAAACAATGTTTGAATAGAGGTGCTTTTGTATTTGAGGGATAAGTGAATAAAGTGTCTCCATACTGCATGTCTGTATGGCATTCTAAAGAATCTAACAAAGTAATCATGCAACTGTTGGTTGGTCACAGTGCTTATAGTTCAGCAATAGCTCATACTCGACTGTATTATTAAAGAATATTGTCTACACCCATGTAAGTGATTTTCCCTTTTTCCCCCATTAAAAAATATTAAACAGTTTTAGCAGCCACCAGAGGTGTGACTTTCTATATGATTCATTTAATGGATAATGGCAGATTTAGAAAGTTATTTAGGCACTTAAATATGGAAATGGCATTAAGTAAGTTTTGCAAAGGAGTCTAGCAGGTTAGATAGCTAATCTCTATGTCATTGAAAATTAGGTGCCTAACTCACTTAGGTGACTCTGTAAATTGCACTACCCACTAGTTTTCATGTTTATGTATCTAAATGTTTTAGAAATGTGGCACAATATCTCATAACAGGCAAAAGCCCTGGGTTTTACCAGCACCAGGTTCAAAACAGTCTTAAGACCTTCTGACCCAAATAGAGATGTGCTGCAGGGTGACTGACATTCTTGCCCTCTCTACTAGTATGTTTAGTATTACAGTCATAATGTGAGAAAGATTGTTAGATCTGATGCTCTCTCAATTTGCTTTTCCATTTGTACAAGTAAAGAATGATTCTGGATAAGACTGCTCCATTTCATGGGTTATATAAATTTGACAAAATTAAAATCCACTGGCAGATAATTAAATCATCCAGCACAGAATCAGCACAGAATTCCCTATATTATGTTTTCTTCTGATTTTTTCAATCTAGTTTTAAAACTGATGGGGTGTTCCACTAACTCCCACTAGAGCTGTTCCATATTCAGAGGCATCTTTAGTGTCAGCAGGCGTTTTTTGTACCAAATGTTTCCCTTTTTTTCCATCTAGTTTCTCCATTCGATTCTGGTAATGTCACCTTTCCACTCTGTCTGAAATAGCATACTAATGATATAGCATAGCCTTAGCAAAACTGAATGGTAATATTCTGTAATCTTTTCATGCCAACTACTGCAACTTGTGCCAGGAATTTTGGACTTTTCATATCATGTTGTGGTACCTTGGTGTTGCACAAGATAGATACTTAATTCTTAGTAGAAGTGGAGCCCCAGGCCACTAGGGCTGGTCAAAAGTTTTCCAGTAAATATGTTGGAGAAAGTGTGTGGTTTCCTCCAAAAGTCGTTTTCATTAAAAAAACTCTGAGAACCAAAACTGTCCCTGTTAGCTATAAGATGTTGTTTGTTTGTTTCTCTAGTTTTCCAGTGAAAAATTGAACAATTAATTTTGATAGAAATGAATGCTTTTCATTATCATCAATGTTATCTACAAAAATATTCTAACCTATTCTGAAAGGTTTGCTTGCTTCCTATGTATGAGCAGACCCAGAAGAGTTTCCCTTTTGATTCATAATGCTCTTTATTAAGACTGTGAACTGATAATCAGTAATAAAAGAGTCTCATCTGATCCTTTATGTTTAATAATGTCATTAACACTGTGGCTATCCACACATGGTTATTGTATGTCTGGCTCTGAATCATTAGTGTACTTTTTACAGAATAGAACAAGTGGCCATATTTGTACTATGCTATGACATTAGGCATTTTAAAAATATGCAGGAACCAGCTTTTTTGGTCTTTATCCTGTGTCTGCCTGAACCTAAAAATTGTTCAAGACATAATGGCTAGGGGCAGACATTACACATAAATTGGTTTAAGTGATCAGAAACTGGTTTAAACCTGTAACAGATCAGATGTTCATAAGGGATGTTGTGAAACTGCAGATGAAATAAATGCAGAATGCAACTACTCACCCTAGCTTTTTTTGTAAAGAATATCATGGAAGTTTTAGTGAACAGAATGTTCAGTGCACAAAAAACAGTTTGAAAATGGCTGAAACCAGTGTGAGATAAACTTGGTTGAATGTAGTATCAGGCTTAACTGATTGAGCTCAAACTGGTTTATGCAGTGTCTGTCCCTTTCTGATTTAAGTTAAACCAGACACCCCCAGCATCCTGGCATGCTTCCTGGGCTAAGTAGGGCTCTCTGCTCCACAGCAGATCTGGCCCCTCCCCTCTGCTCCTTCGCTGGAGCTGGGCAAAGACTGCAGGCATCTGCCTGGCTTCCCCCTGCTCCCCCACTTCCCCTCCTCACTCCCTGCTAAGCAGGGATTGCCCCGTCCCCTCTGCCTTACACAGACCCCTCTCAACATTAGCTAACAGGCCACATGCTGGCTATGGTCTGTGCTGTGGCAGACAGGACAAAGGCAGAATCAACAGGTAGTTGGTAATATCCCTATGTTGTTTTCTTAATTGGTTGATAAACACTGTTATCAATTCTCTGCTGGGTTGGTCAAAAGAGGGGGGAACCCCTCCCTAATCAGAGTATCCTGCCAGACCGGCCATGCCCCCCTCAGCTCAGTATAGTGGAAGGGAAGGGAGGGCTGCTTTAGCACCCCCGGCTTCTAGCCTGAGCCACTGCAGGCATGTGCCTGCATTTCTGGGATGTCTATACAGTTACAAACTGATTCAGGATAGCAGGTTAGACTAACCCACAAAGATTGAATCAATTCAGGCTCAGGCTTTTTGAATGTCTGTCCCTAGCCAGTAGGTCATGGCAGTGAGGAAAGCTGAGCTGCTCAAGTTATCTCCTTTTGTTCACTTTTCATGTGGATCCTGTGTACGTATTAGAAGCCTTTCAGATCTCTATTGCACAGATTTTAAAAGTTATAGGAAAAATATTTTTTCTCTGCTCACACTATTGAATCCCTCAGCTCACATCTCAAACCAGTTTTCCCCAAAATACTGGACATGCTTGATCACTTCTCATTACATTAATTTATTTAACTAATCTACATTTTCCCCATGCCTGTGAGCTACTCCCAAAGGGAATGGCCATTTAAAATAACAGCTACAACTTCCCCTTCTCTTGGAATTTGCAGAAGAGAAATTTTGGGAGTAATTGATTTGAACTTTCCTTCTTCAGGGCATGGGGCTTACAAAAGAAATTTTGGCATCACCTCTTTCTCTGAGAGAGAGAATTGACATGATGCAATATTTGACCTCCCATCAGAAAATGGTGTCGCAATAAGAGAAAGAACTTCCTATTTAAAAAAATAAATCAATAGTGAGCCTAAAAAGATGGTCACTAAATCCACTGTGCTGTCACTTAGCTAATTGTTGTTGCACACTCCTGGCCTTCATTTTTAGATAGCATATATTTAGGAAATAGCTCTCAGTTTCAAGGTTCCAAACAGTTGTTAAAAACTGCAGGAGGAAAAATGACTTTTAAAATATATTGAAATTACTCTGCCAGTGTCCTTTTAAGGGACATTGGTTTCTTTAATCCATAAAATTAGTGACCACAGCAAGACTGCAGCGATAAAACTATCAAGGAACTGAAATTGCTTTATTTGGTGTAAATGAAGTTTTGATTTATAGCTCCATTCAAAAAATAATTTTATTGTGAAAAAGGTGTGCTTGCCTCTGCATCTATTTGCTTGTTTAGAACACTGCTGTGCGTACAGCTAATATCTCTCTCCCTAGGAACAGGGGGAACTTTTTAGGCTCCTTGATTATTTGTGCTATGGGAAATCGGATGAACTTTCATTCACTAGTTTTCTTTCTACCTTTCTCCCATTTTTAGCTGTGCCACTGATAATAGTGACATTTGCTGATGGCACTGGTCAGCAGTGCCAATGGCAGGCATCCACAGAAAATCTCCATAAGGGAAACGGTTACTTTGTGAGCTGGTGCTTAGCAACATGGAATTTCCTTTATTAGGGAAGCTATTGTTCATTCTCAGATGAGAAGAAGGTCATGTAGATGGCAGGCAGATGGTTACCGTCCTTTTAACATGTTCATTAGCACAGGCTAATTTCTGGTACTGGTGCATCTCTTCCATTTCCTATTAAATTTTAAATTAGTATACATTTAGACTTTAAAAACCCAAGTGTGTGTGTGGGATATTTTCTTTGTGGGGGGTGGTATTTTTTAGGGTAAGCTCTAATGCTGGAAGTCTTATCTTGGAATGTCTTTTAGTCTTGTCAGTTTGTCTTTCCATCTGGCAGTCTGTTCACTAAAACTTCCATGACCTTCTTTACAAAAAAAGCTAGTAGTTGCATTCTGCATCCATTTCAGCTGCAATTTTACAACATCTCTTATTACTTACAGTTCTGAAACCGTTGCAATGTTTAGTGATCACTCAGTGTCTCCATTCTTTCAAGAGCTCTACTTTACTCTGGATATGTCCAAGGCAGCATGGAGCAGAGACATCTGAAATTATGCATGTGCTAACTCGAGCAGCTGAAGGACCAGAGCTCTGTTAGCACAAAGTGGTGTCTGGGTTAATAATCCCAGGACCGGAAGCAAAATAAATATGTTAGCCAAACACTTCAACTGGGCTCTTTAGCTGTGCTGAGAAACAGGGCTTAGTAGCCTGGACATGGTGCTGCATTCATGTAGCTGTACTATTTCCAGTTATAGAGATAGTGTACACAGAGCTAACACAGATGTGTGTGGCACTAATATGTTTATAGCTAGCTCAGGAAATCTCTCCACAGCACTGCATTCTGCTATGTATACTAGGTAAGGGTGTTACAGCCTCTCCACTTGGGCTGTGCTGCACATGTGTGGTAACTCTGAGCTCACTGCCTAGACTGCACAGACTCCTGCTGAAGGTCCACATGAGCAGTGACTTCTGTGCTTACCAGATGATAGGGGCAAGGGCTGGCCAGAACCCATGCTTTCACATGGCTCCAGAGCCCAGAGGGTGAATACTGCTGAGATTCACCCTTCCCCTGCCTCCTCCCTGAAAAATTCAACAGCAGGGAGAGGAAAGACGACATGAGCAAGCAGTGGTGGCAGTGCTCACTCTCTGGGCTCTGGAGCCATGCAAAAGCAGGGGCTCCAGCCACAGCCATGCCAAGAGGTCACATGAGAAACAGCCAAAGTGTGGGGTGACCAGGCCACTACATGCCTTCTGGGTCTGACCCTGGCCATGTAGATGTAAGGAATTTATACTCCTGCTCCAGGAGTGGCAGGGGATGCTTTAATTAGAGCAGCTACAAGCGCCACTCTAATTACAGCACCCAGAGCATCTCATGTATAAGCATCCCCCTGCTTAAAAATGGCAGTGGGGATGCTTTAACTAAAGCTTGTTTTCTGCTCCAGCACCTATACATGAGCAGCAAAGCTGCTCTGAGGCGCTGTAATTACTGTCTGTGTCTGGTTCCAACTGGCTTTGCTTAGGAACACCAAGACCTTCACAGCTTCCTCCCCTACCTCGCTACCCTCCCCAGATTGCATCTGGGAAGCTCAGCTCATAAAAACGGCTGGGGTGCCTTGGGTGCTAAGGCACATGGTTGACAGCCCAGAGGTTGCAAGTTTGAAGCCGTAGCAGAAGTGCTCATGGTGTGGCCCTATCAGATTCCAAAGGACCTGTGAATTCTGCTAACTACCTTGGTACAAGGGCATGGGAAGGAAGCCCATAAAAAGACAGTCCACAATACCACAGTGGTACTGTGCACTATTGAGCAGCTGTCATTTTCCTTTTAGAGGAAGCTGCACTTCCTTAGTAGATAAAATGAGAAGGATGGGATTGAGTGCACACTTAGCCAATTTCTTCCTGGCACCAATTTGGGTGGAGTTACAGACACTGTAGAAGGCAGAGCTAGGATTCAGAATGACCTGGATAAACTGGAGAAATCAATCAAATGAAATTCAACAAGAACTGTGAAGTCCTTAACCTGGGACAGAACAAATGTGTGTACAAATACACACATTGAGAAAGGATTGACTTGGTTGCAGTACTACAGAAAAGGACCTAAGGGTCACAGTGGACCATACGCCAACCATGCTCTTTTTGCACAAATGGCCAGCAATGTTGGTGTACTGCATTAATACAAGTGTCACATGCAGCAAAGGGAAGTGATTATTCTGCTGTATTTGGCATTGGCGAGGTCTCTTCTAGAGGACTATCAAGTTTTGGACTCCACACTTCAAGAAATTGGAAAGACTCCAGCACAGTAACAAAAAATATTAGAGGCTTGGGAAACATGAATTCTGAAGATGGGCAGAAAGAACTGGGATTATTTTGTTTAGAGAAGACTCAAGTGGGAGTTGATAACAGTCTTCAAATACCTGAAGTGAAGTTATATGGAGGTTGGAGATGCATTATTTTCTGTGGGTGGAGGTAGAAGGAGAGGAACAATGGTCTTCAGTTGCAACAAGGAAAACTGAGGTTGAAGGTTAGGAACAGTTTTCTGACTATGAGGTTGGTTAAATATTAGAACAGGCTACCCAGAGAGGTTTTGGAATTTCCATCCTTGAAAATTTTTAAAAGTAGATTAGACAAACACTTAACTGACACTAGTCCGGGTGTCGGTCTGCCTTAAGGAGGGAGGTGGACTATATAGCTTCCTGAGATCCATTCCAACTCAACTATTCCATGACTGAGTGAAAAGCAATCCTTGTGAAATTGGCTAATAATGTACAAGAAGAACTTTAATTGAAACATGGTATCCTATACAAATATAGTACTACTCATTTTATCTATAAATGTTTCCGACAGGAATCAACATTTAATACCTGTTATTTTTTTCATGGGAAGGAATTTGTTCTTAATTTCTGAGGGGCTGCCAGTTGTCTACTATTATACAAGGGAAAGAATTAGTCTTTATAGTAGGCAGATATCTGACAGGAATTTACATTTGAGTCTCAAACTCCACCCCACCTTTCCCCCCCAATAAAATTAAGATTTTAAGAAAAATTTTCTAAATCATCTAATAAACAAAGATTCCTACATCCCATTTTCAAACATTATTTAAAAACTATTTCAATTTTTTTTCCAAAAATGTCAGTAGTGAAATTCTTAGTGTCAATCACTCTATGGTAGGTAGTGGCTTTTGTGTATTATGTAGGACTAAAGGGGTGTAATAATATGAACAGATGAGGAAATTGCTATATTCAAAAAGAGTCTTTGGGGGATCAACTTTCCTAAAGTGAGCAAGGACCTGATAACAGCAGAGAAGCACATGATGACAAGAACTAGTTGACATTGAACCCACTAAAAACTTTGTCTTTTGTTTGTAAAACCTTTGTCCATGTCACTTTTTCTCGTCAGAGTAAAAGTTTATAATTCAAGGTTTAACCTCTTTATTCCTTAACACTTCTGTGTCAATAAAGACAAGAGAAAGTCATTCTGATATCACTGGTTGTTATTTTTTCCCCTTGTTTGTTTGAGCAGAAGAAAGTCACGTTAAACGCTTTCTTGGACACTCTCATGTCTGATCCTCCACCTCAGTGCCTGGTGTGGTTACCACTTCTGCATCGGCTGGCAAATGTTGAAAATGGTAAGTAATGGCAGCAGACCACATATAGTTACACAATAAAAGTTGTAGCGGGAACATCAAAGTTTTGTGTGATGATCTTACTTTATGAATAGCATTACAGGAGATGCAGTACTGTCATCATTGATACCAGGTGCCTTTTTATAGCTACTAATAAAATAGGATGGCTTTAATATCAGTCATTCATCTTGTCGCCTCACTTAATTTTTGCTGTACCCTGGGGCAGGGATAGCAAAAATTCTTCTCTTTCTTCTCTCTCTGCTTTTTCTTTTTTCTCTCCTTTTTTCTTTCTCCTTTTTCTCTATTCTTTTTCTCTCTCTCTTTTTTCTCTTTTTTTCTTTTTTCTTTGTTGTCTTTCTTTTCCTTTCCTCTTTTTCTCTCTTCTCTTTTTCTCTTATCTCTCTCACCCCTCTTTTTCTTTTTTTCTTCCCTTTTCCTTTTTCTACTGTCTTTCTCTCCTTTGCTTTTTTCTCTCTTCTCTCCTTTTTCTCGTCTCTCCTTTTTTCTCTGCTCTCTTTTTCTTTCCTTTTTTGTTTTTTCTCTCTTTCCCTCTTTCTTTCCCTCTCTTTTCTCTCTCCTCTTTTTCTGTTCTTTCTCTCTGTCTTTTTTTCCCTTATTCATCACAACATGCTTAACAAAAAATACACAACAGCATGGGTAGTATATGAAGTATTATTTATTGTCACCAGGTTTTGCATTTTTAGAAAACCTGGTATTTACTGTAAAAAAATAAAAAGCAACATTTATGATTATTAACTATATTAATATGCAGTGCATCCTGCCATATACCCTCCCCTCCTGCCTCATTTTTTTTTTCTGGCATGTTGGCACTCCTGCACCTTACAGGGTAGACACTGCAGTTTTTTCAGCACTCCAGTCAAAAACATTGACCTGCCCTAGGGGTTGCACTGAATATATCTTCTTTTTTCTAAACCCTGGATACGAGAGACCGACAGCAACCAGAGAGATAAAAAGCCTGAAACTGTTATTAGCTATGAGATCACAGCCTTAGAGAAGTAATGGGTAGGCAGTTCTTGCCCACTAGAATTTATCTGGCAGGATAGTTCAGTTCAGTGCATGAACTAATGACCATAAATTGTCAAGCAGTCATTAGGAGGAGGTGGCTATTAACCTGTAAAACAATACATTCAGGAAACAGAAATTAATTAAGTTCCTTTTACAAAAGATGAGAATTTAAATTTAGGATGCTTGTCCCTAACTAGTTGCTGAAGCACCGTGCTTTCTCTGCAGTAGGAGCTGTTATGATCATCTAGTCCATTGCTCACCAATTGAACTGCAGCACCCACTTACTTATGCCACCATTTCAGACTGGCACTGGATCAAGCATGTGGGCAGGGGTCCATGGGCCTGATCCAGCCTGTGTACCAGCCCCACTCCACTCATCCAGCCCACAGGGCCAGATAAGTTTGACAGCTCTAATGTAGCTGATGCTTTGTGTTAGACCCCCAACTCCATGCGGTGCCCAACGACTAGGGAGATGACAATCCAATTGCCCATGGATCTAGTTGCTCAGGGAGCAAGCAGGGAGCAAACACTAGCACACATTGCTCACAACAGCTTTATTCAAAATGCTCCCCAAGATCCAATATTGTCACCCTGACACTTTGCATGTCACAAGCCACAGAACTCTAACCAGTTTTTTTTTTTCCATTAAGGTCCCAATTTCATTTTGAGTCTTTTGGGAGAGGTAAACTTATAGCCACTCCCAAATCAAATATGTAGGTCTGCAGGGTTTGTTTCTCACATACAGGCTGTGTACAAACATTAATTTCTAGTGGTGGAAAATTTTCACTACAAGAAATTATCCCAGGAAAGGGAGCAGTACAGGTGTTCAGTGTGCAGCAGCCCCTTCTCCCACACTCCTGATGCCTTTTCAGGACTGGAACGATGTTGATCTGGGGATGCGTGAGTCATTCCAGTCCCTCCCAGTCTGCTTCTCACACTGGGGACTCCACTATGAGAAGCAGGCAGGGGACTCGCAATGCTGCTCCCTCATTTTGACTCGGTGCCTGGGAGCCAAGTGGCAGAACAAAGCCTCCTGCCATGCTCGCACCAGGGACTCTAGTGTGTGAGCAACCAGCAGGGAGTAAGTGGTAGATGCTCTCCTCTCCTCCCCTTCCTTCCCCTCCTGGTCTACAGGAAGGGGGGTTCCCCCCATCTCTAGAAGGCACAGGAAGTATTCCCCCCATATCTTTACCCCTTCTGGTCTTCAGGAAGAATTAAGCCACGGGAAAGTGTACAGACATTCATTTTCCCATAGCATCTCTCCCAGGAGCAGCTTCTACTTGGTTGGATTCAGGTGATTTTTCTCCCAGAACAGCCATTCTTTCTCTAGGAGAAAAAGCTGGAATATCTGTACATTCATGGTTTCTACCAGGAGAGCAGTGATTCTCCTGGTCGATATGGAGGGTCTGGACATGAGCATTGGTTCCATAGCAGAATATAAATACTGCTGCTACATTGAGACGGTTCTGGCGCCCACAAGAAGACTCCAGTTCTTATCTGGTCAGTGGATACCAACAGCCTTCCCACAAGCCCTGTGTAGTTTCCCATGTAATTGTGGAAACTTCCAACACAGTTCCCTTACACAAAACTAGTCTGCTTGTGCTGAGCACGAGGACAGCACTTTGAATTTTAACAGAAAAAAGAGGAACAGTCTTGCTTAGCAAGCTGTACCTACTCAAGGTATATGTCCTTAATAACTCACTTGTTATTAAGGTGAGTTTCTCATTTGCAAACAAGAGTGATAATTGTTTTGTTGTGTTAAGTCCTGTAGATCTATAAAGAAAGAATAGCGTAAAAACTGAGGAACCGTTTTTGGCCATTATACTTAAGTTTCTGATTGATATGGACACATTTTTAGAGAACATAAAGTATTCTGTTTATTTTCCCTCTCTTAAAAAATTCTTAAGCTAATAGCATGCCTGCTGCCACAAGGAGAAAACATGCCTGAAAACAAGTGGGAGAGTCTCAGTTTTAGTCAGGAAAGATGAGGGCTGATGTGCAGTGGGTTGTCTATTAGCAGAGGGTAAGAGTTGCCAGTTGAATTCCTTTCATGTCCTCCCTCCCAGGTCTGTACTGGCGGGGAGGAATGGTATAGGGTAAATACAATGTGTGTCACTGCAGACAAAGGTAGGAGTTGAGAGACCCATGGGTAGTGAAAATGCCACAGAATATACTGGGCATGCATTCTTGGTGAAGAGAATCCTTCTTTTATGTGTCTTTGATTAAAATGCTGGATGAAGTAGAGTCCTTTCTTAGGACCAGATTTTTAATATGGGTCCCAAATGTTGGTGGTTTAAATACCTATCTAGGTACTTAACTTCTGTTAGTTGTCCGTGTTAGCATTACAGGATTAAAACTGGCATCCAATTGAATAAGTAAAAATGTTCACATGTATGTGGGCACCTTACTTTTGGTCACCTGAATTTGAAAATCTGACCACTGGCCCAGTTCCTAAAGATAACATTAAAACCTACACCTTCCCAGAGTAACAGAGAAGAAAGAAGTGGATTTCCTACTAATTTATGGGCATTTATACACACGCAGTTTTGTGCTGCTATGCACCGGGTTGGAGCAGACTCCATTAATTGAGTTTGTTCCACATGCAGGCTGAAGCACGCTGCACTATGTCACATGCAGTTGCATAAGTGGCAAAATGTACATCAGCATGCAGAATATGGCAGCGGTGCACTTCTGAACTTTCCATGTGTTTTAATTCATTAGTGCACCCCTGCCATTTTCTCAGTACTGACTCACATTTTGCTGTTTATACAAATGCACGCGCCACACCACTGGGTGCTTTTAAAAACGCCTGGCACTGCGGTGCAAACGTGTACAAATGCCTTCTGTTTCCTCTGCAGTGCATTTCATTTCTGTTAAACACACTTTTGAGTCTTCAGAAGTGATAAGGAATTGATATTGGAAAGTAAAAAGTGTAGTTTTTCTCCTGGGAGAGATGCATTAAAGATTTGTGAAGCTTTCCAGTGTCAATCTTCAGCAGCCAATGACTGTGAATGGCGTTTGGTATTGAACACTACTCAAAACAAAGACGGGATTCACTCTCTTTTAGGGACTTCAGTCTTAATTTGGTTCTTATTTCTTTTGATTGTTTTGTTTTTAAATTTGTCTCTCCTGTAGTCTTCCACCCTGTTGAGTGTTCCTACTGCCACAGTGAGAGCATGATGGGATTTCGGTACCGGTGCCAACAGTGTCACAATTACCAGCTCTGTCAGGACTGCTTCTGGAGAGGGCATGCCAGTGGTTCCCATAGCAACCAGCACCAAATGAAAGAGTACACGTCATGGGTAAGGGAAGGTTCATGTAGTGCTGCAGACTATTTGAACTCCAGCAGTCAGAGAGAATCCTGAGGATGGAGTTGGAACTGGCTGACTCAGTTGCTTTATTTTGCAAAATATAAAACCTCTGTTGCCAATATAGATAACCAGCTCTGTAATAGAGACATCACTATTGTGGTCCCTGTTCACCATTATATTTGGAGGTGAGAAATTTTTTTTGAGTCTGGATTTGAGCAGTTTAACACTGTGCTGGATGTCAAGACAGCTGCAGCAGGGTCTTGGAATAGAGTGCTATTTTCACAGTAAGTGCTTCATTTCTGTGGGACCCATAGAAAAATAATTGTTAGCTTTTCTCCTGCTTGCTCCTTTTGATATGTTAATGGATACGTGTTAATGAAATTACGGGGAATATGAAAGCAGCATTCAACTCTTTGTGAAATATGTTTTAGCAAGTGATTGAACTGTATGTGTGTAATGTATATTTATCATAGTCCCATCACAATAGCTTTCAAACAGTTAACATCATTAGAGTCATAATAAATGAAGCAATAGAAATAAGCACCCACCCACCTTGACATTGTTAAAAAATAAAATGTCATTCATACCCAGCTGGCATAAGTGCTTCAGCAAATAGCCAAGTCTAGCCCCTTCTCCCAGAGGTCATCAAATCTGGGCTCATCACAGCCCAAGAGAAGAAGCAAGTTTCCAGTAGACATGTACAGGGAACTAGCTGGTCTTTTATGTAGGAACACTACAAACTATACATACACATGTGTGTTTGTAGGCAAAGTTGCCAAACATATTTCAAATAGTTAAAACTCTGATGCTTGAAATAATCTGCCTGCCTGATGCTAATGGTGCATAGAACAGCCAAGGGTTAAAGACAAGGAGCACTATTTGATTAGTATGCCAGTCGCATGGCTCTGCACTGCCTCAGAGTAAGTCTGGGTCTACAGCTGTCCTCTGGACTCTTACAGTGAGTGGATATGGTTTGCCTTTTGTTTAGACTTTGATTAGGACTGTCTGCCATGCAGCTCTTGTTCTCATCCTTTAATCACACATTTGTGAAGTGACATCTTCTCTTGCTGCAGCAAGGGTGGTACAATTAGGCAGATCAGGGAATTAGGTGACTTCACGTGAAAGTGCTTCAGAATCCTTGGTAGACACAGCAAAAAGTTCCACCTGCATATGTGTCCATTTTCTGCTACTACCCAAATGTTTTCACTGCAGATGTTAATACAGTATTTAAATACAGGTCTCAAGTTGCCTTGACACTGTGTTTGCTAGTGTTCTTTCAAAGATCATATCTATTTCACTTATGTTGTGTGAACATTTTTTTTATACTTGGTCTACTTTTAAAAAGTTAGGTTTTTGAAAGTTTAAAAGCATGTGCACACACAACATTGAGCTGCTCCAAGAGATTGGAGATGTGGACTCATTTATGTGTGTTTGAAATAAAACTCAACATGAGTACATTCAGAGTCATGTTCCTTCTGTAACAACGTAGAATGAGAGTTCTAAATTGTTCACATTCATTGTAATATGTAAGCTGGAATTCTGATAATAAAAATACTTCTTAATATCTTGGTTACAGTAAGAACTTTTTACATTTTATAGTGCCATCCATGTCAAAGCACTTTAAAAACTCCAACAAATCAAACTTCTAACTTTTATTGATATGTAAGTAGTAGTATCCTCCATTTTACTGATAGAAAAACAGTCCCAGAGAGATCAAGTGGCTTATGGGAAATCTATTGTAGAGCCTAGAACAGAAGCCAGTTCTCAGCTATGTGTGATAGCTACACGGCCTTCTTTCTCAGTAGTGAAACTGATATTTGGGAAGTTATGTTACTGTAGAAGTCATCCTACTATAAATATGCTTTTAAGGGCTGAAGGTGTGTGGCTGTCCAAATCATTTAAAGATAGCATTACCTTCTATTGCAGTTTGGAGACTTGTGGGATCCCAGGTATCCAAGTCTTATGTTTGTACAATGACAGGAGATGCTCATTCTTTTGGGAAATAATGGAATTTTTTAGGGCTTTTTCTTTTAGCTTTTTGTCTCCATGTCCATGCAGTTCTGTCAGTGCTGAGCCTGAAATTTCATTGCCCTTGCAGCATTTTACAGCATAGTAGAGGCAGCTGCTTCTAAAGGAGGCAAGGAGAGGGGCTTTAAAACAACAGCTAAAGTATGAAAGAATCTAGTGCTAAATCTATGCATATGGAAATACTACAGAGGGAAAGAACCCAATGGACCCATTTGAAAGTATGCCACTGCTTGAAAAAGAGCAGCTTTTCCTAGGAGCCTGATGTGAAGCCCCTTTCAAGATCAAGGGAATCTTCCTATTGACCTACATGAAATTTGAATCATTAGACCTCTAGAGAAGGGGAAAAGTTTAGACTATGTGACTGTAAGTGTTGGCACTTCCTTTTGTTTGGTACTTTCTGTAGTTTTAATTTAGAAACAGTTTACACCTTACTTGTCCAGATTACCTCTACCTTCCTTGTTCCTCCCAGAAATCACCTGCTAAGAAGCTAACTAATGCACTTAGCAAGTCTTTAAGCTGTGCTTCCAGCCGTGAACCTTTGCACCCAATGTTCCCTGACCAGCCTGAAAAACCTCTAAACCTGGCTCATATTGTGTAAGTATCTGTGTGCTGTAGAGAAGTAACCTTTGCTCTAGCTGACACGTACTGTAGTTTTGACTCTGATGGAAATGGAAGATGGCTGTTGCATATCTTGTGCAATGAATCAGATGGATAAATTTGAATCCATTCACAGGAAGGGGATATTCTTCATAATATCATTCTGTTAACATGAATTTACCTTTGCTGTCCAGAATGCATTGAAGTTATAGAAAAATTGCATGGAAAGTATTGATAAAACTGATGTAGGTATTGGGATACAACCAAGTGGGCAAAGAGGACAAAAGGATTCTTCAAATTGTATATAGTTTCCTGGTTTAGGGCTTCTGGATTTTTTTTCTTATCTTACCACTCTGGATTTATTATTCAGTCTCCAAATGTTGAGGTAAATGTAAAACAGCAGTTTCTTGACCTAAAGAGAGTGTAACTAGCTATTTTAGTCTGAAGTCAGGTAGAAGCTACTTTGACCTAAGGAATAATAATGCGTGTGAAATCCTGGCCTTGTTGAAGTCAGTGGCAAAGTTCAATGAAACCATAATATCACCCTTGCTCTAAAACTCTCTAGTTCAGTGTGCAGTTGTTTCTAGTTTTGGATTCTGGTTAATTGGTCTTTTTCAGTTTACTCAATGATTTGTCTCTAAGTTTTGATAAGTTGTGAAAATAACATCCCTTTCCCAGTCCATATTTTTTTAACTGAAAAATTCATATAAAGTAGCCAACACTATGCTTTCCTCCCTAAGAGTCAAGGAGGAACTCAAAGCAGATGGAGACTTACACTTGCACAGGGTGGAAAAATCACCTCTTTACTGATGGTCCACCATTTATACTAGAGGCGAATTAAATGTTCTCATTCAGGTGTTCTGTAGCTTTGGGCTCTCTGGCTCATTTGATCATGAAATACATCCTTTCTGAGACATTTAAAGCAGATACAGTACAACAAATGGGAAAAAGTGACAAAGAACTAGACATGGTGAAATGATTCAGCAGACTGCAGGAATTTTTAAAGTATTTCTCATGGAGGTGCTCCAGTCTCTATCATAGTTTTTTAAGAAATATCTTCTTTGTAAATCTCTCCATCAGGTCATTGATTAAAGCAGCTTGGGCAACAAGCATAAAATTTTATTTGCATGGTATATCTCTGAATCACTGGGAGACCAGACTTTTTTCATTTATGTTGTTATTCTCTTTTTCCATCTGTCAATACTGAATGTGTAAAGTGAGGAATACAAGCAGCATGCTGCACAGTGGCTGCAGCACTGTGAGATGGGGGAACTCCCTTAAACATCTTTAAAAATTTTAAATAAATCATACTGATGATCTTTGCATGGTCAAAACAGGACCATTTCTAATACAGCAGTGGTGTTCTACTTTTAAAATGTGAGAGATCTCTCTCAGATATTTAATTTTCATGAAATGCATAGAACTGATTATTGCTTAAAAGGAATTCATTGCTGTATAAAAATATAAAGATGGCATATTGTACTAAGGAAGAGAGAAATTAGAGATTGGCTTGCTCAGATTCCATGGTGATAAGCATGGTATAAAAGCCTGGATACATGGATGGATAGATAACAGTTTAATAAGGTAGGACCTGGTCATGCATTAGAGAAAGCTTCAAAGTGAAACTAAAGATTTTTCTCTGTGTTCATTCCCTCATGTCTCCAGTAAGAGACATCTGTCTATATCACAGACAGCATGCATCAGTAGCAGTAAATACAGGGTTATTGTAAAGGGATTAAAAAAATTAAGAAAGGGAAAGAAAAAAATACTGTAATTGAATAAGATCTGTTCCAAAATTTTTGCCATAAAATTAGTACCTTGTCTCCTTTTTAAATACATACATATAATTTAGTGTGATTGCACATGAGGATAAAAGGCCATCTATTTTGTTTTATGATATAGTTTACCCTTATTGTTAGATTGAAAGCAATATAACTATATAGAGTACAATGGTACATGAATGAAAAACCTGCAAGTTGTAGAGATAGCATGATCTTCAGTGTAATTCACATAAATTAACTGAGGGGAAAGATATGCTACAGCAATTTACTGAGAGCATCTTCTTGCTGGTGTGTTTTTTATTTTTAAATATGATGGAAGATAAAAGGTATGAGGAGAAACAGCTCTGGGCAAAAAGCCAGGCAAAGGGATTTTTTACAAATACATTTAATGGAAGACTTCTTGCAACAAAAGAGTCCTCCTTTTCAAGACTTGCAATTTTACAGAAGGTCTTTGTCCTTATTATTGCTCTGTTTTTTTTTAAGTTAGTAACCCTTCTTTTTCATTGTTCTCTTTCCCCCTTGAGTGCACAGAGCAGAAGACCTATATCAACATTTTCAATTAAAACTACAGTAGATGGCAAAACATATCAAATAAACACAACACTGTACCATTTAGGGCGAGGCAAAAAGTAATTAGTAATGTGCATGATCCTGTATTAAAGGATGAATTTGAGAATTACGAGAGTTCAACTTATGCAAGCATTTTAAGGGTGTTTTTGTTTTCCATAAACATGATTGCCAACCAAAAAGAAACCCCAAAACACGGGGAGAACCAGTGGTATTAATAAAATGTCAAAGTGGGATTTTCCAAAACATGCCACAGTGGTCTGACTTTGTTCCCACAACTTTAGTGTGAATAGAAATTAGGTCAGCACCGAGCACTTCTGAAAATACCCACCATTTTATGTTGTAGATATCTTCTTGTGTGTGTGTGTGTGTGTGTGTGTGTGTGTATATGCATGCGTGTGTATGTGCGTGTGTGTGTGTGTGTGTGGATGTATATATACAATATATGGAAGCTGGACAGCCCAGTGCTATACTATGTTAGCTATGCAGTACTGCATAAAGCAGTGGTGGCCAACTTTTTGGCAGGAATACCAAAAGTTAAACCCCACCTGTTCCCTGGTGTCACTCTGATCCCTGCCCTGCCCTGCCCTGCCTCCCTAGGCTATCTGATAGAGTTTGTGACCCTCATGTTCTGGGAGGAAGGCAGAAGGTTTTGAGCACCTGGCCCGGGTGAGCAGAGTGAGTGCAAGGTGTTGCTTCTAGAGGAAATGTCGCCTCCAAGAATCGGATTAACCCTTTCATGGCCCTGCAGCCACCACCATTTTATATGGTAATTAAGGATCCAAAGTCCTTAGTTCAGTGGTGGCTTCAGGGAGGAAATGTTAACCTGGCTCTTCTCACTGACACCTGACACCCCCTCTTTCAGTGGCATCCTGCCTCTGCTCTGCCCAACACAGACAGAGGCTCAGACCCCTGCCTCCTCTAATGCACTTCCTTCTGCTGAGCATCTGGGGCAACCATGCCACACAGGTCAGCTGCCCATGCCACTTGCTGCATGCCTGCCATGGGTTAGCTACCCCAACATACAGAATATGCTCAGGTAGTGTCTGGGCTGCTTTCTGCCTTGCTTCAGGTGGGTTGTTTGGGTAATTTAGGTTTCTCCATATTTGTGGGTTCCTTCTCCAGAAGCTTAGCAATGAACTAGGAGGCTACTCATTCTGATCAGTTACTATGTTAGAAGACTGCATCTGAGATTAGAATTTGACCTTGATTGTCCAGGTGATCTGCCATCCATGTCTGTTGCACCTTTTTATATTTAAACATGCCTGTGATACTCAAGATGAACTTGAGGAAGGTGAAGATGGGACAGTGCCCTTAAAGTCATCCTGTGAAAGCCCTAATGGATGTCAACAAGAGTTTTCTTGATATGAGAATTAACAAGGAAACACAGCATACAAAGCAAAAGGTTTGATCAAAACATGAGTAGGGACCTACTTAATATGCATTTTTGCAGATTTCATGGAAACCATGAAATCCAAAATAGTCCATGAAATCAACTTAAAAAAACTTAATAAAAATAAAATGTTGGCTTCCCAGTAGGAGCCAGGTCCTCGCTGCCTCATAGTCCACCTGGGAGGGGAGAGTGCTGGCTGGCAAGGTGGCATGAAGGGCAGCCAGTAGCCAAGATGGCAACCGCCCCCTCCTCTCTCCCCCTGCACCCCCGGGCCTCTCCAGGAATCGGCGATGTGGGGCAGGATCACTGGGAAATGCCTGTGAAATCAACTCTTCATGCCATGACAAAGCCACAAAAAATCCTTTGTCTGGCCACAAATTAAGTAGATCACTAAACATGTATTAAGGCTCTGATTTTCCAAGCATTTACACATACTAGTAACTCTGGACCTACAAACAGCCCCATTACCTAATGTGCATAGACTTTTCTCACATGCCTGTTTGCAGGATCCAGGAGCTAAGTTTGGCATATGTTCAAAGCTCTATTTTTAGCGTATACATTTTAAAATGTCATCTTAATTAATAGTCTCTTTTCAATTTCATTTTGGCTGCAAAAGAGATACTTGGTGAGTATTTTATTCTCCTTCAGCATGTTTTTTGGAGGAAAATTTAACATGTAACATCACTCATATCTTCACTGTTGATCTCAACACAGAGTCCAACACAATGTATAATAACTCTTGAATATACATAATGGCCAACAGTTTCATCATCCAGGTTAAAAATAAAATGAACCATAAATGTAAAAATAACGTAGCTACTGTGAAATAAATAAATCACCAGTTTAAAATTCTCAGGATATAAGTAGCTTGCCAATTAAAAAAGACTACATTATTCTTAATTTTTAAGGAAGTCTTTTATTATCAGTCTCCCCTCAATGATTTATAATTGCATTTTGGTGATGAAGCAGTTGAGATCTTAAGCCTTGTGGGGTAGGAATGGAGTTTTTGTGCTGTGTTTGTACAGCATATAAGAGGCTCTACACCAGGACCAAGGATCAGAGGAACTGCTACAAAACAAGTAAATAATGATAGTAGAATCCAGCAGTACCTGACAGAGCATTTTGGTGCTTGAGATGAAATATTTTTGAGCAAAAGAGCTGTATTGAGGGTGGTTGTTCATCATGCTATTTGACTGCATGTATTTCTTTTAAAATTGATATGCTCAATTGGCCCTCTTAACATCAGTAGTATTAGTCAAGCAAAATTGATACATCTAACAACCTTGCAAGGAAGAATAATATTCTCCAGTTTCTAAATGGAGAAACAAATGTTAAAAAAGAGTAGGAACTAGAGATGAAATCATGGCCCCATTGAATCGGTGGCAAAACTCCCACTGATTTCAATCTAAAAACTTCCATTCATTTTAAGAGAGGTTTTTTTTCTGCCTGCCTATTGTCAGTAAAAATTGCTACAGGTTTAGTTAACTCGCGTAGGTGTCTAAGAAGTTGATTTGTAGGTATCTGGGAACCAAAGTGCCATCTGTTGCATTCACCAAATAACTGAAGGTTTTGTGTGCTTCCCAAAAATTCAAGTCCTCTGGGTCTGAAGGTTCATTATCAGAATGATGACCTTGCACACAAACTGCTCCATGGTAACTGCCTGTATGTATGCTCTTGTTTTACAATAAGTAAAAGTGATCTCCTCATGAAACAGGGAAATTACTATAGAGTCATTTCCACACTGTACATCTTTGCTTCCTGTTATGAACTCAGAGCAGGTTGTTCATAAGCACAGCATTCTTAGGTTCTGTGGATCCGTGAGTGAACAGCCAGATAGAGAATTCGGTATGCGACTTACCAGTCACAGCATTAGGCCAAAAAAGTAGCTTCTTACCATGACATGATCTGAAAAGACATTATAAGCTTTTTTAAACTGTTATGGTATTTCCACTTTAAGAAACCAAATTATCCCTTCAGAATTCTTGAGGAAAATGTTTATGGTGTAATGTTATTTCCACCAACACGTATAACCATCCTTGGTTATTCAAACTATTGTATGCAGCAATTTGGGCTTCTGCAATACTGCAATACAGTTCTATTTTCTGAGGGTAGCTGTTGCATCCTTCTCTGTACTCTTGCAGAAGTCAAAATAAATGCATCTCTCACAAAGCCTGTGTTAAATGTAGCTTCAGGTACTGTACTTGTCCCAGAGGCACCTTTGTAATTTTAAAAACTTATTTTTTGTATTTCCAAAACGTTCATCACTTCTTTTCTCTGTACAAGAAGCATACACAAATAGAAGAGAACTTGCCAGGCAAAGAAAACAAGAAACTAAACCCCAAGTGCTTTCAAATACTCAAGATAAACCAAAACAAGCAAAAGGAAAAGGTTTCCTCTAATTTCCATTTTAGGAATAACAGCAAATAAGCAATTTCAGACAAAAAATTAAGTTGTAAGTTGACAGTCCTTTTTATTCAGTGTGTGCTGGTTTAAAGGTTATACCTATGCAGCATTTTTGCACTACTGGTATTTTATGGGCTATGTCTACACTGCAGTCACTACATTGATACAGTATCAGAAGGCTCAGCACTGGATATAAAACCTGCTTCAAAAGTTGGCTAAATACTCAAGCAGTTAAGCTGCCCTGAGCTCCCTGCTGTAGCAACTGGACCATTATAGGTATTTTAGAGCTAGCTCAGGGATGTCTACACAATACTGCAGTCACAGTAATATAGACCATGGAGTTTTAGGAAGATGCTTCACAATTCATTATTTTGTCAGATTAGAAAAATCATGTAGCAAATAGCTTAAAAGGTACTTCAGAATACACAAAAACCCAACCATAGTCCTCTTATCCTATGTTTTAAACACACACACACACACACACTCTCTTCAATTTAGAGCAATTATTTAAAATAGAAGACATACAGGCAATTTACCTTGAGCAGGAAAATCATTCATCTTTATTTGTAAACACTATTGCTGTAGTTTATTAAATCAAAAATGAATATGCTTAACTATTTTGCTTTCTCATAGGCCTCCCAGACCTGTAACCAGCATGAATGACACACTCTTCTCCCACTCTGTTCCCTCAGGAAGTCCTTTTGCAAACAGAAGGTGAGTTATTTTCCAATTTACTTTAACCCAAGTCATCTGAATGGAAAAAAAATTTCTGGTCATTTGGGCTTAGGAAGGGAGGGTGGATTTTGTTTGGGCTTTTATCTATTTAAAATTCTCAGTGAAAAATGTGACTAGAAAAAGGCATAGGAACATCCCACCTTTTTGGATTAAGTTCCAATTACTCAGATGGGGAGCCCAGTTTTGAAGTGTATGCCTCTGACCTGTGACCTAGGGCATCCAGTTATGCATTAATATGCTCAGTGGGTACTTAATTACTAACAGTATATTTTGAGGGCCCTAAAATCACTATTTAAGTTCCCAAACACAGGATTAGATACTCAGGCTAGGTAGAGAGAGTCAAACAGCAGCCTAAGGCTGAATCAGTTGCAGGTTAATCTAAAATGCACAGATTAAATTTGAAACAGAAGTGAACAGATATATACCTTTGATTCAGGAAATGCAGCCAAATGCCTGCAGTGGCTCAGGCCAGAAGCCAGGGGTTGCTAGAGCACAACTCTCTGGCTGTGTTCACTTCCTCTTCCTGCTGCCCCCAAGGTCTCTGGGACTTGCAGTCCAGAATTACAGCAGCAGGCCTCTGCAGGGTTTCTCATCACTTCCTCTTCCTGCTTCTAGGTGCCTCTGTCTACAGTTGCAGCTAGCAGTAAGTTTGAGCAGAGGAAGGAGTATTTAACCCCCTTTCCTGGCCCCAAACCCCAGCCAGGGTTTGCTGGGAGTCAGTCCCCCACCATAGACTGAGCTGCATTCCCACCTGGGCTTTTGTCTTCCATCCCCTTGTCAGCCATCCCTCACTGCTCCAGCTAGGGAGGAGAGAGGTGGGGCCAGCCCTGCTCTCTGGGGCAGATAGCACAGCACAGCCCAGCCAAGGGCTGGAAAGCATGCTGGGGGACTGATTTTAACTAGAACCAGGAAGGGGTCTGGGACAAAGTTTCATAAACCAGTTTGACCCAAATCAGTTAAGTCTGATACTACATTCAACCAGGTTTATCTTAAACCAGTTTCTGCCATTTTGAAACTGGTTTATGTGCATGGAGCTTCCGTTCTGTTACAGGTTTAAACCAGTTTCAGATCACTTAAACCAGTTTATGTGTAACGTCTGTCCCTGGCCCCATAGATTAGCCACCAAACGTTAAAAATTTGGCCACAGATTCTAAGTCATTTGTCTATGTCAGTGGGGCCTTAAGAGAGAAGTTGGGTAAGATTTTTTTCTGTTGAGTACTGTGTTAATAAATTAATTTGTCACCTCTGGGAATCCAAGTTAAAATGTCTGTCATATCACAAATGGAAATGAGTTTGATGTCTTCCTAATTCTTCCTTACATGTCTGAGAAAGAAAAGCATTTTGACTGTAATACAGCCTTCTTAGTATAGCTTTAATTCAAATTTTACTTGCACTTCATCCATGTTGGCCATAACAATTTTTATATAATGATATACAGTGTAGAATACAAGGATATGTTTTTATGCTTAGTGTTATTTGTCATTAAGTAAAGAAGGACCTCATATAAGAATGCCTAGGAGCAAGCACCTCTAAACTGGAAGGGAGGGAGGTTCTAGATCGGAGCTTTGCAGTGTAGTCTGAATTCACAGCATCATTTCTAGACCTAGCTGAAAAGACTTTAAACACAAATGATCAAATGAAATGAAACTGCAGCTACTTTTGGTAAGGTTAGGACATATTGGTGCTTAGCAAGATGGCAAACCATCTTTTCAACCAATTAAAACATCCAGTATTTCATTAAAGTCTGCAACAAAGAAAGAAACATGTTGAAATTTGATGATCTTTTAGAAAACAAGACAGAATTCTCCAAAAATGTCACTCCCAGGGTGTGCTACTCCATATGTCGGTATATGAGCAGGCAGCCATGATGTGTGCAACATTTGCTACCTACTACATAATAATCTAAGTAAACTTGTCAGTAGCCAAGAAACTAGAAGGGGAAGCACCTCCTTGTTGTAACTGAGAAAGTAAGCATGGTATAACCTATGGCTGCATTTGATTGCATTGTTCTTGCTTTATGTGTCAGTGTTTCAGTGACCCAAAATAACCAAACATAACCGTGGCAACATGCGTATTTGTGGTTAAAACACCAGAAACAGAGCCTGTAATATAATTGTGAGTAAAGATGTTTTACTACCCTAACAATTAAAATGGTTACTGAAAATTATTTGTAACCCATAAATTATCTTGGTTACTTTTATGCATTCAGTTACTCTCTCTTAACTAGTAAGAATATTTTTTCATTTTTTTCTCATTCAATAAAAATATGCTTCATAATATAAGAGGAAGCCATAAGTAATTATTAATTACAGTATCTTCTATTATATTTACTGAATGCATTTCATTTGACTTATGAAAAAAATTGCTTTTGTTGTTTTTATTAATTCAAGCTATTATTTTTAATGACCAGGATCCAGTGTAGACACATTCCTGACCCTTTAGAATTCTGTTTCTCCTGAACACCAGAGGTTTCCTTTTTGCAGGAAATCAGAACTGGTGGATGGAAAACCTCTGTAGGACATGAGGAATTTTAAAAGGCCAGGACTCTAGATAGACAGACATCCTGGTAAGTGGGTGATATGACATCTTTCCATCATGAAATATTCCTATGATGCCATGGTCATTTCTGGTTATTTTAGAGTTAATAATACCCTGTTATGTGAAAGAATACCGTACATTAAATCTCTTACAATTTTTTGTCTGCCCACCTCCATGATATTTAAGTGTGTCACAGTTTGTTTTTTAAGTATTTTTGTTTTCAGCCTTAATTAAACTGAATCCCATCATTTTACTTTGTAAAAAAAAAATTGTTTCGTCTAAAATAGTCATGAATTGGATTGAATGCACTGAATCCACTTTGAGCATGCCACTTTCTGTGTGTGTTTGCATAGGATATTAACAAGGTTTCATTGTCTGAATTATTCAGGTTACTTGAGGGTATAAATGTAGCCAGTCCTGTGGCTGATGAGCATTCTCTTATAAAGCTGTATGTAAATCAGCTTCACAACAATTCACGGTCAGTATGAGAGTACTAAACCACTAATTGTTGTAGTTCTGTAGCTGATGGACTAAATTACTAAAGATACCCTTAAAGGAAGGTTCTGAATCAGATAGAGGACTTCTGTGGCTTTAATTAGACCTTTATTGACTTCACTCTGGCCTTAAACTTCACAAACTTCTCTTGCTTTTGCATAGCACCAGTATTTCATTTTAGATTTTTACGTAAGAACTCCAATTTACACTTTAGTACAGAATATGTACTAGAGGGCAGATCTAATGAAAGAATTTAGTACCGAGAAGCCTGGCACCTCAGCAATTAAATTTTAGGCATCTGGCACCCACAATGGAAGCCAAAGTCCACTGGTAAGCTTGTTATACAATGCACAGGGAAAGTTAGGCATCTTAGAAAGATGAGAGTATCTAAAATCATTCCTTTCTTCAGAGCTTAGACACTTGAGTATAGACTATAAGGAGGTATGGAGGAAGCACCGCTATATCCAAAGCCTAGAGCCATCTTCTGAGGTGGGGTGGCATCTTTTGTGACCTGGCCCAAGATGCTGTCCCAGGTCTCTACCCCCCACACCCCAAAGCAGCCCCTGTCTTGCTACCAACCCCCCCATTCCCTCTGCAGTGAGAGCAAATGCAGATGCAGTGGAGCAACAGCTCCACAGAGGATAGGATGGGCACCATGGGGCCACTCCATGCAACTGATTTCCCGTGCTGGATTGGACTTTTGCAAGCCTCATAGGACCTCTTTGTTTGCTGAATCTGGCCTGTGGACCACAGGTTGCTGACTCCTGTTTTAAAGAGTTGTTGCTACAGCTTGTGGTGTGGTTGTCTTCTTTCTCAAGTGTGTAGTTACAGCTCTCAACCACAAAGTGGGAGGTCTGTGTTTTAGGTTGTTTTCAACCTAAGGGGATTCAAATCCACATTCCCAAACTATCTGAGAGCACTAACCATAAGGCTAAATGTTAGACTGAGAGGTGAGTCTGAAGAAAGGAAGGAGAGGGAACTCTCTACCCTCACTGTTGAAGTTGACCCATTGTATGGTACAGTTAATAAGCAAGATTCATGGGGCCAGGAGGAGGACAAGAAGGACCACGTCTCTAGTGCAGTGGGTGGGAAATGGAGCGAATCTTCCATCAGCTGAGTTGGAGGGAATCTTGAGTTATAGTCTGTCTGTCCTTCCTTCCTTTCTTCCTATTCAAACATGTATCAGTCCAGGCAGAAGAGACTGGAATCCAGGACACCTTCCTCCTCCCAGGACACCTTCCTCCTTGCTAACTACCTTAATTATCAATCTGCACAATGATGCTCCCTACTACTTGCTTTCCTTCTGGCCCATGCATCTTGCATCACTTGCTATCTATTGTTCACCTGCAAAAGGAAAGCTGAAAGGTGTCTTCCCACATAGAGGAGCCTACAGCTTGATGGTGAGGGCACTCTCTTGCAGGGTGGGAAATATAGGTTTCCTGTAAGACTGAAAAAGTCTCCCACTGCCTGAGGAGAGTGTTTTAACCTCTGAGCTATTATATAAAACAGCCATATTTTTAAGTGAAACTGGCCTTGGCTGCTGTCCGTTGTGCTGAACTCGGTGCTGGCTATTAGCAGTGCACAGAGCAGACCCTGTTCGATTCGGATTTGGATTTAGCCCAAATCAGGGACAGTGATTCGATGAATTGATTTGGATCACTGTCCCTGATTTGATTAGGCTGAATCTGAATCTGAAGATTCAATGCTGATTCAGAGAATCAGCAATTCGGACATTGACACAGCTTTAAATATTTTTTCTACATAACTTAAGGCAACAGGTGCAGCTCGTGAATGCCGTGATGCTGGGGTGGATGGAGCTTCCCACAGGACTGTGGGGGGCTCTCCATGTGCTCAGCAGCTAACCCAGAACTGAAGGGTTCCGATTCGATTTGGAGAAATTAAAGGCTCCTTATAATTCAATTCGGATTTGGCGATTCAGCCACCAAATCGGGCCAAATCTCCACTGAATCAAATCAGGGACCAAAGCTTCACACAGTCCTACTGGCTATGTGTGGTAGGCCTAGCTGATCAGGCCTCTCAGAGATTTAGGCACTGCTCTACCTTGTTTCTGGATCCCAATGGTACTTAGACTGGAACCAGGGACATTTCTTGGTGTGGTCGCAGTGTAAAACTGTAGGCATCCAAGGAAGTTCAGTATCCAAAAAGGAGTTTAGGCACGTCTGTGGTTAGGTCTCTTCTGAGCAGGGTGTTTTTTAATCACCGGTTTGGACTTAAGTATCCAAGGTCCACCTAAGTGCTGTTTTAGGCACCTAAGCCCTGTTTTGAATGTGGCTTTAGAAGCAATTATTGCTTAAGCAGGACACCTCTAAATTTCCACTTTCAGTGTGTCTTTCCTTTTCCATTGGTAAAGGGGGGGTATAAAAAAAAGATTAATATTTTAGTTTAAAAACCATTCCAAGTTTCACAAGGAGTCTCTTTTTTTCTTTCATGGTTTTCTCCTAGTGGTGACTGTTCACCAGCTGAGGTCAGCTATTCCATAACCCTTTTTACCCTATTGCATCCTATGAGAATATTTTGCTTTTCTTGCCACAGTGGCCCACAGGACGCCAGATCCAAATCCCACTGAAGTCAGTGGAAGCCTGACCTCATTGACTTCAGTGAGCTTTGCATCAGGCTCATTGTCTCCAAGATTCTTCACCCTTCATTTAGAATTTCTTCTCATTTTACTTATTTGAATGAGACTCAATTTTTGTTTTATATGGTGCTGCTGGATGATACCAGCTCTCCTAAGAAGTCTTCAGTGAATTGTAATGATCTCTGTTATTTTCTGAATCAGTCTTTGAGCATCGGCTGTACTTCTGTGAATAAGCAGTTTCCATCAACCATGTCCCCCATTCTGTATTAGAGTACTAATGCTATCTCCACTTAATTTAGGCATTATTATTACAGTTGCTGTTATTGTAATCATCGTGGGAAAATAAGTCCTCATTAGAGGAAGCTTCTTCTGTCATGTGTCATAGAAATACATTTTGACAGTTCTGTTGGTAACTGCCAGTTTAATACTAGTAATGCATATTACAATAAAAATTGTTCAAACTCATGGTAAAGATTTTAGCTGAAATTAATAAATCTTCAAAGCCACCTTAGCAATGGTTCCACAGCATACAATTTATAGTCACTTCATTGTGTTTTGTGGTCTTGTTGAGACTTGGTGGCCTTATATTTCTTTTTCTGCTATTTCAGTTGACATTAAGCTACAAATTTTTTATGTATATCCAACTTTCCCAAAATTCAGACATGGTTGGGCTGAATTCTTCACCTGATATGTTTACTAGTTTTTCCGAGCCATCCCATCCCAGAACAAAAGTCCCTCAAATATTTTCATTACTTCTCATAGTTCATTTAAACTAACCTAGTTTGGACTGGCCTGCCCAAGTGAAAGCAACACGGGGAAACAACCTTGCACTAGCTATGAAATCTATAAGAAACACAAGGTGCCTATTATATATATAGGTGGTAGCTAGCATCAAAGAATATACTTGCTCACTTGATTTCTTTATTTTTATTTTATTTTATTTTGTGCACTACAGAAGCCACATCCAAATGCCATATTATAAACAGGGAACAAATCATAATCTGATACAAATCCTACTTAGCTGTACTGCCATCTTGCCAATAATTAAAACCACAAGTTCTACATTTTCTTGTACTGCCTGCTACTGCCTAAAAAGCAGCAGAAGAGTTTAGTGGCTTCTTTTGTAGCATGGCAATGACAGAAATATTTCTGTATATTGGGAAATATCCTTGTAAATTCAGTGCACTGGAATATGTCATTTACTGTAAAAGTGAGCAAACTGAGCATTACAGAGGCTGTTGTCTATTTGGAACAGATAACAGTACTCCAGCTTAATTAAAAGTTTTTCTTCCCTTTGGTTTTTTCTGATTTCCATGTCTAGTCTATCAGTGCCGATACAAGATATCACCAGGATGGATTCAGTATTACTTTTTTGCTGTTTGTGTCCATCTCCTTGGAAATGATTAATTTATGGCATTTGAGGAGGGAAGAAGTGCTAAGTGAACCAGAATGTTTATTAACTACATTTTCCCTAAGCTGTTTATTTTCAAAAATAATAAGGCATGAGTGAATGGAACAAGTCAGTCTATTATGATTAATTTTAAATTGGTTGTGAATGTGTGGCAGAAAAATATCTTACATTCGTGTTATCAGGTGCCTGAAATCTGTATGTTAAGTTATAGTGGCAGGTGCCTCTTGTTAGCTTCAGTAAAGCTATAAAAAGTGTTGGATATGCTGCCTGGTCAAAGGAATTTGGATGAATGAAGCCAAATAAGGAAATTCTCTGGGAATAGCCAAGCTCGGGCCAGAGAATACTGGTTTTCTTCTTGTCTAAGTAACTTTCTTCTCAAGATTTGGGAATGTAGAATTATACATGGTATTTGTACATTCTCTTTAGACCAGGGTGGGAACTCTTATTTCTTATACTGGCCAACAGTGAGCCTGGTGATGGAAAGATTTATAAAGGTTGATTGGGCAAATAGTCAGATACTACTATATATAGTTATAAATCATGTCAAATGTACACGTCCACTGACATTTGTACATGTATCTGTTCAAATATTTCTTTGGTAAAAAATCATTCTTTGGTCACTTGTTTTGACTTGGACACATTTTGATAGATGTATTATACTCAATAGGTTCTAACAAAATTCACTGCACAATACCTAAGGAATTACCAGGAACAAGCTTTGAATTTTTAGTGATTAGTTTTGAAAGCTCACAAAGGTTGGGTTAGGTCCCTGAAAGCTGGAGAAGGACAAACATATTACTTAACTGTAAAAGAGAGAGGGAGGGAGAACAAGAACCTATAAAATTATAACTAATCAGCCTTACCTTTGTACCCAGGAAGATACTGGAACAAACTATTAAACAATCAGTTTGTAAGCATCAAGTTGATGGTAAGCTGATAAGAAACATCTAACATGAATTTGTCAAGAACAAATCATGTCAAACCAATTTAATTTCTTCCTTTGACAAGGTAATTGGCCTGGTGGATGAGAGCTACAGATAGAATGTAACTTGACATTTATTAAAGCTTTTGACATAGTCCCACATGACATTTTCATAAGCAAACTAGGGAAATAAAGTCCAGATTAAATTATTATTAAATGGGTGCACAACTAATTGAAAAACTGTATTCAGTAGTTATTAATGGTTTACACTCAAACAGGGAAGATATGGTTTCCCAAAAAGATCTGTCCTGGTTCCAATAGTATTTATTATTCTCATTAACTATTTGGATAATGAAATGGAGATACATTTAAAATGTTTGATGATATGATGATATGGAGGTTGGAGGGGCTGGTAGCACCCTAGAGGACAGGATTAGTATTCAAACAAATCTTGATAAGTCAGAGAAATGGTTTGAAATTGAAGTATTTCACTTAGAAAAATCAAATGCACAAATACAAAATAGGGAAAACTGTCTACATAGCAGTACTTCAAAATAATGTGGATTTAGAGTAGACCATAAGCTCAATATTTACTTAGCTGTTCTGGTCTGTTTTGAAAAGGAGATGTAATTATTATACTCCATTCACCAATAGTGAGACCTCAGCTTGAGTACTATGTCTTAGGGCTATGCGAAGCTTTTGATGCTGATTCAATTCAGAGGAGATTCAGTGGCCAAATCTCCAAATCAAATCAGGGAACCAGTTTAAAGGTCTGAATTGATTCAAAGCTCTGCAAATAAATTTGGAAAAGATTTGGAGAGCTTCAGTGGTTCAGGCAGTCTCCACCCAATGCAACAGGGAGCTGGACATGAACTCCAAGCTGGTAAGTAGGGGGACAGGGAGAGGTGGCTGGAGGAGGTGGGAGGGGACCAAGAGGGGACCCCTGCCAGGCTCCAACCCCTGCCCGCTCCCCCAGCCCCCTCCCCATGGCTGCCCCACCCAGCCCCAGCTTCTGGTGTTTTAAAAAAAAGCCTCCACTTACTGGCTGCTGCCTCACCAGGGGGCAATCCCTGCTGCCCCTCACTGCCCCCCACTGCATGGAGGGCTCTTCCATGAGCCCCCTGACATCCCCGCCTCACTCTCCCAGCTCCCCCCATGGCTGCCCTATCTGCCCCAGCTTCCAGCCCTTTATGGAAAAAAAAAACTCAACCCCCTTCGTCCCCCCGAACTCACCAGCTCCTGCCTCGGGGCTTTTGGGGGCTCATGCAGACCCCCCACACAGCAGGGGGCAGCGGGACTTGCCCCCCACTGGGCAGCAGCTGGTGAGTCTGGGGGTTTTGTGTTTTTTTGTTTTTCTTAAAGGGCTGGGAGCTGGTGTGGGCGGGGCCACCATGAGGGGGCTGGGAGAGTGGGTGGGGCTTGGGGGCCCAATGGCAAAGCCCCCCATGCAGTGTGGGACAGTGGGGGGCAGTGGGGATCGCCCCCCTGCCCAGCAGCAGTCGGTGAGTGGGGGCTTTTTTTTCCAAAGTGCTGGGAGCTGGGGCGGGCAGGGCAGCCATTGCTGAGGGCAGGGGATGGGCCACTGTGATTCGGAGATTCCTCAGCAGCTGAATCCCCGAATCAGATTCAGCTGAATTAATTCGGGACAGTGATTCAAATCACCGAATCAAATCACTGTCCCCTGAATTGGCCGAATCCAAATCCAAAGCGAATACTAGCCACTTCACACAGGCCTACTATGTCTGGTTTTGGGCACCACACTTTAAGAAAGATATAGAAACAAATTGGAAAAGAGTGTAGAGGACTATGACAGAAATAAAACATTTTTGAATACATGGCCTTTGAGGAAAAAGTAAAAGAACTGGATTTATTTCTTCTAAAAAAGAGAAGAGTTAAGAAGCATATGATAATGGACAACCAGTATGTAAATGATTGGTATGAAAAAGACAGTGATCATTTATTCTTCTTGTGCACAGAGGCTAGGGCAAGAAAAATTAACTTAATTTGTGGGAAAGCAGGCTTAGGTTGGATATTAAGAAAACCTTGCTAATTAAAGGGCTAGTTAGGCACTGGAGCAAGCTTCATAAGAAAGTTTTGAATCCACATCTTTGGAGGTTTTTAAGAACAGCGTGGAAAAAAAAATAAGGGATGATCAAGGTACACTTGATCCTGTCTCAGAGCAGGGAATGGAGTAGACAGTCTTCTGAGGTCTCTTCCAGCCCTATATTTCTATGATTTCTATAATTTCCCTCTTTTAGTAAAATTGGTTTTGTAGTGTTTTTAGATATATTTAACAATTTGCAGCATGCTGTCATTCTCAGGAGTGCATATGTGTGGGAGGGATAATTTATTGTAAATACAATAGTTAATAACTGAATGGCTTCCATTTTTCATCCCGGTTCTTGACATTTATTACCCACTTAGTTTGCCTCTTTTCTGCTTCAACCTGTAACCACCATTCACTGTAGCTGACAGATTGTTTCTTACTCAAAAAAATGTTTAATTTCTTTTAAAACTTAAATGGAAGTATAAATATGTCATTGGCTGGAGCATTCACTGGTGGAGTTTCTTCACTGATCTTTATGGGGATTACAGTAACTTATAGTGCCATAATGTTCAAAAGTACAAACAATTATGTTTAGAGGGCTGAACTTTCAGAATGCCTAATATTTAGAATCATATGTTCAATTAAAGAGTTTTGTACTTTTATATTTCTTGAAATTCATCCACAGCCTCAAGTTGGTCTCTGTCTCCCAGTTTTATATTTGCAAAAGTAGGGGACTCTCAGTTGGTGTTTATAAATCATATACCTGGCTCATGAATAATGTAGCTGAGAAAATGGATCCTAGCTTCCATACACAAAAGCACTTTTGTAGATGCCAAATAAATGTATGGGGGTGTTGGTTGTAGCTGTGTTGCTCTAAGGACATAGGCAGACAGGGTTCTTTGGGTAAATGTGATATATTTTATTAGACCAACTAAATAGTTGGGAAGATTGTTCTTTGCAAGCTTTCAGGCACAAAACAGTTTGAAGAAGGGTGTTTGTGCCCAAAAGCTTACAAAGAACATTTTTTCCAACTATTTAGTTGGTCTAATAAAAGATTTCACATTTACCCAAAGAACCTTGTCTACAAATAGATGTATGCTCACTGTTGTGTACCCAGCAGTGAGCATTCACAGCTGGGGGCTGGAGCTGACATTTTGGTCCTAAGAAGTCTTTGGAATAGATGTAGTGCCGTTTTACACCTCGTTATCTCATGTGGAGGATGAACTAAACATGAGGGTCATCCAGGACTCCTCCTGCTACCCCTGATATATAGGCATGTTGGGAATAGGGCTGCCGTTGTAGTGCTGAAGAGATTTTGGTCACCACTATGGTAGATGGTTAACCAGGGACAGACTGCTACAAGTTAGACATATCTCCCACCTCCCCACGTTACAAACTTTCTAATACCAGAGGCCAAGAATCAAAAAAGCCTACAGGCAGCTTAAAGTCACCCTGGGCTGAGAGTCTCTTAGAGATGAAGAACATCTTCAGAAGTTATTTAAAATCTTGTTAACTAACTTGATTTTAAGAAGTACCCTTTTATGTCAGCAGTGTCTTTTGAAGAGAAGTCAAACCAGGAAGTCATTTCAAAGCATTACCCGGGGCAAGTTTGCCAGTAGAACATGGCAACTTTTGCAACCTTTTGGCTTGCTTTGTATAAACTTATTCTCACCAAATCGATTTAAAAAGGAGGACCAGGGACTTCTCTGGCAATATCAATCACTTCACATTCCAGTACAATATTTAAAAGATGTCAGGTAGAGAATTGGTAGAGAATTTTTTGTTGTTGTTGTTCTCTCCTGTTGTACCCAGTTACTTTGTACTGGATAGATACACTCTGAAGTATTAGTATTAGCACTTGCTTGTTGCATAGTCATTAGCAAATAGCAATGACCAAAAGCAGTTCTTCGATAGTGCTGCTCTTACAACTGACACAGTGCATGGTAATTACTTTTAGCAGGCAATTCTGTCCTCACACAAGTCAATGGGAACTTTGCTACTGACTTAATGAGAGCCAAAACTAGAACCTTAGTTGCCTAAGTCACATAGTGAAAAAAAGCTTTGGATGAAGGGCAGTGCTAAAGCAAACATTTATGTATTTGCCAGTCTGACTGATGAAGGAACTGTTGGGTCAAGCAGAGAGTTTAGCTGTCCTTAACAATTGAATGTTATTCCTTTTGAGTTAATGTAGCATGCTTCCCTGTGTACCCTTTTAATGCATCTTTCTTTTCATACCTAGCAAGAAAATCTGATGAAAATTGTAGCACATTTATCTATACATGTGAAAAGTCTAATACTATCTTATAAATAACACAATGATAGGAACTGTATGAAAGCTAAGGTTAATACCAAACATTTTCCCTGCTATGCACTAATGGCCTGATCTCAGTGCCTTTCAGACTAATAAAACAATGAAATGATGGTTCTTAAGGCAGCTCCTTCCTTCAGTGCAATGTGTTTAACCAAATACCCCCCAAATAACAGTAAATAAAACCTAAACATCTTACTGGCAGCTGCTAAGTACAGTGGCATGTGCCCAATCTCAGGGAGTGATTAAGTGTCCTAGAGTTCATATTTTTGGTCTCCAGTTTATAAAAATCTGTCTGCTCAAGTGCAGTACAATTGTCTACAACTTGGAGGAATCCAGTCAGTGCTCCTTCTCGTGCACCTACACTTCTGTTAGATAATGACATGTCAGTAGCCACAAAGCCAATCTGGTGAATAATTAAAGACAAGGAATAAGGAAAAATAAAAGGCAAATGAAATAACCTTTTATAAAAAAAAACCAACCATGGACCCGAGAGAAACCAAAATTTAACTATCTTTGCTTTTAGCTAATATTTTATTCCCAACCACCCCATTGGGTATTTCAGCATCAGGAAAAGCAAAATTAATGTGATACTATGAATAGTTAAATCTAAAAAAAGAAAGAGCAACTGACAGAGTAGAATATAGTGAAGAACAATCATGCTTTTATTGATGGCAGAAAAATAACATAACATTTTAAAAAATTGGAGCTACTCCATAGAGGAACAGATTTAAGTCCCTTGAGTCATTAAAATGGTCATGCTTGCAAAAACAAAAAACAAAAAAACCCCATGTTACTTGAGTTGGCCCTCATCCCTGGCTATAGTTAGAAAAGTTTTCCTAGCTTGAGAAAAAATGCTTAGCATGCCAAACTTTCAGCATTAGGTACCTAAACCTTCCTGTGAAAGTACACAAACCTCCAACAGCCATTTTCAGTAGAAACTTGTTTCACTGGGTTCCTCCCTAGCTAAATTGCTATCATTTAGAGAGAGAGGAACTATAAGAGTCTTCTGGTCAAGCAAAATTCCTTGAATTTGAAGTTCCATATCTCAAATTTGGCTTTCCAATGCATTCTTTTTTCAAAACTTTTAAGGAGTACATAAGTTTTTGGTTTACCCCAGAGCTTTAGAATGAATTCCACCAAACTCTGTTCTTTAATAAATGGCAGTTGTCACTGTTTACCCTTTTCTTAGCTTTCCTGTCTTATTAACTAGCTCTCCTTACAAGAATAATGAAGTAGAGCAGAACAAACTTCTGGCTAGGGCAGCTCCAGCTTTCTTGAAAGGCAAAGGGTAAGTTACAGAGAGATTATGTTGGTAGTTTCTGCTAACACGATTTTAAAAAAATATGCTTTCTTTCCTCTGCTTTTGATTGTCTGCAGATCCTTTTTTTCTCAAAAAAAACCAATAACTAAACTAACTTGCTAAACTAAGTACGGGCGCGCGTGCGCGCATGTGTGTGCGTGTGTGTGTGTGTATCTAGATACTTGAGGACTCACTCAGATACTTCCAAACATATTAACTTGTGATTTCAATGTTAATCGCATGTGTATATATGTCCAATCAAGTTAGATAATGTCTTAGTCTGTATTATATTAGAATAATTTACTTTATTGATCAGCACTTTTGTTTGGTTTTGCACAGTGGTGAAGAGCCTTTAGTTCTCATTAACTTCAATAAAAGATGAAGGTGCTCTGCCCTTTCTAATACCATCTCCCCTTCTTGCAGAACTGGCTCCTTACTCGAGTTGATTTCTACCATTTCAACCAATTAGAATATAAAAATATGATCAGTGCTCATTTTGAAAAAAAATTCTAAAAACACTTATTATTCATTCATAAATTCCCATTTCATGGTCTTACTTGCTCCTGCTTTCTCTGTTTATTTCTCTCTGTCTGTCCGGACCACACCCTTTTCTCCCCAACCCTGTTTCAGGTTACAGTACAGCCTCGATGTTGCAGACAGGCTGGCCGATGAACATGTACTCATTGGGTTGTATGTCAACATGCTCCAGAGCAACCCCTCACGGTTAGTGCAGGTTTGGCACCTTTGGGGGATCCTTAGAAAAGGGACATTGGTTGATTGAAAAAACTATATCACAGCCATAGGCACTCAGTATTTCCTACTAGCTATAGCTGAGGCAGCTATTTATCAAAATTAGTCCAAAGAGTAGATATATCTGTGTTTAGTAGATATAATATCTCCCAGTGTTGGTTGTGGTATCACTGTTCTTCTTTCTAGTAGTGTTAAATAGCAAACTATTGTGAACAGCTGCTTAGCTAAGCAGTACTGCAAACTAGTGCCTGACATGGTTAGAGCAGTACTTGATGACAGTACATAAATTTACCCATACCAGTGAATTACAATTTCTCATTTTCACGGAATTTTTGAGGTGATGTGTGATGTAGATTTCAGTTTATTTTGTGAATGCAAAATGGTGATAGGTTAGAAAAAAACAAGAAATTGCTTATTAGCCCATCAAAGGAAGAACTTTGTTTCGGTTTGCCTGTTTTTATACAAGTCAGTCATTCTTCTTAACTTTGTCTGGCTTCTGTAAGGTCTAAATATATATAAATAGAATATCTGTTTTTTCCAGCATCCATAGCTCAGGGCAAAGTCTAGCCAGTTCTGAAATGAATATGTTGCCTATGGTTTTTATTTTTTGACTTGATTTAAACATGTCATGCTCTGTCTAGCTAAAAGGACTTTCTGTTACCTTCAGAATTGTGGATGGTGGCACCACAGAAAGCCAGCCTGGTTAGGGTAAGGACCGGCCTCCTATGAAAGATGGGGAGGAATTTAGTGTACAAGTAACCATGTGTTTTTAAAATGTGGCAGAAATCAGTTCTGTGTTTTCTGACGGCATCATCCCTGCCACACACAGGTGTGCTGTATTTGTTCTTCTAGATTTCCCTACTGTCATTACAACACATCACCTTGAGAGAAGATAATGAAGTACATGATGTCAAAAGCACCCTTCTTAAAAACATTAAAGAGAGTGAGAAGTTCCTCCTCAGGAAAATGCAGCTGCATTTCTCTAAAATGCCAGGCTAGGGCCTACTCTCTCTAATATTGATGGGAACTCATAGAAGGATGCATTTTGTTTTTAATCCTTTCAAGAATCAGTTTTTGGTTCCTGAGCCCATTGATTTCTAGGCAGTATTGTTGATGTACTAAACCCAGAACTAAACTACTGTACATTGGGACATGTAGTGGGTGCACTTCCAGCAGCACTTCCAGTTTCATCGCTGGCTCAGTGGTCGGTTGTTGGGGTACACCACCCCCCGGTCGGCGATCTGGTGTCCCCCCAGACCCGGGAGGCACCAGTCACCCATGCTACTGCAGTTATTCAATTTTAATCTGGGGGGGGGGGGTCCCATTTGATGGGGTGGAGTGTGTGTGGAGATCCCTCATCTCAATATAACATATGAAGGTAGTGGTGACACAGGCTTCAGCTCTATCCAGGGTCAGGGGCATAGCTGCTGCTGCTGCCTGCCCCTTCTCCCAACACCCCACTGCCTCTGGACTCCACCATCTCCCCAGCTACAGCCTCTGCCCCACCAACCCCCCTATGTAGTCTCTGCTCCCCATCCTGTCCCTCTCCCCCCACTTGTCTGTGTTCTGTGCTGGCAGGCTCTGTCTACACTGCAGCCTGGGGCACTGAGCCTGTGCCCCAGGCTAGAATAGGGATAGAGCCCACCAGTGTGGAGGAAGGTAAGTGAGGGGAGGGGGAAGTCAAGCCTGGGTGGGGATGCAGAGGAAAGTGGGGAGCAAGGAGCAGAGGCTGGGGAGAGAGGCAGGAGGGGGAGCAGAGGTGAAGGAGGCTTGAAGTTGTGGAGGAATGGGCAGGGGCAGAGGTGGTAAGGGGCACAAACAGAGGGCAAGCTTCTTGACAGCCCCGCATCACCTGTTCCCCCACTGCCTGCCCCCCTGCAGCAGTGGCGGGGAGGGGGGGGATGGTAAATTGAAGATGACCCTATAATAATTAGATTCTATTCTTGGAAAATTACCATATTTACTTGCATATCAGGCAAGGATTCTTCCCCCAATCATCTGGGGTAAAGGAAAGCTCCTTGTCTTACATTTGCATCCAAGGAAACCTCATTAACTATGTTTTCTATCATTAAACTGCTACCAAAGCAGCATGTGCTCAGTCAGGGAAACCAATTATAAAGCTGATTAAATGCAGCCAACACTGAGCACGACTATAAAACACATTGGGCAAACATACCTATAGGAACCTACCAGAAGTTTAGGTTAATGCAGTCCATCTGAATAAGATACATGGTAGTGCCCATTGTGCTCAATCCCCCACAGTGCCAACTCTTTTTCAAGTCATGGTGATAAATTGAATACATTTCAACTCCCACAGCTGAGCTGTGTCTTTCTTTCCCATTTCCAATAATTCCTGTTTCTTTACCAGCCTTAAGTCTCTGGCAGACATCACCAAACTAGGCCGCAAACAGATCACCTAGAATCCTTCTGTCCCCCTCCTCCTCCCTCCTTGGACAGTCACATATGTTTAGTGTGGCCCTGCCTTCCATACAGTGGAGCTGGCTCTGGTTGCCTTGTGCCTTATCTCCATATAAATTTTGATGGATCCCAGGACTCATGACAAGAACATCTAATTCCAGCCATGAGTGGGGAGCTAATTAGCAAATGGATCCTCTGTGGTGGGTATCTGGACTACGCACACATACTGAACAGTGAGTGCTGAGCTGTGGTGTCACCATGGCTTGAAACACTGACTCTTTTGGGGCCCAGCCCAATTAAATATATGGTAAATCGTGAGCATTTTGGCCTTGGACTAATATCATGCATAGTAGGTACAAAAGTGCTGCTTAAAGGTGTGGCTATGGAGTACCTGTGCTAAAACTTGCAGTTTCAAAAAAGATTAAATGCGTCAATTCTAGATTAACTAAGTCTGTGTATCTGTAGTAATTTGCCTATATGTTTATTTCAAAGTTAGTGTTTTCAGATTTGCTCCTTGTTTCCATGTGCTCAGTGAGAGCAGAGTCTGACAGGGGTCGGGAAAGGGGCTGCAGGGGAAGAATTTGGGGGGAAAGGGACAGCGGACAAGGGCGCCACTTGACCCACACCCCAGATTTAGTGTCCCTGCTATAGCAGTTGGAGGGGGAAAAATTCAAAGCAAACCTCCAGTCATTAGATTTTTCTATACCTGGACATTTTTTACAAATTTATTAATTTTCCATTTATAGAACCTAATTATTCAGGGGGTCCTCCTATAGTCAGGGTCATCCTGTATTCTAGTAAATACAGTGTGACAAATTTATAAATTTTCCAGGTATGCAATCTAATTTTGGGGAGGCCATCTTTAATTCAGGGTTGTCTTAAATGTGAGTAAATACAGTAGTATGGAATTATAAGATATGAAAACAAATTTACCAAATGATAAAATCCTAAAGAAATTCTGTTTCTGGCTCTGGATTTCAAAAAGCAGGATTTTTTGGCAATGTTTGTTTAGCAGCTGCTAAGGCTGTTAAGAGGCTGGGTAGAAGTATATTAGATAATTTTTCCATCCATAGTGAAGCTTGGGCATGAAGCATTTAGACTTCAGTGGAAAACACCAGCAAGAGCAATGACAATGCTCTTTAGTCCTTTCATCATCCCAGTTGTGCCTGGTATTAGTAAAATGTAACCTAGGTTAAAATTTAAGGTTGTCTGCATATGTAGAGCAAATACAAGATACAGACGATGAGCCATAACATCCCCTTAATTTAATATTTCTGATGGGTTGATAGGTAATGAATGATAAAGTCCTTGATTGCTCAAATAATTGAGGCAGAGTGTAGTGCACAGCATCTGATTACTGACATTTAAAGGTTGTAGGCCTGGCATCCTTGATTAAAAAGAGCCTCAATCATTTATATAAGTTACCAACTCAACTTTGACAGGAAATTAGCTACAGCAGATAATTGTCTTCACCATACATCTAAATGTGCCCTGCAGTGGTTTTCTGCTATGCTACAAAGTAAAGAAAAGAAGGGAAAGGAAGAGTTTCATTTGAATAAGGTTAAGAAACGCAAACTTAGGAAGCCTTGTATTTCTATAGGAATGCGTCACTTGCAATATTTATCCTCCAATGAGTGCTCAGTCCATGATAACAAGGTGGAACTTATTATCAAGAAGCTGCTAAGCAAAGTCAGAGTTTGGGACATTTGATTCACTCACTTTACCCAAATAATGGCCAGGTATATATTTAGGTCTTACCATCAATGTGACCTGAACCTATATCGGCAACAAAATTAATGAGTAAAGTTGGACTTTCAACTAGAATGCAGCTTATTGTGTGCAGGTACTGTAAATATATGGTAATGTCTGACCCCTTCCTTTTAAAATAAAACAAATAGGATAAGTCTTTAATGGATGTAACTCCATCTTCTAGCAAAGTCAGTGGAACTAATTTATACAAGTTGAGGAATTAAAACTGATGTATATTTTGCAAAATACTCCTCAAAAGCATTGAAAATAAATATTATTTTGAAAATATTTTAACTGTTTAAGTTTTCTTTTTGCCTTTTGTTTGTTATAAATTGTGCACCAAAAGCAAAGCCGCCCATTTAATCTGCTTCCCTATCTACTTCTGATGAGCTAGTGTAGTGCTATGTTTTTTCAGTATCCAAGACTCAAAGAGATTATGGAAATAAACAACTTTGTTGTTAATAGCAAGTGTAAATTGCCCACTGTCAATATGTTTTGATTGCTGCAATTTGAGAATGCACACTATAATTAAAAATATAAAATGTTAGCATTTATTTCATACAAATATTTTATTCTTTTTATATTTTATTAAGAGGTAATTAAAACCCTGCTTTTTATAAAATGCTTTATTACTGTAAATTCCTGGGTTTTGTTCCTTTAAATTAGACACTTTATTTTCCATATTAATACCATGCATTTCAGTTCAGTTCTTTCATAATTGCAGAATTAATTTAGACAAAAAATTAAGAAGTAAGTAGGAGAACATTTTTATTTGATAAAATAAAATGGCTCTTAGAGAAACCTAGGTGTAGTGTACAGCTGCACCTTGATTCATATTTCTGTGCCATTGCATACTTCATTCTGTTAAACATATTCTATATTACTTTCTAAGATAGCATGTGTGGATGCTTCTATTACCATTTTCAAATAATAAAATAATGATGATTTAAAAAAATGCAAACCACAAATTCAGAAAACAATTTCCAGTTTAAGGCGTCTTAAATCTTAGCAACTTAGAATGTACGGCCATAGAAATAATCCTAAAAATTCCTAAAACTTGATAGCAACCAACTATAAAGTTAGTACATATTTTCAAGGTCTAACTTTATAGCTGGTTGGAGCTTTGTATCATGTGATGGCTATTTACACATGTAGCTGGTCTCAAGGTAATTGTGTAATTAACCAGTTAATTGTATGATACCTGTAATGTGTAGTGGGGGCCTAAGACTCATATAACTTGAAGTTATTGTGGAGTTCTGCTCAAAACTACCAAAGAAGTCCCATGATTCTGATGATTCAGCAAATGCTAGTACATCATCTCTAGACTGAAGGCATTAAACTGAGCTGGCCTCCTTTACAAGTCTTAATGGAAATCACTTCAAAGAAAAGAAGCTTTATGAGAAGTATGTTAATCTGAGCCAGTATCCGATGGCAGAAGATGGGATCTAACTCAAAGGTAAAAAAAAGAAGTTGAAGGATCACAATAAATAAACATGGTCATACATTCTTCTACTGAGAAGACAGACAACAGAACCAAAAGAGATAAGACTCTTTCATATTATCAGCAATTAGTTGGTTTCACTGTCTTTCCTAGGTAGGACTGGAACAGAAATTATGGGTGAGAAGCCATGGAGTAGAGAAATATTAGTGTGGTCTAGCTGGTTTGTTAAAATATGAAATTGGCCTTATTAGGAGAAGGCAATTCTTTCACACTGGAGTGACTCATAGCAGGTGATGCCAGAAAATAGCTTCATGAAACCTAATAATCTTGTCACAGAAAATGAAAAGCTGGTAAAAACTGATAAAATAGGAAAGATGCCATGGAGTGTTAACTGTTAGCAGCAGGAGGAACTTTAAACAACCAGCTGTAAGGGTGAAGTTACATGTTACACATAGACTATACTAGGGGCATTTAAAATGTGTCTGTATGTTAAAGCGCATTAACTCATGATAAGCGCGCTCTGACCATGTCAAAGTTACACTACTTCAACAAAGGGTTAATTCTAGGTCATGCTACCTAGCTTGTGTTACGGTAATTTAAGTTTCCTCCATAGAGATAAAATGAGCAATTTACAGTCCTCCAGTATCACAGGATGCACTGCTCCCAGTCAATAGTGACACCGCATCCACACATGGTGTGGATGTTCGGTTCCCCGGGGAACACCTGTGCTATACACGCTTTGGTGTGCAGCAAGTTACCTCAGGTGGGATAGGGGCAGCTGGGGCCTGCACTGGGCTGGCCCCAGCAGCCTTACCGGGGGTCTGGGGATTCCCAGGGCTGCAGCAATGATTTTGCCACATGGAGCCTGGCCGGCAGCTGCAATGTGGATCCGGGTAGCCCAGCTCCACTTTTGAGCAGCGAATGCTGCCCATGCATCTGCGGCTCTGCTTTTTTTTCCCCATGAATATCCAGGGGTCAAAAAAACCCACAGAAACAAAAAGCAGGGTAGCACCCACACAGGAAGAATTCCCTTGCAGCATGGAGAACACCTGAATGTGCGGCACATGGCACTGCAGATGTTTTGCAGCACCACATACTGCATGGCTGTGCTCACCTGTGACTGCTCACAGCATGTTCTGACTTTAACACTGCTTAACATTCCACAGATTTAGGATGGCCTAAATGTACTCTGTAACTTTAGTTATTTTCTTATCTCTGGACAATACAGTTCTAAGCTAATTCTCCATAAAACTCACTTCTTGGAAGATGGCACACAATTAAAGAAGAAGACAGCAGTGCTATATGTCACATTTTTGTCAAGTCATCTTCCTCAGACAATTAAAGCAAATATAAGAAAATCATCATTCAATGATAATATTTTAATCTATTTATGCAAAGGAGGGAAAAGCTATGGTTTGAAAATCCAGCTCAAATGTCACATACTGTATGACAGACTTTATGCATGATTCTATCCTTTAGTTTACAGAAAAAGGATATTGGTCGGATACAACCTCCTTTTACAAAACTATTTTGGGTTTTTTAACTTCATGTAGCACTGTACATGTACTATGTATCACTGTACTGGCAATAATATGGGTACTTCATATTGCAATGATAAAATTGCTGAACAATTAACAGGCTGTTAATTATTACAAAGTCATTAATCAATGCTGGAGACACCAAATGTGGAATGACTGTTAAATGTTTTTAAATATGTGAGGATTTGTCAGTTGTTCATTTGTATCTTTAGAACTTAAATGTTGAAATTATTATATTTTTATTTTTGAGTAATCTCTCATTAACTCTTGCAAATATCCTAAATTCTACATGCATTCACATTATTTGTGTGTATGCATAATATCTCACTCTACGTTTCTTTGTGTACTCATGAAAAATAGACAAGAGTATGAATTAAAACAAATCTTAATTTTTCATCTTAAAATCTTGACATGTTAAGATTATTTTGCCATGTTGTTCATAACTGTAGCTAATGATTTTGTGCAGTAGGCATGTCAGAATTAAATAACTCTTTGGCCATTTTACCTCTTAAATTTCAAGAGAGTTTCTGCAAATGAGTTGTTGGCTAGATTGACCAGACTTCACCCAGTGCTGCAACATGTGCTATGCTGTATGCATCTATTTGAAATGCTAACTAAAACATTTAACATAAAGGGAAATGCTACAACCAAAAAGGTGAAGTGACTTAATTCATTCAGTAAATATGGAATGAAAATTGCCATTAACACTCACTAGGTTTTTGCAGTTCTGACAACCTGCCTCATTTGTTATTTTTCAGGTTTTCATAGTATAAATCCTAAATTGCTGTACAAATGACAGTTACACTGGAATACCTGATACTTCCACAGCAGTCTGTCACAAGATGATGATTTGGCCTGACTGGAGAAATAATTTTAAATAATTACTGGTATATTATCACTAAATTAATCCCTATTACCTGGTTTGCATAATTTCATAAGGCTAAGATTGTTTCCTTTGATATTGTAGTGCCATGGGCTTAGGATGTATCAAAATGATAGGTGATCATAAAATGATTGCAAGTCCTTATATACTGCTTTGACTAAGTCTTAGGAACAGTCACCTAACAAGGTTCAGTTCACCCAACATCCATCTCTTCATTACTTTGGTGTGTTTCCAGACTTCTTTGGTTTCACAGGCATTCTTAGAATGAAAAAAAGACAATTTAAGATGACCCAGAATTTCATTTTCTCTCTTACCATTACTTCACCAAGTCATACGAAGCTCAATTTGGAATCCAACTGTGTGAGCTCGATGCCGAATTATATAAGGACTGAATTAAGCACAGGCTCAGACCTGTTCAATTTAAAACTTTTATTGTTTCACAAAGTCATAAACTAAAGGAGGTCTGTTGGTTCACGAGGTTCCCAAATCAAGCCCTTGCTCTCTACCCCAGAGGCTAGGTGCAGCTGCCTGATTCAGTAGTCTCAGAACTGGTCAACAGCTCATTTAAAAGGAGTCCCTTATCTTTTTTTAGGCAAAAGATACAAAAGTGTCCCCATGGTGGAAGTCAGGCATTTAACATAACTTTACTATTAGTTATATATGATAACACTTATACATATGCATTTCTAATTCTTACTTCTATTGGTTATTTAGTTAACTTATCTGTATTATAATATCAGGTGATACACTTTGTATTATAATCATTACGCTTCTTATGTTAATTCTTAATGACCTTTATATTTCTTATGCTAATTTTCTATAACCTAAATACATTATTCATCTATATGTTTTGCTGGTTTTTGCAGGGTTAAAATGTCAAAACTGACATAATATGCGGTCGTTTTTTCGTCATTGCGGTTTAGCCATGCAGTTTCCTATTCTTAACAATGTAAGCGGCATGTCTGCTATTTTTATCATTGTTCAAAGGTCAGAAGTTCAGCATTTTCATCTAAGGGTCAGAAAGTGATTACCAGAATGTCAATCGCTGACTTCTCAACCTCCTTGAAGCATTCTGGGAGTTTTAGTGCATTGTTCTAATGCTAGGCCTTGCTTAGCATAAACACTCTCTCACACCAACTCGAACTTGAGGGCCAATAAATTCAAACCATACCACAAGCCCGACGTGTAACTTCTAACACCTAATGGAACCTGGCAGGCATTAGACTTCAATCAGAGATTCATGATACGTTTCTCTGAAATATTTTGAGATTTGAGCTAGTCAGGAATTTTTCAAAAAAGTGGTTTTTCTTTGGAAATCCTAATTTCATAGATTTCATAGACATCAGGGCTGGAAGGGACCTCGGGAGATCATCGAGTCCAGCCCCCTGCCCAAAGGGCAGGAAGTCAGCTGGGGTTATAGGATCCCAGCAAGATAAGCATCCAATTTACTCTTGAAGGTGTTCAATGTAGGTGCTTGAACCACCTCCGCTGGCAGACTGTTCCAGACCTTGGGGGCTCGGACAGTAAAGAAATTCTTCCTTATGTCCAGCCTCAAACGGTCTTGCAGGAGTTTATGACCATTCGACCTAGTCATCCCTTGGGGTGCTCTGGTGAACAAACATTCCCCGAAATCCGGGTGGTCACCCCTGATAAACTTATGGGTGGCCATCAGATCACCCCTGAGCCTACACTTTTCCAGGCTAAAGAGTCCCATGTCTCTCAGCCTATCATCGTAAGATCTATTTTCCTGACCTCTGATCATGCGCGTGGCTCTCCTCTGGACTCTCTCAAGCTTCTCCACATCCTTTTTGAATTGTGGAGCCCAAAACTGGACGCAGTACTCCAGCTGCGGCCTCACCAAGGCCGAGTACAGGGGGAGAATGACGTTCCGGGATTTGCTCGAGAAGCAACTATGGATGCAAGCCAGCATTTTGGTCGCTTTATTAGCCGCAGCATCGCACTGCAGGCTCATGTTCATCTTGTGGTCAATGATGACCCCCAAGTCTCTTTCTTCTGTAGTGCTATCCAGTGTAGCACTGCCGAGCCTATAAGGATGCTGCAGGTTTTTCCTCCCAAGGTGGAGAACCTTGCATTTTTCGATGTTAAACACCATCAGGTTCTCGTCTGCTCATTTGCTGAACTTGTCCAGGTCAGCCTGGATCACCCGCCTATTTTCTGGCATGGCTGCTTTGCCCCAAATTTTGGTGTCATTGGCGAACTTGGCCAGTCCACTCCTGACTCCAATGTCCACATCATTAATGAAGATGTTGAACAGGATGGGTCCAAGGACAGAGCCTTGAGGGACCCCACTGGTCACAGGGCACCACGATGAGTGACTGCCATCAATTACAACCCTCTGGGTCCGACCATGGAGCCAATTTCCCAGCCAGCGGATCGTGGTGGAGCCAAGGCCACAACTGGGCAGTTTGGCCAAGAGGTGATCATGGGATACCAGATCAAAAGCTTTTTTGAAGTCAAGATATATGACATCAATCTCTTCTCCCTCGTCCAGGTGATAGGTCACCTGGTTGTAGAAGGAAATGAGATTGGTCAAACAAGACCTACCTGCAACAAACCCGTGCTGGCTATCCCTTAGGATGTTAGCCTGGGCCAGTCCATCAAGGATGGCCTCCTTAATAAACTTTTCTAAGATCTTCCCCAGGATAGAAGTCAGGCTAATGGGCCTGTAGTTAGCCGGATCCACTCTCCTCCCTTTCTTGAAGATCGGCACCACATTGGCCTTCTTCCAGTCTTCGGGCACTACACCAGAGTGCCAGGAGTTTTCAAAGATCCGTGCCAGGGGCTGGGCTATGACGCTCACCAGCTTCTTGAGTACCCTGGGGTGCAGATTGTCAGGGCCAGCTGACTTGAAGGTATCCAGCTTCTCAAGGTGTTCCTTCACGAGGTCAGCATTTATGGAGGGTAGGGGATCCCCATCACCCAGATCTCCCTGTCCTATAGCAAGCATGGGTGTCCCATGGAACTGATGAAAGGCTGACGCAAAGTACCTATTTAATAGGTTGGCTTTTTCCTGGGCGTCAGTTGTCAGTTGCCCCATCTGGTTTAGCAGGGGTCCAACATTGCCCTTGCTTTTCCTCCAGCTCCCCACATATCTGAAAAAGGACTTTTTGTTGTCCTTGATGCTTGAAGCTAGTTGGAGTTCAGATGCAGCCTTGGCTTTCCTGGTTTGCTCCCTGCAGGACCGGACCAGTGCAGAATAATCCTCCTTGGAGGTGAATCCTATCCTCCATCCTTTGTAGGCTTTCCTTTTTAGCCGCAGGAGGTCCGCTAGGTCCCTGGAGAGCCAGGAGGGCTGCTGTGCCTTCTTGCTGCCTTTCCTCTGTGTTGGAATAGATTTAGTTTGTGCATTGAGGATCACTTCCTTGAGAAGCATCCACTTTTCTTGAACTCCCATCTCCCTGGGGTCATGGTCCCTAAGGGCCTGACCGACAAGCCTCTTGAGCTTGTCAAAGTCAGCTTTTCTGAAGTCAAGGACTTCTGTGTTGCTGACTGACTTGCCAGCTTTACGGCGGATGGTGAAGGTGATCAGCTTGTGGTCGCTGTCACCCAGCTTCCCATCAATCACTAGGTCACTGATTAGGTTGTCCCCCGTAGCCAGTACCAGGTCGAGCAGCGCTTTGCCTCCCATTGGCCCATAGACTTCTTGAGTCAGGTAGAGGTCATCCATGCATGAGAGAAAGCTTTGCGACCGCTCGGATTTAGCTGAGTGATCTTCCCACGAGATGTCCAGGTAATTGAAGTCACCCATGACAACCAAGGTCCTGGAGCGTGCGGCCTCAGTCAGTTCCCGGGTGAACTCCTGGTCAAGCTCAGGACTTTGAGTGGGAGGTCTGTAGTAGACTCCCACCGTTGTGTCCCCTGTGCCATATTCCCCACGAATTTTTACCCAGAGGGTCTCTAGCTGTCCATGCTGGTCACCAACATCAGCTTGCAGGGACATGTAGCTTTCCTTCACATAGAGAGCTACACCCCGCCCCTTTTGTCAACACGATCCCTCCTGTACGGGGTATAGCCCTCTATACCCGTGGTCCAGTCATAGGTGGAGTCCCACCAGGTCTCCGTTATCCCAATGACGTCATAATTCTTTGCACTGAGCAGGAGGACGAGCTCCTCCTGCTTGTTGCCCAGGCTCCTGGCATTAGTGTACAGGCAGGCAAGTGTCCCCTTGGGGGCTCTTGCCTTGCCCACAGATTGTGCCAGGGCTGGGGCAGGGGTGGGCTCCCTTAAGTGCCTTGGCCTGCTGGCTTTGCAAGGGTTGCTCAGTGGGCCAGCAGTGGCAGTAGTCCTCCCATCCCCAGCAGGCTTAGTTTAAAGCCCAGTGGAGCAGGTCAGCCAGCCTGGCTGAAAAGAGCCTCCTCCCCGGCGGGGGAGAGGTGGAGGCCATCTCTTCCCAGCAGCTCACTGCCTCTTTCACCAAAGAGCGGGCTGTGGTCATGGACGCCAAAGCCTTCCCGATGACACCAGCTCCGCTGTCTTTGGTTCACTACGTGGCTCCTCGTCTCCCTCCTCAGCCCATAGCCCAAGACTGGGAGGATTGACGAAAACACCACCTGAGCTCCCAGACCCCTAAGCCCCGCTCCCAACTCCCTGTAGCGCCTCATGACCTGGCTGGGGGTGCTCCAAGCCATGTCATTAGTGCCCATGTGAATAAGGAGCATGGGATAGTGGTCTGTGGGCCGGAGGAGCTCTGGGATCCTCTCCACAATGTCTCGGATACGGGCCCCCAGGAAGCAGCAGACTTCTCCGGCTAAGGGGTCAGGGCGGCAGATTGTCCCCTCAGTCCCCCGCAGGATGGAGTCTCCCACAACAAAGACCTTTTGTTTTGTCTTGGGAAGAGCAGGGGCAGTAGCTGTGGTTGAGCCTGGGTTGCCTGCGGGAGCTGGCAACTGAGCAGGCTCTGCTGGGGCTGCAAGAGGTGCGAATCTGTTGCTAAGCTCCGGCGAGGGAGGGGCCTTGGTGCGGCGGGCCTTAGGGCCCTTGACCACCTTGGTCCATGCCCCTGACTGGGCAGAGCGGGAGGTCCCAGAGTCCTCCTTAGTCCTGGAGGGAGACGGTGCTCTACCCTGCGGCTCCCGGGGGAGAAGGGCCTGGCAGTAGGAGTCTATCTCCTGCTTGCAGTCCCTGATGGCACGCAGTCTCTGGACTGTGGCCTGGAGCTCCTCCAGCTGGCACGCCAGAGACCCCAGGAGGGAGCAGACCCCACAAGGGGAGGTGGCCATGCTCCCGTGCCAAATAAAACTTTTCACAAAATGGTATTGGTTTCATTAAAACTTTAGACTAGGAAGTTGTTCAGAACCAGGATGAAATTTCTGGCCAAAACGAGAAGGTTCCCCTTCCACACATATGCACACACATCTCAAAAATGGCAGTAACCATGACACTCATCTGGAATATGGGATACCTGAGTTCAAGTCAAGCAGAAATAAGCAGAACAGAGATTTTAATCCAAATCTCCCTCAAGTAAGTGAATAGTCCGACCAGTGAGTTAGATCGGTCTCTTCTCTTCTCAGCCCTCAAATATTCTTATATTTTTGGATCTGAAGCAGAACAGGAAAACAGAATGAAATCTCATAAACATTCATGGGATAAGAAAACAGTTTTCCACTCAGGCTTTGTTGCGATTATATCTGTAGAAGTATCTTCAAATTCTAATGCATCCCATAGCAGAACATTCTTACATTGCACCTTTTTATTATGACTGTATTTCTTTTTCCTGTATATAATAAAAATAATAACTCTGTGGCCTGAAAATTGGATCAAGATGTTACAATTCATATTTTTCCCTCCTTTTTACTGTTTTCAGTCAGCTTGGCTCTTTTTCCTGATTTAGAAAAATCATATATTTTCCATTTTTACTTTTATTTTGTGCTCATTTGACTAAAACTAGCTTGTATTTAAAATGATGTCATTTGGCAAGTGACTAGCCTATACAGTGGGTTTTCCTTTGATAGCCATAGAATAAGAAACAAAAACAGAGGAGGGTTTTTTTTGTCATTGTAGAACATTAGCTACATGGTGTTACACTTTTTTCCTAACTTTTCATTAATATTCTGAATCTGGGACTTTAGCAAACTGATAGTAAAAGTTAAGAGCTAACATTCTTTTACATTATGGAATGATTTCAGTCAACTCTTATTTATAATAAATGGCAGGTGTCAGGCAAAGACATTTCCTTGTGATGTACTGAAAATTTATCTTGAAGTATGTGGAAACTAAAAGTTAAGGATGAATCCCACTTATATGTTCTCAGATGATTCAGCCAAGTTGATATGTAAAACTGCATGTAGATGAGTGACCCTTGTTTTCGCTTCATAGTGCCCAGGCAGGGATCTACTGTTGTCATCTTATAGTGTCAGTTGGGTCTTCTGGCCTTAGGATGCCTCAGCCCTTTAAAGATTAGCAAATATTGGAGGTTCCTTCTAAGGGATAATCTTATCTTCCCTCTCAAAGGAACCCTTCCAGTGAAATGGTCATTGGAGCCCTTGGTCCCACTCCTCCCCCCTTTTTTTCCCAGCTAAACGTTGTGGGGATGTTGGTTGTTTCTCTGGGGTACTTTTCTTTTAAATTCTGGAATGTGAATTTGGGCTTATGAATGAATGCTGTGGCAAAGCGATTGTATTGCGCATTAATGCCTCTCCCCTCTTTCTCCACTATGATTCAATGCAGCATGCTTGACAGTTCGAGCCGTCTTGATGAAGAGCACAAGCTGATCGCCAGGTATGCAGCAAGACTGGCAGCAGAGACCTCTTCATCAGTAAGTGGTTTTAATTAGCAGAAGGTCGTCTTTCGTTTGTTTGTTTTTCCCTATCTTGTTCCAAGGGTTTATCAAGATTAGAAAAAATATATAATCAACAATGCTGATGGTTCACAGATTATTTTCCTTCTACTTTCATTGGAAGATAATGTGTTATAAAAGACAACAATGCTTTTATGCAGTTAGTGCTATTTTAAAGAAACAGAATTGTGTATTTATACTTTATGCTATTTAAACAATTTGGGAAGTTAGCTGTTGCCCCTTTCCCCCAACCCCTCCATTACTCCACTATCTCTGAATGTAGAACAGAAAGAAAACTTGACCATTGCACTCAGATTAGATTGGAAAATACTGCCTGGGTTTGTGCTGGTTAAAGGTTAATGATTTACCTCAGAGGAAAAAAGCTGTAGTGAATCCATTTTAGTCTTTAGTTCAAATACCACAGTCACCAGGGCTCTAAGTGCTGTGCATTTTAAATAAAGATCTTGGACAGGATGACTATAATGACCCTATTGCATTAGCCTGATTCTCATTTTCATTTCAGAGCAATGATTATTCTACTCTATGAATCCCAGGATAAGGAAGGAATGACAGGCTGGAAAACTTACGTTTTCAGAAATAGAGAGACAGTGAAGCAAGAACTTAATTGAAATGTATAAAAGCCTAAATGGCATAAATAAGGCCAGCCTAGTTACTTATATCCATCTCAGCATATTTGAAAGAACAAGGAAGTATAAATGAATGTTAAATGGAAAGCAGCCTAGAGCAGAATGCCAGGAAGCATATTTCCACATTGAGATTTACACTCTGGGGTCAATGGAAAGGGCAAAATCAAGCAAGGTTGTTCATGTAAAAGCTACGAGCCACATTCATCCCAGGTGAAGTCAGTGGAGCCACAGTGAGGATTAACCTGGCCTGTGGTGTTAAGCTATCTATCACTTAAGATTTCACAACATGTAAAGAGAAAGAAAGGAAAGGATGCACATGAACTGATGATCTCACTGTGAGTTCCCTGAAAATCAATCACTTGAGTGCAGATCCAATCAAATTTAAGGCACCCTCTCACTTGCAGCTGATTCATCTTATCACTGAAGGAGAGTAACTCTTTATATGACCAGAATGCTCTGTTAATGAGGTCTCCAGATGGTGGACTCTTCCTGAAAACTGTAACATTATCTGTATCTATTTTTTATGGTCTTTGTAGCACCCGAGTACTTGGAAATCCTTACAGAGTAATTAAATAAAAAGTAGATATGTTTTGAATAGATATTATTTCCCCTCCCCATCTATATTTTTCTGTCTTTTTAATATGTCCTTCAAAAGAAAAATTAGAGCACTCCTCTGAACAGATTTTCATTAAAAAAAAAAAAATATAGCAGCCATAAATTCTGATCTTCACCATAGTAGCCAGCTGGAAGATAAACAACCTGTGCTGCTCATTCTGCTTCTCAAACAGACAGGGAATAGCAAGGCTTTCCAAACAAAAGGCCCCAGTAACTTTTATTTCATTTTTATAGTCTATCAGTCTATGTGAAATCTCTCCTTTTTATGTGCTTTTTTCCCTTGAAGGATAGAATATTAGTGATAAACTGTATAGGTACCAGAAAATGAAGTTTTAAAAACAAAGAAGATTAGAAATATTTTTCCCTGCATGGAACAGAGCTTAACACCAGGAAAAAGCACTCGGTTCTGTGGGGTGCTATGCTTCGTAAAGAAGACACTCATTTTCTTGCAAAGCTGGATTCTGAAGTGACACTTCAGATCCCGTTTAAAGTAAGAAACATTCCCAGTTGCAGTGGCTGAGGGCAGTACCTCAGATGGTCATTTTTTTAAGTTCCAGTCCTTAAATCATGATGCTAAAAACATTTGTACTGATTATTTTGTTCCTGAAGATAATATATTAACACTAGCAAATTGCTCATCATGAATGATGGGGGAGGGAAGCTGGTTTGGACAGAGTGACACCACCCAGCGCCCTGTGGTGCCGCTGTTCCACCTCCAGCCCCATGGGCTCTCCCTTCCACCCCCTGCATCTTCCCATCCTCCACTCCTGTCTGTCTACCGGGAGGGCGTGGCCACCCCTTCGCTGCAGCGGTGAGGCTGGAGGAAAGGGGGCAATGCCAGCGCTGCGCCACCAGCACCCCACACCACCGCCGCCTCCACGGTGCTGGCCTTGCCCCCCCTACCTCGGCCCACAGTCCCCACCGTCATGATGGCACTCCACCATGTGTATCTGTCTGTACAGAGCACTCTAATTGGTTGTTTCAGTAAGCATTGTGATTGGCTGCTGAGATGACCAATGAAGCATGCTCCTAAAGCGTTAGACAGACAGACAGACTAAGGCTTTTATTATATTAGAATAATAGAAAATGCTATCTTAATTCATGCAATGCAATGTCATGTATATGTATATTTAAATGTTTCATTTTAATAAATGCTGTAACCTTAGGTTGTTGCTAGTGAACACTACAAAGGATAGGACAACAAAGCTTAATAAGTGACAACTAGCTCTGTAGAAAATTGTTTTAAATCCTTAAATTTTCACTGAGAAAAAGTTCTGTTGTACCTTAAAACACCCTGGAATAACTCTTTTGCAAGCACTTTTAAAGTGCATGAGAGGGCGATGTGGTAAATGGGGTTATACTAAATCCGTAGCCTGAATTAAAACTGGATGAAAAATGAGGCTTTCAGATGGGAGTTTCTGCTCTGTTTTCAAGGGAAGAGATCTTGTTAGGATCAGTGGAAAGTAAATACTTTCCATGTTTTTGAAGAAGTACTGGGGTCTATGTTGGAAATAGTTTCTTTTGTCTCAAGTCTCAGTAGCCTTGTCTAATGTTTAAAAATTCGGAGCCATATTACAGCAACTGCCAACAATGCTACAGCTGCACCAGTGCTAAACTAAGAGGTTATCATCTACTGTGATAGATGGGATTAGACACTTCTACCACTGTTTCTTGGAAGCCTCCTTAGAGAAGGCAAGTATAGTAAACCTATAAGCCTAGCAACCTAGTGCTCACACTGTTAGCATGCAACTGCTAACCCACACTAGCAGTTGCACTGCTTTGCAATATTAGGGACTTCTACTATAATATGGATACTTTTCTTGTACTATAATATGGACAAGTCTAATTCGGTTTAAACAGATGTCACTAAACAATTTTTGATTGCATGCTGAGCCCATGGGCAGACGTTACATTTGTAGCACTAAGTAGGCCATTGCAGTGCTACAAAAGGGGAGCATACAGCCATTTAAGCAGTTTGTAATATAATGTGAATGTAATTTCTGTAACAGCAGGTGGAACCATGGGGAAGTTTACAGAGCTGTGATATCTGTTAATTTGGACTGCAACTCCCAGATGTCCCCAGGGGCTGGGTGGCAAGGGGAAAAGGAAGCTTGAGGTTGGAAGAAGGGGAAGAGAGAGCACTGTGCACTTGAAACCTGGTCAGCCCCACACAGAGGAGTGCACAGTGGAGCTGGAGTTTTCACTGGTTCGGTCAGCCAGGACTGTGGGCTGAAGGAACTGGACTCAGATTTGGTGGAAGTTTCAGGCTGCTTTTTAAGCACTCTAGGGACTAAAGGCTTGTTTGGGGATACCACCAGAGGTGTGGGAGAGACATTAAGGTGCTGAGTAAAGCTCTCTGCAGGCATGCCCTGACAGAAGTGCCTGGCAGCAGAGTGCTTTAAAAGTGCCCAATTGCATGACAAATTAACCCTAATTATACTTTGGGGGGACTCCAATCCACCTCCCCCACCCCCAGCACAGGATGGGCAAACCCCAAACTGAACTCCCTCCTTTCCCTTCCCCACTCTCATCCTGAAGATAGCACCAGAGCTGGGGGTGGGCAGTTTGCTGTAACTCGTGGCGCTTCCTGTGAAATGCCATGAGTTACAGCAGGAGCTGCATGTCTGTCAGCACCCACAGTAGCACTACAAAGATGATGAAAGTACTACAAAATTGTACCTCTTTTAGAGAAGAACTTCTTAGTGTTGTAGCACTTTCAAGTAACACCTATACAGTTACATGTAGTGCTGTAGAGGTCCCTAGGCCGCTCGGCATCATACAGTCTTCTGCTCTCCCTCCCCTCACTCCAAGAAGGAGGAAGAGGAGGAGACTGGCCAGTCCTCTGACTAGCTTAGCTGCAAGCTATCAGGGAGCCCTGCTGTGGTCTGCTGCTGCCCCTTCTAGAGGCCTGGCTCTTTCTATGGCTCTTAAAGTGGTGGTAGCAAACCCCTCAAGGGTAGCTCTGTCATGCCTGCTGCAGGTGCACAGTTGTCTGGCACTGTGAGGGATGATGAAGGTGAGGAAAGCTGTTTCTCTCATGCCTGCTACCACAACAGGGGTGGGGTGGGGCTGCCTTTGGCTATTCCTGCTTTTCAACAACTGCTTATTGAAAGGGAGAAAGCAGGCTGTCAGTGATTGAACTCCTGGAGGCAGGGCAACCCAAGAAAAAGCCCCCTATCCATCCCCTGGCTAGAAAGATCACCTTTGAGGTGAGTGTAGCTCTCCAGCCCAGGGATTGGAATGCCTCTATGCCCTCAAAATGCTATAACTTTGTGGCTAGGGACAGAAACTACAAATCAACCAATATAAATGATTAGAAACCAGTTCAATTCTGTAACACAAGAGAAGTTCAGTGCACATAAACTACTTTCAAAATGGTTGAAACCAGCTTAAGATAAACCTGGATGAATGTACTATCAGACTTAACTGATTTAGGTTAAATCACTTTATTGCACTTCTGTCCCAGATCCCCTCCAGATGCAAGTTAACTCAGTCCCCCAGCATCTCAAGATGCTTTGCACCTCTCCTGCAAAACCTGCCCGCTTCCCGCCCCTCCCCCCTCCCCCCGTCACAGGGTGGCTGGGCTAGCCGTGGCCCAATCTGGCCTCCAGCTGAGCAGGGAAGCGTGCTCCAGTGTACCCCTGACTTCTGGCTTGGGCCACTGCAGGCACAGGCATGTGGCTGCATTTCTGGAATCAGAAGTGAATGTCTGTTCACTTGCTTATCGGTTCAATCTACATAACTTAAACTAACCTGCAAAGATTGAATTTTTTCAGCTTTGGGCTTTTTTGATTGTCTGTACTTAGCCTGTAGCACTGCAAGTGAATGCCTCTCCACACCATTAGGTGCAAACAAATGAAGAGTTGTTTTTAATAATGCAGCCAGTCCCAATCTCCTTTACAGCAACAGCAAGGTCAGCAAAGGGGTGCATCAGATATCTCTTTCACCATTGATGCAAACAAGCAACAAAGACAGCTGATTGCAGAGCTTGAAAATAAGAACAGGTAAGTATCCAGAAAGAACTCAACATTTTTTGTATAGCTGCATAATGTTTTTAACATTTCTTCAAGCTTCTGCATGATACATATTAAAAATACAGAGAACAGACAAGTTATCATGCCTGTGACAAAATCATAGAGAGCTGTAATCAGCCTGTAAGTTACTAAATACTGTGTTTCAGCTGGTTCTTTTACCATTTGAGTTGCCCTCCCTAAGGGTTAAAAACAGAACTCCCTTCTCATTCCAAAAAAAAGAAAATCTTTTCAGATTCTCAGCAAAAATACAACAAAAAGGGATACAAGTTGGTCAGTTTTAATAATATGAGGGTGTCCTGCTTCTCTTTCTGGAATGGAAAATTGAAGAGCTCTAGAACTTAATCTATGACTGACAAATAAAAGAAGCAGCAATTATTAAAAAAAAATTAGCAAGATATTAGGTCTTTAAATAGACATAACTGAGGTTGGGAGGCAGGCATCTAGAATAAGAGGCCAGATGCCCACTAATATAACTTGTCCCATCTTCATTGTATCAGTGGAACTGCACCAGTTCATACCAGCTGAAGGTCTCGCCTTGAGCGTCAGATATGATGTCACAATATCTAAGCTGTGTATGACCATGTAATCTGTCTCCGTTCTGTTTTTCCATTAGTTAGATAAGGCTTGGCCAAAAATAAATACTTTCCTACCATAAAATTACTGGAGTGCCTTTATCACTGTGCCTTTATCACAAGTCCACTACCTCCACAGTTAAGTTGTCTTAATCACTCAAGTCAGCTTTTTATGTATTTGATGTCCACCAGTGTATAATAAAGAGTCACTACTATCACCAAGTTACACTGCTACATTCTTTTGCCGTGAAGCTGTGCAGCCTCTCTCTAATTATACTCTTATGTCATTGAATCAATTATAGTAAATCCTATTAAAACTACATTCCCCTGAAGAGTTGCCCTCTCTCAGATCCATAGTTAAATTAAAAGCATTTAAAAGAAAGGTCAAAAGGTTTGTGCCTGGTTCATGTAGAAGACAGAGCAGATATTATTCTAGTTTCCCTTAATTTCATGTGGCTCATCAAACATCTGTGTGAGGAACCAGGAATGAAATTTCTTTATTTAAACATGGATCTTCATACCTGCTTTCTACAGAGAGCATCTGCAATTCAGTTTTTAGTCTGGTTTGTAACGATCTTATAAAAATACTCTCTCTGAGTAGTGCCTTTTTTCTATTTTGAAAAGAACATCAGAACGTGACCCAGTGATGAGAGTTTCACTAAAGCTGAGATGTTTGATGTGATTGTAAGCCTAGCCATAATATCGTAATCAGTTCAGAACTCTTTATCTCATGCCGACTGGATGTTGGAAGGGTTTATGAAAATATATTGACCTTTAGTCTTTTACTTGCCTTCCTCCCCAAGAGAAATTTTACAGGAGATCCAGAGGCTGCGACTTGAACATGAGCAGGCATCTCAGCCCACACCAGAGAAGGCACAACAAAACCCGACTCTCCTTGCAGAGCTTCGACTCCTGAGGTAGGTGCAGTGTTTATGCTCTGAGGAACTCTGAGAACACCTGAAACAGCTAAGCCCTGGGCATCATCTTTTTAAAACAGTACATAACAAAATGCATATTTCATTTGGAGTCCATAAAAGCTCTGACCCTCCAAACAATGAGGCATATGCTTAAAATTTCATATGTGAATAGCTCCATTTGTAATTCCTGGGTTTGAAAGCAAGTATGTGTGCAAATGGTGCTGTACTGGAACACACACTTTCACCAAGAAAAAATATTTGCTTTGTCTCTGTCCCATTTGGGCCTGATAGTATCCTCTGATGTGAGGGCCAAACTAAACATCAAGGTAGAACAATGTAAAACCAGCTTCCAGAAACAGAAATGAATAGAAATACTTCCTCTCAAGTTAAAAATTTCAAATTAAATTTTCATCACATTGAGGAGTTTTTGCAGGACACAAGGCAAAAGAGAACTTATCATGCATGGAACAAGTGCATGTTCTTTACATAATAACTTGTTGCTCAGATATTGGAAGACTGACTCATACATGAGAAAAAATCACAGGGAAGGCTGTACAGATCCTCTTTCTTTACAGAGCTTTATTTTTAAACTTCTCTAGCCCTAAAATAATCTGGTTTGTAAATAATTATCTTTGTTTGCTAGAGGCAACCCCCGCTTAGCACTCTTAATTGGTTCCGGAAAAACCGAACGCTAAGCAAAACAGTGTTAAGCGAAACCCATTTCCCCATTAGATTTAATATAAATAAAGATAATTGATTTCACTGCTGGCCCAGACCCCCAACTCCTGCAGCCCCACCCTGGGCCCTGCGCTCCTGCCCACCCTGGCTGGGCTGCTCCCAGCAAGGCACCATGTGGGCTTTGCCAAGGAAGGCATCAGCTCCTCCCAGCCTCATTGTTTCCCCACCGTGATGGCCCCTGCCAGCCTGCACCCACTGGCCACCAGTGCACCTGTGCACAGCCCCAGCTGCCCTGCCCGTGGGACCTGAGTCCGGGACCCAGGGATTTATGGTGAGAAGGCAGCATGGCTCTGGCATGGGGTAAGCAGTGGGGCCACCCACCCATCTGCACCCCACTTTGCCCAGTGGGGACTCCTTCCAGGGCACCTGTCACTGGAATAAGTTGCCACTGCCAGATTGCTGCAGGAGGCATGGGTCGGGGTGGGAGAGCTCTGTGGGCTTGGCTTGTACTGACCCAGACCCTGCACTCCTGTTGGCCCTGGCCTTGAGCCCCGCACTCCTGCTGCCCACCTGCCCCTTCTCACTGCCGCAGCTGCTCCTCCCCACCCACTGGCCACTCCAACACCACGTGCCAGAGCAGACCCTGCACTCCTGCCACCTCGCCCTGAGTCCCACTGGCCTGGGCTCCAAGCTTAGATTTCCCAGCTACCCACCCACCCCTTCTTGCTATTACTGTTCCTCCCTGCCCACTCCAGCACCGTGTGCCAGAGCAGACCCCAGGCTCCTCCCACGCCACCCTGGGCTCCCGCCGGCTGCCACTCACGCTGACGCCACTGCTTCTCCCCATCCCTACGCTGAGCGCTATAATGAAACACGCTGAGTACTAAGTGAAGCCAGGTAGGTACAGGCAGTCCTCAGACTTACAACACAATTGGTTCCTGAAAACCATGTCTTAAGCCAAAATGTTGTAACTCAGAACCAATTTTCTCATAAGAAACAATGTTATAAATGGGGGATTGGTTTCTGAACCAAGGCCCGATACCCTATTTTCACTAAAGATACCCCAGAATTTTGTACTTGATTAATTATAGGTGAGTAGTATAGCTACATTAATATATTTATATTGTAAATAGCAATCATATTGATTTGAAAGGACTTCTTAGAGGTGACTTTGCTGGACTTTTTGAAAGGCTCTTGGTTGGACTTTTTGAAGGGTTCTTGGCTGGAGTCTTCTCAGGAGTTTTGGCTGCAGATTTTTATGGAGTCTTGTCTGCTTTCTTAAAGAAAGTGTCCAAGGAAGTTTGGACAGATGTTTGCCAGGGAGATGAACGATGCAACAAACTTGTTCGCTGGTGTGGCGTTGCATCGGATCAAAAGTTATAAAGTTGAAACTGATATCATAAAGTTGAAACAGGGTGTCAATTTATGAACGTTGTAATTGTGAAACATAACTCGAAACATTGTAAGTTGAGGACTGCCTGTATTTTTAATTACCGCTATAACAAAACCGTGCTAAGCGAAACCGTGTTAACCGGAGGTTGCCTGTATTCTTAAGACAAATTAGCTGGGAATAGAGCTACTTCTTTTTATGACTGATGTACTTTAGAGATCTCTCAGCAAGTGATATTCCTCATGATCTGGAGAAAAAAAGCTGAAGAATCGTGTCCACACGAGCAGGAGCATGCATTTGCAGCAGAACAAATAGTAGCAGCACATATTTGAGCATGCCCCTGCACACATTGTCCTGCTGTTCCATGTCCTGCAGGGGGGGCTGGCTGGGGCACAGGATGTCTCAGCATGGGGCTAGCCAGCAACTCTGCATTGGAGTCCCCATGCTGAGTCATGCAAAAACAAGGCACCAGGCAACCCAGGGCTGCATACTTCCCTATCTCAAGGCACACTGTGCCCCAGCCTGCTGTTTCACAGCTGGATAGGGTGCAGGGTACCTCAGCATGGGGGCTCTACAATGCGCAGCGGTAGGGGAGCAGGCATCCCTGGGCTACCTGCTCCTCCATCTTCATGCTTGTCCTGGCACATAGCACTTTGGCATGCTTTATGCCCCCTTTTTTTTCAGGGGTTTTATTTGCTACCAGGAAATCCAATTTCCAGGAGTTCATCAATGCTGATAATAAGGTGTCAACTTTTGCAGAAGGCCATGGTAAAAGAGCAAGCCAAGACACCCCTCTGGAGGAATACACAGAAAAAACCAAAGAGGCAGAAGAAAACAAGAAGCCAGAGTCTGAGCGAATGCGTGCTATGGAAGGAGGCATATGTGGTGCTTGCAGTCCTAGATTCCATACTGAAAAACAATGCTACTGCCATGGATAAGGGATTAATGAAAGCCATGGAGAAAAAAATCAATGAATTTGTCCATGACTAATATGAGGCCATGGTCAAGCAGGCTACAATAGACTTTTTCTTTAAGAAACCATGAGAAAGATTATGCAGTTACTGTACACAGTGGTTTCATATAATAAATTCAGTGTACTGCAGTACTATAATTTGGATAATTCAACCTGTTTATTTCAAAGTTGGTATATTTTGGTCCCTGTGTTTTGAATTAATGAGGTTTTACTGTATAAATATCACTTAATCTAAAATGTGGCTCTAAAGCAAAACTGTGAATGACATCATCATTTTTATGCAATAGTAGCTGCAGGTTATTTATGGAAGAGACCTCCCCAAAGAACTGACTGTAATTGATCCGGCCCAATTTTGACAGCCTTTAGTGGGAGTTTAGTGGGAGTTGGAGTTAAGTAAGTGAAGGCAGAATTGCACCGCATATCTCCTGCACTGATTATCATAGGTTATACAGAAGCAAAAATCTGTTGCCATTTACACATGTGTAAATCTGAAGTAACCTCCCTGAGTTACGTGGAGTTGTTCAGAATTTACTGGGTTACAAATGGGGCAGCAATCAGGCCTGCAATTCCAAGAGCTATTTTCAAACCTTTCCAATTGACAGCATACCTCCAGCCTCTGAAAATCCCCAACACTCAGATGTGCTGGCTGATTTTCTTAATTCTCTTTGCCTTTCTTATCACTCACTCAGAGTCAGTTCCCCTTCCAGCCTCTTTCCTGTAAGGTATCCTTTAATTTCTTTTGACAATTTAATCAGTGTATTGACTAGGGAAATTCTAAAACAAAAACAACAGATCACAGACTGGCATTTCTTCCTATTATGTCACTATACAACCAAGCTGCTGTGAATTTTAAAGATTCATGCCCATTTGGGGATCTTGTTCCATCTACTGGATAACTAAGTGAACTCAGGTGTCAATAAGTGCAATTCTGTTCTATCTATTAATGCTTTACTTTTGTACATGCTATCATCTCATCCTTAAGATTAAGCAACAAGGAAGACCCACTCACCTTTTTTGCATTAACTGGTTTTTAAGGACTCAAGCAGGGTGGAAGAGAATCACACATAAACATCCACTTAGGTACCTGATAGGTAGAATATAATTTGACCCTAGGTGTTTCAGGGACAGGTTTGTGCCTGTACTATTTTTTCCATAAGCAGCATGCTTATCCCACTATATATTCTTAATCTGAAGGAGCATCCTGGTTTCTCCTATTATCTGGACATTATATAGAGTTCATAAAATATGCTCTGTTGCCTTTAGTCACTTCATGTTGATGTTAGTAGTGAGAAACTGTAGCTGGGAAAGGGTAAAGTTAATTTTTTTGAAGAATAAGCTCTGATCCTAGATGTTTATTTTTCAGACAGCGGAAGGATGAGCTGGAACAGAGAATGTCTGCTCTCCAGGAAAGCCGGAGAGAGCTGATGGTTCAGTTAGAAGGCCTCATGAAACTACTGAAGGTAAGGTACTCCACTTGTTATTCAAAGAAAATGAAATGCAGGCACACTAAGGAATTGCAGACTCATTCCTTGGAGTCTCAGAACAACAGAAACTTCCTATGCCTGAAGAAGGGTGATTGCACCCAAAAGTTTGCAAAGAACTTTTTTGAAACTACTCAGTTGATTTAATAAAAGATATCACATCTACCCAAAGAATCTTGTCTGTCTAAACAGAAAAAATAAATTGTCATAGTAGTAAATTTCTATTCTTGTTGGATATTTCATCCCTAAAGTTTTTCCTATCCCTGTTCCGTCCTTATTTTCCCCACTCAAATTCATGGGTTTTCAGTATTAGTAAACTGTATAACTTATGCTGAATTCCAGTATTAATATCACAGTGTCATAATCAACCAACTTCTACATGAATTAGGCAACCTTTAATAGTAGTTGACTAAGCACTGCTGAAAAATAATTAAATTCCCTTCAAATAAGCCCCAATGTTGTTTAGCCCTGTCTAGCTAACTTGTGAGAAGCTCTGGCAGTATTGCTGGGTCTTGGATTAATGATCTATGGACCAGCCGTAATTTTTTTTCAAGGTGTGCTCAGTCTGGGGTTTATTTATAGTTTACTCCGCTGAAGACATTGATTACAGAACAGCCCAAATATATAGAGGCAGGCAATAAATAATAAACATAATCAGATATATACCCCGCAGTGGCAATTCTGTTACCATTATATATGGTCCTCACCCTCCCATCCTGGCTGGTGATGCTTTGCTAATTTTCCTTGCTCCTTTGACTTTCCTCCTTTCATTCTTCATTCAATCAGAGGATACCTACTATTTGACTGTAGGCCTTGAGTATGCTGCCTTAACAGTACTTTGTCCTTTCACTAAAAAGGGAAAAACACCTTGTAAAATTCACCAAAATACACATCTAAGCCCTTTCCCAAAGGGTCTCATTTCAAAGAATATATGCATGCTTTTTTTGAGAAAGGCAAGATGGGAAAGAGTGCTGCTTTACCTTTCCTAAGCAACAAAAGGAGCCTCAGCCATTATGTTCTGACACAAGATCCCTATTGTCAAAAATTCAGTGCTGTGGCACTCGTGGCCTCCTCAAAGTAACTGTGCCATTGAAAATTGGTCCTCCCAAAAAGAAAGCAAGTTTCCCCAAAGGGTGAGAAAAGATCACTTGAGCACAAAGGTAAGGGACACATTAGAAGTATATTTTCTTCTTTGATATTGACAAAATCTTATCTGGAAAGGAAAGGATGGAAAAATGGGCTTACAGCATGGATGTCCAGTCTATTGTTGTGTCAGCAATATGGTTGTAAAGGACCAGGTTTTGGCCCAAGGGTCATGTTTTGCCTTGAATCAGGAGAGTGCTGTGCCTGCAGGCATGAGAAATCCCTCCATGTATTGCAGATGCAAAGGAGTAGGTCTATAATAAAAATGGGAAAGATGATAAGCCATTCCAGTGAGAGTATGACCCCATGGTATCTGAAATGCTTCATTGCAGATGATCCAAAGAATAGTGACTGCAAAATTCACACTGGGAAAAAAAAACATGAATTGACTAGCAGTCTGCTTTATTTTGGAAGGTTCAAATGAGTTGCCTATATGGGCATTCTCCACAGGTCAAATGTGGCTCTGATAAAAGCAGAAATAATTCCACTGAAGTGAATAGGCCAATGCTCATGTCTGGCAACTTATATAATTTTTATCTTCCTGGGTTTAATATGCTACATTCTCTGTGCAAGAAAGTTATGCCTGATATGGAACCAGAGAAGCAGAATAGAGGTGGCTTCTAAATAGTGGAGCCAGGCAAGACCTAGTCAAGCTCATACAGCCTGGCCCCAGGACTTGTGGCCCCCAGGCCCTTAGAGTCAGGGATAATCATGGTGCACAGGCATGCTTTTCCCAAAGGTGCTGTAGTGGGGCCAGGAAGTGAGGTGACCCCTGCAAAATCTCTGGGTAGAAAGCTGTACTTTCCTTGCCTCTTTACACTGCTGTGGCATTTCAAAGCAACCACAGAAGAGGCTCTGGTTTGGTATCTTCAGGTGATATCAGTTTAGACTAGGGCTGTCCAGCTGGTTGTTTACAGGCCCTATGCGACCTGTAAAGGGTTAAATTGAGGCCCTCAGGCTCCCATCCAACTGCTGCTCCCCTCATTGCTTCTGCAGCTGAAGGTGGGGGCAGCAGCAGCTGGGTGAGAGCCTGGGGGCTGGGATCCCTAGGCTCCCTCCCCTTCTGGCTTCCCCTTCCCTGTCCCAGGGACTGGGATGGTGCAGTGCAATGCAGCCCACAGTGCTGGAGGAGCCTGCAGCCTGCGGCACCTGAGAGGTGTGATGCAGCAGAGAGAAGTCCACGGCCAGGGAGCTTAGTGTGAGGCAGGGCACCTAGACACATGGTGCAGCCGAGTTGTGAAGCTTTGAGGGTCCCTCAGCCACTTAGAAGTTGAACAGCCCTGATTTAGACCTAACCTTTTACCGTGAGTTTTCATGATTTTTCCCCTTTGGCACTGAACTCCTTGCTAATCTAACTCTGGTGGTCCATTTTTTTTTCTTTAGGAAGAAGAATTGAAACAGGGAGTAAGTTATTTGTCTTGTTATAGGTCTCACTAACTCTTAAATGGGATTGAGAACCTGTGATCTATCATTTTGCTTCTGCTTAAAAGGTGTGCTTATGTCTTGGACTGAGAATAATATGTTGCATTTCTTTCATACATCTTATATGAGGATTTCAAATGAATTTATACAGTTAAACATCACAACACCCTTAGGAGGGAATAATGGCTACAAGAATTTTTTTTCTTGCTGTTTTAAGTGAGGTAATTTTAGGTGTGAAAAGCAATAGCTGTTTAGCAGTCCACAGCATACGACCACCTTGACTAGAGAGTGAAAAACTCCACAACCCCTTGTAGCCATTTAAGACTGCAGGTATCATTTCAGGGAACAGAAGAAAATTATCTGAGTTGGACTTAGCTTAGGGGAATGGGCTTGAAATCCCCACTTGTTCAAAAAGGGCTCAAAGGACTTTTCCTGGCCATAGACGGTCAGGATCTTGTTTTTCACATGTTCTAAAAATAGTATTAGCAGCAGCTTTCCAGTGATCCTGAAGGACAGTCATTTTATTTTCAAAAGCAATGCAGGAGTTTATATTAATAGTGTTGAGTTTTTGGAAGATTTAACTAGTTTGTAGCTCTTTAGCATTAAATGGATCCTGTGAAGTTTTTTAGACCTAATATAAAAATGAGAGGAGTAAGGAGTATCTTAATGTAACAAAAACCACATTGGTCCCTAGTTTCACAAAAAGAAGTCAATGCTCAGTAGAATTAACAATCTTCCCATGACTGGAAATGTTCCCTAGGCACCATTTCAGTTTGTTACTAACAGTTCTGAGATGGAGCATGAATCTGTTGCAGCAAAACACTTCATGGTTATATTCCAGAGGGTAAGACCTGCTAAACACCACCTCTGAGTGAGTCTTTTTTTCTTTTTTCTGTCTAATAACATTAATAGTTTTCTTCAAAAAAAAAAGATCATATAGAATAGTCTCTTTGCTACCTGGAGTAAAAACATGATATTCTACAACTGTAATATTTAGGGCCTTTTAATACAAAATCAACTTTCAGAATGGCAGGTGCTCACAGTAAAAATTATTTTTTTCTACCTGCCCTCTAAATTTCCATGAAATATTCCCCACTAATCCCTCAAATATGCTGGTTCGTGGTTCTTTTGGGGGCATAAGGCTATTTTCATCCCCAGGGGAAATTTCTAATGCTTATGTAGTTTCAATTTCTTTACATCCATAAGAATTTGTTCTCTCAGAAGAGTAACATGGTCGTCACATATGTACTGTTTTTCTAGCCGTAGTATAATAACATGACAACATTAAAATCCAGGGCTGACTTTCCCAAGATGTGAGCTAGTTTCAACTCCAGTAGAGGGAGCAATGGACTAAAGATCCAATATAACCAGTCTTCAAGCGTATTATACTTATGCACTAGCTAATGTAAATCCTGTCCCAGTTTAACAAGGGATAATTTAAAATGCTTACAACTTTGATGTAAGTGCAATGAGTTAAATGGAGCTGATGAATTTCTCATAAAAAGCAGCTGGACACTGACAGCTACAGTCAGTTAACAACTGAAAGCTGAAGCCTGCTATGTCCCAGCAGTGGTTGTGGCAGGTTCCCTCAACTGCTCTGCTAGCATGCGTGCATCCTGATCTGGTTGGGCTAACAAGAGCTGAGAGTGGATTAGTCCTGGGTCTCCCTGTTGAGACTACCAATAAGCAAGTAATAGTCTTGGGACACAGCAGTTTTCTCCTAGGATATATAAAACCACTTTGTACTCAAGTCATGAAGCTCATTTCCTATGAGTGTCATTGGCCACTAAATATAAATAACTGTCCAGTGGTAACAACATTCTGTTGCCAGAGACCTGGGCTGAAATTGTTCTAGCAAAATAAAATACATATATCAAAAAAGAATTGGGGACTCTTAAGCCATCCAGTCCCCGAATTGCAGCCCATTTCAATTTTCTTTTGATTGTATTATATGGGTAAGATTGGACAAAAATGAAAAAAAACAAAAATTTTATCTGTGTAATGCACAGAAAAAAGCAAATGGCTAAGTTTTTATGCCCTACCAAAGGTCTTGTTCAGAAAATGAAAGTTAGAGTTAACAGTGCATTATTTCCCAAACACATTTAATAAATATAGTCACTGTAGTACGTTCAGAGAAGAAATGCGTAGGAACATCTGTTTCAGGACAAGCCACATGACAGTCATAGAATTTGATAGTTCCTAGATGTCTGATTTATTGGACAATATTTGCATATACAGACATTTCCTCATCTTTCCACATAGTTCTTGCTGTCTTTCTGTTTTTCATTATCATCTCAGTGAGTGGTAAAAGGAAACAGGAAAAAAATAAATACAGCAGGGAACTGTGGGCACCATGGTCTCCTCTGCCAAAATCTGTTTAGTGCAGGAGTAGTCATCAGGGAGGCATTTGCAGCTCTGCAGCATCCTGCCTGGTCTATCCTAGAATGGCCTCTATAGACATAGAACAACATCAGAGTTTGAAACACTGCCAGCTGGTAACAGTCTCCAGAACGTCGTTTTTGCCAAAATATTGCTTGGCAGAAGTTTCGGCTGGCCAGATCCAGCTACGTTGAGTCCTTTTCATTGCTAGAAGGATATAAAAGAGCCAAAACACAGGAGAGCATCTGGTCCTATGTATTCAGCATTTCCTTCACTGTCATTTAAATATCCTAAAACATTTTCAAAAACAAATTGTTAAAATATAAGCTAGTCATTCTCTAGTTAGGAGTGTTTCTCTCGCGCGTAAAGGTAACTTACACTTACAGAGTCCTGCCAGTCAGGTCGTTCTAATAAGAGGGCCCTCAAAAAACAAAACAACCCACCCCCTATTCCCAACCCAAATCTGCTCTATCAGTTGCAGTTAACTGGTAATAACTGCTTTTCTTCTTATCAGCAAAGACATATAGTAGATAGGCACAGTCAGGGACAAAAATTCAGAGGAAGAATAAATAGATATAGATCTTGAGAGAGTAAACTAAACCAATCTGATAAAGCACTGTTTTTGCCTGTTTTTGCGTGTGGGTATCAATTCCTTTTCTTTGAGTCACTAGAGCAGTCAAGAGAAGTGGCACTGAAAAGTTAAGGAATCCATCTTTACTGTAAACAAGCTAGCACGTGTGCACTAGTTGCTGTTTTAACAGTCCTCATAGGGCTGTCACAGGTTGCAGCCAAATACAAATTCCCAAATCATTCTAAATAGCCTGTGTTTTGGTTTGGTTTCTGTTTTCTTTTGACATATATCCTCAGGGATTTCAATGCATTGAAAGAAGAGTGCATTAATTCTTTGCATCCTCAGCCTCATTCACCCAGATCCATTTTTTAAAAGTACTGTGAGGTTTTTTCTAAAGTATGCTTGAATTTCAGTTAAGTGATACTAACTGTAAGATACTAACAGCATGACATTGTATATGACTAGTGTTAAAACTTTTTAACTTCCAGCAGGTGATCCCATAACAGGAATTTAAATAGCCTATCTGAACAGCGCATTGGGAGTGCCTGAGCCTATCCTGCAGTGTGAACAATGTGATAGTGTATGATTTAATAGTAGCTTAACTTACTCTGTAGCCAAAAAGTAAAAATACAAATGTATACTATTTGTTGGGAATATAAGCTTTTATTTCACTAATAGGTTGCATGTACATTATAAAGCTTTCTTGCATGAATGAGGCTTGAAAGGGAGGGTGGGGTGTTACTAGGCAGAGGTCAGAGGATAAAAGGCACAGGAGTATAAAATGCCCAAACATGAAAGCAAGCATGGAAATATTTCACTCCAGGAAAAGCTTCAGTTCCTTTCTCAGACTCAGTTTCCTTACTATCAACTTCTTTTTACTTCTTGCAGCCTGGAGGAGCTATCTTGTCAAGCATTCATGTGAGGATTGCCAATATTCTTACAGGGTTGGGGGTCAGAAAAAGCCCCAAACATAATATTTTTGGTCCTTAAATCTTGTTTTCTTTAAATTTGCTTATCCCACCCAGCTTCGGGACAAGGTCCTGACCTCCTCAGCCTCTTTCTGTGTACTATATCTTTACTGAGAAATGGCTGGATGTTTCCTAGCTAAGTAGTTGGGTGAACAAGTTTCCCTCAGGAGATGTAATATTACCTCGCTGTTCTGCAAACTGCATGGAACCAGATGAGGTTTAACACAGTTGAATGAGGAATGGACATAGATGTCAACAGCAAATGTTTGCTCATTGCAGAAACCTTCTTAACCACTTATTCTTATTTTCTAGACTCAAGGAGCAGGCTCACCTCGTTCTTCACCCAGTCACACTATCAGCCGACCAATTCCTATGCCTATCAGGTCTGCATCTGCCTGCTCCACCCCAACCCATACACCTCAGGATTCTCTGACAGGAGTAGGAGGAGATGTGCAGGAGGCTTTTGCTCAAAGTAAGTTGCACTGTTATACAGAGACTGTATTTCAGTGTCTTTAATTTTTGTTTGGTTAATGTTTAAAAATGAAAATGTGTCCTAGAGTTCTCTTCTGGGACACAGAATCAGTGAGCAGAGCTGATGTCATCATCATTGGCAATTTAAGGACAGTCTCTCCCACAGCTCAGTGATGGGTCTTGAAGTGACTTAAGAGTCCAATCCTTGAACCACAGACCCATCCATAGAAGTTGCAGGTCTTTCCACAGGGGAAGGTAGTCCTTAGGCCAGGATTTCTCACCTTTCCCTTCCTCCACTCTCTCTTCCCTCCTTCAAGGGCAAGGTGCTTTAACTCGAAATGGGCAGCCACTTGGTTGAGGTTGCAGCTCCATTGGAGCTGGTCAGCAGCCTACTCCTCCCTTGTCTTAACACTGGCATCTGCTTTCTTGAGGTATGCCTTCAATATGTCCTTGTAGGATTTATGCCTGCCACCATGAGATTTCAGGCCATTACTAACCTGGAAGTAGAGCACTTGTTTTGGGAGTCAAGAATGAGGCATCCATACACAATGTCTGGTCCACTGAAGTTGGTGCTTGAAGATCACTGACTCTCAAAACAACCAGGTGCACAGTGGATCCTGTGCTGGATCTCTTTTATTAATGTTTGCTCTCTGAGAGAGGTGGCTACTGAGGTAGGGGAAGTGCTTGACTTGCCTCCAAAATCTTTCCCTCAATAGTAATTTGGGGAGTAGGGGTCACATTTGTGGCCTGAGGCAGGCTGATAGAATACTTTAGTCTGCTTGATGTTGAGAGAGAGGCTCAGAGTTCAGTAGGCTTCTCTGAAAACACCCAGTACAGTGTCCTTTCCAGAAGGAAGGTGGTCCTTAATGAAAACCAAGGTGACAGTCAAAAAAATGGACAGCAGAGTTGGGGCTTTACCCCAGTTCAGGGTCAAGCCTGAACTTGAGTCCCAGAGCTGCTTAACCCCAGTTCAGATGACAAATGGATCTGTCTCTCAGCCACTACATAAAACAGTCAGAGTCATCTGGTTGTGGAGAAACCTCAAGACCTTGATGTCCTTTTCTGGACACCCAAATCTGGCTGGTACTTTCTACACTGTGATTCCAACAGGACTTCCTCAACAGGAGGTAGAAGATGGTTCAGTAGTTTCCACACACTGATTTATCTCCTTTCTTGAAGATAGTCATGATGTTGGCATTCCTCAGATCCCCAGGAATCTCTTTGTTTCAAATGCATGGAATAAATTTGTGGAGTCTCAGGACCAGTTCCTTACCATCAGCTTTATAGATGTAAGCAGGTATGCCATCCAGCTTAGTGGCTTTGTTGTTTTTGGTTTCCTTGTTTGCACACCAGACGTCTTATAAGATTGATTGGGCTGGTAAGGGGTCCCTTTTCAGGATGTCAGGGGATGGATTCAATGGTGGTATCCACTAGGCCTCTGCAGATAGGGAAGTATTTGATTCGGATTTGGCTTATTCAGAGGACAGTGATTCGATTCGGTGATTTGAATCACTGTCCCCATTTGATTCAGCTGAATCAGAATCAGAGATTCGACAATGATTTGGCACTGATTCGGAGATTTGGAACAGCCAGGGACAGGCAGGCACAGTCAGGTGGCTGCAGGTTCTCCCACAGTTCCACCAGCTGTGCCTGCCTCTCCCCATGTGGGGAAACCCATGGGAGAAACCCTAATGGCTGCCCTGCCCAGTCCAATTCCCCACCAGGCCCTAGCCTCCCAGCACTTAAAAAAAGCCCCGCATTCACCAGCAGCAGCAGGGGCTCTGGGGTCTCCTGGCAGAGCCCCCCCACATAGCCCCCACTCCCAGATCACCCCCCCTCACCCAGCCTAGCCCCGATGGGCCCTGTCACCCGGCTCCAGCAGTCCAGGAACGAAAACAAACAAGCAAACAAAAAAAAATGCACTCATCGGCAGTAGCAGCAGCAGTGTGAGCTCTGGGGCCACGTGGCAGAACCTCCTTGCACATCCCCCACTCCCTGATCTCTTCCCCTGCCCAGCCCCACCCGGCCCCAGCATCCTGACAATTTTTTTTTAAAAGCTCCACCACACTCACTGGCTCTGGCAGCGGTGATCAGGACCTCTGGAGGCTCGTGGAAGAGCCCCCCACACAGCATAGGGCAGTGGGGAACAGCATGGATCTCCCCCCCCCACCATCTGGCACCCACACAGCAGCTGCCCCCGGTGCAAGTGCAACACAGCTCAGCAGGGCACTACACACAGTTTGGGAGCTGGGGCCACTGGCGCTGCGTGGTGCTGAGCTCCAGCTGATGTGGAGCTGCCCAGCTCCCCCCAGACAGTGTGTGGTGCTCTGCTGAGCCATGCCACATGCACGCCATGGGGCGGCTGCCATGCAGGTGCCATGTGGAGGGGCAATTCCTACTACCTCCCACTGCCCCATGCTGCGCAGGGGATTCTGCCATGAGTGTTCAGAAGCCCTGATCCCCACTGCTGCATCCAGTGAGTGTAGGGCTTTTTTCCTTTAATAGTCAGGATGCTGGGGCCGGGCAGGGCAGCCATTGGGGCAGGGCTGGATGGGAGGGGCGAGATAGGAGAGCAGGGGCTGTGCAGGGGGGCTCTGCCACATGGCCCAAAAGCCCCCCCATCCACTGCTACTGCCGGTGAGCATGGTTTTTTCTCTCTCTTTTTTTTTTTTTTCAAGTGCTGTGAGGCTGGGGCCGGGCAGGAGATGGGGCCGGGCAGGAAATGGCGCCAGGCAGGACAGCCCTGGGGAGACCCTACAGCCACCCAGCTGTGCCTGCCTCTCCCCAGCCTATCCTTATCTCCGTATCAATTCAGAGGCTTTGGATTCAATTTGGACCTTTTAATGGGTCTCTGATTCGATTTGGAGATTCAAATTTGGAGATTCGGCTGCTGAATTGGGCCAAATCTCCTCTAAATAGAATTGGCGACCCAAGCTTTGCACACCCCTACTATCCGCCACATTGGATTCAAGGGTCAGGATTAGCCCAAAGTGTTCTTTCTATCTAGGCTGGATAGATTCATTGTCTTTGAGGAGCCTTGAGCCATCCTGAAATCACAGGAAAGTAGGACCATGAGGAAGAGAAAGGCTCATTCTGCTTGGCAGAATTGCACCCCTGTCTCAACCCAGGTTCAAGACAACCATCAGGCTGTCACCACATGCATGCAGATTTGTGTCTGGAGATTGCCAGATTCACTAGTTTTGTCTCCAAAAAACCTCTGGAGGTTGGTACAGAAGAGTATGTTGTTTCCTGTGGTAGAAACCTGCCTGTGACTTTGTTTAAAGTAAGGAAGCTGGTGCACGGAAACAGCAACCATATGATCTTGACAAGGTGGACATTTGAGCCCAGTGGCAAGAGAGAACCGTAGACTACAAGAGACCTCCATCTTGCTGCAGCCTTCTGTCTTTACAGCTGTTTAAATCCTGACATCTTCTGACTGATCTGCCACTGAGAACTTGAGGTTTGGACTGTAGTTTGTCTGAAACCTCCCCTCAGGCCTGTTTATCATGGGTAATCCTGCCAGGAGTAAGAGACTGGGCGACATAGCTCTGAGGGTCATTGGGATACACTGGCCTCTCCGCCACAACAAGGTCTCAGTCCATGAAGAGGATCTGATGTCAGATGGCTGCAGTATTAACATGTCAACCTCCCTCCCAGAAGAAAGACTTGTTCCTGGTCATTGCAAGCTGGATAGATAGGTTTTGTGTTGTTGAGTGGTTGTTCTCAGGGGAAAAGCAGACTGAAGAAGTAGTGCAGATTTTTGCATTCTCATGGTGTTTATTAAAGCATTGTTATGGGATGCCCTGTACTTTACCTATTTATTTGTCAAATTACAAAAAGTTGGAAGATCATCCAAGCCTGATCATTTTGAATTTCTAAGATTACAGATTAAGTGACTGTCTGAATATAGAAGTAAATCACCTGCAACTTTCATTAACTTCAGTGAGAGTTGTATCCATGTATTTGACTAACACATTGAGCATTATTCAATCAAGATTTTTCCATAGGAAAACCATATGTTCATTGCAGTCCAGCTAGAGTAGGGATGGACAAAATATGGCCCACAGGCCATATCTCACCAGCCAGTTGATTCTGTCTGGCCCATGGATAAGTTTTGGGTAGATGTATATCATGTTTGTTACCATGTTAATAATTTGTTATTTTGATTAAGTGTGGCAACGACATGAAGAATGGAGAACTGATGCTTGCATGTGGCCCTTCTGACTGCTGTGCCCGCACTTGTCCACCAGAGGGCAGTGGGGCCCAAAGCTTTCCCCTTGCCCTTGCCCACAGAAAGGCAGCAGAGCTCTGGGTATGGCCTGCTGCAGCCATGTGCAATGGCAAAGAGAGCAGTGGTATCAGTCCAGGGGCCTTTTGTACATGGGCAGAATTAGCAAAACAGCCCAAAAATGTCCCACAGAGAAATGTGTGGCAACCCTGCCTGGTCCCGTCCCCAAGCTCCCATGAGCTCTGCGGACAGTAGGTGGGCACAGACCACTCCTCTGTGGAGCCAGTGACAACAGGACACTGCTCCGCACTGTCTGCCCCGACCCTGCTACTTGCCTTGTGCCCATGTGGATTTGCTGCTTTTGGGGAGTCCACAGTGACTGTGCTGTGCTCTAGGTGGCTGCGGCCATGGCATAGCCCAACACCGCCTGGTCTCAGTGCACAGCGGGGTGTGAAGTGTGGCCTACACCAAGTCGATGGCAGTGCAGCCAGAGGGGAAGGTGTGGGGGCCATGGGCAGGACCTGGCACTGGGCACCACCACAGCACAAGGAGGACACAGTTGCATGGAGACTGTAGCAACATGGCTGTGTGTTGTGACTTGGGAAATGTTTTGTGGAAATATTTATGAAAATATAACATTTGGAAAATTGTGTGGTAATTTGGGAACTTTTCTGGAATTGTGTGTGGAAATGTGATGTGCAGAAAACTGGTCATGGCACTAGTAGTATAACATTTATACTGTAAATGCCATAATTTTTAAGTATAGCTGTTGTTAAACACTATTAATTTTACATGTGCAGCCACCAAAACTCATTAAGTGGCCCTCCAGCCCAAATAATTACCTACACTGAGCTAGAGGATTATTTTCTCACCCATGTTACCAGGTTTCTGTATTTTCTGTGAGAAAACGAAAAGACCGACATAGACATCAACCATTTGTTCAAAAGCAATTTCCCGAAGAGCTTAGAGAAAGCAAGACAATTTAGTGGACCCATTAAAGTTGCTATAAATAATACTTGGATTGCCTCAAGCAAATGCTTTTACATACACACAAGTGTTTTATTTATATTAAATGGTGGATCGGGGCAGCCCAATCCCAGGCTCCCCCTGTACCAGCAAGAAGCAAGTTCCTGCAGCTGGGAGCCCCCTTAGCTGACATGGCTCCCGGTCTCAGGGGTGCATGGTGCACCTCCACAGCTGGGATCCAGCATCAGCTAGGACCTCCCAGCCTCGGGTGTCCATGGGTCCCCACAGCTGTGAGCTCCAATCAGCTGCACAAGCCCGGACTACATGTGCAAATAAAGGCTGGATAGAAACCAGCTATTCAATGATTACACATTTTCCAGCAATAACTGTATATAGCTGATGAGACCTTTTTAAAGTGACATTGTTCATTTGCATGCGTAGCCCGTCTAAATTAATTGTGCTATTAACCAGGTAATTGCATGATACACCTGTCCTGTAGAGAGGAGGTCTGCATGTGACTTAGTACCTTTGATTTACTTCCAAGAAGTATTTTAACTGTGATATAGCAACAATAAAAAGAACTACTTATACATTTCAATTGGGAGTTTCTTTTAAAAAAATAAGCCAAGACAACCAACACCTCTGTAAAGGTCAGTCATCTTACAAGACTTTCAGATGCCAAATTCTGCCAGTTCTGTGCCTCATCCATTCTGAGGATAACTGTCGGTTTTAGAATTAATTCATTGTTTATCATTGCCTTAATTACAGTAAGATTTGTTTGGGGTGTAACATAGCAGAGACTAGGACTACACTTCACCAGCAGTCACAGTCCTGGAGGTGGAAATGTGCACTTTCCTCTAATAATCTTTCCTGACTGATGTGTCAAGTAGTGCTGACAAGTTCAGCAGGAGACCACTTCTAGCTCTTCTTCTGGTGGAGTCAAGGTCAGGGCAGAACAGGGCTATTTAGGGAGGCGTTGGTGCTGTTTTTTTTTTAAAAATGGGAGTAGATTGTGGAAAATGCCAGAAGAGCCTGAGGAGGAATGAGAAAAGAAAATCCACATTGGTCTGAATGTTTGTTCAAAATCTATCAAAATTGTAAAGATGTGTATATGGCAATAATACTGATATTAAACAGAACTGGGAACTTGTAGAGAAATAATTTCTATCCACCTCTCCCAGGCCTTTCAAATAGGTTCAGGTCTGATTTAATATCTTAGCCCTCATCACCACACAAATATGAATTTTACTGTAATAAATAATGTCCAAATTTTTAGCATTGTGACTAAATGAATCATGAGATTAGGCCGCTACTGCATACAGCGTAAGAAAATGAAGCCTTGCATAAGACCCTTTTTAAGGACTTTGACATTTTGATGTTATGATATTAGAAACCTAGTATAAGGTTAAAACTATGTTGTACACATAACTTGTGTCTTAAGACAAATTGTAGCACTATGTTGTGACTTTCTTCTGTCTCAGGTGCAAGGCGAAATTTAAGAAATGACTTACTGGTGGCAGCTGATTCAATCACCAATACCATGTCTTCTCTGGTAAAAGAGCTAAACTCAGGTGAGTGACACTTAAGGGCATGAGCACAATACAGTAATCTTCCATGCATATAAAAAAAGTGAATCTGGGAAGATAAATCAGAGTGTAGTTCTGGATATTTTTTCTGTTTAATGGAAATTAAAAATAGTAATGAAAAGAGCATTGCAATTTTCAAAGTTATAAACATTCAGGTGCAATTAAATATTAGGAAACCTGTTTAGCATAATAGCATTTTTGGTGCATATGTAATTGTATTATATAGCATGCCTATAATTAGTAGCATGTGTGCTAAGACAACTAAAGGCTGCATTATGCTGTTCCACCACAAAAAATCTGCTTAATCTCTGTCATTAGAAATACACCATATAGATGTTGTGTCACGGTTGCCTGAAGCATACTGACTATTCACAGTTATGGAAATATTGTAATTCTGAATTGGAGAAGCTGGCACTTGTTTAGAGAAACAGGTTAGTGGACTTGGTTCTTGTAAAAATTAAATGTAGTTGTAATCACCTTTGTGTTTCCCAGAGGTGGGCAGCGAGACTGAGAGTAATGTCGATTCTGAATTTGGACGGACACATTTTGATGATCTTGTCCCATCACCAACTTCTGAAAAAGCTTTCCTTGCACAAATCAATGCCCGGAAGCCAGGATACATTCATAGTGCAGCTGCCACAGGATCTATTCGCAGTGACATGTGAGTAGTTTCTCTATTTGTTTTTTAACTACGTTTGGTATAGAAATTATGTAAATAATATGCATGCAATCTTTTCTTTCACTCATCTTCTCATAGTATAATTTAAGTACAGGAGGTTCTATATATGTAAAATGACCTTGGTAGGCTAAAGAAGTCAAGGCGATCAGGATTTGATACTCTGGATTCCAAACTGAAATTCTTATGAACCCAAGATCAGAAGCAAACTTACTAGATTTTAACTAGGGATTCAAAAATAAAGACTTTTTATTTGTGAATATTTAGCATAGAAAAGATGGCAGATATTAATGACCAAGGTTGAGCTAGCTGAAGAATGACAATTCTGCCTCATAATTTTTGAAGTTCTCAAATTTGTTTTCAGTCTCTACTGGAATTAAAATAAAAACCTTAGAAATTTCTGCACAACAAAATTGTATCAACATGTCCATTTGGGGAATCCTAAAATGTTCTTGTGTATGCTGGACTTGAGGAAACTATTGCATCGAAACCGTAACTAAAATAAATAGTTTTGCCAAGTGTTTCAGTGTCAACAAAAGTGTCTATTTAATTGAAAAACTTATGACTAGATCCAAATGTAGGGTCTGATGCAAAGCACAAGGAATTCAGGGGCATATTTCTAATGACTCCACTGAGCTTAGGATCAGGTCCAAATGTTTAGTCTTACTCTTAAGGAAGTTGAGACTCTTTGCTTTGTTGATTTGAATGGGATTGTATCCTGAATTCAGCCTTAGTGGGCAATACCCTTTTGTTTGTTTCATGGATGCTGAATCACTGAAGAGGCAGGATTTGTGGGAAGGCTGCAAGGACAAAACAATTTGAAGACCTGGTGTACAGACTAAGGACATAACACCCACTTCTCAGATTTTACTAAAGGATTTTCAGAGAAGTTCTGGTATCACAATATCATCATCTTAGGAGGCTATTTATTGCCTTTAGGGTTACAGAAGATGGAGATTCCTATGTTAGAGCAGATGATGAGAACTATGAAAATGACTCTGTTCGTCAGCTGGAGAATGAGCTCAAGATGGAAGAATATCTGAAACAAAAACTGCAGGATGAAGCCTACCAGGTAAGAGAAGGAAACACTTCTCCATACTGCTACAGTATGCCTCCTACTGTTTACTGTAGGTTAAAAATAAAAATGTCTTGTATTAACCCAGTATCTGTGATCACTGGTCTTTTCCTCTGCTTGGCTCTGTAATGCAGTTTCTTTTCAGGAGCTGTGAAACTGTGACATTCAGATTCCAAGATGGTGGTGTTCTCCAGACCCTCACACATACTCTTTGTAAATACACAGCAAGAGCTTATCAATCAACACTCTTAAGGCTGACTTATTAACACTCACAAGGCCATTATCTGGTCCACTGTAGTTGCTGATGACCATATTGTCTGTTCCTACCAACCTGTTCCAACAGTTCTTTAAATTGATAGTCAACATTGCATGTAATGCTGAGGCTTCTTCTTCGATAATATAAAGCACTTATGATGGTCTTCTGTGTTATGGGACTGAAGTCTCTTGTGCCAATTCTTTTAAATGGAATGTATTTGTCAGAATCTAGGTTGAAAAGCAAGATACATGAATGGCTCACATAATATCTCAAAAGTCTAAATGCTCAGCAAGAGAAATAAAGTAATAAGGATCTGATTTTGAGGATTCAACACATCTACATGCTCTGAATGTTAGCAAAGAGCACTTGAAGCTTCAAGAACCTAAGAAAGACCAACTGATAGAAAAACTCAAAGCACCCTATCTAGTTAATGTTCTGCATTTTTGAATGGAACAACAGATCGTCCCCTTTATTACATTAATTTTCCTCTGGTTATCTGGATACAAATATATTAAAATAAGTGTTTCAAAAGTCTATAGACTTGCATCAAGGGTGCCCTCAGCTCTGAGTTTGAAGTAGCCACCATCATTTTAACATAGCTCTATCATACAAGACTATGGTAGCTTCTAGAAAGTTATGGCTTTTATAAAAGATGGCTTCTAGAAAGCCATATCATTGTGACGATCTCTGAGGCTTCAATGACATTTCATCAGCAGCAGCATTGCTATGCAGTATCCCTGTAAAGCAGCAATGGGCAGGAACTCAACATTGTGTCACTGTTCTTATCCAGGATCAATAGCAAATGCTGTTAAGCTTACACTAAGTAAATGAGATGCAACTGCTAAAACAGAACAGGGGAAGCAATGATTTTATTACTTAGCAGGAAAACCTTAATGGTAACATCTGTCAAGCATTATCATCACAGACTCAGTTGCAGAATTGGAACCAGTATAGCAGTACTTCAGCAACATTTACATGAGGAGACCCAGTGATTACAGTAGGATTACTCATAACAATACCCATTGCATGATATTAAGTGTGCTTGTATGTTGCAAATCTAGGGCTATTAGGGTGCGATGTATACATTTGAACAATTTGTTTCAGAATTGTTTTAGGTTCAACCAAAACAGATTTTTTTCTGTTTTCTTTTCCCAATACCGCTAGAAAGACATTGGTAAAATCCGTTTGCCACTGAATTCACCAGAAAATTTCCAGTGACTTCAATACAGCTAAGTTTTCATCCAAGGGGTACTCTTCCCAACATCATATTGTAGGCACTTTAGCTTGTTTCCACTGAGCACAAAACAAAAGAGAAAAGATTTAAAACAGTTAAATTGAGTGAAAAGACAGCTTTAAACTTTTCTTAATAGGATAGTCTGCTGGACTTTTGCAAAGAAGCTATGAGCTATATAGGTCTATAGGATAAATATTTGACAATAAGAAATTGTAAGTTAAACAATACTTTCCATTGGTGACTATGGTCACTATTATATTAACTGCAAGTAGTCATCATGGCTAGAGACAGACATTCAAAAAGCCTGAGCCTAAATTGATTCAGTCTTTGCAGGTTAGTCTAACCTGGCTAGGTTGAACTGGTTTGTAACTGTACAGACATCCCCTCTGGACTGAAGACACTCAAGCCACTGCAGGCATGTGCCTAAGCTAGAAGCTGAGGCGGGGGGGGGGGTGCTACAGCAGCCTGCCCTTCCCTTCCATGGTGCTGAGCTGAAGGGGGGTGTGGCCAGGCCCCAGCAGGATGGTCTGATTAGGGAGGGATTCCCCCCCCCCCCCCCGATAACAGAGCATTTATCATCTCTGTTATCAGCATTTATCAGCTCATCAGAAAACAAAGGCTCTCTCATTAGTTCAAGCTCTTCTTTTAACAACTTTTTCCAAGGAAGGGAACATTCCAAGGAGGGACATTACCAGATGACCTATTGATTAGCTCCACAAAGCCCTAAGCAGACACTGTCCTATCTGCCTTTGTCCTGTGTCTGCCTTACACAGACACCTCTAAGCATTAGCTAGCATACCACATGCTGGCTACGGTCCATGCTGTGGGACAGAGGAAGGAGGGATCCCTGCTTGAGCAGCCTGTGGTGATTGGAGAATGGGGCAGGGGGAAGCCAGGCAAACCCTGCTGTGCCTGCAAGTCTTTGCCGGAGCTCCAGCTAGGGAGCAGAGGGGCAGGGCCAGCTCTGGTGTGGAGGTGAGAGCCCTGCCCAGGACTGCAAATCATCTGGGATGCTGGGGAACTCTGGTTTAAGTTAAACCAGGAAGGGATCTGGGACAGACATTGCAGAAGCTGGTTTGACCGAAATCAGTTAAATTTGATAGTACATCCAACCAGGTTTATGTCAAATCAGTTTCAGACATTTTCAAACTGGTTTATGTATACTAAATAGCTATTCTGTTACAGGTTTAAACCAGTTTTTCAAAGCTTTAAACCGGTTTATGTCTAATATCTGCCTCTAGCCCATGTACCCAAGAGGTGGCATTAGTGCTAATGTGAGTAAGAATTATTAGGAGGACTGAAAGTTAGCCAGGTCACAGCCTCTATGAAAATTGTTCTATGGTTTTGGCTCTTTCCCTGTGCTTTTGGCTTAACTCTGGTATTTTATGCTTTCCATATGATATCACAGACTAGCCTATAATGGCAAAAATGTATACATTCTTTTATCTTAATTTAGGAAAGTGAGAAAAAATGGTAAAAATGGAAACTTTTTTTCCAAGTATTCTAGTGGCTGCTTGAATGTGTTCGCTTTGGATCCAGTCACTGGAACTGCAAATGAGCCTTTCCTTATCACATTTATCCCTATTTCCCATTCAGCTAAACCTAAAATATCTCATGGTTGTACAACTATTGTCATAATACAATTGTTGACTGAAATAATCTTATAGAAAGAAAACCATTAAGTTTACAATGTTCATTGTTGATTGAAGAAAGATTTCAATGGTAGCATTCTACTGCATGTGAAAACAGATCTTATAGACAAACATGTAGATTTCTCGTTGCATGAGAGATGACTGCAAAAACCCCAGTGTGACTTTACCGTCAAACACAATTTTTTCAAAGGAAACTGTGAGCCACTAGGTTCTGGGTGACACCAGATTGTTGACAAAGAAGCTGCTTTTCTGCTTTGTGGCAGCAACAGAAAGACATGATACATGAGATAGTAACTAGGAATCCCAAGAGAGCCTTCTATTTCAGCTTTCTCAGGAGCATGTAGCAAACACACAGTTGTACAAGGAAGAACACATTTAGACCACAAATCTAAATGCTAACAATGCTTATTGGCTCATGTTTAGCAGCTGTGGTGCTGTTTTTGTTTCATGCTGTATGTATTCCTTCACTTCATTTCCTTTGTTCATTATTTGGTCTTTTTATTTCTGTTCTTATGCATGACTTGCTTTGGAATAATACACTGGCTTAGCTGCTCACGGGCTTAACTGGTCATGTTCTTGTTTTATACCCTTTGTTATCTACAGGTCAGTCTTCAAGGTTGAGTGCAATATCCTTCTATCACTCTCCTCTCAAGTAAGTATTATCTTAATAGAGAAGAATTTTCTCCTCAAACCCTGGTAACGTGTATTTTGCACTGAGTCATCTGCATGTGTGACAGTGCTGTTTCTTCCCTTTCTTATGCCCAGAAATCTAAAACATAAGTTCTCTCTAAGTCATATCTAATGATCAGGGATCCTGGTTTTCTCTGATTAAAAAAAAAACAAAACAAAACCAAATTTTCAGTTTTAAAAAAGTAACCTAAAATCCACATTTTTCTTTGATTAAAATGAAACACCACTAATAAATAAATAAATACACACACACACATATTAGTGGTGCTTCATTTTAACCATGGGAAAATGTGGATTTGGGGTTACTTTTTTAACTGAAAATTGGGGATTTTTTATCAAAGAAAACCAGGGTCTCTGCTGCTCAGTCAGCAAGGGCTCCTGCCAGAGCTCTGTGTTAGCACTGAGCTCTGTGAGCTCACCAGCAGATTGGGGCAGGGCCTGGCTGGAGCCACTACATTTGCCCAGCTCCAGAGCCCAAGGGCTGAACACTGCCGCTGTTCACCCCACCCCTTACTCCCTGAAGTTAACAGCAGGAGAAAGGAGGGCATGTGAACAGCAGTGGCAGCACTCACTCACTGGGCTCCAAAGCTACATGAAAGCCAGACCTACACCAAGAGCTCAAGTGTAGCACAGCTAGAATAGAGTGCAGCCATGCTGCTGCATCCCTTCTGGATCTGCCCCTATAGCCATCCAAAAGCTTAGTCAAAGTCCTGAGGATCATCTCCACACCCTCTCTTTTATCTTACCCCCCACATTCTATTAAGCAGGAAGCTTAGGGAAGTGGGCTTCTTAACTGCCAGTGGTGATTCATAAATTACCCAGCAGACAGGAAGGAGGCTTTAGTGATTAGGGCACTAGTCTGGGACTCAGGAAACCCATCTCTGCCTTCAGCTTCCTGATAGACTTTAGGTGAGTCACTCAGGATGTGTCTATTTGATGGCAGCAACATGACCCAATATGAGCATTCCTCAGTAAACCCAAGCCCGCTCTTGTTTTGCCTACCTGCTGCAAGCTCATAAGTGAGCTAGTGAGTTTTCTCCAAGGTTGTCCTCAGCAGCCACTCACAAACTAGAGATAGAGGTCTTGGACATGTCCCTACAAATAGGGGCATGCATTTGCCCCGGCATATATTTGTACTATTGCTTTGTGCCCCAGGGGATGCCTTTGCACACTTGCTCCAGCACACACCAAAGTGCCCTGAGTGGGGAGGGGAAACTGGGGGCCTGTGAGGCAGCAGCAGCACTGATCTGGCTGCATGAAGCCTTGACAGCAACCAGAGCATGGCTCTAGATTGCTAGGCTCCTATTATGGTGGCACACACTGCTGCTGTATTTGTTGCACCACCTTTTTTTGTTACGGAGATCCTGGTATCAGGTTTTGACATTGCACTGAAAATTAGCAGTGCAGCAAACAGTTGCACATGCGCTGTCTGCAGTTTGTGGTGTCTCAAACAGCTTTGAGATGCTGCAAACTTCATGTGCACTGTCATCTAGACATGCCCCTGTAGAGCAAACATAGCCAAGTTTGGAGTGTACAAACTTGGAGCAAGTGCCTAAAGTGTGCTCACGATCTTCCTTGCTGGGGCATATCGCCACCATGGTGTAGACATATATGGCAGGGCATTTGAGGTGCCTGCCACTTTAAGAGGGCAAGTAGCCTGTGAAGCCGCTGACAGGTATGGGCCAAGGCTAATTGAGAATCAGCTAACCCAGGTAGCCAGCAGGTGAGACAGTCACCTGACTCACAAAGAGGGCTGGGCTTAGAGCAGGTATAAGCCTAGACCTTGAGAGAGGCCCAGCAGTACCATCCTGGAGCCTGCTCCTCAGCAGGGTGGCTGCAGCTCCAGAAGGTCATCATGAAGGGTGACACCTAAAGCATTCTGGAGGTTTGGGGAGGAACTAAGGGGAAGAGGAGGTTCCCAGGGACCCAGAAAGAGGTCTGGAGAACTCGGTCACAACATACCCTTAATGTTTCTATTCCTTAGTTCCCAATATGTTAAAGGCTGAAAGATGCACGCATACTACAGCAACAAGAAACACTTACTACAGAAACATAATAGTGGCCACTACATATAGTAAGAACTCATATAATAAATTCCATCACTCCCAGCTGCCAGTAAGTTGCCATTACAATCAGTGGAATCCACATTTGACTCCTTTGAGCTCCAGTAGAATAGCATATGAAGCCTCGGTTTACTACAGAACCTGGGCTACGTGCCAGAATGCTAGTTGACCTACACTGCATTCTCTTTATAATCCTCTCAGGAGGAACTATTCATATTATGACATATAGCAATTGTTATAATAGATGCTTATTACAATTCCCTGGACTTTGAAAGTTTTGAGTGCAGGGATACAGCCAGATATTATCATAATTCAGCATATGGAACTCTGCTGTCTGAGCTAAAGTTCAGCTAATGTATTGGAAAGGTGTTAAGGAGCACTCTATTTTGGGGGTGCCATTTTCAGATGACAGGTAAAACTAAAGAGCTTATCTGCGCCACTTTTAGTACCTATTACAATGGTCTTATTTGCTTTCCTGCCCAGATATTAACAATGTGAACTCAAACCTCTGTGACATGAGATATAGAGATTCCTTTTTTCTTTGTCCTGTGTAAACCAGTTTACACAATTAAGTAGCCAAAATGGTTCATTCTAGGCATGGCTGCAATTAGTAACTGATTAAAAGGTTTCTTGTTTATGCATAAATTTGATGGCAAAATGCATTTGATGGCAAAATGCATCTCTTGGCTACTGCTGTGTAGCTTTAACTAGGTTCACTGACAGTTACGTGCAAGTAACTGATGCTAAAATTTTGACCCCTGTAAAGCAGTTTCCAATCATTGGGGTAAACGTGGAAAGAAAAAAAAATAGCCACACTACAAAATATCCTAAGCACCAAATAAACACATACAGAAACTCCCCGTTTTCCTTTGACTTAATTACTTTTGGCTGTATTCACTCTCTCAGCAGACTTGTTAAAAAGATGAGCCTTTATAGTGCAGCCTGAAAGTGGGCAGCTACAGAAACTAGAGTTCTTCCCTCAATGTATTTCAGCACTATTAGTCAATTACGGCTCAAATCAGCAGAAATTAAAAACAGGTTACATTTCAGTGATGTGTATTGTGCATGGGGCATGTGGGCTTCATGATACAATTATTTACATAGTGCATATGTTGATATATAGTATTATGAATTTAATTACCCTGATGAGACATACTGAAAGGAGATTATCTAGGACACTTACCCAAAAGCAAGTGGCTTATTTTTACTTGAATCTTTATTAAGAATAAACAAGTATTCAGGTAATTTTCAGTATACTTTTCCATTTGGGTCTCAACAGCTGTGTAATATCAGGGAACTATGAAACATGCATTCCCACTGCTTGGAAACCCACTCAGTTGTATGGAGGAAATACTTAGAAATAATGTCAGTACTGTAGCACTTCGGGTTAGATTCAAGACCAAGTGACCTTTCTACCTCAAAGCAATATTCATCCAATGGAATTGTTCTTATAAAAATGAAATTGATTAGGGAAAAGGACAGGAAAAGTCAGAACAGTGCATTGTACATGAGTATGATGATATTGTTGACAACCAGTCCCATTGTTTCATTTGTTTCTGACTTATAAAGTCATATACTTTATTACTTTTGACTGAAGTAGCCTATTTATGTTTTACAGTAATGCTATATGATATTCTATGGAAATGATCCTGGAAACATATGGCATAAATGTAACAAATGCATTCTCAAGAGAGAAAGTGGGTTCCTGTAATATAAATATAATTTAATTGTGTTTTCAATTTATGCTTTCATATTAAAACAAGTGACATTAAAGTATATTTACATTTTTTAATGGAGCAACAAACTAAAGTTCTCTGAGGATAGAACTATGGGGGCTTGTACACGTGATTAAATTGGCCATTTTTGCTGTTTAATTGTACACATGCAGGGAGGGTTTTATGATTTAAATGAGTTTGCTACATTGCAAACTAAACCACATCCGCATGTAGTTTACTTTGCACCATAGCTACTTGTAATGTTGTAGGCCTTTGACAGTTCACCCCCCTACCCTCACTCCCCAACTGAGGAAAGCGGTGGGCAGAAGCAGTGAGGGGCCCGATCGTTTGTTTTTTTTCTTGGAGCCTGCCCCTGTCTCCTGTGGATGGGAGCTGAGCTGCCTGTGGGACAAGCAGGCCCTGAGCTGCAGAAGGCCCCAGTCATTCCTTCCATGGTAGTGGCACCCCCTGGGGCTGCCCAGGCAGGCTCTTAGTGGGTGGGTGCTGCACCAGCTCAGGCTCAGGGAACAGCTGGATCGAACTGCGTGCTGCCTGTGACCTGAGGCAGGACCCACTTGCTAGCTGCCCCCCCAGGTGGCCCCGGGGGGCACTGCCACCATGGAGGGAAGATCTGGGGTTCTCTGCAACTCAGGGCCCACCAGCAGCTTGCCCCCCACCCCACCCCCAATCCATGAGAGAGGCGGGCAAGCTCCACAGGCACAAAAAATTTTTTTAAAAAGGTCAGCTCCTTGCTGGGTTTTTTTTCCTCAGCAGAGGCTGCCCATGTGAGCTGCCATTGAGCTGTGTAGCCCCTGAGCGGCGGTGGGGGCCCAGTCTTCCCCTTCATGGTGGCAGCACCCCCACTGGGGCCTCCCAGGTGGGGTGCTAGCTGCATGGGTGCTGCCTCAGCTTGCAGGCAGCACCCACTGGATCCAACTCTTTCCTGAGCCTGTGTGGGGACCAGCACCCGGCGGGCTTCCAGAACACAGGCTCAGGAAAGAGTTGGATCCAGTGGGTGCTGCCTGCAAGCTGGGGCAGCACCCGTGCAGCTAGCACCCCACCTGGGTGGCCCCGGGGGGGTGCCGCTGCTGTGGAGGGAAGGACCATGCCCCCCCCACCCAACAGCAGCTCACGTGAGCAGGCTCTATAGAGTGGAAAATAAAAAGCAGCAAGGGACCTGATCCTTTTTTTGTTTTTTTCCATGGAGCCTGCCTGCCTCTCCCACAGTCAGGAGGTGAGCTGTTGGCGGGCCATGAGCTGTGGGTAGCCCCAAATCTTCCCCCCAGGCAGCACCCACCCACTAGCAACTCACCCACGCGGCTCTAGAGAGCACTGCCGCTGTGGAGGGAAGGACCAGGGCCCCCCCACAGCTCAGAGGTCACTCAGCTCACTGGAAGCTCACCTCCTGGCTGTGGGAGAGGCCGGCAGCCTCCACGGGGGGAAAAAAGGATCGGGCTCCTCACCATAATGGTGATGGAAGCCCCTAAATTGAAATGGTGGGTTTTTAATCATCACAATTAAAAACCCACCATTTAATTTAGGGGACTAAACCCCCATCACATGTATAAGCAGCCTACATGAACAAGTTACTTTGAGGTAAACTGGGGTGTGAATTTGCAGCGTATCAGATACTCTGCAGTAAGTGCCTCTGTACACATCCTTAGCCTTCAATAAATTCTTGCTAATCAAAGGAGGATAAGCTACCTCGTATTTGATGCAGGGTAGATGGGTAAAACACCATAACAAGTATTTCCTTTCCATAAAATACAATTAAAAATGACAACTTTTTAAGCTTCCATATTTTCCCACACACAGGACCCTGGAATATAATACATGCCTTGTTTTTAGAAGGCAAAGTGAAGGAAAAATGGTTTTTTCCAGAGTTGTGGCTGCATAGAGTAGAGGCAGAGCCTAATATTCAGCTGATTTACCCTCCCTCTCCCACTTAACTAAAGCTGAAACCCTGGTTGGTGCTAAAAATTGGTCTCCATAGGTAGAGTTACGAATTTGAAAAGAGCTACAGAGAGTCTCAAAACTGTAAAATAGGAGGAGAGAAACCAGAATTAGGTATCAGGCAGCAAATTTGCCCAAAGAAAAGTTAGCTTGATTATTGGAACATCAAGACGAGTGGTACTCAACCTCTGGCTTGTAGACCAGATCTGACCTATGAGGCCACGTGATCTGACCAGCAGGTCTCCCCCTCAGTCTGGAAATTTGGCAGCAAGGGAGCAGTTGCATCATTAGTCGCATATTAGTCGCTGCATCCATGCTAACAATTTTTCAGACCCATGAGGAGACCCACAGGTCAGATGACATAGCCCTGTACACTAAATTGTACCAGCACACCGTAGGGTTACTCCGTAGCCAGATGCGGGATCACTCTGCAGTTTGTGGGGTTAAGCCACTGTGCAGCCAGATGTGATGCGCATGCTCATCCCAAGCCAACACACCAAATTGCACCCATGGACCAACCCCATACATGGAATCTGGCCCATGGACTTGCCTTGTGCCAGTCATCTAGCTCACAGAGCAGAAGTTTGAGCACTACTGATCAAGACTATTAAAAAAAAACAATGCCCTGTCTTTTATGGGGCATGACTCTCATGGGGTTACACATGTAGGACCAATTGTCTATCTTCCATCTTGCAGAGTACCCCTCAGTGGCCCATCATAACACTAACTGGCCCATGTTTTGTTGTAAGGTGAAGTGTTGAAATTCAAATGTAGCAGGCACCTGGACCAGGAAGTGGAAGAGTTGCAGGAAGTCATTAGAGCCAGTCCCTGCAAGCCAATTTCTGTGGCATTTCAGAGTCACCATCTTGCCCTAGCCCAGCAGAAAATTGGCCAGGCAGTTATGATCCCCATGGCCACTTGGTACAGGATAGAGATGTACACAGTCTCAGAGAGGTCTGTCCAATATGCAGAAGAGGGTGCTGAGGGCAGCAAAGAGCAGCTGCAGCTGGTAGCAGTCCAGGAAGGCATGGAAAAGAATCTCCTTCTCCTCCTCGGAGACAGGGCATGCTGCCAGTGAGTGGCAAGCAAAAGAGCCTGTGGCCAGAGCCCCACACAGCAGTTGCCACTGGAGGTTTGGCAATGGGTAGCTTATTCAGAGTGTGCCAGGTAGGGCTGGGTGGAGCTTCAGGTACTGATTCAATTCGGAGGAGATTCAGCCTGATTTGGCAGCCAGATCTCCAAATCCAAATTGAATCAGGGGACCAATTAAAAGGTCCAAATTGATTCAAAGCTCTCCAAAGCGATCTGGAAAAGATTCAGAGAGCTTCAGTGATTCAGGCAGTCCCCACTGGCTGCAGCAGACTTAGTAACTCCATGCTGGTAAGTAGAGGGTGGGGGAAGGGATGCTGGAGGAGTGGGAAGGGGACCATGGGGGGACCCCTGCCAGGCCCCATCCCCTGCCTGTTCCCCCAGCCCCCTGAGCACCCCCCTAACCCCCGCCTGCTCCTCCAGTCCCCCCATGGCTGCCCCACCCACCCCAGCTCCTGGTTGTTTAAAAAGAAACCCCCATTCACCGGCTGCTGCCAGGCAGGGGAGTGGGGGGCAACTCCCCACTGCCCCATGCTGTAGCAGCCTCAGGGAAGTGGGGAGCAGTGGGGATTGCCCTCCCACCTTGTTGCATGCATGCCAGTGCTTTTAATAACCCAACTTAACAGGGATGAACAACTTCAACTTGATAGCCTCAGTGCTTTATTTTTCAACTTTAACATTGAAAACTTGGGTTATTAAAAACACTGGCATGCATGCAATAACAGGAAAGAGCCTGTGCATTAAATTATACATACCAGGCTCCAGTGAATAAGCTATTACAATATTACAAACTGTTTGAGCCTCAGCTTGTGATTGATTATGGCATTATCACAATACTTCTGTATAGAATTTTAAGATTCATTGGTATTTGACATTTCTTGTATAAAACTATCTCTTCGTCCTAATGCTAGGTGTGCAACAGAAACAAACATCCAGAAAATCTAGACTGACCCCTCCACATCCCACAAATACTTGTTCAGGGCTACATAGTACATCGTAAATGCATTTGAATGTTCTTGGTTGCATATATGCCTCTTGTGGTTTATAATGATGCTATGAAGAGCTATGAGATGCCTATATTTATATAATCCTAAAATTAGCAAATAAACACCAGCCTCAAATGCAAACTGAACATTTAGAAGTTAAAAAAAAAAGTAATTGCCCTCCCTCTTCAATTGCCCTCTATTTAATTTTGTGCCGCTATCCAGATCTGAAGGCAAGTGCCAAATCCTGCCCTGATTTTTTTAAATGAGATTTCCAGCAATGTCTGTGGGCTTAAATGCAGAGAAGTGTTAGATCCTTTTTTAGAAGTTTATTCAAAGTAAACTTCAAAAGGTTTTGAGGCTTTCTTATCACTAATGTCTATGCACTTTTCCTTAATTTATCAGTCAAATCTAATGTTCAGTTTTTAAGACTGACTGAAACAAGGAGATAAAGATCAGTATACCATTTTTAATTCCTTTGGACATGACAAGATATTGCAAGAGTCTCTCAGAAGCATCTCCTTTAGGTTCATTAAAACACTTTGAGAAAGAGGGACAACCGTAACTACCTAAGGGTGAAGTTACACTTTACACTTGGACCATATCAAACTTGTGAAATGTTAAGTAGTGTTAAAGTTAGAATATGCTGGGTATGTCTAGACGAGCATGGTTGTGAGGTATGTGGCACTGGCCACATACTGCACAGTCTGGTGTTCTCCACACCACAAAGGCACACTGGTGAAGTATGCACTGCACTGGGGGGGTTCCGCAGGTTTTTTTTTGACCCCTTTATATCCAGGGGTCAAAATAAACCACAGGAAAAAAAATGAAGCAACATACACTCGGCCAACGCATGCTGCTGAAAAGTGGAGCCAGGCCACCTAGAGCTGTGCTCCTCTGTGAGCCAAGCTCCATGCAGCAGAATCACGGTGGCTGTGGCCCCGGGACCCCAGATAAGGTTGCTGGGGCCAGCCCAATGCTTGTCCCAGCCTCTTCTACCCCACCCAGGGCAACTTGCCGTGTGTGTAAGCATGCATGGCACAGGCATTCCCCAGGACAAGTAGCGGCAGTGCAAAGTGCACTATTTCTGTTTGTCCCCAGGGAACCAAATGTCCACACATGTCTGGATGCACCTGCTGTGTGCAGTCACACATTAAGGGTTAATACTACTTCTTGCCTGCGGAGCTGCGACTTGCCAGGAGAGGGCTGATGAGCAGGGGTGTGGCTAGGAGCTAGGAAACCTGGGCTCTATTCCTGCTCTGAGGGAGAAGAGGGAGGGCTGGGAGCAGTGAATCCTGGGATGCTGGGGGACTGCAAATTGTTCATTTTATCTCCATGGAGCAGACTGAAGTTGCCCTAACATGAGCTTAGTTAGCATGGCCGGAGTTAACCCGTGCCGGACGTGGCATAACTTTGAGGCTCTCAGAGGGTACTTAGCACAGGTTACCAAGCTTTAACAAGCAGATGCTTGCATTTTAAGTGCCCTTAGGATTGGCTAAGTATAACATATAACTTCACCCTGACTTACCTCTGTTCACCATATTTAATAGATCCTTTGTTTATCAAAACATTTTGCATTTTAGCTCTAAAACTGGGTACAAAGTTTTCATCTGGCATGAACAGCAGAGGGTCTGCATCCATACTTTCCAGTCCAGTATGTTACAATCAGTTCTACTGTAACATAGATTTGATTAATTGAGAAAGTTCACAGGAAAAAGGATAAAATGGTCCCATGAACCTTTGGTGGTGAGGTGCAAATAGGAATGGGAAAACTCCAGGTTCAATATGTCAGGCAAAAGCATCTACTATGCTACCTTAACCTAGGCCCTCGGGTATTCCTCTGCAGCACTGAGAACTTCCAAATATCTTACCATTTTTCCCATCGCTGAATAAAACTAGGAAGCCTCCCATTCTCGTAATGTGAAAAGTTACTGATCCTGCAGAATAAGAAAAAGCACCACTCAGGAAACTGAGTCAGAGAGAAGCATCCTACTTGAGTTATGAAGGCCAGCATTGTTTTTGAGATGGTTACATTTAATAGCAGATCAGCTTTACATACACAGAAAAATGCACCAGTGTGGAGAATCAATGTGAAATTCTCCAGTCCACTTCAATTCTACACAAGGAAGGTTGCAACAAGCTGAGGGGCTGCATGTATTTGTGTCTGCACCTCCTTTACATTGCAGGGAAGCAATCTCTGGGAGGCTATGTAAGGAAGGAAATGGAAGCAGACAACATTCCTTTTGAAAAATGGTCCTATATGTTGTTTCACAGGCAAGCTGCAGTCAGGCAGACAACGAAAGCTATGTACGAACTGATGATGAGGAGAGCTGCCTTCGAACAGATGATGATGATGAAAACCTAGCTGCAAACTTCACGGAAGAATGGAACCAACAGGTGCAGCGTCTCTTGACAAAAAAATCAAATGACTAACTAAGTTCTGAGGACTGTAGCACAGTACTTTTGTTCTAAGAGTTGTAGTCTGTAGGTGTGTGTTTTGAGAAAAAGACTTTTGTTTAAAGCTAACTCTTATTAGCTACATCTTCTGTAACATGGCTCATTATCGGTGAAGAACACAGGCTGAAATGTGTACTGCTGTTACAAAACAACAGCAGCACTAACTAAACATGTAAACCCTTTGCACATGATGTTGAACCTGTTCAGTTTACAACGACAATATTAATACTGTTTATAGATAGGAATTTGATTTCTGAATACTTTGAGATTTTAGTAGAACAGTTTACTATACACTGTACATTTTTTCCACAGAAGAAATAAAAAGCTACAATTATGCATTTAACAATAAATGATTATACTCCTGAGTGTATATATCTAGTAGCCCAAAAGCAAAGTACCAGGCTCTATCTGCAATTTGTTTGCAAGTCTTTACATAAAAGGACTTGTACAAAATGCAGTAAAAAAAAAAAAAAACACCTCTCTAATTTAGGGCTAACGTGTAATTTAGGAATGTTTTCTTTCAAAATAATCTAAAAATCAGCCATAGAAGTTAGTGTAAATATTTTTTCCAAATAAATATCATATACAAATGGCAACATTCAAATTATATAGAATCTAGTTTTTAAATCAGCACAGATCTTCTTAAAACTGTGAACTATGTTTTGAAATACTCGTTACTAAAGCTGTTTATAAACCACAGGTGCCATAAGATCCCTGAACTGACTGAAGTTATGTATAATCTTCCATGGTATTGTTTCATTGATGTTTTAGCTTTAGTAAGCATGTGTTCAACCGATTGGCTCTTCCCATTTTTTCTCCAAATCCATCATGTTATTTTTGAGGCCTTCAGCTTTAAATGTACAGGCTTAAAAGTGCGCTTGCAACTGTTTTCTTTTATTTCCAAATGTGTATTGCCTTAGCCAGCCACCAGATGTTCTGCATGCACTCTTGGAAATGTGTAGTGAGACTCTCTTTCAGAGCTGAATGGAGACATAACTATCAGGGAAAAGCACAAGAAAAGCAGTGGATGTTTCTGAGAGAATAGGCATAGAGTTACAAAGCTGGAGTTTTGTCCCTGTAAGTAACTCTTAACATTTTATATTAGCCCTGGAGAATTTGAGGAGAAATTGAGGCTTTTTGATCATTCAGGATTATAAAAAGGAAGTACTAGCTATAAGTTGCTTGCCCTACCATTACTATTATCCAACATATAGTTTTGAGCAGGGATTGAAGCAAAGTATTTAGTAATATCTCACACATAGGTTATTACTTCTGAATAAAGTTACACTGTCTAGCGGCCCTGAAAACAGTGTGATTTCATACAGATATTCCATATCTGGCACAACCTACTAACAGTGAGTAATAAGGTATTGATTTAAAACAACCCAATGCATGTCTAACTTCTGTTCTGTGGTAACATCTAAGGATGTGTCCTACCACTTATAAATTAGATTGATGCGTAGCTTGTAAATCGGTGTTAGTCTGCAGGCAGTCTTTAGTCTCATGGCTGTTTCAATGGGACTGCTTTCGGGTAAGATGGATCTGTATGAAAGAGCTACTGTGATTTTTCAGTTTCGTATTATTGTTTATGCAGATTTCTTGTCCACAACCCCTTGTATATCTGAGTGTGGTCTCAGACACCCAAATCAACGGACACTATTGCTACCAGATGTCTTTTTATAGGTTTTTTTTTCCCCAATCACTGTTTTTTGCTTCTGTGGCATGTGCCAGCCAGATAAGGTAGGCATCATACCCTTTGATGGCATACCTCTCCTACAACCGCCTCTCAGGAATGGGTGAGACTCCACTAGTGCCTAGCACTCAACATTTAAAACTACTGCAGTGAAATTATAAACGTTGCTGTCAGCTCAGGATTCCTGTCAAGCATTTCCTGAACAAAGACGAACCGAGCAAGAACACAATTATATGTCATGGCTGACTGATTCAACCCATGTCATGTTTAATTGTACCTGGAGTAATAACTACATTACATAAGCCTAATGTTTGTGTACACACCATCATCATGTCTGAAATAGGTGCAATAGTATGAATCCATTGGAAGGGCTTCAGGACCCATAGTAATGACGAATGTTGACAAGCCAAGCCCCACTCTCTCGGGCTGGTGTCAGCAGGGCAATCCCAAACAGAGTTCTAGGTGACTTCTTGTACTTCAGAACTCTGAAATGAAGCACTTCTTATTTGGCTTTCCAGATCTCTATTGTAAACGTTTTTGAAGCATCAAGCTGGCTACATTTTAACCCGGCTGTTCTTTGTCATCTTGTTAAAGATTATTTTGATTGTGTTTTGTTGTCATAAAGCAAAGTTACCCAGTCCCCAGCACTGGCCATTTTGTAACTACAAAATGGCCAAGCACAGCAGTCAAAACTCCCCGAGTGGTTTACTGTTACTGAAGGGAAATTGAGAAGCAGGAGACAGGAGTGTGAAGATGAATAGGGTTCTTGAATGTTCAAAATGAAGGTGGACAATGGGTTATCTGTAAGTAGTAACATTAACTAAACTGCATAAAAAGGTGTGTGGCCTTTGTTGTGATATAATATGTATTTTCTTATATGCATGAGCCAAATTGTTGCCTCATTATTTAACACAGGTGTGTCTGCCTTTACTTTTAGTCATCTTCTTCCATCCTTATTGGTCTTGGCGATTACTGTAGATAGACCTTGTAAATATTGCAACCTCAGGTTGCTGCAATTACATTGGTTCAATTCAGCAGAAGGAGCCATAAACAGCAAGCACTCCACTGTGTCCTGAAGGGAAAAGTAATTTTTACCTTTGAACCAAAAATGTATGAAGAGTTACATCTTGAGGCTACTAACTGTAAGACATTTTTAACTACTGTACTTGACACCACTTGAGACAGAGACACTAAAGATTTCACACTATTCATTGGTATTGTAACAGAACTACTATTGTATGGGTTTTTTGTATTGCTGTTAAGTATTGTTTTGTGTGTGTGTTGGAACCTACTGGGGACATGTTATATTTTGAAGTGATTAAACTATTTAATTGTGTGTCTATATTTTGGAATGGAATTATTTCTTCATTAAAAAGATTTTTAAAAGTAATCTACCAAAGAGCATGTTTGTGGCTTTGTTGTGGCTTTTAGAACATCTGTTTCCTGAAGTTGAAATGAAGTTTTCTTCAACAGGTTATTTGTTCAGTGGTCTTCACTGTTTCCTCCCCCACTTCCCCTCCACCCTGCCTCTCCATCATTGATCAAATTGGGAGAAATGGGAGCTGGACAAACCAGACAACTGGCTCAATAGCCACAAACAAAGGGTAATTATAAATGGATGCATATTGGGATGGTAGGAGGTTTTGAGTGGAGGTCTATCCTGAGTCCAGTACTGTTCAATGTGTTTACTGATGATTTGGATGCTCAAGGGAAGAGCTTCTTGAGCAACTTTGCAAACAACACCAAACTGGGAAGTATTACAAACATATTCAAGGATGAGACTGCAATTCAGGAGGATTTGGAAGGCTGGGCTGGAGCTAGCAGGACGAAATTCACTACGAAGTGCTGCTACACCTCGGGAAGAACAATCTTAAATAAATAAATAAATCGGGATCGGCATGTACACATATCACCCTTCCAACTGGGATTTAGCAAGCTGCTAAATGCATTGCTGCTTTTCTGTCATTGATTCAATAATGCAATCCCAGGCCAGCAGTTCAGTTATACTTTGTGATGTCCCAAGACAAACTGTTATTGCTTCTTATCCCATGAACTTTTTTTTAGAGTTTATCCTGGGACAAATGTCACCTCCGTTTGTAGCCCTAGTTTCCCCTCTGCTTCCCTTGTGGATTGTTTCCCCTTGAATTTTCTATGGTTGGTTTGTCACTTAGCAAATCAGTCAGTTTGTCTTTTAAAAAAATGTTTGTTATCAATGTCATTTTGCACATCGTGCAGGGGTGCAGACCTCTTGAGTTGCTCCATTATATTGGCTGATTTTTCTCTACAAGTGATCAATCCAAGAAAGCCAATTCATCAGCATAGCTGATGGTCAGAGGACTCACCTGGATTGGACTATAGTTTAAATCGTTACTGTGCTGAATTTGGAGGGGGCAGTAGAAGCTTCTTGTGACCCAAGTACATGCCCAAATCACCTGGTTGTGAAGCGTGTGCATCTCTTTTTGTCCTTTTAATATAACACTTTTCATATTAGCCTTGGTAGTGGAGTGCCTATCTCTGCTCACATCAGTGGGAGTCAGGCAGCTAAATATCTTAGGAGACACTGCCTTAATGCCATGAACCCTTTATTTTTTTGTTCTCTGCAACCTCCAAATTTCATTTGCTAAACTGAGCTACTCTACACAGAAACAAAAATTATGGAATCTCTGACACCGACCTCCATCTGCTGTGAATTTGGGTGGATGCCATAAAACTAGGAAGAATGATAGATAGCCATATTATATATTCATAGATTCATAGTTGTTAGGGTCCTCAACAGTTCATTGAGTCCTAGCACCCGCCCTGGGCAGGAAAGAGCACTGGGGTCAGACGACCTCAGCTAGGTGCTTGTCCAGTCTACTCTTGAAGTCTCCAGGGGTAGGGGAGAGCACCACCTCCCTTGGAAGCCCATTCCAGATTCTGGAAACCTTTACTGTGAAGAAGTTCTTTCTAATGTCCAATCTAAATCTGCTCTCCGTCAATTTGTGGCCACTGTTCCTCATTTCTCAAGAGGGTGCCCTAGTAAATAGAGCATATCCTATTCCCTGCTGCCCTCCTCTGATGAATTTATAGGCAGCCACAAGATCACCTCTCAGCCTTCTCTTCTCAGTCTCCTCATAGGGCCTTGCCTGCACACCTCTGACCATATGAGTGGTCCTCTTCTGGGCCCTCCCGAGATTCTCCGCATCCCTCTTGAAGTGTGGCACCCAAAACTGGATGCAGTACTCCAACTGCGGTCTGACCAGTGCTGCATAGACGGGAAGCATCACCTCCCTGGACCTGTTCATCATGAACTGCTAATGCATGATAAAGTGTGGTTAGCCTTGCCTTGTTGATCACTTCATCACCTTGACAACTTATGTTCATCTTGGAGTGAACTATGACTCCAAGATCCCTTTCTGCTCCTGTGCTACTGAGGTCGTCCCCCAGCCTGCAAGTGTGTTGGTGGTTCTTTTTGCCCAGGTGTAGCACTTTGCACTTGTATTTGTTGAATGGCATCCTATTTCATTCTGCCCATTTTTACAACCTGTCCAGATCCACCTGGATCCATTCCCTACCCTCTGGTCTGTTAACTTTGCCCCAAAATTTGGTATTATCTGTGAACTTGGACAGGGTGCTTTCCATGCCCTCATCCAAGTCACTGATGAAGACATTGAATAGAACCGGTCCAAGGACTGAGCCTTGCACAACTCCACTGCCCACATTTTTCCAGGTCGACACCGATTCATCCACCACCACTCACTGTGTGCAACCCGTAAGGCAATTTGCCACCCACCTGACCATGTAATCATCTACATCAGAGCCTGTCAGTTTATTTACAAGAACAGAATGACATACTGTATTGAAGGCTTCTTAAAGTCTAGGTAGATGACATCTACCTCAATTTGTGCGTCTAAGCATTTTGTGACCTGGTCATAAAAAGAAACGAAGTCAGGCAGGACCTACCTGCAATGAATCCATGCTGATTTCCTTTCAGCATTATTTCCCCTGCTGGGTGACCACAAATGTGATCCTTAGTGATTTTTTCCAGAGTTTTTCCAAGGATAGAGGTGAGACTAACTGGCCTATAGTTTCCCTGTTCCTCCCTCCTCCACTTCCTGAAAATAGGGACCACGCTGGCCCTTTTCTAGTCCTCTGGGACCTGACCAGAGCACCATGAGTGCTCAAACAGCCATGACAGTGGCTCTGCTATGACACTGGCCAATTCCTTCAGCACCCTTGGATGAAGTTCATCTAGGCCCACTGATTTGAACACATCCAGCCCCTCCAAGTGCCCCTTCACTAAGTCTGCACTAACAGTTGGTGGGCTGGTGTCCCTTATCTATGATCCAATTGGGAGAGTTGTCTTGGTCTGTGTCTAGGAATACAGATGAAAAGAACTCATGGAAGAGCTCAGCTTTGTCCCCCTTCCCTGTCACCAATTGCCCTATTTTGTCTTGTCGGGGTCCTATGCTAGTCTGTACCTTCCTTTTGCTCCCTATATAGCTGAAGAAGGACTTTTTGTTGTCCTTAATTTTTGTCACCAGCCTAGGTTGTAATCCTGCTTTGGCCTTCCTAACTGATTCCCTGCAAGTGCAAGCCAGGGAGGTATACTCCTCCTTGGCAGCTACCCCTGTTTCCACAGCCTGTATACCTCTGTCATTGTCCTTAGGCTTTACTGGACATCCCTGTTCAGCCAAGAGAGCTTCTTGGCCCCTTTGCTCTCTTTTATAAGCAATGGGATTGTCTCCGGTGCCCATAGGATCACTCCCTTGAGGAACAACCTTTCCTGGACCCCCATTTTGCCAATGCTCTTGAGCTTTAACGCATCACTAACTAATCTCCTGAGCACACTGAAGTTAGTCTTTCTAAAGTCTAGCACTTCAGCCCTGCTTGTTAGTTTACCCACCCTTCAGTGGATAGTGATTTCAATCGATGGTCACTAACCCTTAGATTACCTTGTACCTGCAGAAGTTGGGGAGAAGGCTGGGTAGATATGCACCCTATAGACTAACTAAATCAGAGCTGTATAAGGTTTTGTAAACCTGTGTCACTTCATCAGATGTTGATTTACATTTGTGTGTTAGTGTCACTTCTACTTAGAGGTAAAAATCCTACTTTATCAGTCCTTGCAGAGTAGTGGAACATGACTTTTCAGTTTCACTCACTGAACATATATTGAATCATGTTTAATTTTTACCACATGCAAGTGTGCACTGTTTTGCTGCTAATTTGCTTTTAGAGCCCAACCCCCACTGCAGTGTGAAGTCCCAGAGCAAGCTGAGGCTTTTAAAGTCTTGTTTGTTTTTGTTCAGAGGCCAGTATTGGAGCTGGTGCGTAGAATAATTAACACTCGAGGGTACACTGCTTCCAGGGATTCATCCCTTCTCCTCTCTGAGGCATGTTTATTTGAGGAAAAGTGGGCAGAGAGGCCAATGTTATGCTACATTCATGTCTTAAGTCCTCCCAGATGCATTAATTCCATGCGTGAGAATAACAAAAAGCAATGCAGCAGCATTGCCTAGATTCACCATTACGGGATATCTATTTAGAGGGATTTTTTTTTTCTTTTTACCTTAGTCAACCGTTCCAAAGCAAGTTTATGCTACCTTTTATTTTTGTTGGTACCACAGCACCAGCACACCTACCCAAGAGTAAGTTTTATTCTGCTCTGGCTTGAGGATAGTCAACCTAAGAATTAACTAAGTTCAGGTTGCAAATGATTGTTACCAAGGCAAATAAAAAAACTGACCTGATTTATGGATTGTGTCTGCAGAAAATCATTGCAACTATTGTTTCAGCATTCTCCTCTATTGTGAATTCCCCCTCCCCACCTTGCTTTATCCCAAGGGAGGCAAGAGTGATTTAAAAACAAAAATCAGATCAATGTTTAACTAGATATTCAGTAGCCAGACCCAACTTTCCTTGTGAAATAATTTACTAGTCATACTGCCTGTAATGTAATTGGATATAAATGGTTATACATCACCCGTTCTGTAACTGATTATGTATAATATTGATCATCTGCTATGTGGAGATTAATTGAACATTATGTGGTTTTCCCACCAAACTTAGACGCCAAGTGTATTCTTAGTATAATTCCAATAAGTACAGCTGGGCAATGGCAGACAGAACTTTGTCCTAGTACCTCTCAGAAGTACTGATATGGTTAACAAAAGTACCATATCTTGTTATCCTTTAATAAGAATGTGCTAAACAGCAATAGAGCACTTTCCCTGCAGCTAAAAGGGGATCCGCTCTTCTATTTTCTTTGAATCAACAGTTACTGAAAGTCATCTTTTGCCCCCTCCAATGCTGCAAGATTATTGCTGTATGAGCATCTGTTTTAAAGGGGGTGTTGGCAGCCTTCAGAAGTGAAGTCAGATCACCTGAATTAAAGCTAGCAGTCTAGTCGTTGCTAAGTCATACATTCCTTCCTCCATGGTTGTTCCTTTTCATTTGCTGCCTAAAACCAAATGAGCATAATAATGTGGTCTGAAATAAAAATGATAAGGCACGACAATTTAGAAGCAGATAGGAAAGGTAAATGAATGAAGCTACATTTTATCAGAATGCTATAATATATTCGCGCCCCCCCACTCCTAAATTCATGCATAAATACTTTATAATTCTGAAGATGGAATGACTCTCTTAAAGCATAAATTGGGGATTAAGGATAATGAGCTACTAAACAATATAACTGCAGTTTATCACTGAAAGCATTAGTTATGTCTATGTAGCCAGTATCGTGATGGTGTGTCAAAGACTGCCATTTGAAATGAAGAGCCATACCAACAGTTTCCCACAGTGGCATATTAGTATTATCACACAAATGCCATTGTTATCAATGGCAAAAATTCACGTTATTTTTGGTGGTGCAGGACCTAGCCATATACAATGGTCCACAAGGTGAAGAAAAATTAAGAACCTTGAGTTTCAGTCAAATGCTAAAGAGCAGCATAGAGCAAATAATAAAAGGATACGGATGGCAAGCAGTGAAATGAGAAGCCATAGGAAATTTTTCCCACATGACAAAAATATGAGTGTTTGGAGTTTTTTCTCATCTACAAAGGCAGGTGAAAAAGATGTTCTTGAACAGACATACTGAAAGGAAAAAAAGACTTATATGAATGGCTTTGATTGATCTTTTTTCTTTGAATTTTCTTTAATCCTTTTTAGTATACATACAGTTGTTCTAAACCAAAAAATCCAAGCTTTTTATTTTTAAAAAAATGTCAAAACCATTCCAAAACCATTTCAATATTTTGAGCTGGGAAATTTTTTTTTAATTGAGCTATTTTCCTTTCAACAGTAACAATTTTGACTAATCATCATTTTTCAAGAAAATATTTTCACAAAAAAATAGCTCAACCAAATTCTATTTAATAAAAATATAAAATTCTTAAAGAAAGCTAAAGATATCACCCAAACACTCAAAGGCTGGGAGGAATAAGGACAAAAAAGAGAGAAGTTTATTTAAAGTATATTAGAAACAATGAACAATAAGCTAGGGCCTTCATTAGATATAGTAACATTATTAATAATAATGCAAAAAAAGGCAAACATTCAATAAATATTTCTGCTCTTTTATTTTGAAAAATAAAAAAAAATGATGTAGTACTTTCCAGTCCATTAATAGGTAAGTAGGAATACTCTCTATCAGAGATAAACAACTTTAATTCAGCTAGCTAAGATAACTTCAAGAGTCTTAAAGATTTTATCACACCAAAGCAGGGTCCTTTCTCTTAATTTGTATTCAATCTAAGAATAATGAAAAAATCCAGAAAACTGTGTGTCAAAATGCCAATATCCCAAAAAGTGGTATGGCAATGTTGACACAAGTAACAATAGTCTGGCTAGCAGGATTTCAGTCCTGGACAAAATAATGGACTTGATATGGGATTCATTTGACAGAGAAGTAAAGACTAACAGTATAATTAATTTCAGCCAATGTTGTTTTACAGGAAATAATTTTTTGTTAAACCAGTATTTCATTTTTTATAAGATTAAGCTATTGGCCGGTAAAAGCAACTGTGTAGATATAACAAGACTTTTGTGTTGTATTAACTTAATGCTTTGTAACATTCCAATTAAAAAGTTAGCGCTATGCTACATGAATAAACCAATAGTTTGTTGGCTACTTGAGAAACTAAAAAGTAGATGGGGGTTTCTAGTGGGGGTTTCTAGTAGAGGACTGCAGGGGGTTTCTAGTGGAGGGCTGCAGGGGGCAGTATTAGCCCAATACTATTCAACAGTTTCATCAATAGGTACATATAAAATTACTACTAATTAAATTTGCAGATAAAACAAAGATTAGAGTGGCAAATGATGAGGATGAGAAAGATAAGGCAGCTTATATGGTAGCCTGAATGGAATGGGGCCAGCTTAGCAAGCAAACAAAATATATTTTAGTATAGCCAAATGCTGTACCACAAATAGGAACCAAGAATGCAAGCCACCCTTGCGGGACATGGGACTATATCCTGAAAAGACTGTATTCTAAAAAGGATTTTGGCTACAAAGTGCAAGGCAATGCCGTGCTGGGACACACTGTCCTGGCTCTGTGCACAGTAGTTACTGAGCTGGAAGCAGGATAGCTATCTATGTTCATACAGGGAAATAAGTTTCCACTCCCCTGAGCAGCCCTGCACCAGCATGGCTATTTTGCTTCCAGTTTGGGTGCTAGCATGTGTAGAGCTAGTGATGAGGGTCTCAGCACAGCACTGCCTTGAACTATACGAAGCAGCTCGTGCTAGACAGGCAGTTCAGCACGAGGTCCCAGTGCAATTCTGTAGCAAAGAGCTAATGCAATCCCTTAATGTGTGAGCAGAGATGCAGTCAGTGAGAGTAGGGTGTTGCCTCTGAATAAGATATTCAGGAAAACAATATTTAAAGCCTGTGTACAGTTCTAGTGTCCACAGTTTGAGCAGAATGCTGAACTATTGGAGAGATTTCCTGAAAAGAACCACTAAAGTGCTTCTGGGGGACTAAAAAAGATCAAGAAGCTATTGCATTGTAGTGCATACGTATCCTCAGGGGGAGAAAATAAGGGATACTAAAAGGGTCTTTAATCCAGCGAGAAAAGCAGAGCAAGAACCAGTAGCTGATAGCTGATTCCAGGCAAATGTAAATGGAGAAAGAAGGCACCCTTTTTTGACAGAAGGTGATTAATCACTGGAATAAACTACCAAAGAAAGTAAAGAATTCTCCATATCCAAACACTTGCAAGCTTCTTGAGATCCTACCTCCCTTCCCGGGATCTTTCCACCACGGATAGCATCACCAAGGTCATACATCCTGAAGCAAAGTGCCACAGTAGTGTAATGTTAACTGAATTAAATAAAGTCCACCAAAGTTTTCTTCACCCAGCAGGGTGAGATAAGCTTCTCTCCTGACTCCAGTAAGGTCCCCTGCTTTTCCTGGACTGCAATACCCAAGAGTCTCAAGTGCCTCTTGGTAGTCAGTACTCAGCACACTTGCTCTCTCTTTCTCTCTCTTCCTATGTGTATGGAAATTTGCTAGAGAAACCAGATTTGGCCTGTGCGAAGCAGCTAGTATTCGCTTTGGATTCAGATTCAGCTGATTCGGGAGACAGTGATTCGAGTCACTGTCCTGATCCAATTCGCCCCTGGTATTTACCAGCTCAGAGCGGCTGCAGCCACCGGGGACTGCCCGAATCGTCAAAGCTCTCCGAATCTTTTCCAAAGATTCGGAGAGCTTTGAATCGATTCAGACCTTTAAATTGGTCCCCTGATTCGATTCAGAGATTCGGCCACCAAATAAGGCCGAATCTCTTCCGAATTGAATCACCACCCGAAGCTTTGCACAGCCCCTGTGTAAACCCCCATAGAGGGAAGTAGCACTCTAACAGTGCTTGGCCCTGAGCCAAGCTGTCTTCTTCTTGGCTTCCATATTTGAACATTTTTAATTCAGGCTGCTGAATCCCAAGTTAATTTGTTGGTGCCCATATAATTCTGATTTCTCATTAATTCAGATGATTACTTTTCCCAGAGAACCCCATTCAGCTTCCTTCTACCTGATGTATTTGGTCAGTCAGCTAGTCATCCAAAAGGGTTTGTTACTGTAACTAATGAAACTTTAGCTCTGATCAAAATCCACTTTCTACCACTTTGATCAAGTTAGTTAATTGAACCTCACAACCATATAACATAAAAAATAGCTAAATGTTATAAATCAGTGAGAGTTTATTTGTCATAAGGTTCTGTATCTCTGCATATTAATGAGGCTATTCACACAGCAGCACAGCTGTCACTTTAGTACATAAGGTGAGGTGTGACAGATTCATCAAAGGGGATGGTAAAGACAACAACTTGTTATTCCCTTGCTATTCTCTTTTGTTGCAAGAATTACTAGTCATTAGCCAGTAAAGACTGTCTGTTAATTAGGCTGCAACTGCTTTTTTCACCATTTTATACTGTCTTTTTTAGGTATGTGTGCAGTGAATTTTGTTTGGTACTCTAATATCTGATTGCGTGGCAATGTACTTTAACACCAAGACAAATTACAATACACTTGCACTGTATATTTCTTTACTTTTTTTCATGGGCCTCATAATGTTATCAGTTCATCAGAACTTTAATAGTAGAAAAAAAGCCATTTATCTGAATAAATGGCAAGATGTTTGGAATTATCCTGGTATGAACTGCTTCCATGCAGTGCATCTCCTACCCAGTAAAACAATATTATGGATCTGGAAAATATTTAACCAGGGAACAAGATCCTTAACTAGTGTAAATTATCAAAACTCCACTGAAGTCATGGGATATATATCTATTTAGATCATCTGATGATCTGGCTTTACAGTCCTTTAAACCCATTAAAAAACAACACCGATAAGAAAAAAGTGCTTCATAATGTATAGCAAAGGAAGCTGCCTCTAAACCTCAGTTTGTCCTTAGCTAAATTCTGTACAAACCAGCAAGAAGTTATATGTATCTGGATTTGACAAAAAGGAGATATAGATCCTAACGGGGTTTTGTTTTTCCCATGCTGTGAATTGGCAGCTAACTGCATAACTATAACCACACAAGCTTGAGAAAAGGAATTGGAAAAACCATCCAAATAATGATAATAAACGCACAAAATATAAATACATATTTTTTTAATGTACAAACACAAAGCAGCCATTAACACATCTAGGAAAGCTTGTCACAGCGTCAATCATTATCTCCCTGTTCTGAGCAGTGACTAATACAAATGGAACTACTCAACAAAGGCAAAGAATGGGAGAAAACAAACACAATTTTTTTTAAAGGAAATAAGCAGAAAAGTCTGGATTTGACATTCTCCTGTTAAGAACCTTTTTTTACAAATGATTAATTGTCAGGATGGAAGAGTAATGCAGCAGTTTTATGGCAAGTAAACAAGAAATGACAAGCACAGATTTTTGGCATTATATTGAGACTGGGTTTTGAACAGCTTTTCATTGCATACAGAAACAATGGCTCCAGTGTTTCTTGAGCCAATGTGCTAAACTCTGCACGGTATTCAGCCTTCCTCCCATTCCTGCAGCCATCCCAGCTACTGTACAATTTGTTTCAAGAATCTAGTGCATTTATTTGGTCCATGGTCCTTTTGGATTTTGTCAGAAATGCCCTAAGTCAAGAGCAGCAGTGACTGTGACTAGAAACTAACAAAAAGCATTTGGGGGAAAAATTGTCCTGAACTTTACTGAATAAATATAATTAACTCATTAGGATGTTTAATATTTTCTATTGAAGGATAGGTCAGCATCCCACATCTGGATATTTGTTTGTATTCTCAAATCCTGGCCTGTTTTCCAAATTGTGATTTTGAGCTTTCACACAGCCTCAGAACTACCTTATTGATTTTTCTTCAACAGCATTTCCATGAGCTAGCCCATTTTTAGATTACCTTTCTTCAGTATCTTTGTCTGGGCCTCAGTCAACCCAGGCATCTTCCTTTTTGGCTTCCCTATAGATTCATAGATGTAGGGTCACAAGGGACCTCATAGATCTTCTAGTGCAACCCCCTGCCCTCGGCAGGAGAGAAAACTGGGCTTAAATGACTCCAACTCCAAACGATTTACCTGCTCCAAACAAGTCCAAAACCAGGCTGCAAAAATTACTGTGAATTACCAGTCTTACTTCTTTAAACAAAAAGGAGTGAAAGCTGGACTAATCATCACTTGGAATATTTAAGATGAGAGTGAGGGCCAGATCCCAAGAAGAATTTGGGTCCCTTAAAGCTAAAAGCCATAACAACACAACCAACCAAGTGCTCCAAAGTTAAGTCCAGAACCCAGGGTTAAACACCTAGGCCTCCAATGATATGCTTGAAGGCAAGGAGTGCAGCCAAGAATATGCAAAACTCCTGGAGCCAAAAGGAAGATAAAAGCCTGATTCTAGCCTCGTAGTTAGTGTATGCAGCTGCAAAGTCTAGTCCTGAATCCCATTCTCTGCTTCCTGGATTGTTTCTGTATTTTATATTAAACAATCACTGATTAAAAACCATAAATAATTGTGGGAGAAGGGACCAGAACTCAAGGCTCTCCAGTCCAAGGCAAGTCCCCTAAGTATTAGCCTATAAAATCATGCTTTCTCTTTTGGCCTCCTGACTCTTGCATTCTTTCCTACCGAGCTGCCAAGCTTCAACAGCAGGGGTAGTAGGTACCCCCACCCAGCCTAGCATTTAAAGTTGTCTCCTTAGAGGTAGGAAAATGTGGGTTTAAATCTCTTCAAGCTGAAGATGACCTAGAATGCAGCTCTCCCACTCTCTGAGTGCTTAAGCCAAAATGCTACTATGTAGAAGACAGGTACCCCAAACTATTCTTCCACCACTGTCCCCCATACTTTTGAATCAAAGTGTCTGTGGCTACCGATTTTTGTGCTGAACTGAATGCTGTTAGCTATAACATGTTTACTGGATCAGCCCCTAAGGGGACTTGAGCAGTATTCTGTCTAATTTCTGGGTCTCAGTGGGATGAGGCAGGTTGCATGCACCTGGCCGCTTAGACTATGGCACCAATATAAGGAAAATTGACGGTATCGGCAATTGGCTTTTTTTGGCTGATGTGGCTGACAAATGCCCTGTGCATTTACAGCCACAGTGCATCATGCAGGCAACCAGGAGCACAGCCCAGCAGCATGGAGAGTAGCAGGGTCTGGCTAATAAGTCTGTTGTGAGGGAAGGGGCATGTGGCGGGAACAGAGTTCCCCATAGTGTGGGAGGGAGTGAGACTGGGCACAGCTGGGTGAGTACAGGACGAAGCTGCAAGCAGCTCATCTGGAAAATGCGGGGGTGGGGGGCGTGGCTCCTGTCACTGCATGCACCCCGGGGGATATGGGGGGCTGTGTGCTTCTGGATCAATGCGCAGGGCAAAGGTAGGCTACTGCTGCAGGCTGGGGCTAGGGAGGCTTTGGGTTCTTCCCAGTAGTGGGCTGGGCTGGGACTACGCTCAGGGCAGACAGTGGTGGCTCTGGGAAAGAGGATGGGGAGCTATGGTGAATTTTGGTGTAGCTGCAGCCCCTCCCATAGCCCCCTTCCCAGTACTGCTGCCCACCCCAAGTGCAACCCAGCCCAGCCTCTACCAGGAAGAGCCTGGTGCTGCCCCAGTCCCAGCGTGCAGCAGCAGCCTGCCATCACCCCACATGCCCCCCATGCCTTCCTCGGGTACATGCAGCAGTGGGAGCCACCCCCGCCAGACAAGTTGCTCATGGCTTCATCCCATGCCCCACCCCAGCTGTGCAGTCCCAGCCCCACTCCTTCCTCACCCCAGGGGCCTCCATCTGCCCCCCCACACCCTTTCCCTCCCCCCATGCCCCTTCCCCCACAACAGATCAGCTGGATGCTGCTCCCCAAGCTGCCCAGCTGCATATTAGAATTGGATCAGTATCGGCCGATATGGCTTGTTAAAAATCAGCCATCAGTATCAGCCCAAAAAATCTCTATCAGTGCACCCCTAGTGGTCATGGAACGTGGGCTTTTTGGACTACAGTTTTGACTCTACTGAAGTTCTGTTTTCTCCCAACATTACATTCAACATGCTCCTAAAACTTCCAGCCTGTTTTGAATGTGGCCTTAGACATCTTCCTAAAAGACATACTTTGACTCATGTTATTGGCTGATTAGTTAATGGGATCTTTTCTGGCCTTGAAATATGTGAATCTGAGCCTGTCCACTCATTCTGTTCTTCCATGGGCTGCGAGGCAAAGGGAATTCTTTACATGACTCTCGATATGTTCCTCAAACTTGCAGCTCTGTATTAAGACAATCTGATTATAATCAGATTTCATGCTTTGGGGCTTCAGTCAGTAGCCTCTAGGGGCAGCAATAATTTTTTCCCTGCAATGCATAATTTAGCTTCTGCAATTTTCCACCTACACCTGTCCCCGCTCTCCATCCCCCTCACCCACACGCACATAATTTCCTCTGAAGCGTAAGAGCTTAGCCCATTTCCAGCTGTGGCCACTAAATGAAGGAGGCCAGCACCCAGGTTTAACCAAAGACCTGATAGGAACACATTAGAATATAACTAGATGTGTAGGACTTGACATTGTGGATTAAAAAGTGTGTTTAGAACAAATATTCTCTAATAAGTGGAAATCTATGACTTTTTACAGGAGTCAGGAGACTAAGCAATTAAACGTAAGAACTTTTTAATCAGAGAGACTCTTTGGGTTTGTTGTGGTATTTAGGATGTAAATAATTAATACCCAATTTAAGGTGCAGTTACATTGCCAGTATAGCAAAGGCAATAGCAATAGCAAAGGGCTCTTTAGAAAGAGACCTCATGTAACTGAGAAACAGGCTCTAAGTTTGTTTTCTATTAATAGAATCCCTACAAAAGGTTGAAGGTCAAATAAACCAGCCCTTCAAGAAAAAGTTCAACAGCTCAGGCTCCCAGAATAAAAATGTCAATAGCTATAAAAGAGAACATCTCACTTGGCATCACCAATGCATTTAAGGTAAGGTAATCAGATTCAGAATTAGATTTTTTTAAAAACAAACTCCCTTAAAAAAAAATTTAAAATACAATTATTGTTTAATACATCCTTTTGTAGGTCACTTTTAAAACAAACTTTAATGTTACTCTCAATATTTCATTTTCTCTAATGGGATTAAAATCCAGAGAAGAGTGGGCTTTCTCTACCATTTCTGTATCAGAAAATTAATCTAGCATTATAGGCCAAACATCTATATTCAAAAACTACAGCTATTATAGTGATTTAAAGCAGGAAAAAAAGATCAACTCACACAAATCCAGCATTAAAAGGAAAAAAACCATAATCTAGCTATAGAGTTAGTAATGGTATCATTCTAAAAATTGGACTTATAAACTGCAAATCTAAATTTAATACAGGACATTTGCTCAAATTGCATGCAATTTCTTTCAAAATAATCTCCTTAACTATCCGTGTTTAAAAATGGAATTCTACACAGGCGAAATTCTCATTGTTATACCAGTGCATCTGCAATGGAAGTAACAACGTAGTAGGATGTATGTATATAACTAAGGAGAGTGAGACCCTATATTTCCAGTTAAGCACAGACATAAAAAGCTTCTGCCCTTTGCACCAAATTAAACTATAAAACCAGGCCTACTCTCTGTATCTAGAAAGTAATACCTTAAAAATTGTATTTAAAGATCCCCAATTAATAAGGTCACAAGCAGCATACCTCATAAACAGAACCTTTATTTGTATGAACAGGATCCTTTTCCTGCAGTTTGCATTTAGGCAAACTTTCCACTTTAGTCAGAATAGGTTTTATGTTTTTTGGCTATACGCACTTCAAACTTTACTCCAGATTTCTTTTCAAAGGTCAAGCTTACAAAACCAACTCCCTGGCTAATGTAATGCCTTGGTCAAATCCAGTGTATATTTATAATTACTTTCATTTACAAAACCTTTCCTATTATATCTGTATGCTACTTACATGATAAGTGTACACAAAAATAACAAAATTAGTGCTCAGAATTTTTGCGCGTTTTTCCTGCGAAACTTCAAGCCAGGATCCTCATAAATGTTTTGCTAATGGTTATAGTGACACCACTGACAACCTTGGACTATATTTTTTAAGATAAATTCAAACTGGTTTCCACAAGCTGTTAAATCTCCCCAACTCTGGGTTTCCTCTTTCCTGAAAGTCTACTGTTGGCCTATGGAGATAGACTCCTACTGCCAGGCCCTTCTCTCCCAGGAGGCGGAGGGTAGACCATGGTCTCCCTCCAGGACAAAGGAGGACTCCGGGACCTCCCACTCTGTCCAGTCAGGGGCATGGACCAAGGTGGGCAAGGGCCCTACAGGCCTCCGCATCAAGGCCACTGCCCCATCGGAGCTTAGCAACAGGTACACACCTCTTGCTGCTCCAGCAGAGCCTGCTGAGTTGCCAGCTCCCACAGGCAACACAGGCTTAACTGCAGCTACCATCCCCACTCTCCCCATGACAAAACGTAAGATGTTTGTTGTGGGAGACTCCATCCTGAGGGGGACTGAGGGGGCAATCTGCTGCCCCAACGCCTTAGCCCAGGAAGTCTGCTGCTTCATGAGGCACTACGGGGATTTGGGAGAGGGGCTAAAGGGTCTTCAATCCTCCCAGTCTGGGGGTATGGGCTGAGGAGGGAGATGAGGATCCACGTAGTGAACCAAAGACTGCAATGCTGGTATCATCGGGAAGGCTTTGGCTTCCATGACCACAGCCCGCTCTTTGGCGAGAGAGGCAGTGAGCTGCTGGGAAGAGATGGCCTCCGCTTCTCTCCCCTGGGGAGGAGGCTCTTCTCAGCCAGACTGGCTGACCTGCTCCACCGGGCTTTAAACTAAGCCCGTTGGAGGATGGGGAGACTACCGCCACTGCTGGCCCAATGACCAACCTTGCAAAGCCAGCAGGCCAAGGCACTTAAGGGAGCCCACTCATGCCCCAGCCCTGGTACAATGTGTAGGCAAGGCAAGAGCCCCCATGGGGACACTTGCCTGCCTGTATACAAATGCCAGGAGCTTGGGGAATAAAAAGGAGGAGCTCGTCCTCCTGCTTAATGCAAATAATTATGACATCATAGGGATAACGGAGACCTGGTGAGACTCCACCCATGACTGGACCGTGGGTATAGATGGCTATACCCTGTACAGGAGGGATCATGTAGATAAAAGGGGCGGGGATGTAGCGCTCTATATTAAGGAAAGCTATGCGTCCCTGCAAGCTGACATTGGCGACCAGAGTGGATGACTGGAGACCTCTGGGTTAATATCTGTGGGGAACAGGGCACAGGGGATACAATGGTGGGAGTCTGCTACAGACCTCCCACCCAAAGTCAAGAGCTTGACCAGGAGTTTGCCCAGGAACTGACTGAGGCTACATGCTCCAGGACCATGGTTGTCATGGGTCACTTCATTTACCCGGACATCTCGTGGGAGGATCACTCAGCACAATCCGAACAGTCGCAAAGCTTCCTCTCATGCGTGGATAACCTCTGCCTGACTCAAGAAGTCTATGGGCCAACAAGAGGTAAAGCGCTGCTCGACCTTGTACTGGCTACTGGGGATGACCTAATCAGCAACCTAGTGATCGATGGGAAACTGGGTGACAGTGACCACGAGCTGATCACCTTCACCATCCGCCATAAAGCTGGCAAGTCAGTCAGCAACACGGAAGTCCTTGACTTCAGGAAAGCCAACTTTGACGAGCTCAGGAGGCTTGTCAGTGAGACCCTAAGGGACCACAACCCCAGGGAGAGGGGAGTTCAGGAAGAGTGGTTGCTCCTTAAGGGAGTGATCCTCAATGCACAAGCTAAGTCTATTCCATCTCAGAGGAAAGGCAGCAAGAGAGCACAGCCAGGGACCTAGCAGACCTCCTGAGGCTAAAAAGAAAGGCCTACAAAGGATGGAGGATGGGATTCACCTCCAAGGAGGATTATTCTGCACTGGTCTGGTACTGCAGGGAGCAAACCAGGAGAGCCAAACCTGCAACTGAACTCCAACTAGCTTTGAGCATCAAGGACAATAAAAAGCCCTTTTTCAGATATGTGGGGAGCCAGAGGAAAAGCAAGGGCAACATTGGATCCCTGCTAAACCAGATGGGGCAACTGACAACTGACACCCAGGAAAAAGCCAACCTATTAAATAGGTACTTTGCATCAGTCTTTCATCAGTCCCATGGGACACCCATGCCCACCACAGGACAGGGTGGTCCAGGTGACAGAGATCCCCTGCCCTCCATTAAGCTGACCTCATAAAGGAACACCTTGAGAAGCTGGTTACCTTCAAGTCAGCCAGCCCTGACAGTCTACACCCCAGGGTACTCAAGGAGCTGGCGAGCATCATAGCCCAGCCTCTGGCATGGATCTTTGAAAACTCCTGGCACTCTGATGTAGTGCTTGAAGACTGGAAGAAGGCCAATGTGGTGCCGATCTTCAAGAAAGGGAGGAAAGTGGATCTGGCCAGCTATAGTCCCACCAGCCTGACTTCTATCCCAGGGAAGATCTTAGAAAAGTTTATTAAAGAGGCCATCCTTAATGGACTGGCTGACACCAACATCCTAAGGGATAGCCAGCACAGGTTTGTCGCAGGTAGGTCTTGCTTGACCAATCTCATTTCCTTCTATGACCAGGTGACCTATCACCTGGACAAGGGAGAAGAGGTTGATGTCATATATCTTGACTTCAGAAAAGCCTTCAATCTGGTATCCCATGATCACCTCTTGGTGAAACTGGCCAATTGTGGTCTGGGGTCTACCACAATCCGCTGGCTGGGAAATTGGCTCGGTAGTACCCAGAGGGTAGTACTTGATGGCAGTCACTCATCATGGTGTCCTGTGACCAGTGGGGTCCCCCAAGGCTCTGTCCTTGGACCCATATTATTCAACATCTTCGTTAATGATGTGGACATTGGAGTTAGAAGCAGACTGGCTAAGTTCGCCGATGACACCAAACTTTGGGGCAAAGCATCCACGCCAGAAGAAAAACCTGCAGCATCCTTATAGGCTTGGCAGTGCTATGCTGGCTAGCACTATGGAAGAAAGATTTGGTGGGTCATCATTGACCACAAGATGAACATGAGCCTGCAATGCGATGCTGCAGCTAGTAAAGTGACCAAAACACTGGCTTGCATCCATAGATGCTTCTCAAGCAAATCCTGGGACGTCATTCTCCCCTTGTACTCAGCCTTGGTGAGGCCGCAGCTGGAATACTGCATCCAGTTTTGGGCTCCACAATTCAAAAAGGATGTGGAGAAGCTTGAGAGAGTCCAGAGAAGAGCCACGTGCATGATCAGAGGTCAGGAAAACAGACCATATGACGACAGGCTGAGAGCCATGGGGCTCTTTAGCCTGGAAAAGTGCAGGCTCAGGGGTGATCTGATGGCCATCTATAAGTTTATCAGGGGTGACCACCAGTATCTGGGGGAATGTTTGTTCACCAGAGCGCCCCAAGGGATGACAAGGTAGAACAGTCATAAACTACTACAAGACCATTTCAGGCTGGACATAAGGAAGAATTTCTTTACTGTCCGAGCCCCCAAGGTCTGGAACAGCCTGCCACCAGAGGTGGTTCAAGCACCTACATTGAACACCTTCAAGAGCAAATTGGATGCTTATCTTGCTGGGATCCTATGACCCCATCTGACTTCCTGCCCTTTGGGCGGTGGGGCTGGGCTTCATGATCTTCTGAGGTCCCTTCCAGCCCTAATGTCTATGAAATCTATGAAACTCTACAGTATACCACAGTCTAGGGGAAAAAAGTCTTCTGTAGAGATTGCCCAGTTTCAAAGATCTATACAGACTGAGCTAAGCACTAGGTATTCAATTTGTTTTATAGAGTAATTATTGTTATAGGAAGCAAGGAATTTAAGACATTGGGGAATCCATAAAAAGATGCTCAGTGTCAGTATACTGACATTATTTTGGCTTGCTTTATATGTGTTGCTTTATATTAGAACTGGTCACTAGGGCTGTGCGAAGCTTCAGTCCCTGATTCGATTTGACCTGATTCAGTGGCCAAACCTCCGAATCGCATCAGAGGACCCTTTAATCTCTCCATTTGGAAGTCTCTGAATTGATTTGGAGAGATTTGGAAAGATTTGGCAATTCGGACATAGAGGCAACTTTAAATGTTTTTTTCTACATACCTCTAGGTAGCAGGGGCTCTGAATGCTGCGATGCTGGGACTCATGGAGCATCCCACAGAAGCACAGGGGGCTCCCCAGCACTCTTGGCAGCAGACCCAGAAGTGGGCCAGAAGCACTTTCGGGTCCACCAGGGAGTATGCTGGAGGCCCCCCCAGTTGCCTCCCCTGCTAGGCAGCTGGTTCCTTTTGGGTCTGGCGGGGCACCCAGGGTCCCTCTGCAGCTGATTGCTTGGCATGGGGGGCACAGGGGACTCATTCCAATGCATTCCCTGACAGACCCAGAAATGGACCAGAAGTACTTTCAGTCCACTTCCAGGTTTACTGCCGAGCATGCTGGAGAGCCCCCCACACTGCTCTGGGATCCTCCATCCACCCCAGCACCGTAGCCATCACAAGCTGTGCTGCTACCTCAAGGTATGTACAAAAAACTTTTAAAGCAGTGCCTGTGTGAATCACTGAATCAGCATTGAATCATCAAATTCAGATTCAGCCTAATCAAATCAGGGACAGTGATCCAAATCAACGGATCGAATCACTGTCCCTGATTTGGGCCAAATCTGAATTGAATAGGGCCCATTTTGCACACCCCTACTGGTTACATTGTTACAGCTTACCTGATAAATGGAGCTTCCTGTTCAGAAACTAATTACAAAATTTTAAACTTTCTGACATCATTCCTAGATGTTCATATAGTATTTTTAAGTTAGCAAAACTTCTGTTAATCAGTTATGTAAGAGTAAATGTTTTTCAGTTCTACCCACCACTTTCCATATACCTATACGCAATAGGTGACTAATTTCTGTCATTGAATGCAATCACTTTGATTGCAAGGATCAAATGCAACTCCATGTCTATCAGCTGGCCTCTTTTGACTCTGCTCCATAGCTTTTACACACACTTGGGTTGTTTATTGTGTTTCTTCTTTCTGTTTATTTGTTTTGTTTTGTACGAGCAAGATGGCCACTGTTGCTTTGGCATGTGCTCACAACATGGCAAGCCAGGGCCTGTATCCGGGCAAAATATGTAAAACTCATTGGCTTCACTGAGCAGAGGAATCAGGGGATTCTTCAGGCAGATTGCATGGGAGAAAGACTGAAGTGTGGCACTCCCTGACTGGACAAGGCCAAGGTGATGTCACGTGGAAGGATATAACGTGATCTAAGCTAGTTTAGGGAGGGGGGACAAGTTACTAGGGGCTGCTGAAGTGTGAAGTCTCCTCCAAGAGAGAAGGAATTTGCAGATAGCAAAAGGGGAAACTCAAGTAGAGGAGAGAGAAAGAGAGAATTGTCCCGGTGTGTAGGAACTCCTCTCTCCTCCTTTTTTCCCCCCCACTCCTTGCTTTTCTCAGGTTTAAAAGATTAATACCAGGAAGGAAGGTGTTGGTTCCTTGGGTTGGCTGGGCCAGAAATTAGGCGTAGCAGTTTAAACAGGATTGAAACCTGGAGTTTCTAATCCTGCCAGTTTTGGACCAGGGTTGAAAAGCTTGCAACTTTCTGTTCCCAAAGTTGCAAGTGCAGAGTTTGAATTACAGGGGGAGCTGTGGGGGGTGGGGCTGAACCCTGCCATGAGAGCTCCCCCATAAGAGATGAGAGCCCCCCCCACTGTCCTGTACCTCAGGTGGTGGAGACAGCTCCTTCCGGCTGCCACCCCTGCAGATACCCCCCCCCAAGAGCTGGGATGTAATTCGAACCCTGGAGCTGTGGACCGGAAGTACCTGTAACCTAGAGGGTAGGCCTGTCTTCCCTCCCCACCCCGCTTTTGTTTCTTTCGATGGTTGTTTGCTTCATTCAAGCTCTGTGATTAAGCCAGCTGTAGCCATTAATCAAATTGGCTCCCTTTGGAGTTTGTCCTGCAGTTTCATTTCAGCAGGCCATGTAAGTTTTGGGGTGCAAGCATGCTGGCTGGAGCCTCAGTTACTCCTATGCACATGCAGCCTCTCCTTGGGAGCCAAGATCAGCACTCTACTACTTCTCCAAGAGCAATGATGGGCCCCTTGCAATACAGAAGGACCTACACTCTCTAGCAGCTCCCATGGTACAGCGAACCCAAGTTACAGCTCATAGGATTCTCCAGTGTGGGCCCCCCTCTCCAGCCCATTGCTGAAGAGCAGGTATAAGGGTGCAGGCCCCCAGAACTACCTTATGGGTGAAGCATATCCAAGAGGGTGCAATCTATAGACTATGCCTTGTAGTTGGTAGTGTTTTAAAGTGCATTTGGTGTTTTCCTTTGTCTTCGTTGCTTTTGTTTTCTGTAATAAATCTGTCCTCCATGTTTGTTACACACATTGCCAATTGCTCAAATCACGAGCGAGACTTTATAAAGGGGGATAAGGCAAGGTGCCGTGTTTATTGATTACATGAGTTAGACATAGAGGTTCCGGCACACCGTTCCTACAAACACACACAAATCATCATACACATCATTGCACGCAGGCATACAGATACACAAAACAACCATTTCATCCACACATACACCAGATATAGTTACCAGCAATAATTGCTCAATATCAGCCCAGGGTGGCCAACCCCGGTCTATTGAGTAGAAGATGATGATTTGAAGATAGCAGATGTAAAGATAACAGCTGGAGTGGGGTGAACAGATGCATCTGTGCTCCGATGAAACAGCAGTAGAGAAAGACTTGGCATTTTCAAAGTGTTTCATAATTTCATAGTTTCTAGGGTCGGAAGGGACCTGAGCAGATCATCTAGTCCGACTCCCTGCCATGTCAGGAAAGAGTACTGGGGTCAAACGAGCCCAGCAAGGTGTTCATCTAACCTCCTCTTAAAGACCCCCAGGGTAGGAGCCTGCACCACTTCTCTTGGAAGTTGGTTCCAGACCTTAGCCGCCCTGACCGTGAAGTAGCGCCTCCTGATATCTAACCTAAACCTACTCTCTGCCAGCTTGTGACCATTATTCCTGGTCACTCCTGGCAGTGCTTGGGGGAACAGTGACTCCCCCAATGCCTGCTGATCCCCCCTGACTAGTTTATAACAGACCACAAGATCCCCCCTCAGCCTTCTCTTTTGGAGGCTGAACAGGTTCAGGTCCCATAGCCCCTCCTCATAGGGCCTGCCCTGTTGTCCCCTGATCATACGAGTGGCCCTCCTCTGGACCCTCTCCATGCTGTCGACATCCCTCTTGAAGTGTGGCGCCCTGTTAAAGTGTTCTTTTATAGGGATTGGCATCCTTTGTTTCAGTGCTTTGGGGGTTTTCCATACCCAGCTTCTGTTTTTGTGGTTGTTCTTTTGTCTTCAGCTTATCTTAGCCTTAGAGTGTTTTTGTTGCCCGTCTGGCAGAATTTCTTATTCTGTTATCTCCTTTGTGCCTTCGAGCTTCAAAGGGATTCCTCAGCTGTTTGTTGGTTAGTTAGTTAGTGGTTGGTAACTTACATTTGGCACCTTGTTGCTTACATAAAACAGTTGAATCGTCTTCTTCCATCTCTATGCCATTCTCTCACCATTCACCCTTTTACACACACTCATACACAAAGGCTATCAAAGTTCATTCACTTATGTCAAGCAGAGGGATACAAAATGGAATTTTCAAGTTGCTTACAGGACAAGACTAACATGGTTACATGTCACTATTAGTACACTCTATGTTAACATCAGCTACATTAGTTCAGTTCATGCTACATGTTTACACTGCTACTGAGGAGGGGCTTTATTTATAAGGGATGCCCCAGCAAACTGAGTGTTCCCAGTTTTCTGGGTGGGTCTAAATTATGAGGTACCCCAAAATGTGAACCCAGGCCTTGTTGCTGCCAACAGGTGCCCAGCAGAAGGGTTACACACTGAAGCACAGTTTACCTTCCGGCACTTCCTCCAAGAAATTCCCAATAAGGTTCTCATTGTTTCTCCTAAGAAGAGTCTGAATCCTAAGAAAAGGAGGTATAAAACTCCTGGAAGTTGCTGTCAATCATATTTGCATTTCTTTTCTAAGAACGTGCCTAAATTATCTGTACATCTACTAAAACTCTCCCAGACTGCATGGTCAGAACCTAATGTACTTCTTAGTAACAAATTCCCAAGTTCTCCTTCCATAGAAATGTAGTGACTGCCACCAAATACAGGTACTCATCATTGCTGCTTTCTCACATTTATGGCTCAGAACAGAAAATATAGCGATGACTAGTGGATTTTCCTCCACTAAAATCTTTTCAGGTGTTTGAGCTCCACCCTTGGAGACTCTACTCCTGCTGCTGTCCAGTAAACTTTTTCATGGAATCTCCTCCTTCTGCAGCATGTGGCAGAGGAGAAACAGACATCTAGCTTCAGATGCTCACCATCCTATCTCCTCTTCTCCGAGCACACCAGGTGGTCAGTCTGCTCTCATGACTCCCACGCACATGCATACTCCATAGCTGCAAATTAGTCACTACCTTTGGCTCTCCCTTGCACTCCTTGGAGCATTTCAACACACTTAATTTCCTCTTGTGTGGAAAGTTGTAGCCAGGGAGAAATGAAAAATAAAGTATTAGTTTGTACCAAAATAGTAAATTTAATGTCAATGCTGAATTCAGTCACCTCTTGAAAAACTGAAATTTCATGAATGGAATTGTGGATTCCTGGGGCCCTGGTTGAGAAAAACGGGGCAGTTAATGCTTTTCCATGCTACCACTTCAGCAATTTCAACAGCAGCAAAACTGTGGACTGCACAGCAGCCTCTCTAGCAAGTGATCAGATGGGAGTGGCACAACTTTTCTGCACTTACATGTTTGAACTATGTCCTTCAGCACAAGTGGAGCTGAACTTGGAAGCTGTAGGTCAGGGGTCAGCAACCCCCGGTACGCACCCGAGCATAGCACACAAGGCCATTTTGCTCAGCACACCACTGCCAGCCCAGGCTCTAAAGAGCTGCTGACAGCCACGAAGCCCAGGCTGCTCCCAGCCAGCAGCTGGGAGGCTGCAAACCCTGCTGCAAGCAGACTGGGTTCCTTGGGCCGGCTGCAGCCAGGAGGCTGCAAACAGCTACTCTGGGCTCTGGCATGTAGGCACTCCGGCACCTTCCAAGGTAGACGTGTTTTTTTTGGCACTCCAGCCAAAAAACGTTGCCTACCCTTGCTGTAGGTTATACTCAGCCTCAGCATCACCGTTGCAGTATTGTGGGTAGTTTATTCTCATCATCTCAATCCCGTGAGCTTTGCTCATTAAATGGCCACTGAATCTATTAGTGAGTGATGCAGTGATGCTTGCCAAGCCTTATTTTTATTTTGATGTCTAAACTGTCAGTATAAAGCATCTGTTATATCTTACCCACCACAACCAGAAGGAAGAGCTATGTAATGTGCCCGATATAATAATGTATATTATATAATATGTGTTGTATATTGTACTATAACCTCTGACATATTAGCATAAATGAGATAAACTGAGAGGTTTATGGAACAGAAAGACTGACTGTTTTTTCCCACACTTACCCTGATGTCCTTCAGGAGATATGTGCTGAACACATTATAGTCTGAAGCAAAGCAAGAATGTCACATGATAGATAGAGAGTCAGAAAGGGGGTGCTCCTTTAAAATCATTATTTTTCTACAACTCCAAAATGTCCCCCAAAACAGGTCTAGAAGAGATGCAATCTGGGCACCATTTATGGAACAGACAGGACACTTGGATACATTCCACTGTTTTACATGAGGAGTCCACATGAAGGCACGCACTGTACATGCTTCCAGATTGTTTCAAGCAATACACAAATCTAGTAGTAAGGCAGCGCAAAGGAAAAATCTCTCTTCCCCTTTAGATTTTCTAGCAGCTCAAAAATAGGTAATGTTCAAGTATTGCCACTTCACCCTCTTACTCCTGCTTAAACAAAGTACAAGACAGATGGTAAAATTCTCATGCTATTGATTTTGGTGGCAGTTAAAATCAGGCCACAAGTACACCCATGAAATCCAGCAAAGCAAGTGCTCAGTTTTATAAGGTTGCTTTAGCCAAGACCACCTTCCCCTGGTAAATAATTCCATGAGCAGCAATGGGCCCAGTTCATCAATGTCTTCCTCTAATATAAAGACAACAGAAAGATCCCATGTCTGTTCACTTATTGCCTCAGCAGTTCCCTGAAGGTATGTCCAGGGTTTCTGTAGTCTAGCTGCTCTTGACCCTTCAGAGTAGCTCCTTAAGATAGTGGCTGTCAGATACCAGCCAAGCTAGCCTCTCAGGCCCTCAAACCTCACTGTGGCTCTAGAAGGCCCCTGAGCTATCCCAAAATTGGGGAAGCATAAAAGTGTTTAAAAACCACCTTTGTAACTCCTTCGGGTCTAGCACTGAGTGGGATTCAGCCAAATGGTGAATTAGGCCTGATGTGACTGCCCACCTGGGGGTTGCAAGACTGGGTTCCTAGCTGCTATTTTACAGTATGTTCCCACTACTTTATAGAGATACCACATTTAATTTCTCCATCATAAACAACAGCGTACAAAGACCACTACAGAAAAGGGTAATCATTAAAGATCAATTATCTGTTATAGTGGTCCACTTGCTCAGTTAGTTCTCAGTTCCCTTGGTTAAGAGGCATTAAAGAAGCCATTACTTTGAATAATTAAAATCATGTAGGATTACAGTAAAAATTGATGAGACTCATAGGATATGAATGCTGAGCATAAAGAGCACAGAACTCACTTGTCATAATATCAACAACTGTTAAGAGCAGGACACTATTTTAGGCTCTCCTTCTGTAGGGCACTCCCAAGGGGGGCGCTGACTAATCTGAACTCCTATCTTATTAGTAGTAATGCAAATCTCTCTCCCTCTCTCACACTCTCTCTGTTTCTCACACACACACATACACACACACCCATTTCTCCATAAATTTAAAGCCAATATCATGCATAGTCAGCATCTGTACATAAAAAAAAATCTGCAATACAAATACCATCTGGTAAAGCATTATTTATTTTAAGATCTACATTACATCAACTCTCTGCTATGGTAACCTGAAGTCATGAGGTTTAGTTTTGACCTAGTTATTTGGCTACTGCTTGTACAATCTCCCGACAGACTCCTGAAGAGAAAATATCTTTTACCATTTTTTGGTAATGGTACCTGAGATTCAACGATATGAGAGAGTTGTTTTTAAAAAAAATAAGCATTATGTGCACTGAAATAGTATGAGCATAAGGTATGAAATTCATTCCTATAATTTCTCTATTTTAGGTTACAAATGATGCTCCAATTCAACCAAAAGTTCCTTGATGAGGGATTATTAGGTGAAATGTTATGGCCTGTGGCATACTCATCATAACAGTCCCTTCTGCTCTCTAAAGATCGACACATCTCATCAAATCCTCCTTAGCAGTGACTGTAGTTTTAGTGCAATAACTAGACCTTGTTGCATCTGCTCCTCTGAGACACTTATTCAATATTCAGGGCCGCTGAATAACTACTATCCTTATAATGGACTGGTTCACAGGGACAGGAAAGAGGACTTGGAAGCTTCACTTGTCATGCCAGCATCAGGAATCACCCTCTCCACCATGCTAAATGGAGTACAGCATAACCTCATAAATCCATACATCAAAAATCCAGAATTACTGAAAATCTGGCACTTTTTAAAACTACACTCCATCAGGGAGTAGCAGCAGCCAGTCCCAGAACAGCAGAGGGGGAAGCTTGCACATGGCGGCTGCTGCCACCATCCACCACCCCGCGCCACTGCTCCGCATGCAGCCTGTGCTCCAGGACCAGCTGACACCCCCCGCCCCAACCAGCCAGTGCTCTGGTTTAAAAAATCCAGCATTTTCACATTTCCAGCAGGTGCTCAGTCCCAAGCATACTGGATTCATGAGGTTATACTATACTTGGAAAGAAGAATAACTACTCCATTCTGCATCCTCAGAGTATGTTATGTAGGGGGAATGTTTGGCCCCAGACCAAGCTGCCTTATTTGCTATGCACAGAAGCAAGTACCAACATGCAATTTGCTTATAGGCCAGCTCCTCACCTGGAGCAAGCTCTTGTAGCTCATATAACTACAATAAACCTATGACTATATAAGTTAAGAAAGGAGCCCAAAGTAGCTCTTTTAAGCATTAGGAATCTTTCCCTAGCCAACAGGATTCCTTTAGTAAAAACAGACTGAGCAGACCAGGAAGAATACAAAATCATCTTCATTCATTAAGTCTCCATTTTAAATTCTACATACCTACAACACAAAAGAAAAAAAAGAAAATGTACAGCTATCCAGTAGGGCTGTGCAAAGCTTCAGTTCCTGATTTGATCTGGCAAAGATTTGGCCCGATTTGGTGGCTGAATCTCCGAATCCGAATCAGGAGATCTTTTAATCTCTCTGAATTGATTTGGAAAGATTCAGAAAGATTCAGTAATTTGGAAATAGACACAGCTTTTAATGTTTTTTCTACATACCTCAAAGTACCAGGTGGCTCATGAAGGCCGCGATGCTGGGGTGCCTGGAGTGTCCCACAGAAGCGCAGAGGGCTCCCCGGTACACTCAGCAGCATTCCCAGAAGTCGACCAGAAGCACTTCCAGTCCACTTCCAGGTCTGCCAGGAAGCACATGGGGGCCCCCTCCCCCACTCCTGGCTCAGCGACTGGTGCCTCCTGGGTCTGGAGTGGCACCTAGGGTCTCCCTGAGGCTGATCGCTGAGCCAGAGGGGCACAAGGGGGCCTCCCAGCTCGCTCCCCGGCAGACCCAGAAGTGGACTGGAAGTACTTCTGGTTCACTTCCAGATTCACCACTGAGCAAGCAGGTGACCCCCCGCCCCCATCTGCCCCAGCATTGCAGCATTCATGAGCCATGCCTGGTACCTGAAGGTATGTAGAAAAAACATTTAAAGCTATGTCTATGGCCGAATCAGTGATTCTCTGAATCAGCATCAAATCAGGGACAGCGATCCCAATCAATTAATTGAATCACTGTTCCCGATTCGGACTGAATCCAAATCAAATAGGGCCCGCTTTGCACACCCCTACTATCTGGAGCCTTGGATATGTCTCCATTATCAACTCACAAAGAATTACAAAGCAATGTGTTTATGAGTAAGTACAATATAACTTCCAAATAACTATTCTGTTACATGTTCTATTGTCTCTAGTTGACTGAATTGCATGGTAAGTCTGCTTTTGGTCAGTCTGTTGACTCTGGATTTACAACCCAGCCCCGATACCCTGCTCCGGCAGAGCACAACCTTCAGATGACCACAACTCCTCCAGCTGAATATAGACAAATGTTATTGATGTACAATGATAGGAAATAAGAGCAATGCAGACAAAGCAAGCAAGATGATTACAACGTACATTACCCAAAATCCTCAGTGCCCAGAATATACACAAGGCAAGTGGTGCATCTGGCCGGTACATAAACACCACCTTGAGATTTTTTGCTTGAATGTCTGATGTCAGCAACTTTGGAGTTTGGTGGCCAATGTCAACTTGCTGTTTTGAAAACTTCCCCTTTTGTATTCTTTCTCCTCCAATGACTTTTCATTTCCAGGTGTCACTGATTAGTTTCTTTGGGGCCATCATGCTGTCCATGTTTTGTTTTGTCAGCCAAAATCCTATCTTCATAAATCTATCACATGCACACACCTTAATTTGGTCATTTCATTTAAAACTGGAAAACCCAAGGGTTTTTGCAAGTGGGCACTTTAGCCCTGGAGCCAGGCCTATCTCTATTATAAAAATAAAGTTTGGCTTTTTTTAATTTCCCAGGATGTCTATGTCCATTGGCCTCAGATGCCCTGTCTGCCCTGAAGGCTATGAAACTGTGACAAACAGGGTTTTAGAAATCGATTAACCTTTGCCATTCCCCTAGACCATTGTTCTAATGCAATATTTACTTTACCTTCAAGCTAATTCCTAAAAACAAACCTCTAAATATCATTTTCTAGTCATCACAGTCAATCAGAATATTAAAGGTCAATAACAACACAACAAAAAACAGTCGTCCTTCAGTATGCAACATCGACCAGACAAAACTATTACATCAAGCTTTGTGAATGTATCAGTCTGGTCAGCAGAGACTCCAGGTGTCAGTGTTAATATCACTGCTTCTACCATGGCACATTAGCTAGTCTATCCCCTGGGAAATTAGTGCCCACCCCAGGGAGGAAAATCAGCAAAGAAAATGCTAAATCTCACATATGTGGTCTCAGGATATTTGTAAATATACTTAGCAAGCAACGAACGCAAAAGAACAGAGCAAAGGTTTCCCCAGCAGTCTAGCAGCTACTAACTTTCCAGACCCAACATGTACAAGCCAAGTTTTGTTTCAATGAAAATAAAGTTAGTAAATATTAAAATTTACACAAGTTTTCCCTGGTTACCTCTCCCCCAAAAAGTTTGGGAAAGCTTGCTTAAAAATTTTTTTCCAAGTATTTAAGTTGGTCTAATAAAGATATCAGATTCACCCAAAGAACCTTGTCTGCCTGTGTCCTTAGACCAACATGGCTACAACCTACACCCCTGAAAGTGTGATCTTCAAAAATCCTGGTAACTTGAAGATTGTTAGCTCTCTTAGTTTTTGTCACTGCTAATTTAAATATATACCTTGCCTCTTCTAACATTTTTTTCTTCTTTTATATACAACTTCAAGATAAGTAGCTTATAATGGTCACAATTAAGTGTTTCCAGACTGGAGTTGACTTCTGGAACTGCTCATCTCTCTCAAGTTGGAAAAACTTTTAAGTATAATCACTCTGTCTTACTGCTTTTCACTGCAAGGTGCTCTACAATGATGAGTCGGCATCATCAGTTCCAATTCACGAATGGAGGAAATAGCAGAGGTTTGGTATTTAACCCCTAACAATGAGTAACAAGTCAAGGCAACTGGCACCCTAATTTTTAGAGCTTCCACATCATTTCTTGGTGCATATTTTTTTCTGAGAAGCAGAAGCCATCAAGAATATATTACGTCCAATCCCCAAGCTAACCTGTGGGTCTCTGCTCTATACTACAAACCTTACCCTGTAGCTGTCGGTATAGTAAATTAACCATAGTTATCTAAAAAGGCATGGGAAAAGTTAAACCTATAGCTCTGGTCTTGTGACTTCCAGCTACTTGTACCTGAAAGCATTTACTTATCCACTGTAAACACCCACGCTGCTTGGGTCCAGAGCGACTCCAAGAGACAACTGGAAAAGAGGCATGACCAGAGATGGAAAAATGCACTTTTTTTTCTAAGTTATTTTCTACCTCTAGTGCTGCCAACTCTCGCAGTGCTATCGTAAGTCTCATCATATTTAGTATTTTCCCTACAGACCCAGTTCTTGATGTTCAGTGGTTATGTGAGATTCACAGAATACATGTTTTTAAAAGTTCTCCAACCTCCATGTTTGCAGAACAATGCTTCTAAAAGGCTCAAAAACCTAAAGACAAACAACATTTTTAAAAGCCGCTCTACAATTTTGTTTAAAGCTAAGAAGCGTGAGTCATGACCAGGGATCCAGGGTTTCTGCTTCATGCTTCCTGGGAAAATGTGGTTTCCTTTTGCAGGCTGGCAGTACTCCAGCCTACAAGGGGTTGCTTGAGGCTGGAGGGAGCAGCAGGAGTGCGATTAGAGGCAGGGGGCACCATGTGCATGTGTGCACACACACATGTGCATGGCCAGCAATACAGTCAGGCAGTGGTGGAGAGCAGCTCCCTGCAAGTAAGTTTATGGAGTGGAGCATAGGCAATATTGGGGGGATAGGTGACATGTTGGGGGGGCACAACTTGTGGGGAGATCAAGGCACCAGCAGCAGCTCATGCTGAGCCCACACACTGAGAGAGGACATGGGGCAGGGTTGGTGGCTGGGGTGCTGCACCACCATGGCTGCCAAGGTGAGGCACTGCAGTGGTGGCACAGAGTTGAGCCCCTGACTTCAGCAGCAGCCATTGGGTGCCTCACCTTGGCAACACAGCTGGACCTACATCTTGGTGAGCAAAGGGGGCAGGGGAAGCTCTGATTTTCCATGAGAAAAAAAACAAAAACAAACACCAAAATATGTAGGTATTTAGAATTGATTTTATTATAATGATTGAGGCACTGGTTGGCTTTCAAATTGTTTTAAAATTGTAAATAGATCAATAAAACATTGTGTCCAACTGATGCCCATATATATAGTGGCATTTCATTTTAATTGTAGAAAAATTAGGATTTGGGCAGTTTTTAATCAGAGAATTTGCTATTTTTCTCAGGGAGTGCTGGAATTTTTTAACAGAGAAAACCAGGATCCCTGGTCATGGCCTTTTGATTCCAGAAAGTTGGCAATACTATATCCCCCTCATCTCCTTTGGATCCTCTCCCACTACTCCTCTGAGGCCAGGGTCCTAGTGATCTACTACACTTGATGCAGCTGTGAAGAAAGCTTGTAAAGAAAGCCACCCTTCCAACATTTTCTGAACACTTGTCCTCACCTCCTCTCTTCCCCCAAACCTCTAGCTATGAGAGATGGGAAGTGTGACTGTTTTCTAATATTTTGCCCAACCTTACCTTCTATCCTGCTAGCAAAGACAAGATGTTGTACCATACATTTGGCTCAGCCATTCATGTCTCATGCTCGTGGAATTTTCTGCAGCACAAAAATTACTGCAGGTTCTCTGTGTGATCTCTATCACAGTTGCTTCCTCCCCATAGAAACTCAAGCATATTCTGCACACCTGTGCATGCCTGTGGTAAATGGAAGTGATGCAAAGCCTACTCAGCAAATGAACTAATATGTCAAAGCATGAATTAATAGACAGGAATGCTGCTATCATTCATGTGTGTTCTAGAAATCACTGCAAGGTGGAAAGGTGTTCATTAGTCATCATTAGTTCTGTTTTACAGATGGTGAAAATAGGGGTTGAAAGCATAATTTCTAGTAACATTGAGTGTTGCATGTATGTAATCAATGGCCATCTAGGGATAGACAAGTCAACCTACAAACAATGGACTAAACTGGCAGCGCCAACCTTTTCCCCCATGGGTCAGATGGGTGGTGCCTGGTCTGTCTGCAAGCCAGATCTGGAATTTGGCAGCAAGGCAGAGGTGGTTGTATTCATTGCCACAGCTCCCCACTACCAAATTTCTCGATCCATGGGGAGCCCTGCAGGCCAGATGCCATGGCTCTGCAGGAGTTGTGAAGCCCTGCACTAAACTGCTAGTTCTGCATTATAGATTATGTTGCAATGTCATTGTTATTTTAATTTACTTTTATTGTAACTATTTGTGCTTAGACATCATACAAGCTAGACAATGTAAGATGGGTACAGTGGTAGTCAGGAATTACATGGGAAAAATGAAGTGGTCAGAACTTAGTTGCCTGTTTCCATATTTTGCAATATCTTGAACTTTTAATAGGTGTAAAGGGTTTTTTGAGGAGGAAGAAGAAGAAGCTGTAATTTGTAATGCTGCTCATACCACATTTCTTATTATCTATTTTTTACAAAATAGGTCCAAAAGTGTGGGGATTTTGAAATGCTTTCTTTTTTGTTTCAATTAAAGATTACATGAGAAGGTTAACTAGTCCTGCATCAAAGGAAAAATGTATTCAAGCAGTCAGACATAACCGGCAACACTTTTTCTAGTTGATGATAGCATGCCTTGGGGGGTAGGCCAGGTAAGGGAATGAAGGCTTTGAAGCTGCATTAGCCAAAATTTAAAATTTGGAGTCAGGTGTCAGATGGCTGGTGCTAAAGACCAGAGGACATGCTGAGCTGTGTGCCAGAGGTTGGCAACCTATTGCCATGCTCAGCCTTTGGATCCAGGCCGCAGACATGGGACTTCAGCAGCGTTTGGTGGTGGGCACTATCCCACTATGCTACAGCAGGGAGAAGTAACCATGAAGGCTGCCTGCCTCTGACCCAACCTGGGTCATTTGCTCCTCAGTCTGAAAAGGCTGGAGACTGCTGACATATTCAGCACATATTCAGGCACTTAGCTAAATACCCTAGGTAAAATCCTAGCCCCATTGAATAGGAGCTTTGCTACTGACTTCAGAAAAATAAAGATGTCTTCCTCTGATCTCTGTTTGGTTCTATGAAATATTGGTCCCTGTAAGGTTTATAAAGTACTCAAAATCTGGTCCATCAGGAGAAAAGGCACAACAGTCATTTGACTGCTCGAGCACTTAGGTCACTGAGTCTGATCAGAATTTTACCGTCATGCTGGGAACCTTGCAAGACTTAACATGGGTATTAGCATAGTCATTCTTGTGTTGACATTATGCCTTTTGCATTGTCACTCCCATACTATTTGCATGAGCCCAGATTCTCAAAGGTGCATTAATACTTTTGAGGGTCCTAGCCATAAAAGCTGTCCATGCAACCTTGATGGCATCAGTCACCATAGCTGTTCTGTTGCACTGCTCTAAGTCTTGGAAGATTAAAAGTGGTTATTAAACAAATGAAGAACCAGGAAATAATCAAGATGCTGTCCATATTTTTTGTCTCTTTCAACCTATACAGAGTTTAGTCTGGACCCCCCCAAAAAGGAGGTATGCAAATGACTTTGTTCAGTCCACTAATGACTCTGCCATTGCTGTTAATTTTAGATAGAAAACACTCAAATACTATAGTGGCAGACAACAATATAAAATCCTAAAACATTTGTAAAGCATCTAGCAAAGTGGGAGCTCAGGGTTGTCTGGGGCCTTGGGTGGTATCACAGTATATGTATTTTTAGCACAAAAGTGCCAGATTATCCCCATTTTCCTTTCCCATTTCCTTTGCAGCTGGTGCAAGGGGCAGGGCTTCAAACTACAATACAGAGAAAAGTGACTTTCAGGATATTTCTACCCATCTCCATGCAGTGCCCTGCACTAATATGTGAGCTAGCTTTGAATAAGCTATTGTGGACATGTCTACAGACGTCCTATGGTGCAGTAACAGTTTGTACTGTGCCATGCCAGTGGCTCATGGTTATTTTTAGCTGCTACATTGCTGTACTGATGTGCTATACCAAGGGAGTGCGTTGCTACAGTGACGTAGCTGTGGTGTCATGGTTTTTGCCTGCTGACGCTACATTGCCGTAGCAATGTGTGTCTCATGTAGATGTTCCCTTGGGTACCAGAAGCACTGTAGCCTTGTTAGTACAGTCCTTACCCAGGCTTACTTAATTTGCTGAGACAAAATTTACCGTGACATACCTAGCAGCAGTTTCTTTTGGGAGTTTCCCTACTTACACATAGCCTGAATTAATTCCAGCCTACCCAAACGTATTCACACACTTTATTTAAACAAAAATATCTGTTATCTGTTCATCTGGTACATATTTATGAATGAGGAGGACCTGTGATCTCTTGCATGAGAGCAAGTGAGCAGTAAAACTAGGAGTACATGGCTGTAAACCACAAAAGTAAGTGGAAATATTGTAACATGAATACCATTTTCTCCTGAGTTTCACCAGCCCTTCGTTTGGCATTTCTAATGTTAGACTGTCATAGGAATGATGGGGTGATAAGCTGTGGGGGAGAGCAGCACAGAATAGCCACTGTAAACAAAATGCTTCACTCCCCTTCCTGGCAAACATGCACATATCACATGCTGATGGTGCTAATCCTGCTAAGATCATGCCTATTAAAAATGCTTTTGCATATCACACATATGAGGCTAACCTGCAGCAGCAGTAGCATAAATTTCTGATTTACAGCTGTGCCATTAAAAGGCAGTGCATACTTATGGATTAGTGCCAGCACAGTCACAGAGCCATCTGTGCTGTCAGGGGGGGTGGCAGGGCAGGACATTGTGTAGACAGACTGGCTCTCTGCAGGGATGTCATCAGATCCACAGGGTTAGGGCATGAATTTCCCATGGATTATCTTGCTGCATGTGATAGGAGGCAATCTGAAATGTAGAATCATAATAACTAAGAATAGCAATACTATATATGTATGGGTCTGTGTGGGAGTTTCTGAGCACCACTGGAATGGGTGATAAGTCATCTTGAGATGCCCGGAGTCAATTGTTTCTGTCACCAAACTTAATATTTTCAACACTTCCAATAAAGCAGTGGTTGGGAGTTGGGTTAGCTATTTGCAGGTATTCTGCAAATTTACTCCATTATCTAATCCTCTATGAATAAAAGAAAACATTTATTATTTGATTTGTCAAATGGACTTCTTCACCTAGTGAAGGTGTATTCTCCACCTGACCATCCACACTTCCGGAAAAAAAAAGATTTGTGTAGACACACTCTCTTAAATTTCATTTTCTTCTAAAGCAATTTCTTTGCTCACATTTCAGTAATCAGGGACGGTCTATTAATCAATTTTCATTACAGTGCATTTCTGCCTCACTGGTTGTGAGAAACAAGCCATGAACTGTGGACTATATCTCATCTTGGCCGAAGGAGATATTCAAAGAGATAGTTAAACCTGCTTCCAATATAATCTGATTATTTTGAACAATATCTTTTTTTTTCCTGTCACCTGGGAGTATGACTTATTAATCAGGCCTTCAAATGAAAGAGGAGGGAAAAAATTAACCTACATACGATTCAGTGCTGTGGGTGAAACCCACAAATGGATTCAATTTTACTGTAGTATTACTCTACTGATTTTAATTAAGTTGCAGCTGAGTAAATCAGAGTCTCTCTTTCATTAGAACATTTTGGTTTGATTCACATGAGGTGACATATGAGAAAATGCTTTAGTTTGCATTTAAATACATGTATAAATTGAAAAGAAGAAGGGCTGAGCATAAAAAAAACAAACTCTCCAGGTAACGTACATGCATTTAACATTCTTGAGATGGACAAGAGCTGAAGAAAAAATATTATTCTATAATACTGGTACAGTCTTATCTGAAAATATGGGGGGGTGGTTCTAAGTTAAATGAAACAGGAATCCACTCAATGCATCCCAAGCTTATCAGAGAACACTTGTGAACAGCAATATCTGGCTTATTGTCACTGTTTCCTATGTTCTATGTCCCTTTTTAAAGTTTTCTTCTGCATGTCTCGTAAGTATTTTGTTACATAATACTGCCAACTGCAAATGGTAAAAAATCAAAAGTCAGGTTCCAGAAAATCACGTGATTGATTTAAAAAAAACATGAAAATGTGTCCTTAAATGTGTGAGATGCTATATCTGTCTATCAATACTGACATTTCTCTTCCTCTAGTCCAGCTAGACAGAGATAAATATTTTACTTATCTTTAAATTAGATGAGTGGGACAAACTTTATAGCATGACTTTTCTGTCATTATCATCAATATCACCACCTAACAAATTTATTTTTGCTTGTTTTTTAAATTTCAACTTATCTTCCCACAAGCACAAACCATTCGTTCTGTTATTATTGTTTTATGCTGGGCTTTTCCTATCTATACAGAGTAGTCAAACAGAAGGGGCTTTACTATTCAACTCCAACCCACTCTCCCTCCCATAGTCATCGTGAAGCAGTGCCATGAAATACTACGTTATTGTGGCCAGAAGAAGCAGCTTGTAGCAATTGGAGGACTCTGAAAACTTGTTCATATAAAGCCATTAAGCAAGGGGTATATCTTTAATAGGACCAGCTGTTTGAAAAGTCATACTATGGGCTTCAGTGGAAGGAACTGTGTGTGTAAGTGGTGTTTTACTACACATGAGCAAGTTACAGAATCAGTACTTGTACTAAACCTGTACAGGAGTTCTGTTACAGCCTCCATTGGAGTAATTGATACCCTGTAGGATAGCATTAGAAATTGCAAAGTTGTCTATTATCTACAACTTGGCTATCTTATGCATTAAATTAATATATTCAGTTGGTGTTGGTTTCCATTTTGTTATTCTATAGCAACTATCTCATCTTACTTAACATTAAGATAAAATTGTATGTCTCTATGTCAGTCCTACACAGACGTTATAAAGGATTCAAAGAGAAAACCAGTTCTATTTCTCCCCATAAGCATGGCTGTTATTAAATGTGTATACAACTTGCAAATGATAATCCCTAGCTAAATAAAGGCTCACTAGCCTGGGCATTACTCATGACTTTTCTCTTTTCTAATGATCCAGGAAATAAACTTACTTCATTCTTCTGGAGCAAATCTGGGAGATCTATTAGAAGTACAGGCAGTCCTAGACTTACAATGTTTCAAGTTACAACATTTCGCACTTACAACATTTATAAATTGACACCCTGTTTCAACTTTACAACACAAGTTTCGACTTACAGCGCTTGATCCGATGCAATGCCATGCCAGCGAACAAGTTAATTGCGTTGCTCATCTCCCTGGGGAACATCTGTCTGAACTTCCTTGGACACTTTCTTTAAGAAAGCAGACAAGACTCCAGAAAAACCTGCCGCCAACACTCCTGAGAAGACTGTAGTGACATGCTATACTGAGGGAGCTTGTCACTATGGCAATGTAGCTGCAATGGTTTTTGCCTGTAGATACTACATCGCCATAGCACATTGCTACCATAACATAGTGACACAAGCAGATGAGCCCAACGAGAGTGAAAGTGATTACATAGTTTGGGTTGTATATGAAAAGTTGTTGTTGTTGCTGCTGTTATTGTTTTGTATTTATTTATTTGTATACCATAAAATGTAAGAGGCCTAGCCAATTATCAAACTCTCTCTATGTTGGGCACTGTTCGAAGTCAGTCCTTGTGTCAAAGACTTTGTATTCTAGGCAATTCTATTTCTAAATCTTTGCTTTCCACTTCTCCAAAACTTTTAATAGTCTGCTTGAAATGTCTGGTTCAGCCTTTGCCCAAATTTTATTTTCTTTGGAAGTTCAGATTTGAGGAGATTGAAAAAATACAAGACCCTTTTAAAAATATTTGTAACTTTTCTTTTTAAACATCTTTAAGCTGAAATGATTTGATGCAGATAGCTGATATGTGACATAGGACTAGTTCCCACTATGGGGAAGTGCTTTGGAGTATTTTGGTAAAAAATGGTTTTATATGACTGATTCAAATTAATTTAGAGATTTCTTGTTTCCCATTCATGCAGAATTTGTATTGGCATTTATTGTAAACTTGAAAAGTTCACAGGTGACAAAAGGTTCACTGCGCACATGGGGTGTGTGTGTGTGTTGCAAATCATAAACACCATGGCTGTCAGCAAGGAATGAACCCAGGACCTTTGGCATCTAGGCCCTAACCTCTGTCACTTCAGTTTGAAGTCTTTACCTCCAAGAAAATAGTAAGTTATTATAGTCACTGACATAAACCATTAGAGGCCAACAGCCATAAATCCATATTGCACATGCAATAGCTAACTAATTTAACAAAAAGTACACTTCTGTTACTTATTAGCTGAGTAGGACTCAATCCCTGGCTTTGCCTCCATGAACTTACTAATATACCAAGGTATTAGGCTGGGTTGCTGCATGCTTAGTAATGGGCAGTGACATTGGCCTTGCAGGTGCCAAAAACATGACTGCTATCCGGACATCCAAAATTATAATAATAATAATTTTGAGGTCACCAGAGCATGGATGTGCCTTCCACAGAAATTGAGGGCATGGCTCATGCTGGTTCCACAGTATTCTTTGTCCAATTCTGCCACTACTACTAATGACAATTTGGTTAATTTCAACCAATTTGTTTTCATTTGGTTTCCAATTTTTTCCAAGGAACTGGAACAAGTAGAAGACAATGCTGTATGCACAAGATCAAAAAAAGAGCCATAAACTGGGGAGTTAGACAATTGAGGGGAAGAGCAAATTATGGTGTGTCATAAACTCACTTAACTAATTTACATAGCTGTTGAATCAAGGGGGGTCACTGCTCTGAGCTCTTACAGGACACACAGATGACAGCATTTGGGATACTAGACAGTCCATCCATCCCATCACTTTGTGACTAAACAGAGAGGAATACCCAAAGCCTCACAATGCAATTGCATCCAGTCCATGTCTGCAAGGTTTCAGAGCTGTGTCAACAACACCTTCTAATCATAGGCACACCGAGTGCTCTGATTAGAACAGATTTATCTGTAACCTACCCTTTTATCATAGTTCTGTTACCCACTTGAAAAATGTAGACTGCTGGAGGAGAAAAAAAAGGGTGTAGGTATGGGCATGGGTGTTGGACAGAAAACATGGGTTCAGAATGAAAAATATGTTGCACATTGGACACTATGTAATAAATTGTACAATATTTCTTACTATATTTATTGTGATTCATTAGAACGCAGAGCAAAATGATTGTTTTCTTCTGTTGGAGGAAGTTTACTATTGTAGATAAGAGCTTTTACAATATTACAGTGTTTTTTGTTAAGACATATCATGGACCATGAGACCTAAAAAGCCACAATTAAAAAACAACAACATTGTTATTGGATATTTCTGGCCAATCACATTAGTATCTGAGCATCTGTAGTGCAAAAACTTGCAAAGAACTGCCAATATTGTTTATTTAACTAAAGACATACAAACAGGATCTTTGCATAATTTATAACAGAAATATCTTTTTAGCTTTCCTCTTCTTCCTACTCTTCCTATTCTTGGAATCATTCCCACGTATCATTTTTCTCCCTGCCCAAGCCAGAAAATATCCTTTATTTCAACCAAAAAGCAATATATTCCTACAATTAATATTTGTTATGAAAAGCATGTTTTCCTCTGCATAACTTATTTCTACAGTGTGCAGTATATTTGATCAGTTCCAACACCTCGATGATATCAGTTCACATTTTCAGCCTATGTATGCAAATAAGAAGTAGCTTTAAATATTTGTATGGCTTTAACAGCAAATGAAGAATTAAAAACAACACTATGGTACTAAGGGACCAGAACAGTCTTGACTTTTCCTGCCAAAAACTGCCTCTTGCAGGAGAAAGATCTTCCTCTTTTATCATGGGAGGTCTCTCCTGTGGGAGATCTCCTGCAGGAAACAATGCCTGTACTCTTCCCAGCTGCATGAATCCTCCTGGGTACCAGGAGCTGAACAATGAGGACAGGTTTCCCATACCATAGACCAGGAGGAAAGGGGAGAAGCAACCTGGCTCTCCAGACTCCACTGCTCCTTTTGCTCCTCTCTCAGAGATGGGGACCACAGTGGCTGAGCAGTCACCCTTTGTTCCTTGCTTGCTCCTCAGACCAGGGGTCCCCAGTCTGAGGAATGGGTCAGGGCTTTACCTCGCTGCTCCCCTCTCCTCCTCCTGCCTCTTCCCCAAACTGGGTATTCCAGGAGACCAGGAGCAGAGTGGAGGAGGCTGTTCCTCACCCATTCCCCAGATACTACTCTAGGAAAGGCATAGAGAATCTTTCCTCGCTGCTCCACTCTCTCCCCCAACCCCTGCCCAAGGACTAGGAGAGGAGTGGGTAGAGGAGGTGGCTGCAGATTGAGCACCTGTACACTACCTCTCCCAGAGAGATTTCTAGTAGTGGAAATTTCTCAGAATTTTCCACAGCTAGAAATGAACACCTGGTCATGACCAGATTGTTCCAAATCTTACAATCATGAGTCCACAGTTACTTAAGCAACCTGAGTTATAGAAGTACTGAGCCACCACAGCTCTTCTTGAAGGCTATGCCAGTTTCATAGTTTGTAGAGTCAGAAGGGACCTGAGCAGATCATCAAGTCTGACCCCCTGCCATGGGCAGGAAAGAGTACTGGGGTCAAACAACCCCAGCAAAGTGATTGTCTAGCCTTGTCTTAAAGACCCCTGAGGTAGGAGCCAGCACCACTTCGCTTCAAAGTTGGTTCCAGATCCTAGCCGCCCTGACAGTGAAGTAGCACCTCCTGATGTCTAGTCTGAAATTTACCCTCTGCCAGCTTGTGACCGTTATTTCTAGTCACTCCTGGTGGTGCTCGGGGGAACAGGGACTCCCCCCCAATGCCCGCTGGTCCCCTCTGACTAGTTTGTAACAGAATTTTATGCCAGTGTTGGCATAGTCTATGCAGAACTAGAGGGATTCAATAAAAGGCAAAAATGAGATAAGAGTTATCTTCCTTATATGCTTATTAGGGGAATACTTGTCTTTAGAATCTGTGCAGCTCTAGAAGCCAGAACCATGAGGACTCCATGTTTTGTCTTTCCCTAGATTCTTAACTGTATTGGTTATAACTCAAAATAACTCTTACAATCTAGGTAAACTAAATTATGTTTATACCCTTTCTCTTCTTTCTTTTTAAAAAATCAATGTTACCTTCTTAAACATGATTATCTCTTAACTAAATCATTTCCTCTTTGTCTATACATGTGTTTTTGTACAATCTCCACTGCTGAAATTGACTTTCTATTGGCTAAGTGTTGGCTATCTGGATTTTTAGTCAGGGTGTTAGATACCTCAGCCACATGTTAAATGCTCTTAACCCAGGAGTGCCCACACATTAAGGCAGCAAAAGATGAGTTAAGTTCCCCTAAGTGCATCTCAAAGTTATGCCCCTTCGGGCAAAGATTGTCTCCCACTGGTGTTAGGCAACTTGTGTTGCAGTAATATCAGTCTGCTCCATGGGACCATTACCACCAATTTGCAGTTCTCTGGTATCCCAGGTTGCATGGCCCCCAGCCCTCCTCACCCCCCCAAATGGATGATCTATCACTCAGAACTCTACTGCCCCAGATTGCCAGAGACCAGGAAAAAACTGGGCAGGTACAGGTGAGTGGGGATCCAGGCAGCCATAAGACAGACTTTGCTTTTAGCCATGCCCCTACTCACCAGCCATCTAGCAATAAGTCAGAGCTGTGTATGTTAGAGAGGACATTAACCTTTAATATGTGACTGCTCACAGCACATGCTAAGTTTATAGTTTCATAGATGGTAGGGTCAGAAGAGACCTAACCAGATCATCTAGTCCGACCCCCTGCCATGGGCAGGAAAGGATGCTGGGGTCAAATGACCCTGGCTAGGTGGCTGTCTTACCTCCTTTTGAAGACCCCCAGGGTAGAGGGGAGCACCACTTCCCTTGGAAGTTGGTTCCAGATCCTAGCTGCTCTGACTGCGAAGTAGTGCTTCCTGATATCTAGTCTGAATCTACTCTCAGCCAACTTATGGCCCTTGTTCCTCGTTACCCCCGGTAGTGCTCGGGGGAACAGGGACTCTCCCATGGCCTGTTGTTCCCCCTTGGCAAGTTTATAGGCAGCCACTAGATCCCCTCTCAGCCTTCTTTTGTGGAGGCTGAACAGGTTCAGGTCCCATAGCCTCTCCTCATAGGGCCTACCCTGCTGCCCCTAATCATGTGAGTGGCCTCCTCTGGACCCTCGCCATGCTGTCCACATCCCTCCTGAAGTGCAGTGCCCAGAACTGGACACAGTACTCCAACAGAGGCTTAACCAATGTCTCATAGAGGGGGAAGATCACCTCCTTGGACCTGCTCGTGATGCATCTATAAATGCATGACAAAGTGTAGTTGGCCTTCCTGATCACGTCCCCACATTGGCGGCTCATGTTCATCTTGGAATCAATAGTGACACCAAGATCCTTTTCTGCCTCTGTGCTGACAAGAAGGGAGTTCCCCAGCCTGTAGGTCTGTTGCTGGTTCTTCCTCCCCAGGTGCAACACCTTGCACTTGTCCATATTGAAACCCATCCTATTCTCATCCACCCACCTCTGTAACCTACCAAGACTAGTTGTAACCTGTCCCTCTCTTCTAGCATGCTACCTTCTCCCCACATCTTAGTGTCATCTGCGAACTTGAACAAGGTGCTTTTCACCCCCTCGTCCAAATCGCCGATGAAGATATTGAACACCGCGGGCCCGAGGACCAAGGACCAAGCCCTGGGGAACCCCACTGCCCACATCTCTCCAGGTCAAAAATGACCCATCCACCACCACTCTCTGGGTGTGGCCCCTCAGCCAATTTGTGACCCATCTGACTGTGTAGGCATCAACACTACAGATGCCTAATTTTTTAATGAGGTTGGGGTGAGAGACAGTTTAATACCACCTAACAGTCCTTAGAGTTAGCACATGCTAATTGTAACATGTAACAACACCCTGAGACACTACATTGAGGCTGAACCAACAATAGCCAAAGAACCCTGACCACCATTTAATTTACTTTGTGTTACTGGAAAGATATTAATGTTTAGTGAAATGAGAATTTGGGAGCCTTCAAAGTTCAAAAGTCATTACTTTTATTCAGGTGCACATTATTCCCCTGATCTTATTTTAAAAAGTGTTCCTCACACCTGGCAGTTAGCCTAAATGTCTACTTTCATCATGAGCTTCTTTTGTGGATTTCAATGTAGATTGTCTTGCCTTCCGAAAGTGGATTTAGTAACTTATTATTCATTTCCTTATTGTCCATTGTAATCAGTGAAGATCTATTGGCTAGAATATGCACTTACAAGTCTTAAATTTTATAAAAATAAACATTAGTATAAAAAGATTTGTTGTGAACTACACACACAATCTTCCATCTATCTGAAAATATATTAGTTTTTGTTCTGTTATTATTACGCTCTGCCTATTATGAGACAGAGCTAAATGTGCATCCATGGGTAGTGCACAAAATACATTTTCCTAGAGAACAAAGAAACACATGGTAGCATGACAAACAATGGGTTTGGAATTATTGTTTGTTTGCTTGTTGGTTTGGGGCGGGGGGGGGGGTATTTCTGAGTATTCACTGGATATATTCAGTCCCCTAGATTCTTCCACCATTGTTAGTTTTATTCATTGTAGAGTTACTCAGACAGTTCCAGTTACTTAGACAGAATCAGTTCTCTAAACAGAGTTCATCTGCTTCTCATGTTGGTTGGATTTCTTCTGTGAGATTAAAACAAGAGTTGTCTCATTACTTGTACTTGCTTATTCAGGAATATTTATGTCAGGTGCTATAACTCGAACAATGTTAACCTATGCTGTTAATCATGCAAATTAATTTGTGCCTGAGAATGGCACTCATTCTAACTGGTGTGAAAACCTGAAATTATTTCTCTGTCACAACAAAAGATGGTTATTGTTTTTTCAGCTTAGACAATTGCTCAATCTGTTTACTCCACTATTTTCTTTCTTCTGTTTCTCAGAAATGTGGAAATAATCCTCTAACTTGTGAGAAGTACAGATAACCTAAAAAAAAAATTATATTTTCAATGCAACATTAACCTCCATGCTATACTGGTCTCCATGAAGGGAAAACAGATGGAAAAGTATGTAACTACAAGGATTTTAGATAGGTTTCCTCCTATCATTCCACTAGGAAACAGGATCTGTCCCAATTCAAATATTGGCAGAAGTTGCCCCTTACACCAGAGTTTAACCTGGTCCTTTGGACATGATGAAGGATTGGCATCATTTGCAAGGTAGCATATTTCCATAGATATTTTATCTACTACTTGCTACTTTCCTTCCTACCTTGTGCCTGCTAAGTCATGGTAGTTGCTATCACTACAGTTAAGTCATGGGGCTAGCTTTCACTCACAGTCAGGTATCTATCAAGTTTGCCAGGAGCTTACTATAGAGAGGGTCTGCTGTGTACCTGCCTCACTTCCTTCTCTCAAATAGACTAAAATCCATTCTATTAATTTGAAACTTCTACAAGGTTCCAGGGATAGGGTAGTTGTCGTTGAGTTAGTGTTCCTCGTTTTCCAGGTGTGCTCCACCCCACTGTCATTTGACAACTACCATCAAGATTAGAAGTGGAGAGGGGAATGTGGCCCTAAAGAAGAGATTATTACCTACTTTGATTATTATTGTTGTTGTTATTATTATTATAATTATTATTATTAAACTTCCATTAAAGCTAAACCAGTATTTTCCCAATCTGGTTTACCGCTATTTTTCATAAATACTTTCTGTTGTTGCTAATAAAGGTGGAATTAATCCAGTGTCTTTTTTTCCCTTGGTTGTGCATCACCAGTGTCAATGATGATCTGACTCATAAATCTTAGAGTTGGTGGATCACCAACCACAAGTTTGCCAAAATCCCTCGCAGCTGACAAGCCTAGAGAGGTTCTGCCATAACACATCAATGGGAAAAACTCAGGCATGTTTAATCCAAGAGGGCTAAAGTCTCTACAAAAAGGACTGAGTCAGGGATGCCCAGGGAGGGGGAAAGGCGGGGAGGGGGGGGAGGCTGGGCTCAGGTGACAGAACAAGAAGCAATGGTCTCAAGTTGCAGCAAGGGAAACTGAGGTTAAATATTAGGAAAAACTTTATCATGAGGAGGGTAGTAAAGCACTGGAAGGGGTTGCCCAGAGAGATTATGGAATCTTCATTGTTGGAGGTTTTTAAGACCTGGCTTGAGAAAGCCTTGGCTGGGATGATCTAGTTGGGGATAGTCCCGCTTTGAGCAGGGGGTTGGACTAGATGCCCTCCTGAGGTCCTTTCCAACCCTAATTTTCTATCATTCTGTGACTAAACTGTGGCAAGAGTTTTGCATCTGTGACGCATGGGCATGGCTATGGGGGCAGCATGACACTATGATTGGCACATAAGGAAACTAGTGCCCTAAGGCACCAATAATATTAGGAGGGCCAAAATGAAGCGTCCCCCAGGCAAGGTGGAGCTAGACTGGTTTAGCTCAGAAATTCTGGGGGCAGCCTCCCTGTCACACTGGAAAACAATTACATCAAGGCATGGCAGGTGAGGAAGAAGGGATGGTACTGTTACCCCAGGGAGCCAGAGTGCACAGCAGGGGTCGAGGAGTTAGTAGGGGATGTCATGGCTGCTGCTGGAGGCCAAAAACTGCTACATACAAGGCACTCTGGGAATCACAGTATTGTAGAGCAGCAGCGCATTTTGCCACTGAAAAGAAGAGAATTGACCCCATTTTAGCTGCTGAAATCAACAGTATTTTCCCCTCTCAACATTCATTTAATGGCAACAATATGGGGTGAAGGATCCCCCCAGCACCAATGAACTCCACTGCCATTCTAGAGAGCTACAATTCTCAGAACACCTTGCACCCCTCAACACATACTGTCCATGCCTGCTGATTGCTGCTGCTCTGCATGCTGCCTTATGGTGAAGGGCAAGAGGGATCTGCCCCAGACACCTTATTCTCATGCTATCCATCTGCTCCCATGTATGCACTTGATCCAATAAAAAAAAATAACCAAAAAAAAAAAAAAAAGAATCAGAGATCAAAAAGTGTCTGCCATGATTCACAATAGTATCCTTGTTCAGGAACAAGGATTTAATAGACTTAATATTAAACACATGCTTAAGTACTTTTCTGAACTGGGGCCTTTGATGGCAGCTGCACCATAAACATGTCACATAGTATGCATTATTCAAAATGCACTCTATTTTCTAAAATAAAATAAAATAGAAAATACAGTATACACCACTGATCTACTTCTTGTCAGTAGATCAGTGTCTATTTCAGAATCTGGAGAAGATTCCTCTGTATGTAATAATTTCAAAGTTTGCATATTTGGGCTTCCACTATCAGTGATACCACTTTAATGATACCACTGAATGCATTCTTAAAAGTAATTCATTCATTTAAATAAGTGGAACTAGCATGTCAATATAATAATGTTTTTAGGACAGTAATATAAATGAAGAATATTACTTCAGAATTGCTACAGCTCAGCCTTCACTGCTGTAATAAAACATCTCTAATGACAAAATACTCACCTTTGCCTATGATTATTTGTTTTTAATGAGTTACACCTTATTGCATGGTACTATGTGTTGATATGTTGCATTACCTCTGCAGTGCATATATGATATAGTACAGTCTGTCTCTATTTAGCTAAATAATGCAATGTTACACCCTAGGATTTGTGAGTTTCTTTCTGAAGACATGGGGGAGGCACAGAAATCTTCCATTAAAATATTTCACAAAGTATATACAGAAGAAAAAGGTGGATATAAAAACAAATAAACAAAAAAAAAAGTTTCTAAACAGTGTTCTCTTTTCATACTATGCTTTGGCCATTTACATTCAGTGCCAAATATAAGGAAACAGTTAATTAGAAGGGTTCTGTCAAATAAGAAAATGCATCCTTTAGTGTATTATCATTATTGTAACTAAGCTTTAAGATGATAGTTTTGTATAAAAAAAAAAAAAAGTGTATTTAAATTTGTAGCAAATATTAGCAAATGAAAATTGCAAGACTCTCTTTTCCTTGACTGCATGTTACATTTGTTCTGTTACTATATTCAGGACTAATCAGTCTGCGTGGAGCAGAATCAATGTCTGTGGACTTTTTCATGGCCAGAATGTATGAGAGGACATTGTATTACGAGCCTAAGTATGTCTGGAGTCCTGGGATCCAAAAAGCAACAATTTTTAGAACAAGTAATGAACTGGATAGTGGAGATAGTTGCACATTTGTGGAGGAAAATGCTTCCACAGAGTTCCTGTTTTCCATTTTATTTTCATCCAAAATAAATCTGCTTTCTCTGGGGGGAAAAATTATTTTTTGGTCTTGAAAAAAAAAAGCTGAAAACTGAAAAGTTACAGCATTCAGCCAAAGTTGGATGGGTGAGTGGGTGTGGGGGGAGGAGGGATTAATGACAAATTAGGATTTTCCTTAAGGGGGGTGGGGGAAACATTTTCCATTTCCATGTCTAGCTCTGCTAAATGATCTTTTTACCAAAGGATTAGTTGCATTCAAAGTATCATTTGCTGTAATTGAGGGAAGTGTGCTGATTACCTTCATACATTCAAGAAAATATATAAATACCACCAGGATCTTGTTCAATGCTTATTAAAGTCAATGGAAAGATGCCAAATGACTTGAACTGGAATTAGTTGAGACCTTGTATGCATAGCACATTTTTTGGATCCTACAAAGTAAATCAATATTAATACTACATCCAGTTCATGCAATTGGTGAAACAGTAGATGAAGGAATATAGAAAAATAATTTCAGACAGAAATGCTGAGTTTTAAATTCAGATAGCTTAGTAAGGTGCAAATCTTTTTATTAAAGTATGAACCATGCATTCCCACAGACCTAGATATAGAAGGCGTGAATGTCTCCAGTTGCAATTTGTTCATGGGCCCCATGCAGTAGGCACCTTCACCATGCTAGGGCTTAGCCCATATGGTAGCAAGGAGTTATACGAGTGGCATTTTATGAATTTGCTCCATCTCTAGGAAAACATCCATCTGCCACTGCATTCCATTTTCCTTATGCACTTGGTTCTTTGGGTATTTTGTCTCAGGGTCCTGCTACACATTTAGTTTAAAGCTGGATAAAAAAAAAAAAAAAAAAAAAAAAAAAAAATAAATAGCTATTGAGTTGTTACACATTTTCAACCACTAACTTTATAGCTGGCTGGCTTGCTTTATAACTGGATATTCATTTTTATGATGTGATAATTAAATTTGTACTTGTGGCTGGTCTTAATTTGCACGTGGCATATCTAAATTTAGTATGCAATTAACCAGTTACTTGTATAATATATGCAAGGTATAGCAGGGGTCTTATACCTCACAGAATAAGGTGTGTGTTAGTGTTTTGCATTAGGCAGAATAATTTCCCCTTTTGCTGCTCCCACTGGAAGGCTCACCAAATACTTCAAATGCATTCAAGTAATTAAGTAGATTTAGATATGTTAAATGCAACTCTGCATTTACTTTAAGTGCTGTAGAGCCACACTTCTAACTTTCAGTTGAACCCCTGCAACTGCACAGACAACAGTAAGACCAAACAGATTTAAAAGATAGCTAAATTTAACATGAAGAATTCAGCAATAAATTAGGTTGATCATCTCCCATTGCCCGATTGCTACTGTTGTCTCTATAACAGAAAAGAGAGAGTAAAGGCTCTTCTAAAACATTTGTATCAGCTTCTCCCTGCAGAAGACACATGCCCAAAGATGTGTATCCACACTTCATCAGAAACAGTAGCAGATCATACAGAGTACCTTCAATTATGCAGTTCTCCTATCTGTTTCAAGGTCAGCGTTTAACACACCACTGCTGTCAATATTCAGACTTTTTCTTCATTTGGGCTCTCACTCATTGCTGAAAATAACTCTTGTACTCATTTTGCTGTTTTCTTTGCAGTTCTGCTGCTTCTTTTTCATGTTTTAAATGCTAAACAGGTACTAATTCAGTTTAGGAATTTGTGTCTTGATGAATAAAGTGATGTGACCACACGCACACATTTTTGTGCAAATCTAGTGCTAAATTTGGCTCGCTGAGCAAAATGGAGAAATAAAAAGTTAATGAGGGCAGGAAAATGGAGTGAGTGATTTAGATGACAGATTAGTTCCCTAACCAGAAAACAATTTGAACTCTGCATGTCTGTAGTCTACTCCCTCAACTGCTGTTGAATTTCTATACGATCATGGACAAATCACATAGGTTTATTTAAAGTTTTGTCTTTCTCTATGACCGAAACTTGATATACTTAGATGTTGTTTCAAGTGTGACACGAACACCGATTCTCTCAGAAGTAGTGGATATTTCTGAACTTGAGCTATTGTGCCTCAGGTTCTCTAAAGGAACATAAGGATAATATTTCCCTATCCCCTCGGCACATTCTGAAAATAAACTCATTGATGTTTGTGAGGGAGTGGGGCCTAGGGGCAGCTGTGAACTCCCTAGTGCCCCCTACCACCACATTAGGGTGGACTGGGCACCCTCGAATCCTTGCCCGCCACAACTTGGATGACAAATAAGTTGCATGGGAGGCTGCCTCTATTCCCCTAGTTAATGGTACTGATGTTTCTGCCCCTACTCCAAAATGGGGTATCTCTATGTGCCCCACCTTAAGGGCTATGCATGCCTCCAACCTCCCCTTCAGCACACCCCAAGCCTCGCAGCTGTTCCGTGGGACATTGTACAGTCCCTCACCCCTCTCTCTCTCTCGGGCACCCTGGGCTCCTCGCCCACCTGGCGCCCCCGTGGGCCGGGCTCCTATCTTCCAGCCCGCTCCCTGCACCCTGGGCCTGTCTCGCCGGCGTCCAGCTATTGCTGACGCCCCCTGGGTCCGGCTCGCTACTGCCACCCTAGGGCTGGTGCCCTTGCTGGCATTCTTCACCTGCTCGCTCTCTCTCTTTCTCTGCCCTGCTCTGGGGCCTTGCCCTCTCTGGCTCAAACAATAGTGCCCCTCTAGCACTGGGCCGCCATTGCCCCCACTGGGCAAATACCACCCATATAGGCTGGGGTCTCTGACCTCTCTCACCGCACCTCACCGGCACAAACTGCACCACCCTGGCACAAACAATACTGCCCCTCTGGCACTGTGCCCCTACTGGGCACTGGGAACCCCCAAGCTGCTGGGGAGCCCCCCCATGAGGCCTCCTCACTCCCCTACAGCCTCACCTGGTCCTCCAGTTTAACTGTACCAGACTCAAGCCCGCTGGCTGTAACCCAAACAATTAGAGCCTCCTGCTCCTAATAAACTCCAAGCCCATCTGGGGCTTGTAACCCTACCTCACTTTAGAGTATCATGGTTCCCCACATCATCACAGTGCATCAGCCCAACAAGACCACAACCACTTACTCAGACCACTCAGCTCAACTGCAGAGCTCCTGCAGCAGCCAGGGGAGAACTGGTAGACAGGCTCCGGCCTAAGCTGTTTATAAAGGCCTGGCCCTGCCTCCTTCTGGCCACCTGACCTGCCTGGTCGCCCTGGTAACCGGCACCTGAGCTGCCCAGGTGATTGGCAGCTCTGCCAATCACACTCACAGTCACGGGGCGCTTACATGACTCCGTGACAACGTTTGTGAGGAACTTGGATACTACTGTAATTAATATACTACAAAAGTATATAAATAAATATCATGTCTACTTTTTAAGGGCTCTTGTATGCAGCTTGCAGAATTGATACGTCTCTCTCATTTAGGGTGCCTTATATATGAGCACACAGGCTGCTCTGATGTACTGTAATTACAGCGCATCAGAGCAGACTCAATTAATCGAGTCTGCTGGGAGTCTGCTGGGGTATGGTAATTACCGTGTTCCAGCTGCCTCCTGCATCTTGTGTACCAGTGTCTTCATGCTTAAAAATAGCACTTGAACTAAAGATTTTCAAACAAGCTTTAAAGTGCCCCACTGCCATTTTTAAGCATGGGGACACTGATACGCAAGATACTAGAGTGCTTTGATTAGAGCAGCTCTTGGAGCCAATCTAATTAAAATACTGCCCCTCCCCCCACCCTGAGAGCAAGTGTAAAAGTGCCTTTGTTTATTTTTATATACTTATGCAGTTGCAGTGGGAAAAGTTAGGGTGCCCTCAACTTCAAAATGTAGATGTTTCTGTTATGCAAGTCTTCCAAAGATGTTCCTTCCAACAAACATATTCACTTGTATAGTCCTGGAGATAACACTGGAGATTCCAGGATAAATCAATACTGTTAATATAACTTAACTGAAAAATTCAAACTATTGTTCAGTAAAGAAAATGTTTTCAGTGTATTCCTGGTTGTACTTTTCAGCCTGCTTAATTCCCAAATTAAAGGCTAGCCTTAGAAGGAGTAGTACACTAGCATATTTCTATTATAGATAGGATTCTATTAGCATATCCTTGTCCCTGTTGCTATAAATTATCTGCAGAGGATGTTTCAGCACTTTTAGACTTTTTCCTGTTGCTGTATTGTTTGTTTTTGCAAAACTAATGCCATGAGCAAAATCAAATCTAATATAGCCAATTAGGTATAGGTCTGTTCAGCAAATTAGTGAATTCTACATCAACAGAATGATGGCTTTGTTTAACTGTACGAGAAAAAACATACATGACAATTTTTAATTAGTAGCTCTTTGCTTATGCAGGTCTTTATGCTGTACCCACTGCCATGCTAAAACATAAAGGCTGTAGCAACACTGAATGAATTTGTACCACCAAAGTAGTACAAATGTTGGATACCTGAATTATGTGTATATGCTCACAGAATAGCCAGGTGGAACAAGTTAACCAAAAGAAAAGCTAGGGGAAGGCCATTTCAGACATTTGGGTTCTTCTTCTTGTGCCCTTGTCATAAACTAGATGTTTTCCCAGAATTGTACACAAGCAATGGCTTTTTCCATTGCTGCAGCAAGGTCCTCCTTCATACAGGTCTCACCAAGGCATGGGCAAATGAGCAGGCACTTCATAGTCTACAGTTCACCCCACAAGCATATATTCATGTCATTAGAGTAGCAACATCCAATCGTATTTGTTTTTGATCTTCCAGCTTGCTTGTGCAGCTGATTCAGGAATTGCCATTTTGGCCAATCTAAATCAGCCCCTCCTGGAAGGATCTCCTAGGGCTCCAGGTCCATTTCAAAGCACCTGATTCTGCATAATCTTTCCTTCCATAATCTCAGTTGCACCCTGTCAGCCATCATATCCAGCGATGCAAAACTCAGTCACAAAACAGTCATAAAACTCTTTCATGTTTCAAGCCATTTAGCTACTTCTATGTGACCACAGAATGGACCTGGGGTCTTCCATCTGCCTTGATCTTTCTTTTTGACTCACTACCTTTCTTCTGATATCAGGTGGTGCAATGCCAGCCAATAACTGCAGCTATTCTGTAGTGTTGGCTTTAGAAATCCTGTTATTTCATGACAGCTATAGTTTAGAGCTGGCATGAACTGAACATTTCCTTACTGGACATGCATACTCTGCAGTGGAGTAACACAAGGCAGTAGGAGTGGTCTGTAATGTAGCTGGGTTTACTCCCCACTTTGAGGTGATCAACTTTTGATGTTGTTGCAGGCACTGACTTACCCTTTTGTCTTCTCTACATGTACTTTGAAGGTAAGTGTTTGGTCCGATGTAACCCCCAAAGTACACAGGGTTTGGGTGATTTGTCAGTGGGATTCCATCCCAAGAGATGTTTAATTTCTGCTTGGTTTCTCTATAGGTGAAAAAGGTGAAAAGCTGTGGTGAAAAGCTGCCTGCATCTTGGTTGGGTTAGCATGAAGCTTGTTCTTACTGTAGGAATCTGAGAGGCTGCTCAGTGCACATCAGTCTGTTCTTGACAATGGTGAAGTCCTTCTCTTGCAATATGATGCATAGATCATCAGCATATATGAAGCTGCTTGTATTACATGTGTGAGTTGGTCATTGGCATATATGTTAAAACGGATCAGAGCTAGCATGCTACTCTGTAGGAGGCTGTTTTGTTGTCATCTCCAATGGCCCCGTTTCTTTCACAGTTCTGTGTGAAAACTTCTATACTCCAAAAGGGATCAGATGAGCTCCCCTAAGCAGTAGCTGTGTATCATATTATAGACTTCAGCAAACAGGTTCTAGTGGTTGATTGTGTCATATGCCACTGAATGGTCTATAAGCACAGCACCTATTATCATTCCTTTCTCCAATCCATCTTCTACATGCTGGGTAATATTTAGTATTTGGCCAGGGCAGGACATGCCTGGTCTAAATCCAGCTTGTTCTGGTATTAAAGGCTGTTTGATACTAGGACAGAAGAATCCCATGCACCACTATAGGCTTAGGACCAACTGACTAAGCCACAGCTCTGCAGAAAAGGACCTGGGGGTTACAGTGAACAGTAAGCTGAATATGAGTCAACAGTGTGCCCCTGTTGCCAAAAAAGCCAACAGCATACTGGCCAGCAGATCGAGAGAAGTAATTATTCCCCTCTATTCTGCACTGGTGGGGCCACATCTGGAGTATTGTGTCCAGTTTTGGGCCCCCCACTACAGAAAGGATGTGGACAAGTTGAAGCAGAGAGCAATGAAAATGGTTAAGGGGCTGGGGTCCATGATTTACGAGGAGAGGGGCAGCAAGAAATAGGAGCTGCTCTGTTTACCAGGGCACCCCTTGAAATAACTAGGAACAATGGCCACAAACTGACAGAAAACAGATTTAGGTTGGACATCAGGAAGAACTTCTTTACGGTTAGATTTGCTGGAATCTGGAATGGGCTTCTAAGGGAGGTGGTGCTCTCCCCTACTTTGGAGGTCTTTAAGAGGAGACTGGACAAGCACCTGGCTGGGGTCATATGACCCCAGAACTCTTTCCTGCCCAGGGCAGGAGGTCAGACTTGATGATCTATTGAGGTCTCTTCCCACCCTAGGAAACTATGAACTGAAATTATGAAACTATGACATTGGCCTAAAGTTCTTTGGGCCAGAGGCATCCTTCCCTGGCTTTAATACATGGGCTTGTCTTAATAGTTTTGTTAATTTAAGGGTAGATGAGTAATTGTTTCAAAGGTGTAATACCAATAACTTGGTTGCAGGACCGAAGTGCTTGATCTACTCTGCATCTGTCACTGAGTCCAGCTGCTTTGCTCTTCGAGTGACTTATTCCAGAATCAAGTTCATCCATTGTGTACAGACTGCTAAGCTGGTTTTTCCTTCAGATCAGTTTGCCACCCAGTCCATGTTTTAGACAGTTTGTTTGAAGCTTTACCATTGAGCAGAAGCTAGTGAGCCACTTGATTGGCTATAATGTTGCTGTACTTTCTTTGGGTTGTTACTCAGTATGCAAATGGTTAACTGTGCTTTCCTGCTAGTATGGGTCATATCTAGTCCCTTGATCAATTCTTTCAATTTCCATTGTGTTTCTTCTTGGAGCTTATTGACATTAACATTGTTGGAGCAGAAGTGTTCATACCATGATCCCTGTCAGATTTCAATGAATCTGTTAATATCAAGGTATTTAGCAGAATTTAGTAATCTCAGACATTTAGGTGACATGAAGTTATGTACCCAATTGGAAAGGACTGTTTTGGCTATAACAGGGTTTCCACTATACCAGAATAGGTCAGACAATCCAGTATTCCAGTACTTTCTACAGAATTTAATACTTCTGGTTGTGAGAGGAAGCTTCTAAATTTGACCTGGTACAGTCTTTTCTTCCTCAATCTGTAACCAGTTAGCTTGAAATAGTAATTCTGAGAGATATGAATTGCACCTATTTACCTCCTTACTCTAATACCTTATTAAAACAATCTGAATGTCAACAATATTTCTCTGTTGATTGTTTTATCAGAAAAAAACAGCTAACATATAATAGCCAGTAACACTGAAGGGAGTAAATTGTAGATATTGGCCGAGAGACACTAAGATAGTAAGATTTTTTTCTGTCATACATTGAACTGCTCTACAGTGTATTGCATTAATCTTCATCTTGCTAATGCTTTGTCCACGCTAGTTTTAAATGAATCAAACCAAGTTGCTATCACTGTTTCAAGAAAGTACTCCATGATCTTCTAGATCTCAGTGGAAGTAGAATTCTCTTAATTTTTTCTCACCAACCCTAACTTCTACTAGTTACAACCCAAGGCTCAAGGTAAACTGTCTGAGAGGAAGAAAGGATGGAAAAAAGGTCAACAATTACCAGAAGAGAGAGGAGGTGCAATGGAGAAACCAGCAGAAACTGGGATATGCCTACTTCCACTATTTATTTTTTTCCATTTCAGACTCTGGTTTATGCTATAACCTAGGGGTTGGCAACATTTTTGGGCAGAGCGTCAAAAACATCCACAACCTCAGCTTGTAAGATGTTGCCGTGCCGGGGTGGGTGGCACCAGTAGGGGCAGGGGCGCCGATCCTTGCTGCGGTAATGCTGCCCTAGCCCCTTCCCCGCTGTCTACCCTGAGGCATGCATACGAAACAAAATGCCTTCACGTGCCGTGCTATGGCACACATGCCGGAGGTTGCCTACCCCTGCCATAAACCTTAAAAAGACAGGAAAACCAGGCAAAGTTATACAGGAGTTCAATATTTACATTTACGTGGGCATGGAAGCGTCAAAACACACGCAAAATCCTCGGCTCTGCGTGGGCCGAACTTGAGGAACAGCCCATCTGTGAAGAATGTTATTAAAGGCGCGCTGGTGACAGCTTTTTCTGGAAGGCTGCAATTTCCCAGCTGCATGATTTTGTGTGTGTGTGTGGGGAAACAGGGTCATTTCTGAAGGGAAACTCCCTCACCCTCTCCGACTTTGCCTACCCTTTGCCCTGCTAAAATGCATAGAAGCTTGCATCAGGGTTGGTGGGAGGTGTGTGAGTCCAGGGGGGGCTGGGACATACCGAGGCCTGATCCACACCTGCAAGCGCGGGCGGCATAAGCAGTACTTCGATACCATGGAGATGGGGATGCTATAAAAATCGTAGCTGGAGAGACGCTCTCCCCCACACACTCCCAGCAGTGCAACAGCAGGAGGGAGAGACTTGCAGACACCTCTTTGCCTTCCTTAGCCAGGGCTCAGGGGACGCCCTAAGGAAGCAAGGGTGCGGCGGGAGCGCCCGAGCGGGGAGACGCGGGGCTGCCCCGCGCCCGGCCCGTGCAGAAGGGCGGAGCAGATAAGGGGCGGCTGGGTGCCCGCAGCTATGACAAAGCTTTTCCTCGCGCACTTGCGGAGGGAAGGGGGGAAGCCAGCCCACCCTCCCCCGCCGGTGCAGGGCCGCCCATCCCCAGAGCCGCCGGCAGGGCCGGCCGGGTTGGCTGGCGCGTGGCGGGGCGGGGCGGGGCGGCGGGGGGTGGGGACAACAAAGCCCCGCAGCTGTCAGAGCCGCGCGGCGAGAGCGGGTGCGCCGGGTCGGGCAGTGCAGGGCAGGTGAGTTGCGTCAAGTGCATTTAAAGCGGTACAGCCCCGAAGTTGCGGCGGCCCCTTGCTGAACCCCAGGCGCAGCTCGCCCCCCCGCGCCCCGGGGGCTGCCACGCTGGCACGGCACGGCCCGGGCCTGCCCGCGGGGAGGTTCAAGCCGCTCCCTGCGCGGGGCGGGCTTTGCGGCGCGGCCGCCGGCGGAGCTGGCGCTGGTTGCTGCGGCGGCGATCTCCCGGCTTCTGCCCACCCCTGCTCCGTCCCGGCCCCACAGGCGATCGCGGCCGCGGCGGCTGCTGCTGCTGGGAGGCGTCTGGCTCTGCTGAGCACCCCCCCCCCCCCCTCCCGGAAATCTGCCCCTGCTGGAAGACAGGCAGGGCCGGCAGCGTTAAGTCAAAGGCTCTTCCCCCTCTCCCCCCGCGGCTTCTGGCACCTCTCCTCAGAGCAAGCGCCAGGCCTGAAATAAGACAGCAGGCACAGAGGGCCCACGGCATAGCGCACTTTGAAAGAAGGGTTAGATGCGCCTTAAGGTGGCGTGGGCTGGCTGGAGTATCTGCCACCTGGGTATTGGAGCCACTCAGCATGGGGTTGAGGGTTTGGGGGGTTTTCTTGTTTTTTTTTTTTGGGGGGGGGGTTTGCTTTTCTACCAGCACTTTTAGCTGGAAGTGAGCTGCAGGGCTATCATTTGTGTTTGCATAAGAGAGAACTAGAGACAACTGTCACCAGCACTGCTGAGCTGCTTGCTGACCATGCTAAAGCGTCCTAGTGCTGCCCTCGGATCCTCAAAGATTGTTACTTGACTGCAGCATGTTCATGAACGTCACCACCATGTGCAGGGCTCCTCTAGAGTAGTTTTTGTCTTGTCTGTACCTTGTCTGTATATGTGGAGGGGCTTCCATGTGAGGAGAAACCAAAGAAGGTAGGCCTCTTTGGTTTAGAAGAGAGGGGCTTGAGGGAGGACATGATGAGGGCTTACAAAATACTAACTGGTAAAGAGAAAGTAGATGCAGATTTATGATATTTACTCCGTCATACAATCCAGGAACTAAGGGTCACAAACTGAAACTGGTAGGTAGAAAGTTTAAAACTAACAAAAGGAAGTTGTTACAGCATGTAATTAAAGTGTGGGACTCACTGCCACCAGATGTTGTGGAAGCTGACAGTTTGGCCAAATTCAAAAAGGGATTGGAGGAAAGGGGTATAGGTAGTTATTTGGCATGGGAGTTAGGGGTACAGCCTCCAAATGACCTTAAATGCTGGAGGCTGCAAGTGAGAGAAAAAGGGTAGGGGGAGAAAAGACCTGCTTATACCAAGTTCACTCTCCCTTTTGGCATCCACACAAGGATACAGGGCAGGATGGCTCTATGGTCTGACCCAGTAAATCACAGGTCTTATGTGCTTATGTACCAGAATGTTTTGGGAAACCTTCTCAGCTTTCCCTGACAATTGGCACAGGTAAGTGGGTAGTAATGGTGTGAGTGCTATTGGAGATGGGATGCAGGTGCCCAGCTTGGTTGGACCTGTTCCAAGAAGCATATGTTAGCAAAAATGCTGCCTAGTTAGTGTCCTGACACTTTATCTGTTGATTTGCAAATACTTCATGAAAAAAGCTAAGTGTTATTCTCATTTTACACAGAGAAACTAATAGTAGAGAGGGAAATGATCCCAGTGACATGCAGCAGGTCAATGTCAGAGCCAGGAATTAACAAAGATCTCTTAACTCCCAATTTACTACCCTCTCTGCTGCCCTCTGCTACTTAATTAACCTAGCAGTTCTTGACATGTAGGTAGTTAGTAGTTATATTAGAAAAGAGCTAAGTTTAAGGGTGCATGGAAACTTAAATAAGCATTTAAGAGAAGATTGCCCTTCTTGGGGGATTCTGTTATTAGCCCCTCACAGCACCTCAAATGTTTTCATATTTGTATTTCAATAGAGTACACACATTCATTTGGATATTGCCCAATCCAATGGTATAATAACCGTCCATTGCAGGCTTCTGTATTTCTTGTAAGATAGGTGTGAAAGGAGTTTTCACTCAAAATGCTGAGTAATGGGAAAGATCAAGTGCGAGGAAATCGCATTGTAATGAAAGCATGTAAGTGAGCCTGCCTGGTGAATCAGCAGGCTGCATTGACTGAAAGGTGTAGCAGCTACTGCATTGAAAAGTAGAGAAATAACAACAGGGGTATTAAAATGTGTGCAAGCTCCATAATAGCACAGAGTATGTGATAGTTCTAAAATTGCTTTTCATGTTTGCTAGTATTCTACTACTGATAATTTATTTCATTCACCAACCTAATCATTCAGGAAAAAGCCCTCATTGTTTCTATGGTGAAAATAAAAAGGTTTAAGACACTTTATTCAAACAGGTATTTCCTTTCATCTGTCTTTCTCCATTGGGCATGTCTACATATGCAATTATGTGATTTGAATAAACTGGCACAATTTCATCTGGAGTAAACTAATCTGGATGTCACTGTCTACATGTGTGTTTAAGTGCAGCAATTTACCCTCCCGTGGGATAGTATTGTGTCTGACATGACTATCCAATGGTGCAGTAAATTAGTCTATGTAGGCCTAATTGTCACACACATGTAGATGGTGACACTTTACTGTGCAGCAAATTAGTCTACTGTGCAGTGAAGTGCACATGTAGGTTCATCTACTGTGGAGTAAATAATCAGAAGGCAACAGGGGTTTTTCATAATCTTACAACTTTTTAAGAAATCAGAGAATAGATTCTGTATTATGCTGCAGTAATTGTGTGTTCTGCTAAAGTTTTAGAAAAGAGAAAAATCAAAAGAAAAAAAGGTTGTACTTTTATAGTGGAGTAGCAAAAAGGAGATTTAAAATAAACAATTAAAATTATTTCTGCTAAAGAGCAGCATCATATACAGCTAATGTGATGTTTATCTTTGGAGAAATACTTTGGTTGTTTTAAAAATATCATTTATTTGTTAAAGCAGTAGGTGCGTTCAGAATTTTTTTAGATGAATACATTTTACTCCACAGATGATATAGGAAGGTGAATGTGAAGGGGTTTGAGTTCAGACATGGGTGAATTAATGATTTTGAAAAGGAGTGTAGATGGTGTGGTACATCACCACATATAACACAACACGCATCTTTTTTTTCCAGTTAAAGAGAAACCAGATGCTTTACTAATGCTAGGGAACTACTACTATATTATTCAATTTCAGATCAAAGCAAAAATAAGTGTACAGGTAACTGTTGGCATGTGTGCTAATTTGCTAGATGATATATAAAGTTTGAAATAAAAATAAAACAAGAGTAGGTGAAAAATAGTCGAAAGATACTGTGTCATTAATCCTGTAGTCTTCAGTTAAATATACATCTTTTATTCAGATTCATAAAACAAAATCTAGCCTTCTTGAGTATCTTAACACTTCACTGTCAGTCATTTCTACATCTGGGTTGTTACTACCACACAAGATTTAAGGTTTTTAATTGCAGCTTAAAAACAGTCTGCAAGGCTGTGAAATGAAACAGCAGAATTGCAGAAGAAATGATAGTTTGAATGGTGGAACATCAAGACCACTAAAAAGGATAGAAGGTTGTTAATACCTGCAGAATGGAGAGAGATTAGCAAAAATCTGGGAGTTGACCATGAGCCATGAAGTCAACTGACTTTGTCAGCACTGCCTGAACAGAAATGCTGCTGCCTCTTCTAGGTAGGTGGTCTTAAGCTTTGGGTGGAACAGGAAACAAAGGGGGCTGCAACTGTGCCACTGCACTCCCATTGGATCCACCGGTGAGTTCAGACCAAGGTAAGGCCTTGGTCACCAACTTTGGATTTCTTTTGTTGAGTAGTGCAGAATGGCAGAACTGCTAGCTTTAGATGACAGAACATGGAAGAACAGGCTATCTGCTTTACTACTTCCCAAGTACTGGAACCATTCAGTCCTTTTTTCTTTTTTCTTTTCCATATACACTTCTAGAGAATCATTTAGGAATAACTGAATAAATACTGTAACCACTTCTCACTTTAGAACATGTTAGAACAGCAGTTCCCAATTTGTGGTACATGTACCACCAGTGGTATGTAGACAACCTGTCAGTGCTACGTAGGGTTACCATACGTCTGGGTTTTCCCAGATATGTCCTCTTTTTTTTGTCGTCTTGTCCTCCCTCTGGGCAGGTTTTTAAAAATGCAAGCAAATGTCTGGGTTTTTGCTTTGCTTCTGCCTTTCCTTGGAGCTGAGGGCAGCAGGAGAGGCTGACTGGTTGTCAGGAGATCAGCAGCCCCAGCAGCTGCTGGCTGATGAGTTCTGGCGTGTGGATATGTGTGTGTGGGCAGGCATGTGTGAGAGCACGCAAGACAGCAGCAGGTTTCAGGTTGGGAGTGCAGGGCTGGTGGGGCAGGGGGCTGCAGGTCAGTACTGGGGAAAAAATGCTGGTGGTACTTAAGGTTGTACATTTTAAATTGGTGGTGCACAATCTGTCAGTTTGGAAACCACTGGGTTAGAGAACAGGTTAGGGTATGGGCAGATGTAACAATTGTGTCAGTATCAAAGCTGTACAGGCTGTTACAATGCAACTGTTACATCTGCACAGGATGCAAGTGAAGCAGAATGGCTCCAACTTAAACCCAGCTTCATTCAGGGTCAAAGTAAGAGCAATTTAGCTTACCTGTATTGCTATAGGATTGTGCAGCTGTAACAGTTAGAACCTAGCAACTACTGCATGCTCCCCTGCCCCTTTTTGACGTGCCTCAAATACTGGTGTATATATTTGTCCAATCCCTCTGTCATGAGCTGAATTGCAACTAATTTTCCCAAACTTCTTGCTTACTCTTTTGTTTCCCCCCGCCCATCTTGTACAACAGACTCTTGGATTTAACTTCACCCATGTCTGTACACACACGCATGCACACATGGATTAGTGGGGTGAACCTCACTCAAAGAGTGTGAGGGACTAACCTGTTCTGTACCTCCCTAAGGCCATGCACCATCAATCTGATTGATGGTACTCTTCAGTCTTTTGTCAGACTTCAGAAGTGACCCTTGGTTTTGGAAGCTCAAATAAGGTACCTTGTTAGGGACCTGAATTCCAGAAGCAGAATATTCAGCACTTTCTGAAAGCCAGGTCTGTTTTAAACTGCCTTTAGTTGGGCACCCTTGAAAACCTAGGCTTAACTTGTAAACAGAAAAGCCATGATTCTGCAAGGGTAATAGGAGTTCAGCATTACAGGGTGTGGAGGAAGTTAGCACCTTCTGGGGTTTGACTCACAATGACAAGGTACATGTTTATAACATACCCTCACACTTCAGGTGTCTTTAAAGGCAGGGAAAAAATAAGTATTTTCTATTACTTCACTTCATGGGGTGTGCTGTGACTTAATTTGACACAGACTATTCTAACCAGCTGCCCCACCATTTCTAATACTGAATGTGGAGGGTGGGGTTTGTTTGTTTTGCTTTTTAACCCTTTGGCAATAAGCCTCTGGTACTTGTTCTTTCAAGGTTAGATCTTACTGCATTATCTTTAATCAGTGTTAAGGAACTGGACTTTTTGTGAGGGACTACAGATTTTACTTCTCATTCAAAAAACCTACGTGGTCAGTCACCTGAGGAGCAAAGAAAAGTTTACGAGTAAAGGGAGAGATGAGGAACATGCTATAATGAGCCATGACACCAACATCTCAGGTCCTCATTTTTCAGAAACTCAAAGTTCATGAGTTTCTGTTCTTCTGAAGGTATTGTGTAGGTTTACTTTGAGGACAAGATTGTGAAGATAGCAATTGATGTTAGAGTTGGAGGTTGTTTTGTGAAGAGTGTTCTCCCACCATTTTATTCTGACATGTAATGGTTGCTTTGTTTCCACATTGTTTTCAAGACAGCATTTGGTGAACTGGATCTGGTAGTTTATATGGTGTGACAGATACCCAGAGGTTCCATGGACTCTGAAAGCTTGGCTGGGGAGGGCTGTCAATCCCAGTGGTTTTGTTCAAGGTTTTGCATTTGTTGTTTCAACCAAGCCAGATTTCCTTTGATGTCTGATCAGCAAAGATTTTCTTTTGAAGATGATATCCTAGGTAATGCCTTCAGGGTGGCAGATGTTTATATATGCATGTCATCTATGGTGGCAATGGTAGCATTTTCAAGGAGATGGCTTATGGTATGAATCTTGTTGAAGGAGTCTGTTGCATCTTGTAGAAAACTTATTGGTCTAAGGGTGGTTCCTGTGAATACTGATAGTACCTTCTCCGAAGAACTATGGTTGTTGGCTATGATGGGTCTGCCAGTATTTCCTTATTTTTGTGTTCTGGAACATGTAAAATGTTCCTGTGGTGGAAAAACGGAGCACTACCTTGTACAGTTTTTCTTGGAGTTTCCAAGGAAAGGATTTGATTTTTGTCTTTGAATTTCAAAGTGAATAGTGGTTAGAGTTCTTTATAGTAGATGGTGCAAAGGAGTTGTTTGTTAGCTTTGTTGCTGTAATCCTCAGTCTCTAGGATTACTATGGGTTCCTCTTTTGTCTGTTGATTTGATAAGTGTTTTGTGTTTGGATCTTGGGGACTATGTGACTTTCCTCTTAAAGAGGGAGAGGTTTTTGTAGTCGCTGTATTTGTTGAACACTTCACCACTGATTCTTCCAGAAGCAGTTTATGTAGTCCAAGCTGTAGTTTCATTTTTTGGAGAGCATCTGGTCAGATGTTTGTTTCTTGTTCTTGAGTTTGCCTGTGGAGAGAGGGTGGTTGGGGTAGGTGTTTTTATTGGTTGTGGAAGAATTTGTCTTCTAATTCCCCATATACGATACCAAAATGGCTGAGTATAACCAAGGCCTTGTAGGGTTACTTTTTCTTCCACTGAGTCTCACATAAAACATGACTGATTTTAGTAGACAGTGGGCACATCTACACATGCTCCCCACTGCACAATTTGTACTGTACGGTCCTTTCATATTAGCTTTGGCAACTACAAAATGACTGTGTAGTACTTGCCAATATTTTGCAGTCCTGGTGGTATACAGGTCATTTCTGACCCTACTATGCAGTAGCAATGAGCTACTGTGCAGTAGCAGCAGCATCACAGTTGGTACCCACTCACACTATATCACCATAGCTCGTTGCCATAGCTCGTTGCTACAGCGATGTAGAGTCTCATGTAGACTCTCATGCTCACTTTTCATAATCTGAATTTCAGCTTAATTGAGAAGACTGATGATCTTATGGCTAAAGCACTGATTGAAAAAGTCAGAACATTTGGGTTCTGTTCCTGGTTGTGCCTCTGTTTCGCTAAGAAACATATTGTCATATATCATTATGCCTCAATTTCCCCATCTGTAAAACTGGGATAATTCTGCCCCTCCTTAGCTTCTGTATCTCAGTGAAAAAAAGTTCCTGCTTCTGCTCTTATTTCCTTCAACTCAACCATCTTGTTTTGCTTACCCTGAACAGGGCTTTTTGACTCGGCCCTTTGCATCTTTTCATGCTCTTCTTTCCTTGCCTTTTTTGCCATTCCTTATGCAAAAAAAGTCTCAATCTTGGATTATCTGACACCCTTGTGAGCCAAGTCCTATCTTAGTATATGTTGATGAGATCTTTGCTCTAACAGTTAGGTTTTACCTGTTAATGTGTATGTTTTTCATTGCTTTGCATAGAAACATTTTTTGTATACTTCTGTTCCATTTCATACAGTGATGCATGAATATACTGGTTCTTGGTGCTTTATTTAGGTAGACATTTGAAACTAGTCTTGGATCTCTTACAAGGTCATCTTAGGTTGCACTGTCAGTGTAAAACCAGCAGGAGGTAGTTTAAACTAAGGTCTAATGTGTTTTTTTTCCGTGTTGTAAATGGTGAAACAATGTTTTTGGACCAAAGCAAATGTTGATATGGAAAATTGTTAACTGGTGTCACAGGTGACACCAGTTAACAAAATGGCAATACTGAAGCAGGATGTTGAAATATAAATATTGTTCCATGACAAAGATTTGACCTTGTTAGTTGCATGTAACGTATCCACATAGCTTCCTTTGCTTTCTAAATGCTTTGGAAATATTGTGCAATGGTGTGCCCACCTAGCATTCATATTTACAAGAGGAGTATATATGCCAGGCGACATGCATATTAGATCAAACATATAGCTGATGTTTATTAACAGCTACTTATCAGGTTTAATGCTGAAACAACTAAGACTGAACCACTAGAATAAGATAACTTGTCTTGGCATCCAGTACTTTATATAGCATCATATGCACTGTAATCTCTCTTGCCTGCTTAATGGCCAATGTAAAATGTCTTACTACTAGTGGCTGCATTCCACATCAACAGATTAAAGTCTGGATGACTATATTAAAGCTAAATGATATTAAGTATTTTTAAACATACAAGATATACAAGACACTGATGAAAACCATAAGTATTTTAATGGTCTACTGTAGTTAAGTGTTTCAGTTATTTCAGGTTTATCACTTAGCCTTTTAAATCAAAGACTTTTACTTGCTAAAAAGAAAAAAAAAAGTCTTGGCTGATATGAATTTTGGTAGCTTCTTAAAGTCATTTTAAGAAAGGAATTCAGATATTTCCCTCACCCAACATAGCATCCCCTAGGTCAAAAGATCCTTCTAACCTTCAGCTCACTTCCTTGTCAACAACAATCCTCCTGGGCCATATTTATTAGAGAGAGTAGTAAGTTTAAAGGTATAAGACCTTAAGACTTGCATGAATATTAAATAAGTTGCATCATGAAGATGATATTTAGGCTTCATTGGAGGCCAAGTAACAAGTCCCAGGAGAAAAAAAAAGTACAGATCAATCATTCTGCAGTGGATCCAAAATTAGCTTTGAGGATCAGAGATTAAAGGATGAAATGTATATGCCAAAAGGAGAACCCTGATTGTTAGGTTTTGAATCCAAACTTGATGCATTGCCTCCTGGGGAATCTTGGAAAGGTTGAGTATTTCTGATTATTAATGCCAATGATCAAAACACAGGCTCAGGCTTTAATTTTGAGGAAATAAGCAGATAAGGCCTCAGGTTCTCCCTGCCTAGCTGCTCTTCTGTCCCCACTGCCTCTTCCCTCTGCAAGGAGGTAAGCCCTGTAATAAAATGGGGTGCTGCTTAATTCACAAAAGTTACAGTGGGGTGCTTTGATTCTAAAAAGGTCAAGAACCTGTGCCTTAGTCAAAGTCACTTTGCTTAATTCAGAGGCTAAGCATGCTTCTGCTGTATCAGTAACACCAGGTCCTATTGGCCCATGGAGCAAAAAAACCTGGGAATGGACATTTTAATCTAGATCTTCCAGGTGGGACTGAAGAATGTCAATGCTAGGCTAATTCTACACATCATAGAAACACTGAAATTCCAGTCTGTAATGGCAAGCATGTTCTGATAATAATTCAGAACTCTTATGGTACTGGCCTGTTCACTCAAGTGGTTTTAGATTCTGCATGGACTGTCTAGCAAAACCAATTTCATTTCAGTACAGTGTATGCTAGATTACTCTAATAGAGGGGACTTGTGGGGGGAGGGGAGTGAGGGACTGCCCTATACCAGCAACTCCCCAGCCCTGCCCGAGGGGGCCCTCAGCTGCCAGGGCTATGGGGCCAGGGATCCAGGTCCGCAGCTCCCTGTCCCCAACAGAAGGGAGCAGCTGCTACAGCTGAAGGAGCATGGAGCTGGCTCCCCCACTGCTGCCTGTGAGTTCCAGCAGGAACAGGGTCTGCTCCTGGCAGAAACGTGCACTCCTGGGTGGCTGTGGGGACCTGCACACCCCAGATCTATGCAGGTGGTGGGGACATAGCAGGTGCATGCTGTCTGTGGTTTCCCCGAAGGGCCAATAGTGCACCACTGTGGGTCCACACACCACCAGCTGGGCAGGCACTCTTGTGGGAAGCTGGCTAGGGGCTGAGGGAGCAGGGAAGAGTTGGGGAAAGTCCCATATGGAGTGCCCACCCAGCTGGCAGCATGTGGACCTGGAGCAGCATGGTATTGGCCCTTCAGGGAAGCCGCACATGGAGATGCAGAGCTCACTCGGGCCAATACTGCATCGCTTCAGGTCCATATGCTGCTGGCCAAGCAGGCACTCCATGTGGGACTTTCCCTAACACCTCCCTACTCCCTCAGCCTCCAACCAGCTTCCCACAGGAGTGCCCACCCAGCCGGTGGCGTGTGGACCCAGAGCAGAAGAGTATCGCTCTTTCAGGGAAGCCGCAGATGGAGTCATGTAGCCCACTCAGGCCACTACTGTGCCACTCGTGGTCCGCATGCCAGCAGCTGGGCAGGCAGGTTTTCTCTGTTTTTTCCATGGGAAACAGAAAACCCAGTCCCTGGACATAAGGTACCTGGACATATCTTTCACACAGTTCTACATGTTATTTTCATAACTAAACTAAGGAAAGATGGGCTAGATAGAATAACCCATAGGTAGACACATAACTGGTTGCATAACTTCAAATAAAGTGTAACTCTTTAAGAATTAGTGTTAGACTGGCAGGAAGTCTCAGCTGGCATTCCAGGTGGAATAAAGCCCAATGTTGTTTAAAATTTTTATTAAAGATTTGGATTAAGAATAAAAAGTTATACTAATCAAATTTGCAAATGATGTGAAGCTACAGAGGAGATGTAAGGGAGGATAAGATTAAATTTCCAAGTATTTTGATAAATTAGAGTGCTGGGCTATAGACCATAAAATTAAACTTGGAGACAATTTTCAGAAATTCAGTGTTGCACATGAAGAAAAAACAAACATGCAAGTGCAGAATAGGGGATAACTGGGATAGCAGGAGCACTGATGAGAAGGATTTGGGGACCATGGTGGATCACAGACTTCACTTGAGTCATCAATGTGATGCTGTCACACACAAAGCAAATGCAATTTATGTTGCATTAACATAAATATTGTATGCCAGACACAGGAGGTGTTAGTGCCACTCTCCTTGGTGCTGGCTGAGCCTCAGCTGAAGTACTATATTCATCTAAGTTACTTCTCTTTAAGAAGAATGTCAAGGATCCAGAGGGAAGTGACAGAGATAAAGGGGCTGGAATGTCAGCCATGTGAGGACAAGTTGAAGGAACTAGGTATGCTTAGTCTGGAAGGTTGCCATGAAGAAAATGAAGAAAGTTTTCCTTTGCCACAGAGGTCAGCACGCAAAGGATGCATCTAGATGTTGCCCTATGGCAATGTTGCTATCTTGTGGGTCTACATGTGATTGCCAGCTATGTCGCTATAGTGGTACGCTCCCCTGGCATAGCGTGTCACTACGGCAACATAGCGGTGAAATCTCACTGCATTGTGTGTACAGCACAGTATCACCCACACTGCTCCATGCTTTAGTACTTCCAAAAGAAAGTATTAAAGCAGAGCACTGTAGCAATATCACCATATGACAAAGTATAGATGTGCATAAAGAGTTTAAATGACAGAGAAGCAATATTGGATCACATCTCAGGAACAGCTTCCTAAATGTAAAGGCAGAAGGAAAAAAGAACATACTTTGCAGGGAAGCTGTGGTATCTCCTTCACTGGAGATCTTCAAGAAAAGGCTGAATAGGCATATGGTTTGCAATAGTGAATCCTGTATCTGTGCAGGGGGCTGAACTAAATGGCCCCTAAGATTCCTTTCATAAGATTCTGTCATATGACTCTGCCATTCACCTAGACCAAACCTGCTGTAAGAAATTAAGTTTGAAGTGTTTGGCTTAATTTTATCCACGTGACAGAATACCAGAAGTAATGTTAGTCAAATGAGCCTTTTGTTGGAAATGTGGTATACAAATCAAATAAATAAATGGATAAAACTTCAGACCATAGCTCACTTAGCAAGACTTCCTGTTGTCATAAGGATTTCCTTTCTTTCCAACTGACACTTTATGCTGTAGGTTTTATTAGGGAAAAGGAGGAGTGGCAAGTTTAATTGTCTGATCCTAAAAATGCCCATTAATGTATTTACAGTTTTAAAGACCCATGTAACAGATGATCCCCATCATGCATGTTTTTCTTCCCACATATAGTTTTATTTTAATAAATGCTAGCTGGCCCTTCTAGTGACAAAGCTCATCCATTCATATAAATAAAGAAATATGAATTAATAAATTTTCAAATATAGAACATGTTGGGTATAATAGCCATTACTTGTACATGTTTTGTTAACTACAGAGTCTCTTAAACGTTCCCTTGAAAGCATACCAGACGATAGTTAGAGACAGCAGAAGTGGAACTGGAATCCTTCCAAGCAGCCAAGGAACTCAGATTTCACACCCCAGCTCATGCAAAAATGACAGCATGACCTCACTTATTCAATAAAATAAAATAAATAAATAAAACACAGTTGAAGATATTGGACAGTGCAGATAACTGACCAACCTCTATAAAAATAAAAAAAAATGCGTTCAACTGTCAGCAAGTTCCATCTACAGGACTGTAATGTGTAACCTATGCACTAAAGCAGTATGTGGCATGTGGTCCAAGTCATTTGCAAGTTTTAGGAATCATTGGCTCAATAACCAAATTGTTTTCTGCCTTTTGTGTTGTGTCTTAAAAAGCCAGAAGATGCCATTTTTACCAGGGATGGCTAAATCGGGGTAGGAAACCAGTACATGTAGCTATCTTTGAATTGTTTCTCTCAAGCCAGGTCAATGTAATGATTCCAAAACTGCATGCCAACAACTTTGCTCATATTGTAAACTATAGAGATGGGGGCTAACTAAAATAACAAAGTCCTTCTCTTGTTTATGAGGCTTCTTTCACTCTATGCTCAGGGTGATTGTAGAGCTCTACAAACAGCTGCAGTAAGTATTTAAACAGTTATGGAAAGTTACCAGACAATAAAATCTACCCCTGATAGCTACAGCTATATTTCTTTTTACCCACCTACTCTCAAAATTTTTTTATAAACTGACTAAAGAGATACAAATAGTAAAATCTCAAAGCTTAATCCTACACCTTCCAAAGTGCTTCTGTTAATACACGGAACAATCATAAGGTGTCTGTCCACTCCCTTCTAAATAACACAATTATGTAATAAGGTCATAAAAGACATGATCACTCTAAAGCTTTTTTTCATAGGTTCTCCCAAATGCTGGGTGGGATTAAGGGTGGAGCTAAATTTTAGCTGTGCCCATAATTGGGTTTATAAAAGGTGACTTAAGTAAAGCCCTCTTCTAAGAAACACCTTCAAGTCTGGGATAAGTTTCTTTATCTTACATTGGGATATTTTTTTCTTACTTCTTCCTACTGCCATATCTGCTCTCATGTCAAAGCATCAGAAAGCTTCTTATAGCGGGGATGAGTCTCTAAATAACTCCTTGAATACCTCCACCAATCAGCAATGCAAGGTAAGTCATAGAGTTTACCAGTTCAGTTTGTTAATAGTAAATAATTTAAATCCTTAGTTTTTACAGAGCCAAATGCAACTTAAACTTTCTTGTACAATATTTTACAAGTCTTTATTCTTCCTGCCGTGTGTAATTATCTGTTCACTCTGTAACACTCCCTGCTTATAAATCTAATGCAGGTGGGGCAAAACTAAGCTAAAATGCACTTCAATTTAATGTTATTACAAGGACTTACTACTTCCCAGGTGTCCTCTCTGAGTTTTTGGGGCTTCTGATTTGGAAAGCTAACATAACATCTAGCCTCATCACCAAATCAACTTGATATAGTTTTGGTAATTATGTAGCTGTCTGGCAATGTTAATACGTATGTCTGTGCAAATAGGAAATGTAGTGCTTGTGCTTACCTTGTAGGAGGATTTTCCTGATAGTTCTGTTTCATGCATGCTCCATCTCTGTGTATTGTGGGATATTCCAAACTAAGTAGAAAGACACCCCAGAATATAAAGTGTCAGTTCTAATGATATCGCCCAGCAACAGGGAGGGACCTTTTAAGGAATGCAGCATAGTCAGAAGCAATGCAGGCTGCTTGGAAAGGTAAGGTAACTAGGCATGCACATAACCATAATGAGTTTCTCAGCAACATACTATTAATTACCAGTCCCTTATGCTCAAACAACCTCTTTTCAACCCATGCATCTTGATTAGGTAAACATATCTCAACTGAGCTTCTTAGAGCAACTGATCCATTATTCCTGGTCTCTTCCTGGCTTCTGACCTCTTGTAGCTGTGAGTGAGAAATGTTGCTATCTCACTTTCAGCTGAAAAATGTTTTTACATTCTTTCATAGGTACTTTCAAACTGACTTATCCTAGCTAACAACCCCTTCTGTTTTCATATCCTAGCAAAGCCCCAACATCCAGTCCTGGTTTTTCTAACTCGTGAAACTTCCAGCGATAAGCAGTCTGCCCTTCTAAGCTGCGAGCTTTTCCACCCACTCTTCCTCATCCAAGCTATGAATATTTTCCCATCCACACCCTGAACAGGTACCTGCATTTGAGTTGATGACATCCACCAACCTGTTAAACTACTAAAACCAAATGATCAAGAAACATCCTGCTCCACCAGGTGCCAGTGCTCTGTTTTGGGCAGGGGTTATTAGAAAACACCAGAGCTAAACATCTGTTGATCCTCCTGATTTGTTTCTCTGCCCAACATAAATAAAATTAAACATTTCTATCATAGAGATTTTTTGCAAGAAAGTTTGATAAATCTGGCTAAACACAGCTGCTGACATATTTGTACTGAGTTTGCTTTGAGTATACTCTTCTAGTTGTTGTTTGTACAGTAAAGAGGCAATTATTTGAACACCAGTTACCTGAACCATTCAGTTATCTGAATGTAGGATGTGCTGCCAACCTATGTGGTGTGCAGTATACCTGTGAACAATGGAGATAAAAAGAACAAAGTGAAAAATTGAAATATGCAACAAAGTAAAAAAAGTTTATATGTCTTGCATATATTAATGTTCATTTAATGCTTGTTTTATTGACTGAACAGTTTGGTTTTTTTATGAATGAGTTTTGGTACCAGTTAGTCTGGTTCTTGGGTACTACCATAACATAGCAAATTCAATTAACCAAAGTCAGACATCGGGGCCATATTTTACAAATTTGGGGTAACAGAGGAGGAGTTCCTTGCTTTGGAGACCTTACAATTCAAGCTTAAGACAAAAGAACAGAAAGGCAGCTCGAGTATGAGGTGTATATCAGTTTAAAAGCATCTACTGGATAGAGTGAAGTCACCATCTAAGGGCTAACTAAAACAAATGCAATATATCTAAAAATGACTGCAAATAATTTATCTGCATAACCCCAAAGTATCAAGAAACACAAGAAAAAATAGGGCTGAAAGGGATCTCCCTGCTCAAGGCAATCTCATCTAAGTGTTTATGAAACCTGCTCTTTAAAACTTCCAGTGCTGGAGACTCCACAACTTCTCTAGGTAATCTGCTATGGTGCTTAAATACTGTCATAACTAGGCCATTCTTCTTAAAATCCATACTAAATGTCTCTTGTTGGTCAGCATGAGAGGGAGCAAGCTCAGCTCACTAGTAGCCTAGCTTTATCTTTTGTAGGTATCACTAAAAAGGAGAATTTTAAGGAAAAGGATATTGTTTTGGGAGAAAGCACAGGCTTGCTTGAAAAAGTAACAAGTGGGTAATGATAGCTGGTAACTTTAGACTGATTGCAGGAGGTGACCTTTTATTGGTAGGGAACAGGCAGTGAGAAGAATAATAAATTACTATATTTAGTCAATTCCAAGGTGAGGGTCCTCTTTACTTCCCCTCCCTTAACAGGAGGAGGAAAAAAGCCCTTTCTCTTGGAACTAAATAGGAGCCAGCAGGGGGACAGGCAGCTGCTGCCTGTCTGCCCACCCTGCCTACAGCCTCTGCCCCCCACTTGTCCCATTCCAGCTCATACTCTGTTCCCACTGCAGCCCAGGACACTGAGCATGCCAGGGCCCTGACTGAGCTGCCATCACCACTGCTGTAGGCCCCATTTTCACAGCTGTGGTAATTTGATGGTCAAAATACTGAGCTGACTTCTTAAGTGGAAACTGGGTGTGTGCACTGTACCTTTGAAAATCGGGTGAGCTATGTAAGTATTTGCCTATAAAGATACACCTATTTGATGAAAATAGTTCCTTCATATTTCTGGTTTCTGAAAGGTTTCACATCCTAAAGCTATCTTTGGATTCAAGCTTAAGGTTACTTCCAGAAATATAACCTTCCCCAGCCATCACTCCAGGTCTCCTATATTGATATAAGGACCACTGAACGAGAGAGAGGATTTTTTTTTGTTTGTTTGTTTAGTACTGCCTTTGGTGGGTTTTTTGGCTTGGTTTCTAGTTTTGTTTTGTTAACTTTGATTGCAGTTCTCATCTGCTACTTTTGCAGACAAGTAAGTATTTGCATCAGATTGTAGGCAGCTGAAATTCAATCTTGCTAAACTTTATTGAACTAGAAGTTGCGGCCAAAACTACAGAACAATATTTAGAACCAGTTAAAAATAAATAAATAAATAACAAAACAAAAATACACACTTTTTCTAAAATGTCCTTTAACCAAAGAGGTCTACAAAGTATATTTGCCAACCGTATGGAAGCCACATCAGTTTAAGGATGTAGTAGTAAGATGTGCATATTTAGAACAGTATAGCAGCTTTGGAGCAGCAAGACCCTTCATTGTGATGCATAGACTATAAATGACACATGAACATGCTGGAAAAACAGACAGAGAAATTGTTATGATGCACTTGTCGAGTGACAGGGAACTTATTATGTGGGTTATGGAATTGAGGATTTGCTGGGCAACAAGAAATGTTTGTCTCGCTGATAGGAGTGGTATCCTTTGTCTTTATTTGAAAGGAACGAGTAGCTACTGGTACTGCTTTTTGTCTGTCAAGACAATAAGTCACACAGAAGGGCTGGAGGGAATGCTGATCAGTTACAGTATTCCCTACAAACTAATCTAAAAACCTTTCAACACCATCTTACATGTTTCTCTTTGTCTTGCAAGTTCCTACTATGCTTCATTCAATTAAGTGGGGGAAATAAAAGTGCATAGGTTGGTTTTTTGTTTTTGTTTTGTTTTGTTTTGTTTTTAAATCCTTGTATTGTATCTTAAAAGGCATTTCTTCTAATACAGACTTCATTTTCTTCTGCCTTTGTAACTGAGAGCTTTTGTGTGATATTTTGGGGAGACTTTTGTAAGTTAAAAACTAAGTCTTCAGTCAGAATCCTTGAAATCATGAAGTTCTCGCTGCCTGCCATCATCTGTCAAAACTGTGACACTCATTCTACAGACTAGGGATGAAAACTAGTTGATGGCATATAGTGACTTTTCTTGCCACTGAGCAAAAAATATGCTGAGGAGGGAAGCCAGTTTGTCTTCAGGGAGGAGATCTGGGGCACAGGAAAGTCCCCATCAATAAAATAAGGAACCAGGAGCTAAAGGTGGTACATGTTAAGTTTAAGGGAATTTCATAAGGGGCAAGAGGCTTTGCTCCTTTGATCCTTTCCCTGATCATGTTTTTTTACAGCAGGAGGATGGAGGTCCTGATTACCTGCTAAAATCTTTGATAGCTAGTTATATGAGCATAGAAAGAGGATGCTGGACTCCTCAGAGAGCTCCAACGTATATCCAAAGAACTCTCCAGAGTGCTTAAGAAAGTGGAGCAGGGAAATATATACTGGTACCTTGATGAGTTTTGCCTGGAATATTCTTTTATATTTGCTTTAACATCCTATGCAAGGACTTTTCACTACCATGTGTTTTTGAAGAGGAAAACTAAGCCCAAGACCCCCAAATTTGGAGCTTTGGGAAAGGGGACACTTAAACCAATGGGGGATGTCATTTGGCCAGTAGTGCTTTTGGAGATCTATGAAGTGGGCCCATAAGCCCCAATTTCCAATGGAGGATTAATAATCCCTTTTCCCATGAAGGGATCTGAAAAAGCAAGGCTTATGTGGTGGGGGGACATCACACTGCTAAAATCTACCCAGACCAAATCAAGTTTAAGAGAATATGGGGTCCAGTGAGGTGAGACAGCTCAGCAAGCTGGTGAGTGTCCGGGTGGAAGAACTCAGTCAGAGCTGTGTGAGAGGGACTTTGTGAAGTGCTTGCTATAGAAGTTTTCAGTCAAAGTAGTCAGCACCTACTCGCAGCATTTGTCACTTGTAAACTTGTCATGACTTTGGTGTTACGTTAAAAATGGATTGACCAGAGTGTTTCATGAAAATCAAGTGTCTGATTAAAATGAAATTGGGCTACTTGGTAGAATTTTAATGCAAACCATTTCACTGTATAGGCTCTTAAGAGACACCATCAAGGTGAGGGCTGTGTACTTGTGGATGATCACAAGCAGCATATCATCAGTAGCGTAACTAGATGGGAGCAAGTGGGGGGGATGGGATGGGATCCACCCCTCTACTAAGTCTTTGCCATGACAGTGACAGCCCTGCACTGCCTCTGCCTGGCTATAGGAGCCAGGAAGGGCAGGACCATACCAAGCTTATATCTGGGGGGTGGGGAGTGAGCAGAATGGCATGGTAAACCTTCTGTTCCCTGCACCCATGTCAGTCTGTTTCCCTTTCCTACCATGCAGTAGCTAGCATACCCTCCCACCACATCCCTGGGTGCTCATTGAGTTGGCTATGCCTTTGCATATCATAGTTTGGAGAGTTACAAAAGACCAGGGGTTACAGTGATTTATATAATTTTATACTTATCCCTCTTCTGTAAATATACAATTTCCAGAGTCAGATTTTTACCTAGCAGTGTTGCCAGATGGCTGTACTTAATGCATATGACATGAACATTTATGTCCTGGCATTCATTGTTCACTGGGAGTACTAAAGAAATGTGCAGTTTCGCTTTTCAAAATTCTATACAATTTTTTAAGACAAACAACAAGTTCAGTTTCTGAAATTAATGATCTCTTAACTTATCTGAAAGCTACTGTTACATCAATGTAGATGTTGCATATGCCATTCGTAAGCAAAGAAGATCTAGCTCTGCAAACAAGGATCCTATGTTGGAATGGCCAGATTAAGCCAGGGCCTTTGTGTTTAGAGAAGATGCAATGGTATTTTTGTGAGGGGGAAAAGTGTGCTTCTTAATCATAATGCTCATGTTTTTTATGTTAAGGCTTAATGTCAGCTCATTCAAAAACTCTCAGTATTCTCACATTTGGAAAATTTCAAATTCAATGTCTATTTGTCATGTGAAAACAACTGGAAAAGTGAATGGTGACAAAAGTGTAAGTGTTTTGACACACAGGTCTTGAAAGCCTGACAGCTTACAGTAAGAAGGAGAAATAAACTTACATGTTGAGGCAAAATGATGGCACTGGCACTATCTGAATGGGTGTAAGGCATCAAGGATTTGTTTGATTTAAGCTGCCAGATATTTCCACTCAAGAGGAAGCTGTGACACCCTTAGAAAGGGTTGCCATTAAGACTTCAGCTGTCTGAACGCAAACTAAATGTCTATTGGGCCAGGAACTACAATTCTATAGGAACCACAATTCCTATCCCTAGAAATATTTCATAAAATTGGCCCTTTGCCTCATCTTGTTAACTACAAGATGTATTCATTCATGTCATAGTTCAAGTTTCAGGGTTACAACACCTATTGGGAGATGTTGTTGGATTCCTGTTGACTCATGACAGGTGTGGCTTGTTTCTACCATAGGTAGAAGAGAGGCAAGTGACTGAACAGAATGAATGGTCTATGATGGAGCAATCTTGTGGGGAAATCGTAGGCCAAGGCTTTTGTTTTGCTTAACTCTTAATTCAATTAAGCCATGTCCCAAAAAAGGAGAGAATTTTAAACTAAATACAATACATCTGTGCAACTTGCTTATCTGTTTTTGTATGCTGTTGAGCTGTCCAAAGAAATTTTTATGGAGACTTAAAAATTACAATGTTGCTTAAGATTTGAGGTGGAACACCTCATTAAAGAACATGCCATAACAAATGAGTAATGCTTAAAAGATAAAGTTTTTCTAATGGGAATAAACATATAAGAAATAAGGGGCTCTAGGTCGAGGCCTCTATGCTCATACATAGACATGTTTAGTAAACACTGTGCATACATGGCTATATGTACAAGTTTACTAAAATTGTTATCCTGAAAGGAGTTAATGGCCTCCATCATGGTAGCTCTGGATCCAAGACCAATTGGAGAGCTTTTTGAAGCCAACAGGTGTGCCAGGATCATTTCAGGCTCAGTACAGTACAGTTAAGGATCTTAATTGTTTAAAAATACAGCTGAAGATTTGGGGGCTACTACTCAAGCCATTAGACTGCACAGGAGATCAGAGCTAGCACATGCCTCTGGGCTTACCTGGTTGCTGTTGCAGGGACTAGGTTATAGGATATCTGCTACAGGCTGTCTCAGGTGAGGAGCCAAGAAAAGCTGAATATGTAATTCTGAGAGGAAGCAGAGGGGTGGATCTTTGGGTGCAGAGTTTGCTGAACTGGCAGACTGGTGGATATGAACAAGGAAACTGTCTGTTGCTAACTTTTTCTGCTGTTTTTAGGGAAACTAGACTCTCTAAACCAGTGATTCTCAACCAGGGTGCTGGGCAGATAAGTTCAAGTTGGGCTTGTCCCTGCCTGGCTGTTCCCCACACCCACTGCCTGGCCCCTCTGCAGGAAGGTAAGCACTACATATATAAAGTAGATATTGAAATTGGGTGCCAGTCAGTTCACAACTTGTTAGGATGGGTGTCTCCAATGTGGAATACCTTTAATTTCAAAAAGGTTAAGAGCCACTGTTCTAAAATAAATGAGATAACAGCAAATATACTTGAATCATATAATCAATTTCTCTACCATGTAGGGCTTAGTTTTGTCTAGCCATTCAGGGAAAAGAACTAACTTTGTATCTTAGATGTGAAAAACAGGCAAGGTATAAAAGTTGTTAACTCTCTAAGGGAAGCCTGTGAGAGATGGTTGCAGTGGTGAAATTTTTTGCTTTTTCTGGATTTTCATTTTTTATCTTTCCTGTTTTGTGTCTCTCACTCTTTCACTATTGAAACAACTGTGTATAAAAATACCTTTTAAAAATAGTAATTGCTGTATGTACTATGCCAGCTATTTAAGTGGTGACAGTATTGCTTTGCTTTGGCTGGTACAGGATGGGACATCTAGGAAAGGCAGAGGTAGGAGTAATGTGGTTGGCGGAGAATGCAGAAACTAATTTTCACAGTGGATTTTAATAAGACAATACTAAGCTCTCTGCATTCAGAATTCATTTAGGGATTTAAATTCAACCTGAAACTGTAGAATCCTATAAAATTCCCTCTTATTTTCCTTCCCATCCTTCTCCACTCGACAGAGAAGAATTGTGGTGTCTTCAATTTGAGCCTGAGCAGAGCCCAGAGCACCGTGGTGCTTCTCTGTAGAGTTCAAATGGTTCAGTTCCCATCAGTTTCTCACTACTGCCACTGTGAGGAAACAGTTTACAGATGCAGTTCACAGAGCAAATTTTAAACACCAGCTATTCTCTCCCTCTTCCTTCCCCCGTTCCTTGTTGTTTGAATGGACGGTCTTATATCAACCTGTTTCTATGGTATTTACCATTATTAAAGAGATAATGAGGATGATTAGGATGAAAAGTTGTCCTCACCATCTCTTAATGTGATCATATGCTGTTTCTCAATGTTATACCTGAAGCTGACAAATATATTTAAGTTATGCAAATCTTAGAAGCTGTGCTGATATAAGTGAAGTTGGCAGAACAAGGCCTACACATACAAATTAAAATTCTGCTCTCATAAATGACTGTTACATACTGTAGCTTTCTTCTGGTGTTTTTTTTTTTTTTCTTGTTCCAAGTCTTTTTAAGGCTTTTTTACCTTTTTTTTCTCTGCAATCTTGATCTGAGATCAGGAAACTTGGCTTTTACCTTCTTGCATGTCACCAAAAATGTTTTAGTTCTTGATATGGTCACCATTGCTGGAAAGTCTAAACAATTCTGTCTTCAGTGTATTTATCCTCTCAAGTAGGGGATAACAGCATTTTTTTTTTTTTTTTTTTTTTTAAAGTAGCCATCTGCAAAATGGATTTAATCTCAATTTTCCCAAGAGCTGTATCCACAAAGGGACTTGGGCTCCTAATTTTGGCGCACATTTGGAATTTAAGCTAAAGTCTAAGAGTAATCCTCCAAGCCCCTGTCACCTCTGAGGTTTCTAAGTTTGTGTGGGGTATTTACCTAGTTCATTTCCAAAACTCTTCCTGTCTTTGAAGGGCAGCATGGGTACACCAAGTGCTCTGAAGGTTCCTGTTCTGTAGGTGTACTGAAGACATACCTAACATTCTGATGTGGTAAGAGGAGCAATAGGTATGAGATAGTGGTGCCTTCCTCTTATAAGATCTCTTGGTAATTTGAGTGCTCGCCCAAGATGGGAAGACCTCACTGCATCACCACTCAGGAAAGTACATCAACCACTTGTGTAAATGCTGTTCTGGGATGAAGGGATGTTCCACTCCTGTTGAAGCTGAGATACTTTGCATAAAGTAATTCAGGACTCACTAGGTCCAAGGAGAGATAGCATAAAAGCAAGTATGACTGTAGCCTGGTAATTAGGACACTCATCTGGGAGAGAAGAGATCTAGGTTCTGGTCCCTGCTCCAAAGAAAGTAAATGATTTTGGGATAAATAGTGCTTGGAGCAGGGATTATAACCCCAGTCTCCTCTTTTCCAGGTGAGTGTTCTAATCACTGTGTACCTGCCATCTGTAGACTAAAACATTAGAAAAGATGGATGTTAGCACCTCACAATCTGCTTGTGTCCTAAACATCACAGGTTAGTCCTTTACTTTGTGAAAGGTCAAATATAAGAGAGGGTTTGGGGGCTGTAAAAGGGCTGCCCTGTAGCAGTACAAGTTTGGTACTTAAGCCCTGGACGGAGGTAAAGTGACAAATATTCCCCTCACTTTTTCTCTTGGCTCACTTATGGCTGCTACCTCTTGTGGATCCCATTCTGAGCTGCTTCATGCTTAGTATAGGGGTTTTCATCACCTGACATAGAACTGTGCATCTCACTGTTGGAGCCAGGTGCCTAAAAATTAGACCGTGTGATGTTGACCATCATAATACACATGTGGTTTTCAACCTGCAGTTGATCATCTGACCCATCTGCAGTGGTGAGTGCAGGGCAGACAGGCCAGGATGTGTGGGCAGTGGGGCTAGATCCAGCAGCAGCCAGAAAGAGCTTGCCACCACCCATGGCTGCTGGGAAGCAGAGTCCTTCCGTCATGCCACCCCAGCTCTACTATGTGCCCAGGGGTGGCAGGACCAACCACAAGGGAGCAGAAGCCAGGTATCACTTGACTTCAAAATCACCAAGTGATTATATTAGCAAAATGAGTTTTTAATATACAGTGGAGATACCCAGTGTCACATTTCTAACTTTTTTTGCAGCAGTAGCAGCAGCCCTGTTCTAAATAGAAAGCTAATTAATATCAAAGCTCATTTTTTGTTAACCTTTGCAAGCCAAAATAAAAATAAAGTAATTTTCCTCAAACTTTTTAAAGCTTATGGCAGATAAACTTGAGAAACTTCACTCATAAAAAAAATAATATTGTGAAGTTAAGCATGTAAACAAGGGAGTATGATAGAAACTGAATAGTCTTAGCTATAGTAGTTATTATCATCCATCATGTAAGGGTAGCTTATTTCCTTGAGATTGACGAGTTAGGAGAAGCTGGCTTGCCTACATTCCTTCAACCTGACCTACTCACTAGCCTCCATGTCCCATGCAAATGTTCCATTTCTTCTATAAGCAATAGAACATTTGACATATAAAATGAATAACTATTCCTATATTTTTTAAGCTTAAAATATTGTTTCGGCTCAGTTTCTAAGAAGTAATTTAGCATATTCCTAAATCAAGGTACTGCTTTAAATCCCACTGGTCTTGCCTCCTTGTAAGATGTGCAAGACATCACAAGGAAAACTTTAATCCTGTGTTCAAATGTAATGTCTATGTTTATTAAACAGCACTAATGTGTGATCCGAAAAGGAAATCGGATCAACTCTACTCATTTTCAAATTACTTAACCAAACTCTGAGTGTGTATTGCCTCCTGGTAAATGCTTATCAAAACATACCGAGTTTGTTTTAATCTCTATACAGAGGCACTACTTTGACCTGCTGTTACAGGCAAATGTGCAAGGCAGTCACTTGCTTAACGAATAGGCAGACAGTAAGACATGGTGGCACCTTTGAAACTGAGGGGAGATGCGAGCCTTCCTAGGTAACAAACTACTTTGGATTCTATGAATACTTAAGAAATAAAGTTAGTGATCACAACCTGGATGTAGAAGGCAATAGGCACAGAAACATTGAAAATACAAATAGAACAACCACTTGTAATCGTTGTGACAGAAGAAATTGATCTGCACATCAGCAGCTTAAGAGTTAAGTGATTTGGTAAAATCACTGTATTAAGAGTAATGGGATTCACCTTTAAATGAACTCTGATGTGATCTCTGATACCCACCCAGTTGGAAGCAAATTATTGCTTTTGTATGGGCACAGTTAAGCAATCACAAAGACTAAGGACAGATTAAGGAGTGTTAGGGGGAGATTAAATTGATTCAAAATGACTGCCTGGTATCAGGCAAGTCAGGATGTGGGGGGCTAACCAAGAGATTGGGGGTCCACTAGGGAATGTGGGGGGGGCAGGCACAACCTATGGGTGGCTGGGGGGGGGCAGACATGACCTTTTGAGGAGTAGAAATAGCAGGCATGATACATGGGTGTGGTGGGGGAGCAGGTGTGACCCACAGGTAGGATGGGGTGGGATCTCCCAGCAAACCTGTCCCTCCCCCCAACTGGGACTTAACTTGCTCAGCTCCATGAGGCAAGCTCTGATTTTTAAAAAACAAAAACAAAAAAACCCAGCTACACCTGGATTCATAGATTAGTGGATTGTAAGGCTGGAAGGGACCTTGGAAGATGATTAGGTCCAGCCCCATGCACCAGGCAGGAAAGACAGGTGGGGTCAGGTGACCCCAGCAAGATGACTTTCCAGTCTCCTCTTGAAGATTTCCAGGGTAGGAGATTGCACCACCTCTGGAGGGAGCTTATTCCACAGTTTGGACATCCTGACTGTGAAGAAGTTTTGCCTAATGTTGATCCTGAATTGGTCTTCTAGGAGTTTGTGGCCATTACAGTTGCTCACTGAGCCCTTGATGTATTCCCTTAGTGTAGCCGTAAGCTGCTACCAGGTCCCCTCCGAGGCTTCTTTTCCTCAGGCTGAAGACTCCCAGATCCCTCAGTGTTTCCTCATATGGTTTGCCTTTTAAGACTGATCATACGAGTGGCTCTATTAGACTCTCTCAAGCTTGTCCACATCCTTGTTAAGGTGTGGTGCCCAGAACTGGACGCAGTACTCCAGCTGCGGTCTCAGCAGCGCTGAGTAGAGCGGAAGAGTCACCTCCTTGATTTTGCTGGAGACGCGCTGATTGATGCATGCCAGAGTATTATTCGCCCTGCTGGTTACAGCATTGCACTGCCGGCTCCTATTCATACTGTAGTCTACCGCCAGGTCCCTTTCACTAGTGGAGCTAGTCAGTGTGGTGCCGCCAAGCCTGTAGGTGGGTTGGGGGTTGCTTGTCCTGAGGCGAAGCACCTTACACTTCTCAATGTTGAACTTCATCAGGTTCCAAACTGCCCAACTTGCAGCCTGTCTAGGTCCGCCTATAACTGTAGCCTATCTTCAAGCATGACCATGCTTCTCCATAACTTGGTGTTGTCCAGAAACTTGGCCAATGAGCTGTTCGCTCCCTCATCCAAATCACTGAAGATGTCGAAAAGTACGAAACCAAGCACCAACCCCTGTGTGACACTGCTGCCCACTTCTTGCCAAGATGATGCAGATCCATTCATTAGGACTGCGGGTCCTACCCTGCAGCCAGCTTTATATCCACCTAATTGTCTTGCAGTTAAGCCCACTATCTTCCAATTTTCTCATGAGAACATTGTGGGATACCAGATCAAAAGCTTTTTGGAAGTCAAGGTATACAATATCCACCAATTCTCTCTTATCCAGCTGGTGAGTCACCTGATTGTAAAAGGAGATGAGGTTTTTTAGACAAGACCTGTCTGCAGTGAAGCCATTCATTCAGAATCCTACCTTCTGCAACCCTATCGCACGTAGACTCCTTAATGAATTTTTCCAGGATTTTCCCTGGGATGGAAGTTAGGCTCCTTGGCCCATAGGTACCTGGGTCCTCCCTCCTCCCCTTCTTGAAGATGGGCACAACATTGGAGTGGCTTGTGGGATCGGGGTTGAGAGGGCTGGCTGAGGGAGAAACAAAAAATAAACTAGGATGGGGAAGGGGAGTGTGTGTGAAAAGAGCAGCCCTGGGACTGGGACCAGTAGCTGGGTTTTCCCGCCCCCAGGACTGCGGAGGAGAAGCAGACAGATGTTCCATGCTCTATTTGACTTGAATCGAATGAGTCTGATACCACATAAACCAGTCTATCTTAAAGCAGGTTCTGCAGTTTTTAAATCTGGATCTATGTGGAAGCAACTTCTGTTCTGTTACAGGTTTAGATTGATTGCCAGTCACTGAGACCAGGTCTGTAAGTGTAAAGTTGGCACCAGTTTAAATCAGACAGCCATCTTGAACCTGATTTAACCTCTCAAAATGTCTGTATTTAACCAAAAACACAGGTATTGCCTTCATTCATAATGTTCTGTGTTTTTGACCCAAGCTTTGTCTAAATATGTATTGGTACTTTGGAAAACTCTGACAAATGCATGTTACACCAGGGAGAGAAGTGGCTGTCTGCTCTGTCAGAAGGAAAACTACCTTTTTAGCAGGGAGCACTGGGAGATTCTCCTGTCCATTTGTGAGAAATTATGCATGGCTTTTTTTTTTTTGTGCTCTCCTGTGCAAAGCAGGATTAACCTGATTTTAAGTGTGACACTTTTCCTAGTCATTACAAAGAGCCGTTGGTTGCTTCATAAATAAAGGGAGGAAGTATTTAGTATCTTCTAGACTTGTTTCATGCCAATGTGTGACTGGGAAATTAGGGCACTGGAAAGGATTCAAAACAATCGGTTCAAAAATGTGTTTTAAATTACTGAGACATAATGAGATCTGAAAGGTCTGTCACATGCTTCCTGTTAACTGATGGCTATGGATTCCATCAATCTTTCCTGTGAACTGATTCAAGTCAAATGAGGACAGCTTGTTTTTGAGACAAAAGGAGGTAAATTAAGCTCTCTTGTTTTTTATTATTTGTATTACTATAGTGCCTAGGAGCACACTATGGACTAGGATCCCATTGAGCTAAGTGCTTTAAGGAAATGTGGTAGACTTCTGTGCCCCAAACCACTTGGAATCAAAGTATAAGATACTTGGCAGAGTACAAGGAAACAGGGAGACACTCTGGCTAAAGACATTAAAAAAGCCTGAGCCTGAATCGATTCAATCTTTGCAGGCTAGTCTAACCTGGCTAGGGTAAATCAGTTTGTAACCATATAGACATCCCCTTTGGACTGAAAAAATGCAGCCACGTGCCTACTAGGGCTGTGCAAAACTTCGGTCCCTGATTTGATTCAGTGGCCAATTCTCCGAGTCCAAATCAAATCAGGAGACCCTTTAATCTCTATAAATCAACTTGGAGTCGGAGAGATTCAGTGATTTGAACATAAACACCGCCTTTAAAAGTTTTTTTTTCTACATACCTCGAGGCAGCAGGCGGCTCATGAATGCTGTAATGGTGGGGCAGATGGAGCATCCCACAGGAGCACAGGGGAGCAACCCAGCATGCTTGGCAGCAGACCCAGAACCACTTCCGGTCCACTTCCAGGCCCACCGGAAGGCATACGAGGGGGGGGGGGGCCCCCCCCCATACCCTGCCCAACTCACCAACTGGTGCCTCCTGGGTCTGGGAGGGCACCTGGGGTCTCCCCGTGGCCAAATGCCAAGCCAGGGGAGCACAGAGTCCCCCTGCACAGTCCCTGGTGAACCCGAAGTACTTCTAGTCCACTTCCAGGTTTGCTGCCGAGCACATGGAGGAACCCCATCCGCTCCTGTGGGATGCTCCATCCGCCCCAGTATCACAGAATTTACAAGCCATGCCTGGTACCTTGAGGTATGTAGAAAAATGTTTAAAGCTGTGTCTATGGCCAAATCACTGATTTTTCTCTGAATTGGCATTGAATCTTCAGGTCTCAATTTGGGCAAATTGAATCGGGGACAGTGATCCAAGTCAACGAATTGAATCGCTGTCCCCGATTTGACTCTGAATTGAATATGGCTCACTTCACACGGCCGCCTACAGTGGCTCAGGCTTGAAGCTGGGGGGCCCCTAGAGCAGCCCTCCCTTCCCTTCTAGGGCTGAGGTGAGGGAGGCATGGCCAGGCTCTGGTAGGATGGTCTTGATATTGGAGCATTTATCGGCTCTATTATCAGCATTTAGCACCCCAGCAGAAAAGTCTTACTCATTAATTCAAGCTCTTCTTAAACAAAGGAAGGAATACAGGAACATTACCAGCTGACCTGTTGATTAACTCCAAAAAGCCCTAAGCCAACACTGTCCTATCTGCCTTACACAGACACCTCTCAGCATTAGCTAGCATAACACATACTGGCTATAGTCCATGATGTGGGAGAGGAAAGGAAGGAATCCCTGCTTAAGTAGCAAGTGGGGGGGAGGAGAGGGAGACATGGGGAAGCCGGCAGACCCCACTGTCTGCCTGAGCTGCAGCTAGGGAACAGAGGGGAGGAGCCAGCCCTGCTGCGGAGCAGAGAGCCCCCCCAGCCCACAGAGCATGCTGGGATTTTGGGGGTATCTGATTTCACTTAAACCAGGTTTATCTCAAACTGGTTTCGGCCATTTTCAGACTGGTTTATGTGCACTGAACATCTGTTCTGTTACAGGTTTACATCAGTTTCTGTTCACTTAAAACTGTTTGTGTAATGTCTGTCTCTAATTTCTCGGTCAGCATGATAGCCATGCTCCTAGTATGCTAGCAGTTGTCTTCCTTATGATTGCTTGTACTCCTGTGGGACTCTCAACATACAGTATTGTATTGGTCATTTTTAAACTAGTCCAATTAATCTGTTTGCCAGTTCATACTTCATAGAGATGAGTTTATCCATTCTGTGATCCATTAGGTGTGTAGTAACCCCTCATTTATTGAGACTGGATACAAAGAAAAACTTCTCTACCCTGGAGATCTTCTAAGGGAGACTGGACACACGGACCTTGCTGGGATTATTTGACATGATCTTACAAGGTCCCTTCCAGCCCCAAACTTCTGTGAATCTGTGAGAAGAGATCTTTTGTCAGCACTTCTGGCTTATTTTAAATTCCCCCCAGTTGTTTTAAAATATATGGTGCTGTGGGTATTTTAAAGCTGCGCTTGGTTAATTTCTAGCAAGCTGTTATCACCTGTCACTTTATATTACAGCATGCTGTGAGGAATTGCATCATGCAATATTAAATTCCCAGTGCTTTGGAATAAAACAGTCTGGTACAGTGGAAAGCATTCAGCTCACTGAGGCACAGTAGCAGAATGCAGGAGCTGAGACTCCAAAGAAAATACCTTTTTGAGGCATTATATTCTTAAAAATATATGACCAAAAGTAATAAAAGCCATTTGCATCTGATCGTGTCAACAACTTTCTGCCATAACCTTTCCTTTGAGTCCGACAAATTAACTGTTGTGGGACAGTGCAGTGTGGTGAAATGGAGATAATATAAGGCTACAATACATCTCTCTAGGCTACTGTACCTTGTGTGTTCTGCTGTTCTTCTCTCACTGTTATTCCATTTCCCCTTGAGTTTCTCATTCTTCTTTGTCTCTCCTTCCTTGTCTTCCTATTCCTTTTCCCAGTTCCTTTACTTTACTTTCTTTCATCAAAATGTTGTTGAATATTTATTTCTAGAAATAATGTTGTTAACAAGCATTGATTATAGTCAAAGTTCTTTGAGGAAATCTGATATCTCTTGTTAGACCAACTAAAATATCTGGAAAAATTCTTCTTGGCAAGCTTTTGGACACAAACACCCTTCATCAGGTTGGTTGATTTATAGTCAAATATGTGAGTGTGTAACTTCACCAAATGTTGAACTTTGAACATTCCTGCCTCAAAGATTTCAAAATTCTGTGGGGGGTTTGTGTTTTGGTGTGCGGGCGGTATTGTTTCCTTTTCTCTTCTTCACCCCTTTTCCCATTTGGCTGAATTCCTATATCCTTACCAGTATACAGTGTAACTCCGTGCTTTGAGGCAGGTAGCTTTCAGCACAGGTCTCCTCAAAGTATCAGCAGCAGGCTATCTAGCAGAAGTCTGAAAGCACAAATGGGAAAGATTGGGATTTTTGACTCATACAATTTATAAAAGGATCTTCTTAGAGTGCACTGTCAATGTTTTCCATGTTGGTTTTTGTTATTCTGCAGCATATTGTATCAGTCAGCCAACAGTCTTGCTTTTATCTTCTGAAAAGGAAATGCAATACATTCTTTAGAAGCCCTCCGAGTGGATCTTAACTTTCCATGTACATTATTCTTTAGTTTCAAGAAAAAAATAGTTGTACAATAATCGTCCTTAAGCTGTCCTTGATACTTTTCAGTATTTGATCAACGTTCTCTTTATATATAGGACCATATAATATAGGAAATGCTGCACAAGCTTAGGTCATTTTATGTAGCCCCAAAAAGTAAAACAGGAGAGCTTTTGGTTTTGGAGCAGCCACTGCCTGATAGTGTAGCATTACTGAGTAGGTGATCCTTCAGTTCATATTTCTTTGTAAAAGTGGACTGTAGCCAGGAAGGTCATCGTTAGGTAATGCAATCCTCACGAATTTGTTGTGCTTGCCCTTGCTCAAAAAAGGCATGGCAAAACAAGTGACAGCAATGTACCTTTGTTATGAATAAACCCTGAATGCAGCCCTGTGGAAGAGACCTGATAGATTTACTTTTATGCAAGAGGAACATCTGATTGTTGTGCAGATGTACCAGACACTGTGCCACTGTTAACTTAGCTGAATTAGGTTATTGTTATGAAGGGCTTCTCCTCCTGCTTCATTTTTAGAACCGTCATGGCCATTACACTGCTGCATACCCTAGGCAGACAAAGACTGTTCATTAATTTTTTTTTCCATTTCCTTACTAAGCTAAACTCTGTCATGTTTTCTCTTTTTAGTATCAAATTGCTGCAAGGAATAGTTCAGTCCGACAACCAGGGAAGGTGCTTGGATGCTCAAAGTAAGTACTGTGTGTGTGTGCCTTCATGTGAAGATGTGTGTACAATACAAAATGTACAGTACATTGTGAATGATGAAAAAGTAATTGGAGATTGTCTTTAGATTTGATTGATTTAAAAAATGTAAACATTTACCAAAGCAACTGTTCAGTTGCATTTGGCATGTCAGTTCTTACTTACATTTCTCTGCATCAAGAGTGACCATAAAATGAATAGTTAAAAAACAGGATCTGGTGCCTCTGATAGCTCTATAATCAAGCAGTGCATATTGAGACAATGGGTTTGGAGCAATCACTGCTTCCAGAAGTGTTTTGGGGGGTTTTTGGGCAGGGGGAGGTTAAAAGCTCTGACATCTTGAGAAGAAGCCTGAAGAAAACTTGGCTGAGAGCAGCAATGAAGAGGAGGAAAGCCAGAGGTAAAGGATTAATCTTTTCTCACTTCCATCTTCTTTCTTTGTTCCCCAGTTTCTCCTTTTTCTCACTTTCTCCACTATTTTGTTTTAATGTTAGCAGCTATAATGGTTTTAAAAAAAATGTTTTCTTCCTAACTTTTAACCAGAGGAAAAAGAGCTGACTTAAGTGCTACTCTGAATGGTTAATGCATGTCAGATATATTTTCAGTAAGTCTGTTGGATGTCTAATCTATCTAGCCTCCAATGTGCCATGCTGTAAATTGAATGATAAGAGTTGCCTGTAGGAGCAGCTGAGAACAGAGATAACTGTTACAATTAGTGGTAGGTCCACAAGGTGGCAATGTTTAGAAAGACTTTGGAAATGATGGGCCCTGAACACTAGGGTGGCTCGGGGTTGTTTTTGATAAAGGAAGCATTGTCATTAATTGTCATCTCTTTTGGATCATTTTAAAATTGTATTTTATCCAGTATCTATCTTGTTACACAGTCTAAATTCAAAGCTTATTTCCCCCTGCACACATGGTATTGGAATATATAATGTTCTTATTTTAAAAGAAAATAAATAAATAACCTATGGTCTCGTTTTTGACAATATAATGCATGCTATTCACATGCGTCTTCTCTCAGCAACATACAAAGGGTACAGCTTGCTTTGTGAGATTTGTCGTAGATCAGAAGTTATATTATGGTGTGTAGCTAGCCACATACATAGATAGAGTATATTAAAAACACACAATATAATAGGTCTCTGCACAGAAGAACTTTCGGTTTAGAACTTGTAAACCACCCTTGTAAACTATTGACCAATAGTTTACTAGCTAGTGCGTGAAAAAGTCAGCTACACTTTCTAAATCCTGGCTTTGGGGCATATAGGATCTCAGGTGGTTTTTGTTTTCCCTGTTGTGCTTTACACATGTTTTACAGGTGCTTCACGGTGAAACTAGGAAACCAATTCAAATGTTGACTATGGGTTTCTTAAATCTTGAAATTTATCTTGGATGTGTTTTGGGTTTTTTATTTTTTTTATTTTATTTTTTAAAGGGTTACAATTGCAAAATAGTAGGAGTAGACATGAGAGGTGATGGGAGTATCCTCCAGGAACATTATTAGAGGATTGGAAATGGTTGAAACAATCCTAGCTGCTGTGCACTTGGTTTTACTAGCACTCTCAAATAGATGCAAAACAGCAGGAAATCTGAAGATAGGCTACTATAAAGACAGCAAAGATATTGCCTACTTTATAAATGACTGCTTGGTGATTGTCTACTGCCTAATGAGACTTATCTGAGATGTACAGATTTCCTGGAGTGAGTAGTCCCACCCTTTGAGAAACAGACAGCTTTCCCTTTGGGGTTTCTGCCTACTGTGTAGTCTTTCCTCCTGAAATCCCCTGAATATTGTAGCATACTGTATCTAAATGAAGGGTCCAGCCATCAGGCTTTTAATACCAAAGTTTCGTTCAAATGCTGTAGAGTTATCTGAGCTCTTATTACAGCATCAATCCATGGTTTACCTATAAAATATACAGTTGTATTTTGACATACGTTTGTGTTCTTCCATGACAGATGAACATATTGTTCTAGTTCAACAGTGATAGTAATACAGCTAGCCACATAGTAAGGGAAGCTGAAATTTTCATGTAGTTCTAGTGTTGTACACATTCAGGGACAGTGTATCACATGTTTAAAAAAAATTGCTTGTTCATTGAACTTGTAATGTGTCAAGTATAAGGCATTCTAAGAAATGTTTTTGAATGCAACTGAGTATATATCACAAACTATTTCTGCCCCCCAAGTTGCCTATAATTATTCAGTTTTTTGGTTAGGAATACAGGCTAGCAAAAGCATAAAAGTGTAAATTGGAAAAAATTGAGTTTGTCCAGCAAAGAAGCACAGTAGAACATCAGTAACAAGTAGTTTTGCCTGCCTTTACTAAATCTTAAAATTTAATCTGTACATTATTAGAAGCTTTCTTTTTCGCTCTACAGTTCTTATACAAAAAGCTTTGGGTATGGGTTACTTGAAAATAGGAAGAGTTGGGGAACAGTTCTGTTTTATGGGGGGCGGTTTCCAAAGGAAAGAAAATAAAGGTTTCTTCAGCTTTTAAAATGCACCAGACATCCTTTCACCCTTTTATATTTTAATTCTTATTTCCATGTACTAGTCTTTCATGGTTTAAAAAAAAATTGGTACAACTTGATATCCTGTTGGGTCATTCTACACTTTCATTACTAGGAAGGTAGAGGAGCGTTTTGTGGGGGAGGGAGCCAATAGAATGCAAAAAGCGCTTTAATCTTATGGCACAGTTCACTGTTTTAATCACATTTTCATCCTGTGGAAGCCAACTTGGGGTTCCCAACCAGTCAGTACAGGGCACTTCCATAAGTCACAACTACAGAGAAAATGGTTTTCTGGTCCATTTTGATTTAACATGGGAAAGAAATGTAATAGGGATCTAAATTTTGAACCTAGAGGACAAAGTTAACTTAAATGGAAAGTCTGTTTATGGCTTTGTGTTCACCAGTACTTTTTCCCTGCTTAAGTTAGTAATTGAATATCCTTTTATGGTCTTGTCTAAAAATATTCTGAACTTTAGGGTGACTTTTTTCCCCCTTTAGTCTTAATACCAGGAATTATCCCACAGGCCTTCACCAAAGTAGCTTATTTACAAGTTTAATATAGTTCTTAATAAAGAAAAGATTCATAGTTTTGCTTAAAGTTTATGGTGACAATCTGTTCAAATGGTCAGGTTATCAATAATATTAATTCAGTTTCACAGCTATTAGAAGAAAACGTGGAATTTGCATTACTTTGCAATATTATCAGCATGCTTTCTAACATTATGAGAAAAATATACTCGCATGTGACTCTGGGTTTGCATTTGAAAGATAGACTTCATTCAACGCAGCTATTTTAACCCTCAGTAAAATGACCTGTTGTAGATTTCAGATTTTTTGCTACATTGTAGTTATTGAACACCTCATAAAAATGTCCTTAAACAAAAGATCATACCATGATGCAATGTTCTGACCAACTTATACATTTTGTCCAGTTTTGATTTGCTACCGTATATAAAAGATGAAAGGGGTAGAAGTGGAGACTTCTATTGCCAGACATCTTAAGCAATGGTAAATTACTCTCACTGCCAGGGAAAGAATTTGTAGCTGTTTGTATTTTTGTAAAATGTTTTTGGTCTGTTTGAAACATTTAAGGCCTGACAAGGAACACTCCATGTTCTACAGAAACAAGCTTTTGTGTGGGTTTTTTTTGCTTTAATGTACTACTTAAAGTTGTGAAGATAACCTTTTCACTGTGATCAGAATGGAAATCAATGCAGTGCAGATGTCGTGAGTCCAAAGACAGTGTTAAGCAGGAATGAGAACTATAACCTACCCCCATTAATTTTACTGAAGTGTTTTACTTAAGAAGTTGTAAGAGGTTGGGAATAAAATGGCTAGTGGGAGTCATTGCAAGGAATTAAATTCAGATGAAGGAAATGAGGAGGAATATAAAGACAGGAAAGATAGTAATGAATGAAAAGAGAATAGGAAAGAGAGAAGCAAAGGCTGAGGTGTGGTTCTAAAAATGGTACTGTTGTATGGGATGAAGTATTGAACAAATAAAGAATATGAATGCCTAACAGCTTGGTGCTTCAGTCACGAGTGAATCACTTGGCATTCTCTGTGGGGAAAGTTCAGTACTTCAGAATGGTTTCAGAATAACCAGTGCAAGGAGTCAGAGCTGCCTAAATTTGGCATGGACAAAGTGACAACTTTTACTCAGTCTGGCCCCTGAAAGTGCTCTACAGCCATGACCAAATGGAAGTGCGTGGCTGCAGAGTGCCTTAAAAGGGCCTAATCCCATGAAAATCTGAACCTTCTCTTCATGAAGGTTCAAATGAAGATGCTCTAAAATGGAGCACCTTCAGTAACTTGTGTCTGCATGCAGAGCTGGGCTGACTGCAGCTTGGCCCTGCTGATGTGCTGTCTTCAGAATGGGAGGTGGGGGGGGGAAGGGAGCAGAGGAAGTTTGGTTTGTGGGTTCCTCAGCAGAATTCAAGATTCATAAGACCAGAAAAAGTGCTATTGGGAACATGATCTGGAACCAGTTACCTGGGAGTGGGAGCCCTGGGTTCTGCTTCCTGCCCTAGTACTGTAAAGTAAATCAGTTTAACAACTCTGATACTAATTTGGCACTGCATCAAATGATTTACTTAAATCCGTGTCTGTTCTATTTTCTTTGTCTGGAAACTAATTTGTCGTATCAGGATAGTCTAGAACAGTCAACCTTTGATCAAATCATGTTGGGTTTTTTAAAATCCATTTTTACTCTCTCTTTCCTCCCTGCCTTCAGTTATTCTTTCCTACTAAATTTGTTCCATATCCTTCATACTGTTTGGGTCATACTCCTTGAGGACTGTAGCTGCCCAAATTAACCTTCTTAATATAGGTTTTATATTTGCTGTCTTGGGATTCCTAATTTGCTACCGGACCTTAATACTCCAATTCAGCTTTCCAAAAGATTTTTCCTTTTCCTCATATGTGGAAATTTCCCATCTTCCATACACCTATTTAGTTGTCCTGCCTTGCTTTCTGTTCAGCATCATCACCCTTATTGAAAACTGAGACAAAGGTATTCATTTAAATGTTGAGCCATATCTAAATTGTCTTTAATCTCAACCCCATTCTTGCATAAAATTCTTGCTTATTCTTTTCTTGCTCTATCTTTATTTATATGGCTGAAGAATCTTCCATTTTAATTTCCTTTCCAAGGTTTAACACAGCTTGACTTTTGGCAGTTCTCACTTTATTACTACACTACCTGACCTTTACAACATAGTTTCCTTTGCTTTTCCATTCTTTGTGGGCTTTTTGCTTAATCCTAATATGCTTTTCAAGGTGGTTATTCATCCTGTCACAGGGAATCTTCTGTACAAGTTTTTTCCCCTGGCTTGAAATACGTATTCCAGATTTTTTTTTTTTAAACTCTCAACTGACTTGAAATTTCAAGAAATTTCTTTTTTTCCACTTGCCCTTTTTCAAATTTCAAGCCTCTAATTCACTCACTTTTTTAAATTCATTTTTGGTTTAGCTGTCCATTTAACTTCAACTAAAACTTGACTAAATAATGCATAGGAACTGTCTAGGGTAGCAGTTCCCAAACTTTTTCTAGTTGTTACCTTGCCATAAGTCTTTATGCAACCCGCAACAGCACCAAGCAGTTTGTATACCTGTGATTAATATGCTGTGGGGGACTTAATCACATCATGGCTGTTCTGCAGTAATTGTCATTACCCCACAACCATAACGAACAGAAGAGCTCACCCCAAATGAGAGGGCTAAATTTAGGTTTTCTTCCCTGTGGGGTAATTGCAGGCACCAAATAGTCACCACAGAGCAACTGAAGTGGAGTTAAGTCCCCACCTCCCTCTTAACTGCAGCCACACAGTTTAATTGCAAGGATGGGGGACTTCGGGTCTCTCTGGATGTTATACCTAATCTGGAAATTTTGGTTTAAGTGATAGCGTGAATGCTAAGTATTTAACTGCCTCAGGTAGCTGAATAGAGAGAGATTAGCCATGTTAGTCAGAAGGCAAGGTAGGGTAATGCCTTGGCTAAGCACAGATGGTTAAAAAGCCCAAGGCTGAATTGATTCAGTCATTGCAGATTACTCTAAGCTTCAAAGATTGAACCAATAGGCAAATAAACAGACATTCACTTTTGAATCAGGAAATGTAACCACATGCCTGCAGTGGCCCACACCAGAAGCTGGGGGACATTAGAAAATGGCTCTCTGGCATGTAGCCAGCATGGGCTGTGTGTTTGCTTTCTCTTCCTGCTGCCCCTGAGATCTCTAGGATTTGCAGTCCAGAATTACAGCAACAGGACCCTGCAGGGTTGCTCATCACTTCTTCTTTCTGCTTCCAGGTACCTCTGGAATTTGTAATCCACAGTTGTAGCCAGCAGTAAGTAAACCAGCAAGGCAGGGCAGCTTTGTACTTGGGGGCAGGGGGGAGGTGAATTTAACCCCCACCCTGGCCCCAGACTCCAGCCAGTGTTTGCCTGGGGGCAGGCAGTGGGTCAGTGAGCCAGCCCTCACTGCCTCAGCTAGGGAGCAGAGGGGAGGTGCCAGCCCTGCTCTCTGGAACAAACAGCACAGCCTGTCCCAAGCTGCGAAATCATGCTGAGATGCTTGAATCAGGATGGGTTCTGGAACACAAGTTTCATAAACCGGCTTGATCTAAATCAGTTGAGTCTGATACTAGGTGCAACCAGGTTTATTTTAAATCAGTTTCAACCATTTTGAAACTGGTTTATGTGCACTGAACATTGGTTCTGTTACAAGTATGGTGACCATACATTTGGGTTTTCACAGGCATGTCCTCGAGTTTTGGCTCCCTGTGTTGTCTGGGTGGGTTTTTAAAATAAGAGCAAATGTCTGGGTTTTTTACTGTTCCCTCTGCTCTCCCAGGCTGGCTGCTAGGGACTGGGAGCAGCGGGTAATGTGATTGGCTGTTGGGGGTCATGTGCTCCCTGTGTGGGCCCCAGCAAGCCAGGTAAAGAGACTGTGTGTGCATGTTGCTGGGAGGAGAGGAGGCAGTAGTTTACAGGTTGGGGGTGAGGGGCACCAGCAGGGCTAGGGGTCAGGGGGCTCTGGGTTGGGAGTGAGGGGGGGCTGGCAGGGCTGGGGGAGCAGGGGCTTAGGAATGAGGGGCATAGGCAGGGTATGGGCATATCACTGCCCCTCCCACCCAGGTGTCCTCTCTTTTGCTGCTGGAAATACGGTAACCTTACTAGTTTTAAATAGGTTTCTGATTACTTAAACTGGTTTATGTGTAACTTCTGTCCCCAGCCCTTAAAGACTTTAAACCAGTTAAGTGTTTAAGGTGCTATGCTACCTTGCCTTCTACCAGACAACTGAATATTAATGTCAAATAGCATAGTCAAGCATTTATAGGATTTGCCTTAAAATTGACATTAAATATAAGTTGCATGAAAAGAGAGTTTAATTTTCTTATTTTGATTATTGTTTAACTTTAGCGGCTAGGGACAGAAGTTACACATACCAGTTTAAGTCATCAGAAACTGATTTTTAAACCTGTACCAGAACAGAAGTTCAGTGCACATAAATGAGTTTAAAAGTGGCTGAAACTGATTTAAGATAAACCTAGTTAAATATAGTATCAAACGTAAATGACTTGGGTCAAACCGGTTTATGAAACTCTTTTTTGTCCCAGACTCCTTCCTAGTTCAAGTTTTTTAAATCTCAGTCCCCTAGCATGCTTTCCAGCCCTGGGCTTGGCTGGGCTGTGCTGTCTGCTCCAGCAAAGAAGGGTTGTGTGAGGGGAGGGACTGCCCACTCCCCCTGCTGGCAAACCCCAGCTGGGGGCTGGGGCCAGGGAGTGGGTTTAATCCCCCCATCCTTCCCTGGTTAAACTGCCCTTCCCCTGAGCACAGAGCTGTCCTGCCCTGCTAAACTTACTAAAAGTTACTGCTGGGTTTGACTGTGAACTACAAATCCCAGAGGCACCTGGAAGCAGGAAGAGTGAGTGATGAGCAACCCTACAGAGTCCTTCTGTGATTCTGAACTGTGAATCCCAGAGACCCTGGAGGCAAGAAGAAGACAACACACAGCCCACGCTGGCTACATACCCGAGAGCTGTACTCTAGCACCCCCTGGCTTTTGACCTGAGCCACTGCAGGCATATGGCTGGCTACATTCTTAAATCAAAAGTGATTGTATGTCCAGTTATTTCTCAGTTTTAATCTCTGCATCTTAAATTAACCTGCAAAGACTGAATCAATTTAGCCTCGGGCTCAACTGTCTGTACTTAGCCTAAGCATATGCTTCAGCTAACAAGTTTTCTCTCCAACTGTGAGGTCTAGAAGCTACTTTTTTAGTAAATAAAATGCTAAATCATTTCAGGAGCTGTGATGGCAAGAAAATCATTGTATCATGACTTAATAAAACTTCAAGTGCTGGTAACACTGAGTACATTAGGTAGATGTAACTGATTTCTTATTTAATGTTAACAATAGCTGCTGCCTTCCTCGTAAGATGCTGTGAATGATAATGACCTTCAGCCTTCCTAGAGGGTTATTCTGTCACTAATAAAATGCATAAGCCACTATTTTCTGGGCTACAAATCTATTACAATGGATCCATAGATGGTGTGTAAAGGCAAGATCAGCGGGTAGATTTGCAGTCATTTAAATCCACTTGGTGACTCTGAAAACCCCCTTCTAGAAGGCTATATTAAATCTAATAGTCATCTGGTGCATGTAAATATCTTTTTTTTGCTGCATATAAAGGCTTACTATAGTGAGGAACTGATAACGGCCCTTAACTTACATTACAAAATAGTTTTATTGGAGTCCCATCCACTTCCAGGAGGTTTGAATTTGACTAATAATTAATCATTGGACTAGAGTATGCAGGGTCAAAGTATGTGCAAGAGTATAAAAAAAAAACTTGTATTACATCATGGCTTAAGAGAGACTATTGTATAACTAATGGCTATGTACATATAGACAAAGTTAAGGCTGTGTGTTCAACCTTTGCTTCCACACTTCCAGACTTCATTTCATAACAAAGACATTATTTTTGTTGTTTTTGTTGTATTTAGCACAAGATTACTTATATAATAATTCTCTTTAAATCTTAAAGCCTGTGTTTGACAAGTGGGTCATTGTTTAATGGAAGCAAGTAAATCCAGCTGTTTATCTCTTCAGTAAGATGCTCCTGACTTCATAATGAAGAGGTTTCCATTTTTAATGGAGTTCTGTTTTTTAGGTGCACAGCTTTATATTGGATTTCTTTTGCAGCCTATGAGTTAATATATTATTTACTGTAGAATATTTGCATGACCTTTCTGTTCATATCACTGTGTGTCTACATGTGCATTAAGGCACTTTTTTCTAATGTGCATTAAATTTATTACCTCCAATGTGAGGTACTAAATAAATGCACATTAGAAAAATGTGTTAGTAGCTTAATGTGTACTTGCTTATTGTACTGCAGATTTAGCATAATTGCTTGGGTTTTTTTACAAGGCACTTTAATGCACAGTAAAATAGGCCACTGTGCGTTAAAGTGCACATGTAGATGCACCCATTTGCTGTTTGGTGTTAATTCTTCTGTTGCCTTCTACAAATTTTACTTTAGCGATCAAATTTGGATGTGTGTGTTGTTTTTTGGGGGGTTTTGTCCACTTGCTTTATTAGGCTGCATATATTTGTGATGAACGTTGCACATCTTTTTATTCCTCACCTTTTAATATATTTGTTTGAGTCTTGCCAACAGACATGAATTACCTGCTTCTTTAATTCCTTTCCCTTACCCCCAGGTATATGCTTGGGCAAGGGCATATCCAACTAAATAGGAATTTCAGGAACGCAGCAAGCTTGTGCTAGATCATTAGTAAGTGTAGGTTTTGGTAATGTGTGTGTATAAAACAGTAAATAAATCTCTAACTTCACATAAACTGTGACCGAGGCTTTTTTCCCTCAATCCTGCAGTCAGGATGTAAATTTCCTAACATCCTCTAAAATCTTTTTATTTTGTGGCTTTGCTACATTGAACATAAAGTATGAACATAAGTGTAACTTTCTTTTTTTTTCTGTTCATATTAAACTTTCTAGTAACAGTTTTTTCAAATGCACAAGCCTCATTATTTGTGTGCAAAAGGAAGGCATTGTCTTCATAAATAGATGATGGGGGAACCAAAATATTATGTAGCTTACTTGAAGGTAAGTCCACACAATTGCCCAAGGCAAGCAAGGATGTGAACTTACAGTGCTGCAACTGTTCTGGGGAAACTGGTTGGGTGTATATTCTCTTACCCTGGGGTAAATGCAAAATAGCTTACCTAGTTTTCACTGAAGGACAGTTGTCATACAATGACACGCATGAATGCCTTGAGTAACAACATTTGGAAAATAAGCAGTCTGTCTACAAAAACTTCATACATTCCTCTGTGTTGTTGCTTACATATGCTTTCATGCATTTATAATCTAACCTACTAGAGAAAGCTGTACTAAGCCAGAGGGTAGGTGATTTTGATGTCTGTTGGCAAGTGTCATACATGGCCTATGGTTAATCAGTGGTAAATCCAAGGTACCCTTCACTCTTGCTTAGTGAAGAGTGTAACTATTTAGTATCCAGAGCTGAAACAGACTGGTAAATAACCAGCAGCAAGCTAAAAATGTACTTTAAAATGACCTAATTGTAAAGAACTAGACATGTAAGCTATAGCAAGTTTGAAATACGTATGTACAAATAAATGCCTGAGAGGTGGAAGTATCCATGATAAAGCCCCCCATCTACATCTAGTACAATAAAGTAGTTCTGTATAAGTGAATGAAATGTTCCATGGAGCTCTCCGTAAGTTAGTATTTTGTTAAACTATCAAAAGGAACTAAGTATAATTTACTGAAAGTCCATTTTGATAAGTGTGTCTTATCCTTTTGGTATTTTTATATGGCTATTTCATTGTTGAAATGGCACTTTTGGTACAGAACCAAAAGTTTATAAGACTTGTTCTGGCACAAGTTTTGTTCTGTCCATAGGATCTAGTTTTCATAGGTACAGAGTCCTCAAAAGCAGCTTCAATTGCTCAGTGTGTGGATGTGGGAAAACTGTCACCCATTAATTCTGTATGAAGCCACGGAGTTAGAAAGAAGCTGTACTTCATCTCTTTCTTTCTTTCTTTCTTTTTTAATGTCTGTATGTGACTATGTATCCACCTTTTTAGCTGACAAGGGTTACATTATACCGTTCAGAGGTAAGATAGAGCAAACAACTTTTAAAGACTGTTCTTTGACTAGACAGTAGGTATGCGAAGGAGGTTGTCTGACAGGAAGGACATGGTTGAACCAAAATTCTCCTAAAGGAGGCTGGTGACAAAAGAATGAAAAATTCCATAAGCACTACAAAAGGATATTGGTGAAAAAGATAGCATTGAAGAAAGAGGTCATCAGTGCCTCTCTGCAGACCCTGCGAGTGTCATGGAGAAGAATACTCCCTCTCCTTGCTCTTGTTCTATGCCTGCTTAATCCCAGAAAACTTCTAATATGGTTTCTGTAAAGCTACACTAAAGAGTGCCTAAGGCTCTTTTTTTTTGGGTGCCTAACTAGTATATGCTCAGGAGTATGCTTGTGTTATCTAATTTCTGGGACTTGATGCAGTGAGTGAATGGAGGTGTCTCCTGGTAGTACTACTGGGCCTGGCACAGAGGCAATGTAGATGTGCCCATAGAGACGCAAAGAAGAAGGAAAAAGCAGCATGCTGTCAAGAGTGGGAAGGAAACAGGGCTGGTTTAGCTGCAGGACCAGTCAGGATCAGAGAAAGCAAACTGAACTGAAAGGACTACATAGTTCAGAGCCTCACAGAGTGGATTGGAACCCCAAACTGCTGTCTCAATGATCAAATAGGATCAGCTCAACAAAATTTCCAACAGCATCCTAAAAATCATGGTAGTTAACATCCCTTTCTCAAAATGGGATCACTACAACCAGGGGTCTTTGAGGCTCACTTCCTTTATCTTCACAAAATACTCTTAAGTATCTTGATTTTTTTGCCTTGTGCTTTCCTCCGACAACTGTTGTATAATTTCTGGGGGCTGTAAGTTAGTGAAAAGAATAATTATAGTGAGTGGATACTTGCTGTAAATTCCTTTTCTAGGAGACTAACATGTAATATCCACTATATTAAAATAATAAAATTGTTATTGTGAACACAAGATTCCATTCAGAAAGCAATCTGTCAACATGTCCTTCTGCAAGTTTCTAACTTAGGAGGGTCCTACTACTGATTCCAGAGAATTGAGCTTTGAATGTTGGGATGTTCGTTTTAAGTGTAGTAACAGTTTCACAGAACTAACATTGTCTCTCTTCCTTTCATGTATTTTATCTACAGATAGCAGATATTGGTGTAAGGAGTTAAATTGCTCTTACTGTGTGCATAAATTTAAATAGCCATTAGCTATAAAACATTTCACACAGAATCCTGCTGTATAACATGAGCAGAGAATTCCTAATCCAAAGAGTTTCATTCACTTTGGAACCTTTTTCTATAAAATCTCAGAGCCAACTTCATATTCCAGTTCAACAAGCAATTTTCAGCATTAAAATCATTACTGGGTGTGTTCTCTGCCAACAAGTTAGGTGAGCTGTGGTGATGCTAAACTCATATTTTGGAAAACGGCTGCCTTTTTTCATTTTTATATTTTATATAGAATTGTCATAGAGAGTTACTGTTTTACCAAAACTACTGAAATGAAAGGCACAGTTTAGCTGAAATGGCTTCCAGAGGGTGTTTTCCCATTACCTCTCATTGAAGAAACTGCATGCAGTCTCTTTAAATTGGGTCATTTACGTTGCTTCCCACTTGAGTTTAATAATACACATTTTCCACCTCAAATTTAGGCTATTTGAGGGACAAAATACAAGGTGTAGGAAGCACAAAATCCTTAAAATTTGTCAACAGTTCAAAATCCATGAGGGATATTTATCCTTCTCCCCTTCTGTTTTTCCTTGCAGTTCCTTAAGGCAGAGAGGTTCCCAAACCTTTTCTTATTGTGTGCCATCTTCAAGATTTACCAACTGCCCATGTACCCCTATCAGCATATGTTTTATTTTAACCTGTTTAAATCCAAGTTGTTTTTGTTGTTATAATGCCACCATTATACAACTTCTCCCATGTACCCCTAGAGAGGTCTTGTGTATCCCCAGGGGTACATGTACCACAGTTTGGGAGCCCCTGCCCTAAGGTTTTCATCCTAGTCCCACATGTACTGATTTGTTTCATTTAGAATATGGATATTTGGGCACAGTAGATAAAATCTGTACCACAAGTAAACTAGATGACAGCATTCAAAGTGCTCTTCCCCACCCCAGAGTACCCAGTTCAGTTCCCATCCAGTGAGGCCTTGCTCATCCCCAGAAAAGGCCGAGGAGTCTAGGTTAGCTGACCTACCTTTTGCACCTATAAAAGCAATCCCTGAAGACCCTTCCCTGAAACATGCTGGTCTGGACTGTGCTCTTAAATATATTGGAGCAACTTCATTGACATCAATGGAAGCTTATGCTAAAATAAAACTCTCTAAGGCTAGGGACAGAAATTTACACACAAACCAGTACAAGTGATTGGAAACTGGGTCAAATCTGGAACAACAGAAGTTCAGTTCATGTAAACTGCTTTCAAAAAGGTCAAAACTTCTTTAAGATAAACCTGAATGGATATAGTATCAGACTTAACTGATTTAGGTTAAATCAGTTTATTGAACTTCTGTCCCAGAGCCCCTCCATATCCAAGTTAACTCACAGTCCCCCAGCATCCCAGGATGCTTTACACTCCCCAGCAAACCCCTTCCCCTGCCCCCTCGCAAGGTAGGTGGGCTAACCCTGGCCCAAACTGTCATTTCAGTTGAGCAGGGAGGTAGCCTCCATTACCCCCAGCTTCTGGTTTTGGCCGCTGCAGGCTTATGGGGCATTTCCACAATGAAAAGGTGAATGTCTGTTCACTCACTTATCCGTTCAGTCTATGCAGCTTAGACTAACCTGCAAAAATTGAATCGATTCAGCCTTGGGCTTTTTGACTGTTTGTACTTGGTGTAAATATCTCTGATTAGCCTGTCCTTTACTGGGTGCTTTTGCTTCATGGATCTTCTCACAAGATACTTTTGGCTACATAGGAATATTGATGTGTTTGCATATAGGAACATGATGGCAATTTGATCCAGCCTTTCCATAATTGAATAAGTTATGGAGGGCTTTAGGATATATTGTAGGACTACCCCTTAGTAGATACAGTATGCAAATGTAATTATAATCTGTGGGGCTCTTGCTCTGAGGAAGGCCCAGAGGTCTTCATGTTATTTAGACCTCTATTCTTTTCCATATCTTGTATTATCTTCAGCCTTCTGAACAGACAATAGTGTTTTTACCTTCTGAGCAATTGCATGACAATACATTAAACTTTCTACTTCTACTAATATTCTATTTTAATATCAATAGAGTCTCTTGGAAGTATATATAGAATATAATATAGTACCTAATAACTTTAATAATGTTTTTGTTAAAAAATCATGTGAAAATTAAAGATCATCTGAAAGCTTCTTTGCTTGTGATGAAAATTGTTTTAAATCTAAGCAATCCTTGAAATTTGTGGTACCTAAGGGTGTCATTTCCTAGAAAGCATAGCTTACTACTTGCTAAAAAGAAGGCCCTTAACTAGAGGAGGGGATTTGTTACAGTAATGGCCAGATCTTCAGCTGAACAGTCTTGAAAATGCAGCAATGATCAGTAAGTTCAGACTCAACTTTTACTGCAACTTTTTTTTCTAACAGTCACAAAGCACTTTTTAAAATATGCAACGTGACCCTTGAACTATACATATCCCCCATGTATATAAAAATAGAGATGACTTCTCTCATAGTTGGGATACAGTCTATATACATGGCACACAAACTCTTTCAAGGCTAGCAAATAATCAAACTCTGGCCTGAAGTAACAATAGTCTGTTCAACAGAGATAGGCAGGTTTCTTTTCTTTTTTTCAATCCACAGGATAGCTAGAAGGAGAAATTTAAATGTTGGGCAAACTTCATACTACTAATATTTACTCAAATCCATGATGAAGCTTCTTTCCAATTTTAACATAAGGGAAGCCCCTAATCTTGGCTTTAAGTGTGATGGTACAGACTGCTTTTGCAGTGCTAGCTCTAGCTGTGACCTGGGATCAGGGCCGGAGTGGCAGCTGCGGTGTACTCCTGCCCCGCAGGGTTGCAATCTCAGCCTTGGTCACACCCCACTCTCTCCCCCTCCCCTTCCTCATTCCACAGCCTTTGCTGCTCCTGTTCTTCCCTCCCTCCACCCACCCCCCCACCTTCTGCTGCTTACCCTCTGGCTCTGGCAGGCTGTGGCCCTGCTCCAGCCCTAGGCCAGTGTGGTAACAGTTGTTGTGGCACTGGCAGCTGCAGCCAGGTCTCAGAGCCCAGAACAGAGCTGTTGCCACCCCTACTGGGCCAAGCTGGAGCCAGAACAAACAGGTGGGATGGAGCCAGAATCTTGCCAGAGTTGGAATGTAAGTGGTGTGGGCAGGAAGAGCCAGAGGTTGTGTGGGGAACAGACAAGGAGGCAGAGGCTACAGGGAGTGGTGGGAGACGCCACTGGGGCAGGCAGCAGGGCAGGTGCTAGGGGTACAGGCAACAGGGCCAAGTAGCAGTGGGAAACGTGGCAGGGGGCGGGCAGCAGAGGTGCAAGTTGCGGCGGGGGGGGCAGGGGCAAAGACGGGCAGCAGGAAGCGAGGTGTGGGAGGGGAAGGGGCAGGTATCTGGATGCTTGATTTCCTGCCCCCCACTGACTTTCCCCCTACTGCCATTCTACTGCCTCCACTACTGCCTGACTCCAGCCACTGCTTTCCCTGCTGCAGCAGTGGGGGTTACAAATTTAAGATAATCCTTGAATAATTAGATTATATATGTAGGAAATTTATAACGAATCGTATACATATTCCATGTATAAAATCTGATTATTGGAGGGTCATCTTAAATCAGTGGTCACCAAATGGTCTATCAGATCCTGGAGCCTCTTGAAGCCGATCCTGGGCTGGGGGGCACTGAGTGTGCATGCCTGCCCCCCCAGCCCAACAGGTCAGTTGATGGGAGAGGGAATGGGCGGTGGTCCACAGGGCTTGGGGAACAAAGCCCAGCCTGAAGCAGCAGCCACCTCCACTGTCACGAAGGGCACATGTCCCGCTCCCCAAATGTGGGGCAGCACTGGCAGCTGCAGGTAGCGAGTGGGGGCAGGCCCTGCACAGCCAGGGTGGGGCAGGGGACAAAGCTGTGAGTGGCTCATCCAGGGGATGCAGGGAGGGGGGCCCCACAGTCCGGGAGGGCATGTGGGGGGGCACGTGCCCCTGGATCTGCATGTAAGGTGGGTCAGGCTGGGACTGGGGCCAGGGCAGTGCCAGGCTTATCCCAGTTGTTCTCTTCCTGGCCAGGCAGCTGCAGTGGAAGCGGGGCCACAGGAGTGGGCCATAGCCAACCCTACCAGCCTTTGCTCCCAGTGCAATCTGGGTCAGGCCTGGAAGGAACAGCCAGGTGAAGCCTTCACCACCCCCAAAGGACAAGGGGGCTGGTGGGCATGGGGGAGGGTGGGCTGCAGCTGCAGGCTGGAAGGCTGTGCCAGGCTATTCCTGCGGGGCCTGGCCTATGTTGCACTCAGCACGGACCCCCGCCCCCGTGTTCCCAGTGCCATTGCTGCAGCCACCTAGCCTAAGTGCAGCCCGGCCAGGAAGAGCCCAGCACTGTTCCCAGCTTCAGCCTCAGCCCACTACGCCCACATGCAGATCCAGGGGCACATGCCCTCCCATCCCTGCACTACCCTAGATGACCCACGTGTGGCTTTGTCCCCCACCCCACCCCTGCCATGCAAGGATTGCCCCTCCCACACTGCCATTGCAGAGTGAGGGTGATCAAAGCCCTAGCAGTGAGGGAGGGAGTGGGGCTAGGGCTAGGGCTTTGATAGCCCCCCCCCCCATGGCCCTTTCCCCTCCCCACAGACTTATCTGCTGTGGGGGGACAGGGTGGTAGATTTTTGGTTCCTCTTAAATTCCAAAAGTGATCTCCGACCTTATCTTGCATTCAGGTGAAAACAGTAAATTTCTTTCTCTGTGTAATGACGTAGAGGGACTATCCAGTTTATTGTACTGAGTGCAGCATGTACAATTACTTATCCTGGAGGCAAGTACATTCTCTCAGGGTTAGGGTGGCAGAACTGGAACAGCTAAATGAGGCAGAGGGGGTGACAGAGGAGGCTTTCAGGGACATTGTAGAGCAGTCCCGCGCTCCACTTTAGCAGCTCCCACACTGATGAGGATGAGAATCTCGGGAATGAAGGGCATCGAGCTGGGAAGGAGGGAAAATGATCCCTTCAGTGGGACCCACCTCCTAGCTGACGTTGTATCATTGGTGCAAAACTACTCTTCTGAGGGATGGAACCCCACTGGATAGGATGAGGCAGGTGGTGATTATGGGCAATTTGATTATTAGACACACACATAGCTGGGTTTGTGATGTCCAAAAGGACTGTGTGCTGACTTGCATATGGGGCTTGAAGGTAGTGGACCTCACAAGATATGTAGCTGGAGGGCTTGGGAGGAGCCAGTGATTTGTGGTCCATGTGGCTACCAACATCATTGATAAGGGTAGCAGAGAGGTCTTGGAAGTTAAATTTAGGCTGCTAAGTAGGAGGTTGAAATCCAGGTTCTCCATGGTAGTATTCTCTGAAACGCTTGCAATGCCAGGTGCAGGCAGGGCCAGCTAAGTGGGCAAAGCTCCACTCTCAATGTGTGGCTGAAGCAATGGTGTAGGAAGGAAGGATTTAGGTTTATCAGGAAATGACAGACCTTTTGGGATGGGGGGGTGGGGGGACTATGTAGGAGGGATGGTCTCCACCTGAGCCAAAATGATACCAAACTGCTGGCAATAATATTTAAAAATAAAAATGGAGCACTAAAAATGGGAGGGAAAGCTGACAGATGCAAAACAGCATCCAGGTAAGACTGACACAGCCATAAACATGGGGATAAGAAGTAGGGAGAAGCAAATACCTTTTAATGATTAAAAGGCTCACAGAAGAAGCCAACCCAGGACATGATAAATATATGTGCTTTTATACTAATGCTAGAAGTCTAAGATCAAAGGTGGGGAAACTTGAATGCTTAGCAGTAAATTAATGATATTGACATAAGAGGTATCTCTGAAACTTTTAAAGTGAGGAAAATCAATGGAATGTTGTAATACCAGGATACAAATATCCTGGTATACGTGCGTCTTGTATGACAGTGGCACTCTACATCAAAGACTCCATCAAATCAAATGGGGTTTTCCCTTCAAAGAAGTCACCAAGGAGGACATGAAGGCTTTTGGAATCCACCTAAACATTTGAGAGGCCTGAGCAGGAGGTGGGACAAAGTGGCACTCCCTTTTCAATCATGGGGTCCAGCATCCTGATGAGAAAGTTAGTTACTCTAATTACAACAGCAACGTGACTGGAAGAAACAGCTTGTCAGTACAGTAGCCCCTAATGCTATGTATACCTATGAACACTGTGGCAGGACCTGCAAGTCTAATATCCGTCTTTACTGCCAGAAAAGAAAATACACCACCAATCAGTAGAATAGCTGCAATATCCACTATTGCTCACTGATGAATAGATCCCCATACTAGATTTTTCAGATGATGAGCGGTACCTCTAGATAGAAATTCCAGGTTTCGATAGAGGAAAAAAAGCATGTCTGGGGTTATACACTCAACCCACAGGCCAAGATGGCAGCAGTAAGCTAGAACTGCTAAGGGAGATGAGAGGCTGCACAGCAGAATACACAGTAAGAATGGGTGATTTCAGCTACCCACAAACAGACTGTGTCAATTTTAACATCAGGTTGGGATTCAGAAACCAAATTTCCTGAAGTTATAAAAGACTGCTTCCTGGAGCAGGTACTCCTGGAACCTACAAGAGGAAAGGCCTTTCTTGACCTTTTCCTAAGTAGTGAACAGAATCTGATGCAAAAGGTAAGAGTTACTGAGCTACTCAACAATAGTGACCACAATGCAATTGGATTTGACATCTATGAGGATGGGAGGGGGGAAAATCTACTACAGTAGTTTTTAACTTTAAAAATGGAGACTATACCAAAATGAAGAAGCTAGTTAGATGGCTGTTAAAAGGGCCCCTGAGGAGCAGATGAACATGCAAGCAGCATGGGAACTGCTTAAGAACACCATATTGGAGGCACAGAGCAAATGCATACTGCAAATCAAAAGAAAAGAAAAAAAAAAGGCAGACCAAAAAAACCCAGCATGGTTTAATGGCAGAGTTTCAGAGGCAGTAAGCAAAAAAACGGCTTCTTTCAAGAAGCAGAAGTCAAATCCTAATGAGAAATGAAAAAGAGCGTAAACTCTGGCAAATCAAATGTGAATCTGTAATAAGACAAGCTAAGAAAAAAATTGAGAAGAAATTTGCTAGGAACACAAAAGGTAATAATAAAAATGTCTAACAGCATTAGAAGTCAAAGACCTGCCAGAGAGTCAGCTGTGCCTTTGGATAATCAGGCTGTAAAAGGGGCGCTGAAGGATGATGGAGCCATTGCCAAGAAACTAAATGCATTCTTTGCATCTGTCTTCACTATGGAAGATGTTAAGGCAAGGGTGGACAAAATATGGCCCATGGGGCGCATCTGGCCCACCACGGGATTTTATGCAGTCTGTGGCAGGTCCCTTGGTCTTGCCTGGGCCATGGCATGTGTGTCTGGTCCCATTGGCCTGGGCTCACAGCAGGACTGGGGTGACATGACTGCTGGATTCGGCTTCCTAGCAGCAGTGGCTCCTTCTGCCTGCCGCTGGCAGTGTTGCAACCGCTGATGCTGGACATAGCCCCGCTGCCCAGGAACCCTGGCCTGTTCACCCTGCACCCACCACTGGGGGGCACTGGACAGAGGGGTGGGTGGGGTCTCCATGGAGAGCAGCCCAGGACCCCTACAGCTAGGGCACACTTGACTGGGCAGGTGGGATGGGGCCATGGGTGGGTGGGAAGTGGGATAATCAGGGCTGGGGCAGGACTGGGACCAGGGCAGCTGAGCCAGGATCACAAAGCAGTGTGGCAAAGGGCGCTGCAGGGAGCAGATTGTGACTCTGCCCCAGGCCCCTACCCCATGCTGTCACTGCCCTGTGATCCCAGCCCCACCTGCCCCACCTACTCCCAGACACTGCTCCCCAGCTGCCTGCAGCCTCATTCCATCTGCCCAGCTGAGCGTGTCCTGCCCATGGCGGTCCCTGGCTGGTTTCCATGCAGGCTCTGCTCCATCTGGCACCCCACACTGGTCTAGTAATCTAAGGAGTTTTGGTGAGCTGTTATAGGCCTGGGGGTGCTGACCCAGCCCGGCATAGCGGGGGAGGGGGATGCTGACCTGGACTACAACAGCTCACCAAAACTCCCCCAGTGGCCTCGCAGCCCAGATCCTTGTCCAGCCCTGCGTTAAGGAGATGTCCCTTGAGAGGAGTGAATCTGTTGAGGAGAAGTGAGTGGAACTGACCTAAATTGAGGTTTCAGTCAATGAGATCATAGAGAAAACTGATAAACTAAATAGCAGCAAATCACAAGGACCTGATGGCCATAGGGTCTTGAAAGAAATTGGATCAGAAATGGCCGAGCTCTTAACTGTAGTTGCGATCTATCACTAAAAGTAGCTTTGATACCACAGGACTGCAAGGTCACCAATATGACTCCAGTATTTTAAAAAGGCTTTAAAGAGAATGCAGAGAACTACAGGCCAGTGAGCCTAACTTGTGTTCCTGGAAAATTGATGGAAACAATTAAAATTGTTCAGCACATGAATAAACATGAGCTGGTGGGGCAGGATCAATATGCTTTGACAAAAGGAAATCATGTCTTACCAACCTACTAGAGTTCTTTGAGGGTGTCAGTAAGGAGGTGGATGGGGGTGATCTACTTGACGTAGTATATTTGGATTTCCAAAAAGCCTTTGACAAGGTCCCCCATCAAAATTCTTAACTAAATTAGGTAGTCATAGGATTACAGGGAATGTCCACTTATGGATTAGAAATTGGTTTCAAAATAGGAAGCAAAGAGTGAGTGTAAACGGTCAGTTTTCAGGATGGAAAGAAGTAAACAGCAGGGTCCCCCAGAGATCTGTGTTGGGACCAGTGCTATTTAACATGTGCATAAATGATTTGGAAAAAGGGGTGAGTAGTGAGGTGGCCAAATTTGTGGATGACAAAAAATTATTCAGAGTGGTAAAGACCAAGGCAGACTGTAAGGAACTACAAACGGATCTGGCACGATTGAGGAAATGGACAACTAAGTGGCAGATGAAATTTAACATAGATAAGTGTAAAGTGATACATCTAGACAAAAATAACCCAAGCTATACCTCCTATGATATGATGGGCTCTATGTTAGCTGTTAGTACACAGGAAAGAGATCTGGGAACCACTGTGGACCATTTGCTGAAAATATCAGCTCTTAGCAGGCATCAAAAGGCAAACAAAATGTTAGGGATTATTAGGAAGGGAATTATAAACAAAACAAAGTATCATCATGCCCTTTTATATATCCATGGTGCACCCACGCCTTGAATACTGTGCCCAGTTGAGTTCCCCAAACCTCAAAAAGGATTTACAGCAACTAGAGAAGGCACAGAGAAGGGCAATGAGGATGATTAGTGGTTATGGAAGGGCTTTGATATGAGGAGAAATTAGAGGCTTGGTCTAGTACATTTTAAAAAGAGATACCTGAGGGGGGACATGATACGGGCTTACAAAATACTAAATGGTGAAGAGAAAATAAATAGGGATTTATTATTTACTGTCTCTCACAATACAAGAACTAGGTGTCACAATGAAACTAGTAGGTAGTAAGTTTAAAAGTAACAGGAGCAAGTTCTTTTTTATGCAGAGGGTGCATCAACACATGCAACGTGATAAACTCTGGGGCAGTTTGCATTGGAGAAAACTGTTCCTTGGTGCAGCGTCTTTGTGTGCACCCAGGATCACAGCATTTTGAGATGGGGCAAAGCAGGCCTGGGCTGACAGGGGGTCTGGGAGGTCAGCCCCAGGCTCCGGGTGGTGGTGTCAGATAGTGGGGGAGTTGACTGGGGCATGAGGGTGCTGAAGTATAGGGCTAAGCAGCAGGCAGCCCCCACACTTTAGCGCCCTCATGCCCCAGCCAGCCCTTGTCACTGCCTACATGTGCATTTCAACAGATTAAATTACTTCACCATAGGACAATACTGTCCCCGACAATACTATCCTGTGGCAGAGTTAAATTACTGTGTCCAAATATTGGCATGTGTAGACTGTGACTACGGTGGAGCTAATTAGTCACCTCTGCAGTGAAGCACACATGTGGATGCACCCACTATATAGTTAAAGTGTATAACTCATTGCTATCAGATGTTGTGGAATCTGAGATAGTTTAACCAGGGAGGTGGTTAAAGAGGGATTAGATGCATTCCTGGAAGAAAGGGGAATCAGTAGCTGTTGAGCATGGCAATTAGGGGTACAGCCTTTGAATCCGAGCTTCCCAGACCTTAAATGCTGGCGGCTGCAAGTGAGAGAGGAACAGTGGGGAAAAGAACCCTGGGCATACCCAGTTCACCCTCCTTTTAAGGATCCACTCTCTGCAACTGCATGACACAGGCCTATTTGCCACCTTAAGGGGTCATGCGTCAAAAGCTCACCAAGTGAAACTATAAGCTTTCCTCAGAAAGGCAGGCTACTGGAAAAGTGGCAACTGATTTCTGGGGACAAATGTTGATAAAACAGGGAAAGAAGAGAAGATCAGAGGTTTGTAACTACTGCAGCAAAGGAGGACACTGAGCGGAGCACACTGGACAGTGTCCACTGACCCTTGAATGAGACCAAGGAACCAGTGGACATCGCTCAGTGAAACTCCACCTCAAAACTGAATCAGACCAGGAATGGGAAAGTGGCCCTGCAGTCCCCAGGGGCCTTCCCAATCAGAGCCACCTTCTTGATGATATAGATGGTGAACTTAGATGGGGCCAGGAGGAGTTTAACCAGGAGGTCCTGGGACTTGGTGGTATCATGGAGAGGGAGTGCATATAAATAAACAGGTGAGGGGGAAAGTGCAGCCAGAACCTCAGCAAGAGGTTCTGGAGGAGGCAGTGAAGGGGCTGCACCCTTGTGCACTGAGTGCACCCTGCTACTTGGTGTGAGGATGGGACGGTGGAGGGTGCAGACCATGGGTGTGTAGAGCCAGTACAGTGGTCAGTTCATGGGGGATACCAACCTGGTTTGTTTCTGGTGAGCTGGGGAGGTTCACGAGGCTTGCTGAGGCGAGTACCCCATGATGAGCTTAGGGCATGGGGTGGGAAATACTAGGTGATGGGGACTACCTTCATGAAGGTTCTGGTCAATGTAGGCAAGAGCGGTGTCCAGCAAGGTGGCCTTGACTTTGTGGAGTATATAGCAGGGTGCGTGCAGCATTAGGCAGCTCCATGCACCAGGCCAGCATAACAGGATCTGCCCACCCCTGCTTGGCATAGTCCAGGAGATCCCAGATATGGGCAACGTTGGCTAGGACCATCCTTCAGTGCACCCAGGGCACCTCTATTACTATCACCACCAGCTGCAGGGTTTTCAGCAAGGACTCGACATGCTGGGTGCCTGCGTCTGGGAGCCCAGAGGCAGAGACGGATAGACATACCCAGTATGAAGCTCTCTAATCCTCTATCAGTTTGTAGAGGGGTGGAAGAATATTGTGCCAGAGCTATGCTGAAAAATTGGTTGGTATATCCACAGCAGTATAGCACCCCCAGCAGCTGGACACTGAGTGGGAGTGGGTAGTGCATAGCTGGACACTGAGTGGGTGGCTGGGGACGCAGCACCACCACCTCCCATGAGCAGGGCCAGGGCGTGGCAGGAAAGTTTACCGGGCTAGTGTGTGGTGGCAGTGGCCAATGCATGCAAGCTTCCCCACCCTGCAGAGGGGCACTGCTGCCCTTGCCCTGCCCCACTCCTGCTCCTGGGAGGCAGCAGTGCCCCATCCCCACCTGCCTGCACGTAACCCCCTAGGACCAGTCCAAGTACCTCAAAGTTACACCTGGTTGATAACCCCTGGACTAAAGTAATGGGTGAAAACAAATTCTGCTTCTTTCACAGAATTTTCAAATGGTGCTTTGAAAAGTAGTGTTAAAGGCTGTCCCTGTTGGGACACTGTAATGCAGGAAAGGTGTGTGCTGATACTTTTTGTACTCTCTAGCTCCCCAGGCAGGTAGGAGTGTAGAATGATGTCCACAGAGACTTGTATGGGCTTAGTTAAGTGATCACGGCGGTGGGTTAAAACGTAGCATGTTTGAGCTCTCATCCCATTTTTGTAATATATTCCCTTGCATGGGAAATAAGAGGTGGAGATCATGCTTGGGAAGGAAGAGCTTGTGCATTAATTGCAGCTTCCAGGTTATTTTTTGCCTTGGTTAATTAGTGGAAATAGCACAAACCAATCTTGCATTTTAATGAAAAATGCCTTTGGATTTTCTTAGGTATTGATTAAAGATCATACTTTTCTAACTGACCTACATTCTTAAAGTTGCATTTCTGCTTGTGCGGGTTCACTGTGTGTAAGAGAGTGAAAACCAGAAGGGATATACAGTTTTTTAACTGCTGTGGCTTACTGCCTATGTTCCATAATGCTGGGTCCAGATCTAGGGAATTCTTTGCAGAGAACTATGAATGTGGGAGAAAGAAACCTACAGGATGATTTACTCTACTTGTAGTGGTTTGTCATACATACAAAATTAGTTACATTTGTAACGCATACAATCTTTTAAAATGGAGACTCAGCCAGCCAAGCAGAGGCACTGTCATGCATATGAGACTCAAGTCACTCCCCACTCCCCAGATCTTCTGCAGAAACATTGTGTTCTGTAAACCAGTAGAAACTATATAATACTGTCCAGGCCCAACACAACCTGAAAAGGGAAACTTCTTTCAAGCAAAATGGGTTAGAACTGGAATTCCTAATCTGAGCAGTTAAGTGATTGAAATGATGCTGTAATGTTGTGTTCATCTTGTCTTCTCTGTGCTGTGGCTTTGTCAGTGCATGTTTTAACTGTTTTGGCAACTCCTTCAATAAAGCAGTCTTTGTTCTCTGCCATTGGTGAGGAAATAAAAATGTTTTTACAAGCTAGAGGTAGCTTAGTGTTTTTACTGCAACTGTCTGGGAGATCAGGTAGGCATATGTCTGGCAGCTGATGACCTGCTACAAGATATTTTAGTGTTCTAACACTATTTAGCAGTTTGGTTTTTCCATTGTCTCAACAGTTTCTCAGGCACCTTGGTCAGTCTACTTTGTAGCGCTTGTGTGTGAAGAGGCTCCAAGAAGAAGTTATAATGCTGAGCATGAATCCGTCTCTCCCATGTCATTTCAAATGCATTGTCAATTTATTAATTAATTATTCTACAAGCAAATATACCTATTAGATGTATCCTAGCACTGGTGATTGAAAACAGGGCATTTTATCTTCTGGATTCTCCTTCAAATCCTGCTTGGATTAGTAGAATTAAAGTTCCTATCTGGCTCTTCCATGGCCTGTGACGTGTTGGCAGGCCCAGTTTCTCTGAGATGCCCATGTTAATAAAGTCACACCATGATTTAATTTTGAGTAGATTTCTCAGCATTACAATAAACCAATTTGTTCTGTGGTTATGAGTTATTTCCAAATGGACTAACTTGAATTTTTTATGTCCTTTAAAAAGTTCACATGTCCAGAGACAACACAGTTGGTACAAGCTAAGGATCTAAGTTTAAATTTTTCCTGAGCATTGTTAGACTGAAAGGTCAGGAAATGATTGATTTTTATTCACAACCTTTAAAAAAAAACAAACAAAAACAACTTTCTTCCATGCACAGAAGCACAGAAGTTGCTAGCTCTCTCTAAAAATACAAATCTGGTTATAGTCTTTCTGACAACTGAAAAGCTTTGTACTGTGCTTTCTCTTGGATATTTTATAAGTCTAACATTCCAAAATTAATTTTTAGAAGTATTTGGTTTTTAATTTGAGATCAGGAGTAGCTGAAGATGTCTACCTAGTTACTCATTGCTCTTTTTTCAGTTTCCAGAGTTGACTTCACAAACCTAAGTGAGAGACTATTCTACCTTACAAAATTGTTTGTGTAAACTTTAGCAAAGAGACACCCAGATAGGGCACATATAAACACTTCAATGATCTGATTTTTTTTTTTTTCTTTTTTGTGTAGTAAACATGGCAGAGGTGGTTTTTGATCCATTGTTCAAAGTTACAATGGTGGTTGCCACAATTCAGTTTATAATCTACTTCCATAGAAAAGACTGACATTTGCATTTTTATCCAGAAAGAAATCTGAAGATGGGCCATACTTCCTTATGTTAAAAGTGGAAAATAGGCAGGAAAGTCTTAACTACCTGTGGATATGCTGAGGGAAGTATGGGAAGAAAAGAAACCCATTATCTGCCTTTTAAAGAGGGTGGAAGAAGAAAGGAAGACATAATTAACATAGCCATTCACAAAACAGCTAACAGAATTAACATGTTCTCCCTTTAACATATCACAAGCATTTTTCTTTTTGCCTGTTATCTCTCCAAAATTTGAAAGGAGGAAAGTCATCAAGTGGGTTCAGAACATGCCCTAATATGAAGAGAAATTGGGAAAGTTAAAAATTTAGTTTAAAGTTTATTTTCGTATAACACAACAAAGATGGAAAATAATGCATTGGAGCCCTTGAGTGGATTGGTACTCTTGAGTGGATTGGGAGAAATGCTATCTGAGGAGCAAAGGAAGGGAGAGGGAAGAGGGCAGAGGAAAGGATCTACACATGTGGCCAGGCATTAAACTGAGATCATTAAATAAAAGTTTGTTTGCTTTTACTGGTGGGTACCCAATTCTGCTGTCTAATATGCAGTTACATAACATAGCCACTCCCCCTGAAGGAGCTGATTTATATTTAAAAAAATTAAAATCCTCTTGACCCACACCATTCAAAGTTAGGGGAAGTAAAAGGAAACATTTGCATTAGTGGGGATCAGAATTTTCTGATGTACATTAAAATAGATGGAGAACTCCTGGAAAAAATAAGTATGTGCTGTCTTCATGTTTGGATTATCGCTGCCATCTGGGTATTGTATGAGAACACATTGCAGAGGCTCTTTTTTTTTTTTTTTTTTTTTTTTTAATGCTAATTCTAGGAGCTTGAGACCAAAAATAACCTATTATCAGAGCTAGGTGATAGATTTTGACTCTTTCAAAAACAGTTGTTGTTCCCACAAATGTAGGGCAAATAATAAATTACTGCAAGAATCACAGGCGATGGGCAAAAAAAGACATGTTGCATTTCTGCTTTTTCCCAAATGCCTCTGCATAGTAATAATGGTTTTCTGCCGTGCCACCTTATCCCAGAAATCATTTTAACATTTGCATTTAAATTGAAGAAGGTAACAGATCTTTGGTCCTGGAAAAAGATCTTTGGTCCTGTCTGCTCTCTCCCTATAACAGTGCAGAGCATTTCCCTGCAGTGTGTTTTCCAGTGCTTTTTATGCAAAGATGTGAATCCCTTAGTTACAGCAGCTAGGGCTTTCCCCATAGTTTCTTCCAACAATGAATTTGTCACCCTTTTTTGTCTAGAACAATTGCATTTCCGACTGCCGCCTTCTGCTAGCCTCTTGCTGGTTCTGCAGAGGCACAGTCTGTTTAATTTCAGTGACCTGGAGGATCCAGGCAGGAGGGGGTTAAGGTGCCCCCCAGCGAATCGCTCTTTGTGTACACAGCTGCAGTTTGAGTATGGGACTGAAAGGAAATGGTTAGAGGAAGGGCTGCCTTGGAGCAGACAAGGCTGCTGTGAGAGGGCTGGGGTAAAGAGTAGGGAGGGGGCTTGGTGTGTTACATGCCAGATGTAGGCCTGCCCCCTGTGCCTGTTTGCACACAGTGGTGTGGTCATGCTGGAGCCCTGTGTGAATTGAGGAGATATGATGAGTTAGCTGGTTGCTATGGTGAGGGACTGTGTCACATGATCAGGGTGCTGCTCCAGGCAGTTTGACGTCAGCAAGGAGGTTGGGAGGGGAAGAGAGAGAGGAGGAGAGAGAATCTGTGGCAAAGGAGCAGGCGAGCAAGCAAGGAGACTGGGCAGCCTCCGCCTTCCAGGCTCAGGCAAGGGGCAGATCTGCTTGATCGGGGGAGAGCTCCAATGCCTGGACCAACCCAAGCGCTGTCCCCCAATGGAGAGAACAACAACGACATCATCCAGGATAACGGGACGATCATCCCCTTCAGGAAGCACACAGTACGGGGGGAGCGTTCCTACAGGTAATCGGCGCTGGACAGCAGGGGCTGGCTGCCTGGAGGGGTGTGTGGCTTGGGGGACTGCGCCAGGGCGAGGTCAATGCAGGAGATGACATAACAAAACCGGAGGGCTGCCAGGGGGGCTTTAAAAATCCTCTAGGACTGATGAGCATGGGTCCCGTTTTGCATGCGCTGCAGCCAAGCTGTGCGGAATAGCGCTTGTATTGTCCAGATGGAAAACATTTTGTGAATAGACTTGCTGTCTGCAGGGGCTCCCTGCCTTCCCTGCCTATTGATTAAAAGGGGGGAAAAAAAGCAAGCAATATTTTAGACCTCCCCAAGGAAATCAGGCTGCCGCACACCATTTCTTATGGCAAAGGAGACCTTGGGCAGGCCTGCCTGTGAGTGCAAGGCAAGGGGCTGGCATGGAAGGGGCTTGTGCTTGCCTTGGTGTGCTCAGGAAAAATGGAATCCTCTAGATGAAACTGCAGGCTGTGACGTTAACCCGCCAGATTGATGGAGCTTTGTAAGAATTGTGCTTTCTGATTGGCGGAAGGCTTGACAGCAGAGGTCAGGGTGTCACGCATTCACTAAAATTTCTTCCTCAAAGCCTCAGGTTTATTAGACACAAGGTAGACTGCAGTAGCTTCTAGAAGACACCACAGATGTCTTGTGCATTTTCTTTAGGATTCTGGTCTTGTTACAGGGAACGCCAACCTTTGCAGCAGGGAGGCAACTGCGTTACGGTTTGGACTATTGAGGCTGGTGGCTATGGTCTTTGTCACAGTTGCTAGCATTTTTGATGAATGGGTTGGCGTATACTGTTGGCAACGTTTTTATGTGAACATATCTGACAGTACCTTTCAGTCGATAAGCTCATTAAAATTGTTTGCATTGTTTGATCAAGATAATGCCGCCCAGAATGCATCTAGTTTTTATGGGCTCTGAGCTGTCAACTTGAAGGGTGATGATATGGCTAGCCATATCTCCTCTGAAGTTAATGCACAGTGATTTTCAATGCTGTCTTGATGACAGCAAAATGCACATCTTACAAAGCTTGTTTTCAACCAGACAACAGGAAATGATACTGTCCTTAAAACATTGCCTCGATATCTGACTAACATGCACTATCTAGATGCACATATGACAAGATCAAAATAGACATGAATGTGTTTTTGCTTAGCTGTCTGTGGAAAATTGCAGTATTTCCCTTGTATTGCTTAAAAATAATCTGACCCATTAATTGTTGATCATGGCAGTAATCACCTGGAAAGTGAATCTTGGCTGAATCTGTGATTCCTCAAAAAAATCTCATTACTGATGCACCATGTTTATGTGCTGATTATGAGATATTTGTGGAAACCAAGTGTTTGGTTTGCCCCAAATACAGTATGACAATGTAGCCTGCCGTTCTTTTGGATGTGTTGCTACTTTCTAGAGGCCTTCAGCACTGTACAGAAATTCCCTTTCTGCCAAACAAGTATTCATTTGCACTTACTTTTAAGGAGCCATCATTAAACTTTCAATAGGTTTTTCCAGATTTTGCAAAGAATTATTTCTTCTGGCAGGAAGCCCTCATTTCCTAGATTTAAATTCCTGTTGTATAGCAGTTTTTAGAGGAAAGCCCAATGTTCATGACATAGAAAAATGAAAGTATTCTGCTGAGGTACTAGGAGCTATCAGGTGCATTTTTGTTAGAAATATTTATTTTAATTTTTTGTGCCTTTAGTATGAATTAGGACAATTGATAACGTTACCTTTTTAATGGTTTGTTTGCAACTGTTGTTCAATTGGATCTTCCCATTACATTGTTACATCATTAAAAAAAAACCACTGGTGAGGTATTTGTGCATCTAGCAATGATAGTCAATTTGCTTGACTCATGACTTGTTGAAATGCTGTCCACACTGGACCGTGCCCAAAATCTGCATTTTGGAAAACCACAATAGTAAAATTACTACATGTGTCATGGTGAAAATCTGTTTATCAGTTGAACAAAACTTTGCTAAAAAACATATGAAAATATGGCCTTGTAGTCTTTCATCTACAATGCCCTTACTGTGTTTAAAGACTGTTTTCACAATTATAACCATACATACATTTACCTGTGGGAATGAAATGCATCACAGATATATCAGTACTAACACTGCATCATTTTAGGATAATATGAATAGTACACTTAAATGTTTAAATGGCAGCTTTATTTAATGAATAATCACTGGAATAGGGGAGTCAGCCTAGGTTTTGTCATGGCTGTGCTACCAATTCACTCTGTAACCTCTGAGTCATGTTCCCCGATTCCTCAACAGAGGTAGTAGCACTTGTCATCTGTAGCTGTCAAGATTTTCTACAGAGCAAAGTGAATAATAAGTTGTTAATTAACTTATTCATAGGAAAAATGTAATACAAATAACTGGTCTTCAGGTCACTAGAACCATGCATCTTCTACATTTCATAAACCTTTAATGACTGGTTTTGGACTTGTAAGTGCATTTGTGGCATAGTGGGATCAAAGTCCCTTTAACAAAAATGTTACTCTGAAAGGCTGCAGCCTACCCATGGATATCATGCTGGACTTTGAGGCGCAAAATTGCCACTTTTTATAAAACTGTCTGTATAGCTTCTTGCAGCACTTTCCTCTACAGCTTTCATCTCAGTACTGATCAAAGCTACCATCTTGCAAGCCCACACACCAAGCTGGGATGCTGATTTGCTTGTTATGTGGTTCCGTCTATAATTAGAAATATGGAATAATTACACCATTTTTAAAAAAACCTAAAATGTGATCTAGAAGTCAGCACTTGTGCAAAACTTTTACAATGGGTGCCTTCTGCTCACAATATAGTTTGACAGTGAAGCTTTGCTTGGAACATTTATTTACTCTGTTTGTTACATATTCATGAATGAAGGGCAAATACTACATTTTTCGTAAAGCAGTACAGCTGATAACTTATTTATATCCTTGGTAACATTTCCTGTTTTAAAAAAAGGAAATGCTAAATTTTGCTACTATGCTTCTGATTTTTATGACCGCTAGTGAAAAGTACTACTTGTGCACCTTTTCTTATTATTTTTATATACCTAACTTTGGTATAGCACACTTAGTCAATAGATTTCAAAACACTTGCAGAAGGAGGAAGAGCTAATCTCCTTTCTTATAGATGTGGAGTTGAAATTAAATGAATTGCCCGAGCTCATCTAGCAGGCCAAGGACAGAGAAGGGAATAGAAAACAGGTCTCCTGGGTCCTAGCCTAGTGCTCTCCCCTAAGCTACAGCACTTTTTCACCGCAACCCCGTGAAGGATCTATTATCTGCATTTTACAGAAAAGAGAATATATGGGTATAGAGTGTTGTCCAGACTCGGGTTGGAGGCTGCTACTTAATTCCTAGCTTCCAAATCTGAATT